>NC_141015.1:34037048-34722048 GCF_052327205.1 Somniosus microcephalus | reverse complement strand
CAACCCCAGATTTCAAGGAATTGGATGATCTGTCAAAATTGAGATTAGTCCTAGGAGAAGGAGACAGACCATACCTTGGGGCCAAATATGTAACAACGTCACAACCTGAGGACTGTTTAAAATTAAGACTGTTTAAAATTAATATTGAACGTACCAAATGAAGTACAAAGACTGTTTAAAATTAATATTGTTTAAAAGTAATATTGTATGTACCCAACAAATGTCAAATCGATTGACACCTACAGAATGTTGGAAAACTGTACCTTTTTGCTATGTAAGCTTTGGCAATATGGTTCTCTGTAAACTTTCATGCCAATAAAGCATTTTAATTGGAAATTGGAATTGGAATTGGAGAGAGACAGAGAGAGAGAGACAGAGAGAGAGAGACAGAGAGAGAGAGACAGAGAGAGAGAGACAGAGAGAGAGAGACAGACCCAGTACAGTACCTTGATAGATAGAGACGGAGCGAGAGAGCGTGAGAGAGAGTGAGGAGAGGAAACACCAGCTGGAGAGAAAAAGCTGGAGAGAGAGAGAAACAGAGGCCTGAACCGCGAGACCGGGAGGAGCAGCCCGAACCAGGACAGTAAATAAGAGGCCTGGGGAAGGTGAACCCGAGAACGCGAGGCCCAGAGACCGCGGGATCGGAGACCGGGAGGAGCGGCCCGAACCGGGAAAACGATTAAGAGGCCTGGGGAGGGTGAACCCGAGACCGCGAGGTCGGAGAACGGGAAGAGCGGCCCGAACCGGGAAAACGAGTAAGAGGCCTGGGGAGGGTGAACCCGAGACCGCAAGGTCGGAGAACGGGAGGAGCGGCCCGAACCGGGAAAACGAGTAAGAGGCCTGGGGAGGGTGAACCCGAGACCGCGAGGCCCAGAGACCGCGGGAACGGAGACCGGGAGACCAGGGCAGAAAACAGCCTGGTGAGTCAAAAAACCCGGGGGCCTGAGACCGACACGACGACGCGAGGAGATCCGCCCAGGGCGCGGAGGGCGAATGAGTCCGGGGCACGGAGAGTGGACGAGTTTGGAGCACGGAGAGAGAGAGCGGGTCCGAGACCCGGAGAGCGAGTGAAAGAGTCGGAAGAGGAAAAAAAAAAAAAGCCGGAGAAATAAGTTCTACCTAAGTTTCATTTTAGTTAAAGTTAGTTCGGAAAAAGTTTAATTTTATTTAAATTTAGTTCGAAAAAAAAAACCTGAAAAAAGAACAACAAACCCGCGAGGAAAAGGAATAGAAACCCGAAACGATAAACTACCTGAACCAAGAGCCTGTGAGAAAAAAAGATAAACCTTTAAGAGCAGCTATATCAAAGATGAACCCCTGAAAAACTCCCAATTTTGGACCTAAAAGTGGGCTAAGGTGGAACACGACACAAAAAAGAGAAAAAAAAGTTATCTATCTGAGACAAAAAACAAACGACTACAATGAGCAGGGAAATGATATATCCTGAGCAATGCACAAAAAATAAAGCAAAGGAAAAATACAAGTACACAACACTAAAAAATAACCCAGAAATCCTCTACGTTGACTATACCACACACAAAGGGACTAAGCTGAAGAACAACCTCATATTCTACACCGAATACGTCACCTCCTGGAAGGAGACTTTACAAAAACACTACGCATACGTCTCCAGTGAAGGTATTGGCAGTGGAGGCAGACTGAAAATATGTAAAGATGGAAACCTAGATAAAGATGACCCCCTGCTAACCATAAGCTACTACAACAAAAATAGAAAGATCATGATACAGGGGAATGTGGAAAATCTGGACTCCTTCGAAAAGGAATTCCCCCAGTTGAAAACTAAGGCAGACACAAAGAGGACCAATGGACAGGAAGCAAAAGAGAGTCGAACAGAGGATGATGAGAGCCAAGTGGAGGAAGAAGAAGAGAGACCAGCAGAGGAAAACACCTCCCTGTCCATCTCCACCCCCCCCACACCTCTCAACGAAAACAAAATGATGAAAGAGAATCTGGCCAAACTAGAACTTGATTTCAACGAATACAGAGAAACACTGGCCAAGAATTTGAAGGAGGAATTCAAACAGCTAAAAACGGAACACGAGTCCACCATCCACAAGCTGAGAAAGACCATAGAGGAGCAAAGAAATGAGATCAAAGAACTCCGTACTCAACAAAACAAAACGAAGGAGACCGTAGAAAGGCTCAGCAGGCAACACAAACCTCTTAAGGTCCAAAAACCTGAGGACACAAAAACACACACAAAGACACAGAACCCGCCGGATGCCACCCCACACGAAGACACACCGAAAGCCACAAACCCCGCTCCAACCAGCCCTCAGTCGAGTCATGCCCAGACTACTGCTACCCAGTCCTCACACACAGGAACACAAAAACCGACAGATACCCCCCCAAACGATGACACACCAAAAGCCCCAAACCCCGCTCCTGCCACACAACATATCCCAGAAACCCAGCCAACAACCAGCCACCAGGCGAGTCCTACCCAGACTACTGTTACCCAGTCTGAAAAACCAGCCCCTCAGGCGGTCCTGCTGACCGACTCCAACGGAAAGTTTCTGGACCCCCAGAGGCTGTTCCCAGACCATCAAGTCCTGAAAAAATGGTGCAGCAACACAGACCAAGCAATGAAGATCCTGAACAAAGAATCCCTTGGAAGCCCCAAATGGATTGTGATCCACACAGGAACGAACGACCTACGCACCCTACAGGAAGGCACGGCTAGGGCGGTGAGCAGGATGGCAGAAAAGGCCAGCAGGGAATTCCCCGAGGCGCGGATCGTGATCTCCACACTACTGCCCAGAAAGGACACCCCAGCCTATATAATCCACAACACCAACAGGGAGATCGACACGAGATGTTCTGTCCTCCCCAACGTCTCCCTGGCCCATCATCCAAACATCAACACAAGGGACCTCTATGACGAAATACATCTACTCAAACAGCGGATGTGGGTCTTCGCAAGAAACCTCATAAACACTGCCAAAAGACGCAGCCCTCCCACCCCCTCTACCATTGGGAGCCCAAACAGGACCACCAATGTCCCCCACCCCCCTTTACAAAACCAACAACAGAACCGTGCTTTTATACCTGACCCAAGACCCCCCTCTAGACCACAGACTGTAGACCAAGAACTGAGAAAGATCATGACGATGCTGAACAGCCTGATAGAAAGCCGGAGAAATTATTAATATTGTTATTTATCATTATCATTATTGTTATCTTATCAGTATTATTACTATTATTAGATAGGTATATGTGCATGCCTCATGAAATTTATACTAAATCATCATTTAGCATTATAGAAAAAAGTGTTTCCACACTCATCCCACAAAATAGGTCCATTTTATTTCGTTTTATTGAACTATATAAATGCGTTCTTTCCACATAAGCTGCTGGAATATCCAGGGCCTCCGCTCCTCAACTTTTGGGATGAAGAGTACAGACCCTGAATTCCTAAAAGCTATAAAAGACATTGATATAATTGTGTTAACAGAAACATGGTGCCAAAAGGACGTGGCGACCCACTGTCCCCCAATGTACCATGAAATCATTGTGCCCTCAGTAAAGAACACTAAAACACGCAAGGGCAGAACCTCCGGGGGAATATTGGTGTGGTATAAGGGAGAACTGGACAAACACATCTCACCGGTAAAACAGGGGAAATCACACGTATGGCTAAAACTAGATAAAAATATAGGAATAGCAAAAAAAGATGTTTACTTATGTGCGATCTACATACCTCCAATAGAATCGCCATATTTCGAAGAGGAGTTATTTGATACTCTCCACATGGAAATCAGCCATTTCCAGGCCCAAGGAAAGGTGATAATATGTGGGGACCTAAATGCAAGGACCGGTTGTGAACCTGACTTCATAGACCCACAGGGAAACAACCATGTGTTTGGCCAGACCCCTTTAGATGTCACACCAGCCATCGCAAATCGGAACAACCTTGATCGTGAAATAAATAAAAGCGGTAGGGAGGTAGTGCAACTCTGCCGAGCCTTAGGCCTGTACATAGTTAACGGTAGGTTCAGAGGGGACTCCCTAGGGAGACTCACATACTCCTCAACTCTTGGGTCTAGTGTGGTGGACTATACAATCACTGACCCGGACCCCTGCGATATCAACTCATTCACTGTCAGGCAGCAATCCCCCCTCTCAGACCATAACCAAATAAATATGTACCTTAAACTTTCTGCCCAAACTTCAGACACAAAAAAGGAACCCAGTAAGCTCCATAAAATAAAACAGACATACAGATGGGCCCCAGACAGTGGAGAAAAATTCATCACAGCACTAAAGTCACCTGATCTCACAAGTAAAATATCAAAATTTAAAGAAAACCCATACGAGATCACCAGAGATGGTGTAAACATGGCCATAGAGGATATAAATATGATCTTCCATGAGGCAGCTGTAAAAGCCGACCTTGTGAAACAGAAGAGGAAGCGTCACAAAAGACAAAATAAAAATAAGAAATGGTTTGACCACGAATGCAAAAATACCAGAAAAGACCTGAGAAAAATATCAAACCAAAAGCATCGCCAACCAAACAATCCGGACCTACGTACTAGATACAATGAAACCCTCAAAAGATATAAACACACCATTAGGAACAAAACACAAAACTATACCCACAAAATACTCGAAGAAATTGAAAACTCCACCAATCCAAAACAATTCTGGGAAATGTGGAATAACCTGAGTACAACACAATTGCAAGCATTACCAATCCAAGATGGCGACATCTGGAGAACACATTTTGAAAACCTCTGCAAAGACATCCCAATAAACGAAACAAACCCAAGTCAACATCAGGTCACAGAAAAACTCCACACATTAGAAGCAACAATTAAAGACAACCAAAACCCTCTAGACTCCCCAATCACATGGAAAGAACTGGCCACAAAAACAAAATCTCTCCACCTAAAGAAAGCCTGTGGCCCAGACAACATCAAAAATGAAATGCTCAAGTTCAGCAATATGGAGATGCAGGGTGCGATACTCAAACTATTCAACATCATATTACGCTCAGGCTGTTTTCCCGATATCTGGTGCCAAGGACTAATCTCCCCCATATATAAAAGTGGAAACAAATCAGACCCAAATAACTACCACGGCATCTGTGTCAACAGTTGTCTAGGGAAGTTATTCTGCAGTATTCTAAATAGTAGATTATTTGATTTTCTTAACAAACATAATATCCTCAGAAAAAACCAAATAGGCTTTCTTCCAAAACACCGCACCGCCGACCATATCTATACCCTTCACACCCTCATTGAAAAACATATACACCAAACAAAAAAT
This sequence comes from Somniosus microcephalus, assembly GCF_052327205.1. NCBI lineage: Eukaryota > Metazoa > Chordata > Chondrichthyes > Squaliformes > Somniosidae > Somniosus > Somniosus microcephalus. Next base: position 34,716,756 of record NC_141015.1, on the reverse strand, counting down.
GGGAAAATATTCGCCTGTTTCATCGACTTCAAGAAAGCCTTTGACTCTATATGGCACGAAGGGCTCTATTATAAACTTCTTCAGTGTGGAATAGGGGGCAAAGTCTATGACCTTATTAAATCAATGTATCTGAAAAACAAATGCGGGGTCAAAATTGGAGACAAACGCACCGATTTCTTCACCCAGAGAAGGAGGCGTCCGGCAGGGCTGCAATTTGAGCCCGACCCTGTTCAACATATACATAAATGAATTAGCAGACATGCTGGAGCAAAGCGAGTCACCAGGTCTCCGTCTCCTGGATGGAGAAGTGAAATCCCTGTTCTATGCGGACGACCTGGTTCTGCTGTCTCCCACAGAACAGGGATTACAGCAACAACTAGACCTACTCGACAAATACTGCCAAAATTGGGCTCTAACAGTAAATCTAAAGAAAACCAACATCATGATTTTTCAAAAAAGACCCAGATGTCAGGAAAACAAATACCAGTTTACCCTCAGTGATACCGCTATAGGACACACTATGAGCTACACCTACCTTGGTCTAACTATTACAGCATCAGGGAGCTTCAGCATAGCAGTGAATGCACTAAAAGAAAAAGCCCGAAGAGCCCTATATGCAATAAAAAGAAAATTCTACAACATCCAAATCCCAATCAAAATCTGGCTCAAAATATTTGACAGCATAATCCTGCCCATTGCACTGTACGGTAGTGAAGTATGGGGCCCGCTAAATCACCAAAGCTACACTAAATGGGAAAAACACACAATAGAAGCCCTACATGCAGAATTCTGCCGAAGCATCCTTCGCACCCAAAGAAAAACGCCAACAAATGCATGCAGAGCCGAACTAGGCAGATACCCACTGATAATAAACATCCAAAAACGAGCACTAAACTTCCTAAATCACCTCAAATCTAGCTCCCCAGACACCCTTCATTTCAAAGCCTTTCAGACCCAAGAGCTAAACCCAGAAAAGAGTCCCCTGAGTCAGCTGCTACTGAAACTAAGTACTCAGCCGGACCCTGACCAGCCCCAGACCAACACAGCCGTCCAAACACCAATCCGAGTGAACCAAATCATTAAAAAATGCAAAGAAACCTACCTGGAACATTGGAACAAAATAACCGAAAGCCAAAGCAGATTAGAATGTTACCGGGCCCTAAAAAGAGAATATAAACTGGCAGACTACCTCACGACCATCAGAGACACAAAACAGAGACAGACCCTCACCAGGTACAGACTAAGCGACCACCAACTGGAAATTGAAAAAGGCAGATACAAGAAATCCTGGCAGCCTAGAGAGAATAGAATATGCGATCAATGTCTGGCCGGCGAGGTTGAAACAGAGATGCATTTCCTCCTAAAATGCGAAAAATTCAACACATCAAGAAACATATTATTCAACAAGCATGGCCAAACCACCCCAGATTTCAAGGAATTGAATGATCTGTCAAAATTGAGATTAGTCCTAGGAGAAGGAGACAGACCATACCTTGGGGCCAAATATGTAACAACATGTCACAACCTGAGGACTGTCTAAAATTAAGACTGTTTAAAATTAATATTGAACGTACCAAATGAAGTACAAAGACTGTTTAAAATTAATATTGTTTAAAAGTAATATTGTATGTACCCAACAAATGTCAAATCGATTGACACCTACAGAATGTTGGAAAACTGTACCTTTTTGCTATGTAAGCTTTGGCAATATGGTTCTCTGTAAACTTTCATGCCAATAAAGCATTGGAATTGGAGAGAGAGAGAGACAGAGGGAGGGAGAGACAGAGGGAGGGAGAGACAGAGGGAGGGAGAGACAGAGGGAGGGAGAGACAGAGGGACAGAGGGACAGAGGGACAGAGGGACAGAGGGACAGAGGGACAGAGAGAGAGACAGAGAGAGAGACAGAGAGAGAGACAGAGAGAGAGACAGAGAGAGAGACAGAGAGAGAGACAGAGAGAGAGACAGAGAGAGAGACAGAGAGAGAGACAGAGAGACAGAGAGAGAGACAGAGAGAGAGACAGAGAGAGAGACAGAGTCAATATTTCATGTCAACATAAATCAAAAGGGAGAACAGTGCACTGGATGTGATGGAGAAAAATAAGGAATGCAAAATCAAAATGGTGGTTTCCTCCCCTCAAATTGTGGAAATAAAGAGAACAGATTTGAGCACAACCTGGTCCGTTCTTTAGGAAACAATGTGCCGATGGGAAGTGACTGTTTTTCTCGGAAACCTCGCACCAATGCCACTCCCCCCCCCACCCCAAGAGGCAGTAACTACATTAAATCCACTGTCAGTGCATGCTTCATCCATGGCTCACCCAGTAATCCTGTAATTATTTACGTCAGTGGCTAAAGAACATATACAGCATTTCACTACAGACAGCTGTAATCGCAGCAAATTGAGACATCAGTTCTATAGGCTGCTGTATATAGATTAATGTTCTGTTTAGCAAGGAAGATAATGAGATTGTAGTTGCAATGAAGGAGGAAATGAGCTACATTAATATTTGCACCTAAGGAAACTTCAAACACACGTAAACCTCACCAATTCAATTCCCCCATTAAAAAAAGACTTGCATTTACGTAGCACCTTATCACATCCCAATCCACTTCGCATACACGACATTGAAATTCAATTACTACTTATTTAGGAAAATGCAGCTGCCATTTTGTGCACAGCAAGATCCCACAAACAGCACTGAGATAACCGGCCAGTGCCAGCCTTGGCTCAGTTGGTAGCACTCGTCTCCGCATCAGGAGGGCACCAGTTCAAAAGCCCCACTCCCGAGGCTTCAGCATATAATCCATGTCCCAGTGCAGTACTGATGGGAGGGCTGTGCAGCCAGAGCTGCCATTTTCCTGAGGAGACGTTAACCTGAGGCGCCCTCCACCTGCTCAGGTGGACATAAAAGACCCCATGGCACTATTAGGAGAAAGGCCGGGGAGTTCTACTGGTGTCCTGGCCTAGCTGCATCTCTCAATCGGCGCCACTGAAACAGATTTTATCATTTCTCTCTCATTTGTGTGATCTTGTTGGGCATAAATTGGCTGCCCTGTTTGCCTACATTACAACAGCGTCTACATCTGAAAGTAGTTCATGGGCTGTGAAGTGCTTTGGAAGGTTCAGAGGACATGGAAAGCACGGCCATTTAAGACTGAGATGAGGAGGACTTTCTTCACTCAAAGGGTTGTGAATCTTTGGAATTCTCTGCCCCAGAGGGCTGTGGATGTTGAATTGTTGAGTATATTCAAGGCGGAGGTGAATAGATTTTTGGACTCTAGGGGAATCAAGGGATATGGGGAATCGGGCGGGAACTGGAGTGGAGGTCGAAGATCAGCCCTGATCTTACTGAATGGCGGAGCAGGCTCGAGGGGCCGTATGGCTGACTCCTGCTCCTAATTCTTATGTTATGATACAAGGCAAGTTCTTGATTTTTTTGGTGGCGCTGGTTCAGGGGGAGGAATGTTAGCCAGGACACTCGGAGAACTCCCTGCTCTTCTTCAAATAATGTCTGTGGGTCTATTACGGTATAGCAAGATATACAGGAAACTTATTATCCGGCACGGACGGGACCGACGTGGTGCCGGTTCATCAAAATTTCCGGATAACTGAAAGCTATAGTAAAAGATACGGAGCGGAGAGCTCCGTATAAAGCAACAAACCCTGTTGCTTAGCAACAGGTTCAGAACAATGGCCACAAGTTGCAAGCGTCTCTGTAGCTTAGCAACAGCTGCAGCCACACCCTTGCACAGCAACAAATGGAGGAAGGCAAGTAATAAAAGTTACCTGAACCTACTCCTGAATTTTGCTGGTTAACTGCGATTTCCGGTTATTTAGGTGCCGGTAAATCGAAAGTTTCTTGTATTGCATTCACACCAAGCTAAACACTTTATAATAATTTAAACAATCTCAGCACAGCAACAGCTAATGTTATAAATTGCAATGAGAATTTATGCTAATTGTGGGTTACCTGCTTTAAGTGGAGAGAATTTGCAGGATTAACAAATAAATTAAATTGAATGTTTCTGTGACAGGAAATCCATGCAGTGATCAATTAATTGATATTGTAGAAAAAGTCAATAAAGAAGATAGATTAGAGAATAGTTATCAATTGTTATAGCTAAATAATAGCTAGAAGCAGTTTGTAGATTGACTGTGATTCTGTACTGCATCTTCTGAATGTCCATATAGGACAAATTTAATTAATCTGGTGAGGAAACTGGATTTGGGAACACTGGGGAAAGCTGTCTCTTGGCTGCTGTGTGTTAGCAACACCACAGACAGGGCGATTTCCTATTTCAAGGCAAACAGTAGGAACATAGGAACAGGAGGAGGCCATTCAGCCCCTCGAACCTGTACTGCCATTCAATGAGATCATGGCTGATCTGTGGCCTAACTCCATATACCTGCCTTTGCCCCATATCCCTTAATACCTTTGGTTAACAAAAATCTATCAATCTCCAATTTAAAATTAACAATTGATCTAGCAGCAATTCCCGTTTGCGGAAGAGAGTTCCAAACTTCTACCACCCTTTGTGTGTAGAAGTGTTTCCTAATTTCACTCCTGAAAGGTTTGGCTCTAATTTTTAGACTATGCCCCCTAGTCCTAGAATCCCCAACCAGCAGAAATAGTTTCTCTCTCTCTACCCCATCTTGAAAGCTTCAATCAAATCACCCCTTAACCTTCTAAACTCCAGGGAATACAACCCTAATTTGTGTAATCTCTTCTCGTAACTTAACCCCTGGAGTCCGGGTATCATTCTGGTAAACCTACGCTGCACTCCCTCCAAGGCCAATATATCCTTAAGGTGTGGTGCCCAGAACTGCTCAGTACTCCAGGTTCAGTCTAACCCGGGCTTCGTATAGCCTTAACAGTATATAACGAAAGTGTTTTTTTTTTTTAAAGTCCTAAAATTTGCTAGAAGTGGCAGTGAGAGAATTTCCAGCTATGTTTGAGCCATCACTAAACACACATCGACCAGGGCACAGTTCCCACACCCCTTGGTATACGTCTAAAGTTGGGGCAGGCCGGTTGGTTGGTAATATTTGAAGTAGGATACAATGTGATTTTTGATACCCAAAAGACATTGTGCTGATAAATGGCATACTCCAAAAGTTCAACAGACAAGTCATTTTACACACTGAATAAATGTCCCATAGCTGCCACTTACCTTCGCCATGACCACTTTAATGTGCTACTTTAATGTGCAATTTAAACAAACACCTTAAACATTCACTCCCTCCACCACCAGCGCACCGTGGCTGCAGTGTGTACCATCTACAAGATTCACTGCTGCAACTCGCCAAGGCTTCTTCGGCAGCACCTCCCAAACCCGCGACCTCTTCCACCTAGAAGGACAAGGGCAGCAGGCGCATGGGAACACCACCACCTGCAAGTTCCCCTCCAAGTCACACACCATCCTGACTTGGAAATATATCAGCCGTTCCTTCATCGTCGCTGGGTCAAAATCCTGGAACTCCCTCCCTAACAGCACTGTGGGAGCACCTTCATCACACAGATTGCAGCGGTTCAAGAAGGCGGCTCACAACCACCTTCGAGGGCAATTAGGGATGGGCAATAAATGCTGGCCTTGCCAGCGACGCCCACATCCCATGAGTGAATACATTTTTTTTTAATGTTTTTTTTTAAATGCACAGAAACAAAGATTTCTATTATATCTTTATAAAGTGCAGTGTGACAGTAAAAATAAACTATAAAAAGCAGGGAGGAATATCACATGAATGCTTGAAGTGTTTGTATTCAATAACAGCCATGGCGAGTTGGAGGATACTCCAACGTGTGACAGGAAATAAGTGTGATGCTTATAGGAACTGCGCACGATACACAAGACTTTTAATGCATTATAGATTTGCAATTTAAAACCAAAACAGGTCTAGTATCATCATTTTGTAAAGGAAAAAGGAAACTCTCAGCTCAGATGACTCAAGAAACCAAGCAGGCTACAGGCTCGTGGTGTAGGACAATAAGTTCACTGATGCTGCCTGCACTTGAAGGGAGCAAAGATCAGAGATAGGGCAACAACGGGTTCCTTTTATCAACAACGGGTTCCTTTTATCAACACTGTATTAAACTACACTTGCCTATAGAGAGATAATAAAGAGGAGTTTGTTTGCATTTTTGTTTAAAGGAATTTGTTCACTGAACCAGCTATCCTTCATAGAAACACAGAAGCTAGGAGCAGGAGTAGGCCATTCGGCCCCTCGAACCTGCTCCGCCATTTAATGAGATCATGGCTGATCATCCAAATTCAGTACCTTGTCTCTGCCTTCTCCCCATATCCCTTGATCCCTTTAGCCTTAAAAAATATATCCAACTCCTTCTTGAATATATTTAATGAATGAGTTGGCCTCTACTGCCCTGTGTGGTAGAGAATTCCACAGGTTCACCACTCTCTGGGTGAAGAAATTCCTCCTCATCTCTGTCCTAAATGGCTTACCCCTTATCCTTAGACTGGTTCTGGACTTCCCCGCCATCGGGAACATCCTTCCTGCATCTAGTCTGTCTAGTTCTGTTGGAATTTTATAAGTTTCAATGAGATTCCCCTCTCAATCTTCTAAACTCCAGCGAGTACAAGCCCAATCGACCCAATCTCTCCTCATACGTCATTCCTGCCATCCCAGGTATCAGTCTGGTGAATCTTTGTTGCACTCCCTCCATGACAAGAACATCCTTCCTCAGATAAGGCGACCAAAACAGCACACGATACTCAAGGTGTGGTCTCACCAAGGCCCTGTACAACTGCAGCAAGACATCCTTGCTCCTGTCCTCGAATCCTCTCGCTACGAAGGCCAACATACCATTTGCCTTCTTAACCGCCTGCTGCACCTGCATGCTTACCTTCAGCGACTGGTGCACAAGGACACCCAGGTCTCGTTGCACTTCCCCTTTTCCCAATCTATTGCCGTTCAGATAATAATCTGTCTTCCTGTTGATTGCAATGATGTATGCTGCTAGTGCGAAGAATTAGCTGAAGTGCTCGCTGTAGTGCAACCAACTTTCTTTATTACAAAGGTAATCTAGCGCTGAACAGTTTGTTACACCCAGTACTCCCTTCAAGCACGGCCCCCGGCTGGGAGTGCGAAATTGGTGAGTTTACACTATGCTGTCATCCAAGCTCCTACAGCTCTGCAACAACACAAATATTTGTTTGTTAACTGGGTATATCTGGCATCATTTCTAGGCTGGTGAAGACATGTTGTTGGGTTGATTCCCATTCCTCTGCAGTACAGCGGTTTGGGGATACCAGGCCTTGTTGTTGCCTCATCTAATTTGCCAAGTAAAGGAAGGCCAGTGATTGGAAAAAGAAAAAAGGGCTTGTGTTTATATAGCATCGTTCATAGCGTCTCAAAGCGCTTTACAGCCAATGAAGTACTTTTGAAGCACTGTTGTAATGTGGGAAACACAGCAGCCAATTTGCGCACAGCAAGCTCCCACAAACAGCAATGTGATAACGACCAGATCATTTTTTTTTAGTGATGTTGGTTGAGGGATAAATATTGGCCAGGACACCGGGGAGAACTCCCCTGCTCTTCTTCGAAATAGTGCCATGGGATCTTTTACGTCCACTTGAGAGAGCAGACGGGGCATCGGTTTAACATCTCATCCGACGGCACCTCCGACAGTGCGGCACTCCCTCAGCACTGCACTGGGAGTGTCAGCCTAGCTTTATGTGCTCAAGTCCCTGGAGTGGGACTTGATCCCACAACCTGTACTACCAACTGAGCCACAGCTAACACTGTGGAGGAATAATAACTAGTAGCAAGACTATGCGCATTAATGGGCTGCAATAAAGCAGTCAGCAAGGCATCTGTGGTACTGTTACATTACAGTCGTGGTAGGCAGATCTGGTTGGCTAAGTAACACAAGCATGGAATCTGTATAGCCCATTCGACCCATCACACACTCTACTGCTTCAGGTCATGCAGAATCTATTATATGGTAAGATTGTGCCTCACCTATTTAATCTCCCAAAGGAAGGTTTTGCATAGATTTGCTTCAATCCCCAAATGTAGTGAAGACAAACTGCAGAACATTCATCTATATTCACATCTCCAATATTCAACCCTGATCTGTTCTACACCTACAACAGAAATGCTTTACTTCTCTCCCGCCCACCCCAGCTATGTAGGAAACACTGCCCCATAGAGAACTGAATCCTCTCAGTCTGTACCTATCTCTATGATCAACAAACCCATTTCCAACCAGATATTCACCAAGATGCTGGATACAAATATTTGGGAATTATATTTAGGAAATTAAAGCCAGCACTCTTGGTAACTACAACTCTAAGGGGTTAGGCAAGACCCCAGAGTCAGATCTCAGTGCTCAGTGACACGAACATGACTGCCTCCCTCAAATACTGAGCTTCACCAGTCTCAGCCAGTTCTGTGCGCAGGAAGAAAAACTGGTTGACCTACTCACAGTGGGATTAAGTGAGGAGTGGCAGTGGGAGCAGCATTTAACATATCCTTGTATCGGTTTGATCAAAGGAAACAAAGCAATGTGCTGTGGGCAAGAGACAGGAAACAGCCCGTCAGTGCCCAATCCAGAGAAATGTGTACACGTGGAAGGGAGGAGTGGGGACGTTTTTTTTATTAACTCACTTGGACTAATCGAGGATAGCATTTAGATGAAGTATGCAGTTTGTTCAGGTGCAATGCTTTGAAAAAACATTTTACTTGACAAAATTAAAAACTTAAGATGCACAATTTGGAGTTTATAAATTTTCAGTCAGGATTGCTGCCATGAAGTCTGAATACTTTTAAACGAAGAATGAAGGACAGGTTTTATTTGTTCCTCTTGTATTTCAATCTTGCACAATCCGCACCCTGGATCTCTCCAGGTTGGCTTTCAGTACGACCCTGTGATTCAAGCAGAGCGAGTGGACCGTGTCATGGAACGATACCGCACAGGAAGAGGCCATTCGTCCCATCGCGGCTGTGCCAGTGTCCCCTACCGCTACCCAAGAGGCGTGTCACAGTGTTCCACCCAGCAACAAAAGCAGACAAGCTTCACTCTCCTCTGGGACGCAATAAAATTGACAAACACCACCCGCAGTTTGAAGCAGCCACCTTTACTTAGTGAGGTCAGCAATCCACTGCTTGTGCTACCAGACAAGTCAACACCAACCCAATTTTTAAAATGTTTTCTAAACAGAACTTGAATACGGTCAAGGCAGAATAAATGTCCTTTAATTACAAATCGTGCAATACTGTTCATTGTGCCTATATTTAAAGCCCCAAAAGCTTTAAAAGTACTGCACTTCAATTATTGCAAGTTCGACCTTCCGTAGCACGGCCTACGAGTTGAAGGATATGATAGATGTTTGAGAGAATTTTTTTTCTGGACTGATGAGCTAGGATGGGCCAAACAGGCTTCCTCATCCACATCCATCTTGTGATCTTTGTTTATAAAAAGAGACACTCAGGTCAGGCAGCATCTGGGGAGAGAGAGAGGAGCAGAGTTAATGTTTCAGGCTGGGTCACCAGCCTTCAACGTTAACTCTCTTTCTCCCTCCACAGACGCTGCCTGACCTGCTGACTATTTCCAGCATTTTCTCCTTTTATTTTCAGATTTCTTGCATCCGCAGTATTTTGCCTTTGTATGTGTGATCTTGGGCCTTGCTGTACACAACATGGCAGCCAAGCGACGTTTCAGACTGGGACTTATTCCTCCCGAGACTTATGCATCCGAATTAAGACAAAAGAACACAGTAACAGAGTGCCAAGGTTTTGACAGACTCCTTTTTAGTTAGCAAAGACACGTCTTTCAATAGCTTTGATGTTTCCCCTCTTGGAGTTCAAATTCAATTTAAAGAAAGAAAGACTTGCATTTCTATAGCGCCTTTCACGACCACTGGACGTCTCAAAACGCTTTACAGCCAATGAAGTACTTTGGGAGTGCAGTCACTGTTGTAATGTGGGAAACGCAGCAGCCAATTTCCCACAAACAGCAATGTAATAATGACCAGATAATCTGTTTTTGTTATGTGGATGGAGGGATAAATATTGGCCCCAGGACACCGGGGAGAACTCCCTTGCTCTTCTTCGAAACAGTGCCTTGGACCCGAGAGAGCAGACGGGGCCTCGGTTTTAACGTCTCATCTGAAAGACGGCACCTCCCACAGCACAGCACTCCCTCAGCGCTGCACTGGAGTGTCAGCCTAGCTTTATGTGCTCAAGTCCCTGGAGTGGGACTTGAACCGACAACCTTCTGACTCCGAGGCAAGTGTGCTACCCACTGAACCACGGCTGACACTAGTAAAACATGGAAATGTTAAAAAGTGGAATTTGACCGCGTTAGCTTTGGCTAGTTTATGGTTTGCAATTGGAACTATGCCCGGAGCCAAACACGTAGAAAGAGTTCCTGATTTCCACCACCCTTTGTGTGAAGAACTGCTTCCTGACATCACCCCTGAATGGCCTGGCTCTAACTTTAAGGTTACGCCCCCTTGTTCTGGACTCCCTCCCCTTTGGATAAGGGAGGGGGTGATAATAATAGGTCAGAGTTCTTGCGCATGATTGCCATCCAGTAACACACTACTGGAGAGTGCATGCGTGCGGACAGGGTTATTCTCCTCTGCAACTCTCCTCCACAGTCAAATAGCCTACCAATGTTAACCGTGTAGGTTCACACAAATGACCGCTTGGGGAGGAACCGATGCCGATGGAACTGCACCCCCACAAACTCCGCAGCTCCAGTAAGGAAAAGGGGGGGGGGGGGAAAACATCCAAAAGGCAGTGGGAGATATTCAGCCCAGCACCTCGAATTGTCGAGCATTTGACTCCCAAATACAAAGTTGCAAATTTAAGTCCCAATAAAAGGTACCAGCCACTCAAATTAGTTAGGCATCACACTGCTTTGCTGCCAGGATGACCGAGTGATTGGCAAGCAGCTGCAAAGTATTCTAACAGAGGCAAGTGGGGGGGGGGGGGGGGGGGGGGGAAGATAAAAACCACAGGTACAGACCAATTTGCTTTTTTAAAAATTAATTCACAGAATGTGGGCGTCGCCGGCGAGGCCAGCATTTATTTATTGCCCATCCCCAATTGCCCTCGAGAAGGTCCTCTTTTATTGAACCAAATTACCTGTAAATTAAATTAGAACTTAAAAATAAAACTTATCAAATCAAATTAAAATTACATTGCCCGGGGTAATGATGCACTCCAGTCCTTGCGGCGCCCACCAGTCTCGGAAGTCCTCAAGTGCGCCGGCGGACACCTCGTGCTCCATCTCCAGGGCCACCCGGGCGCGAACGTGGCCGCGGAAGAGAGGCAGGCAATCGGGCCAGACGACCCCCTCGACCTATTAATGGCCACTTTGGCCAGGCCCAGGCCTACGAGGAGGTCCTCCGACTTACCCGCTCCCCTCCGCACCGGGTGACCGAAGGTCCGGAGCGTGGGACTGAAGTGCAGCCAAAAATCGAGAAAATTAAGTAAAAATGTGTCATTTGGGACGTCGTCGTCGTTTCCGTAGTCTGCAGGATGCGAACCTGCGCGGGGAAACCCCAATGGATATCTAGTCCATCGCCTTAACCACTCGGCCACGACTACCCCGACCTCAAGAAGGTGGAGCCGAGTTGCCTTATACAACTGAGTGTCTCGCTCGGCCATTTCACAGGGCAGTTAAGAGTCAACCACATTGCTGTGGGTCTGGAGTCACAGATCGGCCAGACCGGGTGAGGACAGCAGATTTCCTTCCCTGAAGGACATTAGTGAACCAGATGGGTTTTCACAACAATCCAGTAGTTTCATGGTCACCATTACTGACACTAGCTTTTTATTCCAGATTTATTTAATTAACTGAATTTATATTCCCCAGCTGCCGTGGTGGGATTTGAACTTGTGTCTCCGGACCATTAGTCCAGACCTCTGGATTACAGGTCCAGTGATATAACCGCTATGCTACCGTACCCCTAAATTTATGCAAATCATGTCTTTGGTTACGCAATGACAGAGCAGAGAGGAGATGCCATGGTCAAGTCTGCAGCCCAGCCAGTCCCACTGACTGGATAGATGTCACAGAGTCACGCTGTACCCAGGGGAGAGAGAAAGCATGCTGCATTATGTACTGACAGGCTGGCAGCACGGTGTGCTTGAGCACTGATGCACTGCACCATGGAGCGCGAGATGCAGGCTCCCGTACGCCGAGCTCCCAATCTCAAGCCAAGGTGCCTCTCGTGGAAAGTGGGGAGAACGGGCCTTAGTGTCGTTAACAAGTCATCTGGCAACATCTGTTACAGAACGCAGCACCCCAGGGGGGCAGAAGAGATGAAAATAAGGCATTTGGACAATTTTTAAAGGTTAACCATGGTATTGGACTTGCCCCTACCTTTGGAATGTGAACTTACACTTATTACCCTGAACTGGCATTATCCACTTGAAAAAGGTGGAGAGCTTATTTCCAGATGTTGCAACACTCTGTTGCCTTGATCTTTTTTTTTGGTAAATACTCTTTAAACAAACACTATTAAACAACAAAAGGGGAGTGGTTCATTCTGACAGAAGCGTGCTGTGCATCTGCTAAAACAGCACTGCCCTTATAAAGCTGTGTGTGAGAGAGAAGCAGGGAGAGTTATCCGAGCGTCTCCTAGCGTTTGCTTTGGAAATTACCCCCATGGAAAAATAAAAAACCCACTTGCAAAAAAAAAATCTACAAACGTCAGGAAGTCAAGTCACCAGCAGCCTCTCCAGTCAGTGCCTGCAGCATTCAACTGTTGTCATGCAATAAGAGTACACATTTAACATTAACATAGGATTTGCAGAAGATGGTGGGAGAGAGACAAGCAGCCCACTTTATTAAAAAAGAGGGAATCTGCTGCAAAAAAAATCAATGCACTCTTGTGTTACACTTGCAATCTATTTTATTCCTTTTTTTTAAAAAAGAGACAATGGCTCGAAAGTGGAAACGTGGCGCCCAGTAGATAGTCGGAATCCTGCGTGACATTTACAACTTATGGCAATGCTGTATAAAATAGCAAGGGGAAGAAGGGCTAAAAATAGCCGGCTGTGTCGCAGCCAGTGCGTGGTTTAGATGTGGACAGCGTGATTCATCTCCTGGGTAGAGAGAGGAGAGAGATAGAGAGGCACGCTACATATCTTTTAATGTATTATTCTGCAACACAAAAAAAATCCACTGCAACAGTAAGAGGGGGTGTTTGCTAACCGATCTCCCCTACTACTTGTTGTAGGTTCAGGGATATTAATCCCATTATTCCCTCCCTTTCTCTCCTTGCTTTGCTCTCGCACCTGCATTGCGGCTGGATTGACCCCCTCCAGTCAGATGGCTGACCTCCCTCCCCCCCCCGGACCACCTTGTAAACCCCCCGCAAAAAAAACCCCAGAGGGTCGGGGTACAAGCAAAACACACACTGCAGGCTTTCTGTGATCCATTTAAAAAGGAGAATCTCTCTCACCCACCCAGACACACTCCCCCCTCCTTTGGTTCCCAGTTCCAAGCGCCTTTTAAAATGTTTCATCTCAAATCAGGTCAACAATTCAGTTTCTGCGACTAAGCAATGTCAAATGGTTTGTATCATCACTCAAAATAAATGCACTGTCAACCAAAAAAAAAGGCGGAATTGCCATTTAGGAAAATGTTGCTTTAAAAAAAAAATAAACAATGCAATCTATTTATTAACCTGCTTACATCAATACAGCCACAGACCCACTAGAATTACGTGCAATGGGTTAACCTTCCAATAGCCAGGGCTGCTTCCGAATATGTCAATTTACACAGAGAATTGAGACATTCGGAGAGAGAGAGAGAGAGAGTCGCTACAGGACACACAGTTTGCACCAACTGTTAGTTACCTGGTGTCCCAGGTGCAACAGCACAGACTCGGTGGGGTTTTAAAAACACGAGATAATATTGCAAAATACAAGCCCCTAAAGTTCAAAAAAAATAAGGATTTATTCGGTGGGGGGGGCGGTGTAAATTTGAACTTTGGGATGCGGGTCTCCTGTATCTGCTAACTGATCCATCTTGCAGTAAATATGTACTAGTTCCGGTCGCAATTAATTCCTGCTGTCTAAATTATTTAAAAGGGCTTTTTTGTTCGTGCAGTCTGTCGCTCGCTTGGACTCTGATACTTCCACCGTCAAAGGGGCTTCGGGTTGGTAGAAGCACCGCGGTACAAAAAATTATATATATATGCATTTAACACTGGAATACTGCGTGGGTTTGTGCTAACAGGCGTTTAACCTCAACCCGGAGTCTCTGCGCTCTGAAGAGGCAGTCCTTTCTCCCACCCAACTCCACACACACACACACGGCTAGTACGGAGAATCTTGCTGCACTTATCCTATCCGAATTCTATTATTGCAGCAGTTTAATTACAAAAAAAACCCAGAAAGCCAGTCTTTCAACACAAAAAAACACACCAGGAAGCTTTATGAAGAGAGAGAGCCCTTTCCTATATAAAGTTTTACAAAGCCTGAAAGTAAGGATTCTGTAGCAACTCATCGCAGGCACAATGAAACACCAGACTGATCATATTTTTGTTAAACTTGTAACTCCCTTTAATTTATGCCATTGTGCATCGCGCGGAAAAGGCGAAGATACCGACCGAACGCGAAATTCGCCCTCAAATTAATATAGCAAGTAGGTTAAATACATCACATTTTTAAAAAAAAATAATACTGGGCAGATACATAGGTAATCCTGGCTCTTGCCCGTATCAAGTGCACATCTGCGATCACTTCCTCGCTGCAACTGAATGGAACAAGGGCTGGGATGGGTGGAGACAGAGAGCTTTTGAGGGAGCGTTTAAACCTTATAATTCTGCCCTAAAATCATTCAGTTTGCACCTAGTGAAACTCTCCACTCCCCTCCTCTCCTCTCTCTCTGTGGGAGATGTTCTACAGAAGCCCCCCTCCCTCTCTTTCCACCTCCCCTCCTTGTCCACTAGGTCACTCACCTCTGGCAGACAGCTTCTTGGTGTTGATAATTTTCGCCGCATATTCCTGGCCCGTGGACAATTTTACGCACCTGCGAACGACGGAAAAGGCACCCCTAGGAAGGAGAGAGAAAGAGAAGAGAGGAAAAAAAAGGCACAAAAACAGGGATTTTTTTTTTGAAGTGCAGAAACACAAGGGGGGTTGGAAAGGGAGTGGGATCAAGAACAAGGAGAAAAGAGGAGAGGGGAAAGGCAGACAGCAAATGGACTGGGACAATCACTTGCAGAGAAAGAAAGACAGGCAAATGGCAAAGCTATCGTACTTTCCAAGTTCCTCGTACAGCTGGTACTCGTCGCTAAACCTGGTACACGTTGCGGTAGTGGCCATGTTGAAATGAAAATCCTGGACTTGGTTTGCATACACTCGCCTGTCAATTGCAGGGAGGGTAGATGGGGAGCCACTAACGCGAGATTACAAGAGAGAGAGAGAGCTCTGAGCTGAGGACGTGAGCAGATCCCAATGCCAGCGGCACAGGAGCAACACTGCCTGACACAGTCCGCGCTGCAAACTCATTTTAAAAGTGCATTTTTCTTTTTTTTTATCCTAAATTTGCATCCGCTTGATTGCAAGTAAAGTTATGTTCTGCAATGCACATTTAGCACCGTTAATATATTTTAAAAGTCGCATTGCCCCAGCTTTTTCCCCCCAAAGTTAGCTTAAAACTATCATAGCAGATAGTTCTCTAAAATATAGTAAAGTTCAACTGACACACACACAAATCACGTGTTTCTAGTGAATGACATGGCAATAATTTATTAGTGGGGGAATTTGAGCAGTGCTGTGGAAAAAAGTGCTATTTCCACTTATTTTTGCATTGCATTGGAGCAATCAGTCACACAAAGAGGAAACTTTATGTTTAACAGCTGTCACTAATCTTGGGATGGATGGGAGGGGGTTACCTTGGAGAGTGCCAATATTTGTGGGGGTTTCCCATATAGAAAAGTTTGAAAACTACTTTTTAAATTCGTTCACGGGATGTGGGTGTCACTGGCAAGGCCAGCATTTATTGCCCATCCCGAATTGCCCTTGAGGTGGTGGTGAGCCGCCGCCTTGAACCGCTTCAGTCCGTGCGGTGAAGGTGCTCCCACAGTGCTGTTAGGGAGGGAGTTCCAGGCGTTTGACCCAGCAACGATGAAGGAACGGCCGATATTGTTAAGTCCGTGAATGATTGAGACACGGACTAGCAGGAAAGAAACAAACAAGTCTTTACTGGTGAAAGGCATAAACGAAACTAAAACAACAGAGGCTCTCTAGCGCCTTTTATACAGGGGTGGTCACTGCCGGTACTGCAGTCTGAGACCAGTTATTCTCTTAAAGGTACATACACAACAGATATATTTCCAAGGCAGGATGGTGTGTAACTTGGAGGTGATGGTGTTCCCATGCGTCTGCTGCCCTTGTCCTTCTAGGTGGTGGAGGTCACGGGTTTGGGAGGTGCTGCCGAAGAAGCCTTGGCAAGTTGCTGCAGTGCATCTTGTAGATGGTACACACTGCAGCCACGGTACGCCGGTGGTGGAGGGAGTGAATGTTTAAGGCGGTGGATGTGGTGACTTATGTAGGATCCAAGCCTTAGAATATATTGGGAACCCAACTAGTGAGATTGTCAGTGGTGTTACACATGGGGAGCCTGGATCAAGTGTTGCCTTCAGGTTGAGCAGGCTTAGAGTGCAGGGGATAATTGGACCAGGGAGCACAAATGTAATTCAGTCCCCATTTTAAAGACCTTCTGGGTAATTTTGACTTTGTGCGATAGTGTAAAATGACCTGCCGAGTATTTGCAACATTTTTTGTTTACATTAAAAGTTTCCAATTTGGAGTATATCAAAGACAAAAAGAACTTGCATTTATATAGCTCCTTTCACATCCTCAGGACATCCCAAAGCGCTTTACAGCCAGTGAAGTACTTCTGAAGTGTAGTCACTGTTGAAATATAATGGAAGCACACAGACACACCGCTCTGCTCTGATGGGCGAATCACAAGCCCCTAAAATAATTTGCCAGCGGCGAATTGCACTGTGCGGTTATGGATACTGCAATATAACCGCAGCCTTGTGGCAAAGTGCAAGGTAATTCTTGTTTTTTTCCTCATGCTGTGTCTCTGCTGGCAATGAAGTTCAGAAACACAATGCTTTTCCGCAACTTTTCCCAATCATCAACTGTTTACGGTTAATGTTACATTTTCTATGCTATCTCTCCTTGATAGTTTCGATGTTTTTTGTAATGGGAAAAGAACAATTTCAAAACTGTGCATCAAACGCCACGTCTGTCCTTCCCTCCAGAGCTGTGAGTTACTCCTTCCCTGTGCAATCAGCAAAGGTTTTTTTATTTGCATTTTTGCACCATTGCTATTCACTCGCCACAAATCCGGTTTTGCACTCGGGGACCTGCTATCATTTTCAGCTTGTCACCTGAATGTAAAGCCAGAGAAAACTTGGACTAACGTCCTACTACTTCTCATATGGCTTCTTTCTACAAGGGAAAGTGAACTGTTGACCCCCACCTCACCCTCAAGCCCACCCACTCCCCCAGTTAATAAGAGGTCACCTCACGAACATGAAATGAACAATTCAATAAAACATCAGATGGATAAGTTTTCAAACTGGAGTTACTTTTTTTTTAAATTCGTTCATGGGGTGTGGGTGTCGCTGGCAAGACCAGCATTTATTGCCCATCCCGATTTGCCCTCGAGAAGGTGGTGGTGAGCCGCCTTCTTGAACCGCTGCAGTCCGTGTGGTGAAGTTGCTCCCGCAGTGCTGTTAGGGAGGGAGTTCCAGGATTTTGATCCAGCGACGATGAAGGAACGGTCGATATATTTCCAAGTCAGGATGGTGTGTGACTTGGAGGGGAACTTGGAGGTGGTGGTGTTCCCTGAAAATCTGCAAGGAGATCCCAGGGAGTCTTTTGAGCGATCAGACCTTTGTTCTTGTCATTAAATTTCTCAATCTTTCTTTACCTACTGACTTACTTGCCGAGCATTTCTGCTGCCTTTATGCAATGATAGCGCCGGCCATCTTTTGGGGAGTTGACACCCCACCCTTTGAATGTTCGGACCTGGGAAGGTTCCCAGGACTGTGTCAATATTTTCAGGAGGTGGGGGACCACACAGAAACGTTAAGACAACCATTGATCTTGTTTATTTTGTGCTGAAGACATCCTGCATGACAAAAGAAAGGGCAGAGCCCAAACCAGGAGAAGACCAGGTGCAGACTTTGTTTTTAACTTAAAAAGCAACCTTAGGCAGACACTCCATGAATGCCCAGGTTGGAATCTACTGCTGTGACTCAGAGACATGGCACATCCTACTGCACATACATTACTACAAATACACTGGCACAAGGACAACTTTTTAAAACCTTTTTTGAAACAAACTCACTCTCTGTGTATAATTGGCATCACAGCGTACCTTTTACAGCATTGCATGGCACTAATTATTAGTTCATAGCTCAAAGAAATCCTGAAGTAATCAAAAGGCATTGCAAGAACAATACAATACAAAATTAGGACTCAGTGTGGAATAAGTGGCTAATTTACATAGAATTACTTAGAATTTACAGTACAGAAACAGACCATTTGGCTCAACCGGTTATACTGGTGTTTATGCTCCACACGAGCCTCCTCCCACCCTACTTCATCTAAATCTCAGCATATCCTTCTGTTCCTTTCTCCCTCATGTAGCTTCCCCTTAAATGCATCTCTGCTATTCGCCTCAACTATTCCATGGGGTAGCGAGTTCCACATTCTCACCACTCTCTGGGTAAAGAAGATTCTCCTGAATTCTTCATTGGATTTATTCGTGACTATCTTATGTTTGTGACCCGCAGTTTTGGTCTCCTCCCCACAAGCGGAAACATCGTCTCTACGTCTACCCTATCAAACCCTTTCATAATTTTAAAGACCTCGATCAGGTCGCCCCCTCAGCCTTCTCTTTTCTAGAGAAAAGAGCCCCAGCCTGTTCAGGCTTTCCTGGTAGTTAGAAGTTACTTCACATCCAGTTCGGTTGTCAGGGTATGAGAGAGAGAGGAAGCTTTCAATTGCTTTAACAAAAGTTTTGTGAAAGCATATCTAATAGTTCAAGGGTAAGTTGGAGTAGGAGTTTAAACGGCAGCATTTGGACATCTCCATCGCCGAATCCCCCACTATCAACATCCTGGGGTCGCCATTAACCAGAAACTTAACTGGACCAGCCACATAAATACTGTGGCAACAAGAGCAGCTCAGAGGCTGGGTATTCTGCGGCGAGTGTCTCACTTCCTGACTCCCCAAAGTCTTTCCACCATCTACAAGGCACAAGTCAGGAGTGTGATGGAATACTCTCCACTTGCCTGGATGAGTGCAGCTCCAACAACACTCAAGAAACTCGACACCATCCAGGACAAAGCAGCCCACTTGATTGGCACCCCATCCACTACCTTAAACATTCACTCCCTCCTCCACCGGCGTACCGTGGCTGCAGTGTGTACCATCTACAAGATGCACTGCAGCAACTCGCCAAGGCTTCTTTGGCAGCACCTCCCAAACCCGCGACCTCCACCACCTAGAAGGACGAGGGCAGCAGGCGCATGAGAACACCACCACCTCTAAGTTCCCCTCCAAGGCACACACCATCCTGACTTAGAAATATATCGGCCGATCCTTCATCGTCGCTGGGTCAAAATCCTGGAACTCCCTCCCTAACAGCACTGTGGGAGCACCTTCACCACACGGGACTGCAGTGGTTCAAGAAGGCGGCTCACCACCACCTTCTCGAGGGCAACTAGGGATGGGCAATAAATGCTGGCCTTGCCAGCGACGCCCACATCCCATGAACAATTTTTTTTTTTAAATGCTGTGGTTTCTTTTAGCCTCATAATGTAAGGCTCCTTTTGGAATTCACAGTGCAAGGTGGACTGTGTATAAAGGGAGGCTTTTAATGAGAAAAGCGCAGTGGGAGTCAGGAGCTTTGGCCAGGAGCTAGGGGAGGCGGAAAGCTGCACAACAGAGATAATACTGAGGAAGACCATCAGAGATAACACAGGCTGGCTGCAGAGAGTGCACTGGGAGGAGACTTGAACACACAGAGAACAGGAGGAAACAGGGACTTAACATTAATGATGAGCCACAAAAGGAAAGGAGATAGAATTAGAGAAAGCGGGGAGTGGTTGAAACCATGCTAACAAAAGATTAAGAATGAAAATTCTGGGCAGTGCTGTGGAACAATACATTGTGGCAAGCTATGGTAGGACGTGAATCCAATCCGGGATTTCTGCATGAGAAGTTCCTATTCACAGTCGGCCTGTTGGGTGGAATTACAGATCACGGGGGAGGCAGTTCTCCAGAGGGAAAGGGGTGGGGGGGGGTCCCTAGGATCACTCTTGTGCATTTCACAGTTCTCATGGCGCCCAATAGCATTGTAGAGCCCCCCAATGTCTCAACGTCACGGCAGCACGGTGGCATAGTGGTTAGCACTGTTGCCTCACAGCGCCAGGGACCCGGGTTCAAATCCGGCCTCGGGTGACTGTCTGTGGAGTTTGCACATTCTCCCCGTGTTTGCGTGGGTTTTCTCCGGGTGCTCCGGTTTCCTCCCACAGTCCAAAGATGTGCGGGTTAGGTTGATTGGCTATGATAAATTGACCCTTAGTGTTAGGGGGGATTAAATACGTGGGGTTACGGGGATAGGGCTTGGGTGGGATGGCTGTCGGTGTAGGGACCGGGTGCTAGGGTTTGGATGATCAGCCATGATCTAGTTGAATGGCGGAGCAGGCTCGAAGGGCCGAATGGCCTACTCCTGCTCCTATCTTCTATGTTTCTATGCAGACCAGGAACGTCCCAAGTTCGATTGACGGTCTACGCAGAGGTATTGTGTGTCGGGGTGGGGGCACTACAGTTGGGTTCAGCACCCTGTGTTAGGAACAGGACGAGGTCATTTAGCCCTTCGAACCTGTTCTGCTTTTGTCAGGTAGTGGAAAATGGTCTAGGGTCCCCACTCCTGATTCCTACCCATTGACCCCCTTGAAATACAAGAGTATAGATGTCAATTGGGGATAGGATGAGACTCAGCTGTGATGCCCCATGTGGCAGAAAGAAAGAAAGACTTGCATTTATATACAGGAAACTCTTTTTTTATCAGGCACCGACGGGACCGGCGTGGTGCCGGTTTATCAAAAAGTCCAGATTACAGAGAGGTATACTTACCAAGCTACGAGAGCCCCGTACATGGCCACAGGTGCAGGAACCCCAGTTACACGGCCACTAATACATAGTAAAACTTACCTGAACCTACTCCTGAATTTCGCCGGTTAAGAGAGATTTCCGGATACTTAAGTGCTGGTTAAAAGAAAGTTTCCTGTAGCGCCTTTCACGACCTCAGGACGTCCCAAAGTGCTTTACAGCCAATGAAGTACTTTTGAAGTGTAGTCACTGTTGTAATGTCGGACAAATAGCAATGTGACAATAACCAGATAATCTGTTTTCGTGTTGCTAATTGAGGGATAAATATTGGGCAGGGCACCGAGGATAACTCCCCTGCTCTTTTTTGAAATAGTGCCATGGGATCTTTTATGTCCACCCGAGAAGGCAGACGGGGCCTCGGTTTAACATCTTATCTGAAAGACAACACCTCTGACAGTGCAGCACTCCCTCAGTACTGCACTGGTGTGCTAGCCTGGATTTTTGTGCTCAAGTTTCTGGAGTGGGATTTGAACCCACAACCTTCATGACTCAGAGGTGAGAGTGCTGCCCACTGAGCCACGGCTGACACCTACAGCCCCTCTAAATTCAGTGTCAAGATTTACGGGTGATTAACGGCTATGTGCATGATGCACAGGATAGTGACCATGGAGCCAAATCCCAGCAACGGGTCAATTCCCTCGGGAGAGCAGACGAGGGGAGAAGGTTCACCTGCCATTCACAGAAACTTGGGAGAAGGTCACCTGTCTCCATTCTGAGCTGGGCAATGCCACTTAGAGCAGGAGAATGGAAAGGTGTGGCTGGAGGAGTGACTCTATTTTCAAGGGGAGACTGGATAGGCACTTGAGGGAAATAAACTTGCAGGGCTGCGGGGATAGAGCGGGGGAATGGGACTGACTGGATTGCTCTACAGAGAGCCAGCACGGACTCGATGGGCCGAATGGCCTCCTTCTCTGCCGTTATGACACTATGGGGGAAAGATTGGGTAGCGCTCCTTCGTCGGTGCGCTAATTTTAGCAGCCCGAAAAAGTTAGCGCCCCCGCCGCCGATTTTCCCAGGTAGCGCCCCCAAGAGGGAGGAGGGGCGCTACAGGAAGCGCCCCGCATTCCTCTTGGGGCACTGCGAGCCAATATCACGGCGCGACGTGAAGGGGAGGGGCCTGGTGCAGCGCGTCCCGGCGCCCAGCTGGGCCACCAGGGATCGGGAGTGCCAGCAAACGAGCCCGGCACTCAAGAGGAGTGCCAGGCTCATGGAGAGCAGCCGGCACCCCGCGGCGGGGGGGGGCTTCACGGGGGCCGGGGGCGGCAGAGGGGGCAGGTGCTGGCAGACGGCCAGCAACAAAAATGGCTGCCCGCCACCTCCCCTTTAACTAGCGCCGCCCCGGCCGCAGGTAAGCACCCCCCCTGACCCCGGCAGACATAGTATCCAGCGGTAACCCAATATTAGAGCCGGGGTGTGAGCGGGGTGCTGCGCACGGCGATGACGTCATCGAATTTCGCGGGAGGCGTTAGCAGCGCCGCGCCCAGGCGCTAGTCGATTTGCGCCCCGTTAACGCCCCGTGACTCTATAACATGAATAAAACCAAGGGGAGTGCGAAATGCTGAAGAGTGACAGAGAAAAAGAATGAATCAGGTTGAAAAGCAACAGGAAAAACACCAGAGATGGGGGGAGCAGGGTGTGAAAGATAGAACATCGTTAAATAAATGAAACAAAACCAACATTTGAATGATTATTTAGCTTCAGTTTTAAAGACTGAAAAAAATGGCTGCCTTAATATCTTACGTTTAATACGGAAAAAAATAGAGATGTCAATTTAATACTAGTGTTTTTAGCAGAAATATTGAATTTCAATATATCTTAAAGCTATTTTAGCTTAGTGTGATTCAATAGCTTTATTGACTATGAATAAATTATAATATATATTATTTTAACACATTTTATATTGTCGGTTATTTTAGTAACAGACTAAAAATTGGCTGACTTTAGCAGTGTTATCGATTTTCAGTTCTCGCTCATTCTGCTGCTCCATTAGGTAACGCCACCCTTGCCAGCACAGAATGAAGCAAAATTGGTTTGATTCCATGTTCCATGTTCACTTTCTTTTTTCAGTTCCTCCCCTGCTACATTAGTCTAACTTTAGTTCTGTTCCCCTCACATTCTTGTTTCTCTTCCTTCTCCCCATAGCGAGCCATTAATTTCACTATGAACAGCGGGCCCTGTAATCCAGAGTTGCCAGTCCCCACTCCAGAGGCCTGAGCACATAAAGCTAGGCTGACGCTCCCAGCGCAGTGCTGAGGGAGTGCCGCACTGTCGGAGGTGCCGTCTTTCGGATGAGACGTTAAACCGAGGCCCCGTCTGGGCTCTCAGGTGGACGTGAAAGATCCCGTGGCGCTATTTTGAGGAAGAGCAGAGGAGTTCTAATATTTATCCCTCAACCAAGATCACTAAAACAGATTATCGGGAGACCCATTGCTGTTTGTGGGAGCTTGCTGTGCGCAGTTTGACTGCCGCGTTTCCTACATTACAACAGTGACTATATTTGAAAAGTACTTCATTGGCTGTAAACCGTTTTGGGATGCCCTGAGGTAATGAAAGGAGCTATATAAATGCAAGTTACTTCATAATTCATTATTTCCTTTCTTTCTTACTTTCCTTCTCTCTTATTTCATTATTTCAATCTCTCTTTCTCTCCGTTCTCTCATTCTCTTCTTCCCTTTCTTTCCTTTCTCTCTTTTCTTTCTTTCTCGCCTTTCTCTTTTCCCTGCGTGGGATTCAGGGTTAGAACATAAGAACATAAGAAATAGGAGCAGGAGTAGGCCAATCGGCCCCTCGAGCCTACTCCACCATTCAATAAGATCATGGCTGATCTGATCCTAACCTCAAATCTTCTATCACTCTGCATCCACCCGAACCCATGTGATCTCCCGGGAGAGGCGAAAAACCAGATAAAGACCCAATGGCCAATTTGGGAGAAAAAAATCTGGGAAATTCCTCTCCGACCCATCTAGGCGATCGAAATTCTTCCAGGAGATCACTCTGTCCCTATATTTTCTACAGTACTTACCTTCTGTAAAGGCGATCTCCACCCCAGCCAGGAACAGGAATAAAACCATCTCCTGAAATCTAACACAGAATTAGAACACAGTAGGAGCAGAACAAGGCTACACAGCCCCTGGGCCCACTCCACTACCCACAGGGCCATGACCATTCCGAACCTAGACTCATGTCCAATTTCCTGCCCGCTCCCCGTAACCCTTAATTCCCTTTACTTCTAGGAAACTATCTATTTCTGTTTTAAATTTATTTAATGATGTAGCTTCCACAGCTTTCTGGGGCAGCAAATTCCACAAACCTACCACCCTCTGAGTGAAGAAGTTTCTCCTCATCTCAGTTTTGAATGAGCAGCCCCTTATTTTAAGATTATGCCCCCTAGTTCTAGTTTCACCCATCATTGGGAACATCCTCACCGCATCCACCCGATCAAGCCCCTTCACAATCTTATATGTTTCAATAAGATCGCCTCTCATTCTTCTGAACTCCAATGAGTAGAGTCCCAATCTACTCAACCTCTCCTCATATGACCACCCCCTCATCCCCGGGATTAACCGAGTGAACCTTCTTTGTACTGACTCGAGAGCAAGTATGTCTTTTCTTAAGTATGGACACCAAAACTGTATGCAGTATTCCAGGTGCGGTCTCACCAATACCTTGTACAACTTCAGTTTCTTCAGACAAGGAACTCCCAATCTCAGCTGTGCTCTCCTGGAAGTGTCAAGTAGAAGCTAAAGGGGCGAAATTCCCCTCGTTTGCGCCTCCGGTGGGAGGTGCCACCGCGAAATTTGACGGGAGGCCAGCGGCGGCACTACTGGTTTTCGCCCTGATCTTCTGTGCCCGGAGATCATGACGTCATCTCCAGGCGCATCGCCTCGCTAGCACACCCGATGCAAAATTCCCCCTTTTTCGCCTGCCTGTGCGCGCCTGTTTTTTAGCGACAGGTTCGGCAGGCGGGAGGCCTGTGGAGGAGCGCTATTTAAAGGCGGCCACTTCCGGCGGTTGTTTGTGTCGGCTCGGACATCGAACTTTTTGCTGCCCAAAAGCAAAGAGCCCTTTTGATTATTGGAAGCGTTTTTGAGATTTCAGAGTTTGCTGCTGAGCAAGGAATCTTCATTTGCGTTAGGGTGTGATTTGAGATTTATATATTTCAGTCGTTTGATGGGCTGCAGTGTGTGTCTGTTCTCCTCAAAGCAAGCAAAGTTGCAAATGAGCATCTGGTGAATGATCGAACCTCCCCTTTGTGAGCTGGAAAGAAGCAGCGCG
This sequence comes from Somniosus microcephalus, assembly GCF_052327205.1. Taxonomy (NCBI): domain Eukaryota; kingdom Metazoa; phylum Chordata; class Chondrichthyes; order Squaliformes; family Somniosidae; genus Somniosus; species Somniosus microcephalus. The sequence continues at coordinate 34,691,294 of NC_141015.1, read as the reverse complement.
AGCGATCAGACCTGTTTGTAACTCACCTGAAATTCGGCAGCTCTCTGGTGTTAGCGCCCCTGTAGCGCCCCACTGTGGACATTAGCGCTTGATTTAGCACCCCTCTCCATTCCTGGGGGTGACGTCAGGGAATTTAAGTGAGGCTCAGAATCATTAGCGCCGGGCGCTAACTTTTCAAACTTTTTCCAGTTAGCGCCCCAGATGGCCCTCGAGGGGAATTTCGCCCTCAAAGTGTTTTCCCACAGGGAAGGAAAAGAAAACCTGGAGAGTAAGGGGGAAAAATTCAGTATCGCCCCGTTTGGGGCGCCATTATCGGCCGTGCGCAAAGTTTAGCGCCTGGCGCTAATTATTGCCTCCGACGGCAAACTTGGCTTTTATCGCCCCTGGAGGTGATTGGAGCGCTAAATCAGGCGCTTCACACCTGTCTTAAGGCACAAAGGCCGAGGAGCGAGGCGCTACCTCAGAGCACGGGCGAAGCAAGGAAGAGCAAATCAAAATGAACCTGCAAAGTGCTGCTCAGTACCCAAAACTCCTTCACACAGCGTTGAATCTCTCCAGAAGCCTCTCTCTCAGAATGCGTGGTGCAAAAATGTCACCAACAAAAAAAGGCAGGAAACGGTCGCCTTTAAATAGCGCTCCCCCAGTCCCTTCCTGACTGCAAATCGCTCCCCTCAACCTGTTGTTGCTAGCAGCAGGCGGTAAGGCAGGGGGCACCACTCAATATCCGGTCCGGGGTGCTACTGGGGCGTTGTGCACTCGACTGACGTCACCATCTGCCGGCGCAGGAGATCGTGGCGGTAGTGTTTAACACCGCCGCAAAATGTCTAGTTAATTTCGCGAGCGGTGCAAACATCGCCGCGCCCGGGCGCTAGTTGCTTTGCGCCCCATTAGCGCCCTCTTAAGGTGCTAACGGGAGGTGCAAACCAACTGAATTTTTCCCCCAGTGTCTCCTTGGAGCTGTCGTTGCTGCTGGTAACAGAGCTGGGTTGGCAGAATGTGGGAGCAGGTAGCTCGTCTGGTCTCAGCCTCTCAGGGTTTTGGAGCTTGGCACGGCAGAACAAGACAGAGGAAAAGATTGAAAATAAATTAGCACCTTAAACAAAGTAAGGTTGAACTGACATTTAGCATGGATGAATATGTACTGAATAATCTTGCAGAGAAATTATTTGGTTAAAGAAAAATAAGTACGTGAATCTTCTTTTATATGTGGTGAATGTGCTCAACCCAGCACTTTGATATGCTGATATGATGACATAGAATATACAGCACAGAAACAGGCCATTCGGCCCAACTAGTCTGTAATGGTGTTTATGCTCCACATAAGTCTCCTCCTATTCCATCTACCTCATCTCAGCCTTTCAGCATATCCTTCTATTCTCTTTTCCCAGTTAGGGATCTGCTGATAGGGTTGGGAATATGCTGATGGGGTTGGGAATACATTGATGGGGTTAGGGGGACGTTGATGGGGTTAGGGGTACGTTGATGGGGTTAGGGGTATGTTGAAGGGGTTAGGGGTACGTTGATGGGGTTAGGGGTACATTGATGGGGTTAGGAAGACGTTGATGGAGTTAGGGGGACGTTGATGGGGTTAGGGATACGTTGATGGGGTTAGGGGTATGTTGATGGGGTTAGGGGTGCGCTGATGGGGTTAGGGGTATGTTGATGGGGTTAGGGGTACGTTGATGGGGTTAGGGGTACATTGATGAGGTTAGGGGTAGGTTGATGGGGTTAGGGGTACGTTGATGGGGTTAGGGGTACGTTGATGGGGTTAGGGGTACATTGATGAGGTTAGGGGTAGGTTGATGGGGTTAGGGGTACGTTGATGGGGTTAGGGGGACGTTGATGGGGTTAGGGGTACGTTGATGGGGTTAGGGGGACGTTGATGGGGTTAGGGGTACTTTGATGGGGTTAGGGGTACGTTGATGGGGTTAGGGGTACGTTGATGGGGTTAGGGGTACGTTGATGGGGTTAGGGGTAGGTTGATGGGGTTAGGGGTACGTTGATGGGGTTAGGGGTACTTTGATGGGGTTAGGGGTACGTTGATGGGGTTAGGGGGACGTTGATGGGGTTAGGGGTACTTTGATGGGGTTAGGGGTACGTTGATGGGGTTAGGGGTACATTGATGGGGTTAGGGATATGTTGATGGGGTTAGGGGTACATTGATGGGGTTAGGGTGATGTTGATAGGGTTAGGGGTACGTTGATGGGGTTAGGGGTACGTTGATGGGGTTAGGGGTATGTTGATGGGGTTAGGGGTAGGTTGATGGGGTTAGGGGTACATTGATGGGGTTAGGGTGATGTTGATGGGGTTAGGGGTACTTTGATGGGGTTAGGGGTACGTTGATGGGGTTAGGGGTACATTGATGGGGTTAGGGGGACGTTGATGGGGTTAGGGTACGTTGATGGGGTTAGGGTACATTGATGGGGTTAGGGGTACGTTGATGGGGTTAGGGGTACATTGATGGGGTTAGGGGTACGTTGATGGTGTTAGGGGTACATTGATGGGGTTAGGGTACATTGATGGGGTTAGGGGTACATTGATGGGGTTAGGGTGATGTTGATGGGGTTAGGGGTACGTTGATGGGGTTAGGGGTACTTTGAAGGGGTTAGGTGTACGTTGATGGGGTTAGGGGTACGTTGATGGGGTTAGGGGGACCTTGATGGGGTTAGGGGTACGTTGATGGGGTTAGGGGGACGTTGATGGGGTTAGGGGTACGTTGATGGGGTTAGGGGTACATTGATGGGGTTAGGGGTATGTTGATGGGGTTAGGTGTACGTTGATGGGGTTAGGGGTACGTTGATGGGGTTAGGGGTACATTGATGGGGTTAGGGGTATGTTGATGGGGTTAGGGGTACGTTGATGGGGTTAGGGGGACGTTAATGGGGTTAGGGGTACATTGATGGGGTTAGGGGTACATTGATGGGGTTAGGGTGATGTTGATGGGGTTAGGGGTATGTTGATGGGGTTAGGGGTACGTTGATGGGGTTAGGGGGACGTTGATGGGGTTAGGGGTACGTTGATGGGGTTAGGGGTACGTTGATGGGGTTAGGGGTACGTTGATGGGGTTAGGGGTATGTTGATGGGGTTAGGGGACGTTAATGGGGTTAGGGGGACGTTAATGGGGTTAGGGGTATGTTGATGGGGTTAGGGGTATGTTGATGGGGTTAGGGGGACGTTAATGGGGTTAGGGGTACGTTAATGGGGTTAGGGGAACGTTAATGGGGTTAGGGGTAGGTTGATGGGGTTAGGGGTACGTTGATGGGGTTAGGGGTATGTTGATGGGGTTAGGGGTACGTTGATGGGGTTAGGGGGACGTTGATGGGGTTAGGGGTACGTTGATGGGGTTAGGGGGACGTTAATGGGGTTAGATGCAGTAGCGGTCAGAGGAGGCTCATCTGCAGCATAAAAACCAGCATAGACCAGTTGGGCCGAATGGCCTGTTTCTCTGCTGTAAATTCTCTGTAATTCTCTGTAATTCTTGTATTGACGGCAGTAGCTACCATATCAGATTCAGTCTCATGGTATATTAGATGGAAATTCACAAACTTAAACCTCACAAGCCTGTTCTAAGTTCCAGCAGACAGCTGTTGAACGTAACGTGATGGGAAATCTCTGCAAGCTTGATACCAGCCTAAGAGGAAGACACAGTGGGCAAGTGACAAGAGGGAAGAAGTGAAGCAGAAGTTTCTTTGAAGCAACAACAACAACTTGCATTTATATAGCACCTTTAACACAATAAAGCATCCCAAGGTGCTTCACAGGAACGTTATCAAATTTGACACTGAGACACAAAAGGAGATATTAGGACAGATGACCAAAGCCTTGGTCAAAGAGGTTGCTTTTAAGGAGCATCTTAAAGTAGGAGAGAGAGGCAGAGAGGTTTAGGGAGGTAATTCCGGAGCTTAGGGCCTCGGCAGCTGAAAGCACGATGGTGGAGCAATGGAAATCGGGGATGCGCAAGAGGCTAAAATTGGCGGAGCGCAGAAATCTCAGACGGTTGTAGGGCTGGAGGAGATTATCGAGATAGGATGGGGTGAGGTTATGGACGGATTTGAAAACAAGGATGAGAATTTTAAAATCGAGGCGTTGCCAGAGTGGGAGCCAATGTAGGTCAGCGAGCACAGGGGTGATGGGCGAACGGGACTTGGTGCGAGTTAGGACATGGGCAGCCGAGTTGCAGCAGAGGGCGCATGGTGGGAGGCCGGCCAGGAATGATCAGGTCTAGGGGTAACAAATGCATTGGATGAGGGTTTCAGCAGCAGTCGAGCGGAACCTATAGACGATTTTGAGACCTGAATGTGAATCATAGCTATCCAGGTGATGAGTAATGAAGGTGGAGTAAATGGGACAAAGGTTGGGAATCGAGTCTGTAAATTTGAATGATAGAAACTGGAAGCTATTAACATCCCAACACATGAAAAGTCCAGCCCACTGTATGACCCAGATAACACAAAGGATGAACCATGCTTATTATTCATGTCCCCCCACAATCTGCTGGAGCAGATGTTCTCAAATCTCTCACTGAAAATCATATTATACAACTCCATACAGGAAGATAAAACACCCAGCATCAAGTCTCAACCCCGCTCAAAGTGTTGACACGCAGATCTTTTTTGCAATAAATAAATCGGCACGTGCAATCAAAATGCACTATATCATGAGCTACATTTGTCTGTAAGTATGCTCTGGTTTTCTCTCTCTCTCTCTCTCTCATTATGTGTGGCGTTATACTAGATATTACAGAAACCAAAGGCGTCATAGAAGTTTGCAGCACAGTAGGAGGCCGATCAGCCCATTGGGTCTGGGCTGGGTCATTGCTAAAGCAATCCACAGCTCGTCTCGCTGCCCAGCTCTCTCCCCTGAATATCTGAGCTCGATTTTCTGGTGCAGAATGGCGCCACTGTGGCAAAGCCACCAAGAGACTCTTGCAGTAATGTATATAATTGCCTTTAACAGGGGCTTGTTACCTTTAAGTGTTTGCTCTGTATAAACAGCGCGGGTTCGGTAAAATGGCGATCCAGTGCGATGATGTCATCACGCAGGTCACGTGACGTTCCCAACGGCGGGAAACGTGATGATGTCATGACGTCAGAGGGGAGAGGCGTTCCCCCTCTGTCCTCGTGGAACCGGTTGGTGTACAGCCCTGTATAGAGTTTCTCCTGCGTTTCTGTTTGTAACTTTTACTAGTGCATTAAACCACGTTTGGTTAACTGCTAGCTTCAGTCTCAGTACTTTCGTTAGGAGTTCAAGCACTCCCACACCACACCGATTGAAGCCAACGCCAGAGGAAAAAGGTTGTCACGTAACAGCCAGCCAGCAAATGGACAGCAAATAGATGTGTAGAAAGTATATGCAGACCCTTAATTTTTAATATTTCTTGAAATGCTTTGCCGGGTTTTACAAAGTGAAATAAAACTGGTTAATGTAACAAGCAGTCTTTCAGTGAGAAGGCAGGAAACATGGTTGTGACTGCAGGGGAGTAGTGATGGTCAACAGAGATAAACAAACCCCCTTAGTTTTGCAGACATGATGGGGGTGATTTTCATTCAGAAGTCGGGAAGGAGGCGGGACTACAACTTTCGGGGTTGTAGTCCCGCCTCCATCGAAATGCGGCCAATCCACGCGATTTTAACTTGATTGACCTTGTTGAGCCTGCCCAGCGGGCTCAGCGGGCCAATTAAGGGCCACCCGGCAACAGGTGACGTCACAGACTGAAATTTCATCTGTCAAGACGTTTTGACAGATGAAATATCAGCGTTTCACAGCTGTTTGAAGCTGTCAAACACTGACAGTCTTACTTCTGACATGAGTCCTTCTCCACAGACTCAGTTAGAAATCTCTCCTGCACAGTAAGCTGAAGGCTGTCACTTTTGACAGATCACAGCCATTCTGCTTTCTGTGCCGGTGAGAAAAGGAAGGAAGGCTGAAAAGGTAAGAAAAGGTATGTAAAACTTATTTAATCACTTTAGATACACCAAACACACTTACCTTTGCACTCATGCACACATCACTCACCTGAACACCGACATCTCGACCCCTCCAAGTCCTTCAACCCGATGGCCCGACTCCTCCAACTTGGCGTGGTTTGGAGCCGTCGGGATTCCCACAGTTCAAGCTTAAAAATAGGGATTAGGCTAAAAACTGCCTGTTAACTACCTGTTAACAGGCAGTTAATTGGCACTAATCCCTTCCCGCCTCGGGTAGGCGGGTCCCAGTGCGGGGCGGGATTCCGCCTCCTTTGAAATTGGCATGGAGGCGGGTTGGGGGCAGGGTGGGGTCGGGACCCCCAATTTCAGGATTTTAACCCCCCGCACGTCTCCAATCCCGACTCCACGGGTCAATGAAAATCGAGGCCGATGGCTTTTTCTGAAGTTAAAGGGGAGAAGTCAAACCTTTGAGGTTTTGAAATGCAGAATACGACGTAACTCATGAACCTAATCAAGTGGTTTTCTGCCACTTTTGTAAAGTTTAGGAGTGAATGAACAATTTTGGGGCTGCGATAAGGATAAGCCAGACAGGACGAGTTAATGTAAACGTTTGACAGCTCAAACAGCTCAGGCCAACATTAAAGGAACATTTTCACTATCTCTGAAAGGTTGATTTGCGACAAAACGCAAGGAAAGCTGTGTCAAGCACGGCGGCTAAAGAATATCAGCACTGCAGTCAGAAGCAGGTGGCCTGGCCAGTCATCTCGCCTAGGAGGATCAGGCTGCAGTCAGAGGAAGGAGGGGCCTGGCCGGTCTTTTCGCTTATGAGGACCTACAGTCAACGCTGGACTGATCATCGGCGGGTGGGTGTATGTCTGATTTCCTGTAATATTATTGATGAACTGGTTGGGGTTTAGAATCTATCTTAGGAACAATAAAAGGTTAAAGGCAGAACCCGTGTGTCTGGTGTAATTTCTCATAAGTCTCAAGTCCCAACTCTATAAGCTGTTGGATGGGGCGAGGGGTCATTCCGCGCGCCTTACAGATGTGGGAGACACTTGCGGTCAATATGCTTCAAGCATTGGGCTACGGACCCGTCCTTGCAAATGCCGCAGACTGTGACTCTTTTCTATGTTTGTGGTGATACACACTAACGTACAAAATTGATGGGCAGAGAAAGGCCAGCTGAGCCATCATGCCTGCCCCACACTCATGATGCATGGAACACCATGACTAGACATTTCCTACGCCTGCCCCCACTCCAGCCTCTCAGCAGCCATGTAATACACCAGGGAGGGGCAAAAAAAAAACAGAGGAAAATCCCAGGGCCAATAAAGGAAATAATACTCAGAGGAATTGCTTGCCGATCTCCTCAGGTACTAACACAGCTCCTTCCACGCTAAGCTAAACAATGTGTTTCAGTCCCAAAATGAAAAAGAACAGTCCCCTGCAGCATTTTTGTCCTTTGTTTTCAATGTGACTATTATTATTAGTGTAAGTTTTCACTTTCTCTGCTTCCTTTTTCATGGGAAGCTTTTTTTTATTCCAACGCACTCCTGGCCGGCCACCCACGTTCTACCCTACGTAAACTTGAGGTCATCCAAAGCTCGGCTGCCCGTGTCCTAACTCGCACCAAGTTCCGTTCGCCCATCACCCCCTTGGTCGCTGGCCTACATTGGCTCCCGGTTAAGCAGCGCCTCGATTTCAAAATTCTCATCCTTGTTTTCAAATCCCTCCATGACCTCGCCCCCTCCCTATCTCTGTAATCTCCTTCAGCCCCACAACCCCCCGAGATATCTGCGCTCCTCTAATTCTGGCCTCTTGCGCATCCCCGATTTTAATCGCTCAATCATTGGTGGCCGTGCCTTCAGTTGCCTGGGCCCCAAGCTCTGGAATTCCCTCCCTTAATCTCTTCGCCTCTCTACCTCTCTTTCCTCCTTTAAGACGTTCCTTAAAACCTACCTCTTTGACCAAGCTTTTGGTCATCTCCCCTAATATATCCTTTTGTGGCTCAGTGTCAAATTTGGTTTAATGACACTCCTGTGAAGCGCCTTGGGACGTTTTACTGCATTAAAGGGGCTATATAAATACAAGTTGTTGTTGTTGTTGTTGAAGTGTTTTTGTATGTTATTGTCGGATTTCTTTTTTCTTCGTCATATATGCAGGCATCGAACCCGAGACAGAACATGACGGTACACCAGACTTGCATCATTGCAGGAAAGCCGAAAATTACTGCTGGAGCCGTTCAAAAGGCATTGCATGTCAGTTCCCGCAATGTAGCAAAGAAAAAGGGCTGGTGTATTAATCCAGATAATTGACATACCACAATGGGAGGGGCGAGCACAGTTGTCCATTCTTCCTGCCATTGCACCCCTCCCGATGAATAATTCAAATGTCTTGCAAATGTTGGCATGGGTTTTGCTTGAGGAGATTGGCACGAAGGGAATGTAGCTGTCATTTTTGCAGTCCCAGGGGTGAGAGCTTGGAACAAGAAGTACCCATCACCCCTGTCGCTCGCTGGCCCACATTGGCTCCCCGTCCAGCAACGCCTCAATTTTAGAATTCTCATCCTTGTTTTCAAATCCCTCCACGGCCTCATCACTCCCTTTCTCTGTAATCTCCTCCAGCCCGACAACCCTCTGAGATCTCGGCGCTCCTCCAGTTCTGGCCTCTGGCGCATCCCTGATTTTCATCGCTCCGAGATTGGCAGTAGTGCCTTCAGCTGCCTGGGCCCTAAGCTCTGGAATTCCCTCCCTGAACCTCTCCGCCTCTCTCCTCCTTTAAGATGCTCCTTAAAACCGACCTCTTTGACCAAGCATTTGGTCACCTGTCCTAATATCTCCTTATGTGGCTCAGAGTCAAATTTTATTTGATAATGCTCCTGTGAAGTGCCTTGGGGCGTTTTACTACGTTAAGGGTGCTATAAAATGCAAGTTGTTTTTGTTGAAATGGGCAAAATACTGGATACATCCCTTGTGCAGTTTTGCTTGAGTGCGAACTATGGGAAACAGACTGTAGTTGCTGTAGTGTATGTACCCGTCTACCTTTAAGAGAACTATTGTATGTAACCGTCCACCTTTAAGAGAACTACTTTAGGTGTTGCACTACTTTGTTGGCTTCTGTATACTGTAATACCGACGGTGACCACACTGGTATATAAGTGCTGTGTCAGGATTTATTGGGCAGATTCGCCCTGACCTTCGAATAGTAAAGTCCTGTTTTAAGTTACTCTGGTAGTCTGTGTATTAATTAACTAAACAACCCACAGACTTTACAGTGGCGACGAGTCCGATCGTACCCTGCGGCAACAATACTTCCGAAGCAGTTAACGAGCGTCGAGAAGAGGCAACCGCCCTCGTCATTCTGCTGGGAGAAAACTCGAGTCTGCAGAGCTGGAAAGGAGGAAGAATTCAGAGACAAAGACTTCCATCAGCAACAGGCACTGACTGTCCCTTCTGCCACGGTGAGGAGTGAGCCGATCAGCACGAGAAGCAAGCCGACCACGGTGACTGTGAGTAAGGGAAAAGTAAAAAGAATAACCGGAAGATAAGGGCGGTGCACTCGACCACGGTCGAGGGGGAAAGGAGCCGGACAGAAGTCGGGCCCAGAGGCGCTGAGACTGGGGCAACGTGGAGCAAGGAAGCCGCGGTACAGACAGGCTGGGGACGCAACGGCGTCGTGAGACAGCTAGACCGCGACCGGCGAAAAAGGCCGGGCAGCGACCGAAGCCACGAAGCGCTGTGACCGGGAGCGTAGGCGCGGGAAGATATAAAAACTCAGCCGCAGCCGGGAAGGGAAGCACCGGACTGCGAGAGGGCTGGGAGGCGCGATTGGGAGCCGAGCAAGCGGGAGAGGCAGAGCCGACCAAGGGAGACTGAGCGAGAGCCAGTCCAGCGGCTGAAACTGTTCGCCGTCAACGGGGTGTACCCAGCGCCGGTAGAGCCGAGCGAGCGGGAGAGAGACAGAGCCCGAGCAAGGGGAACTGAGCGAGAGCCAGCCCAGCGGCTGAAACTGTTCGCCGTCAACGGGGTGTGCCCAGCGCCGGTTGCCCTGCCGAGAAAAGGGAAAGCACTGAAGCCGACGCGCAGGCTGTGAACCTGAAAGCCAGCGGCCGTCGCCCGTGGGGAAAGTGTACCCCTCCCGCCAGGGGAAGAAACGCGGGAAGCCGCCATTAGGCGGAGAAGAAGACAGAAGCGGGGAACCGCCATTGAAGTGGGCGGGGAGAGAAGATAAGTGCGGGAAACCGCCATTTTCGTGGGAACCGCCATCTTGAAAAAAAAAAAGAAAATTTAAAGAAATAATCCGTGGTGTTATCAGGAAGAGAGGAAGATGCCTAAGCGTGGTAACATCCACGATTTTAATTCCGAGGTAGAAGACTGGGCCACGTATGTGGAACGCATTGAGATCTATGGTGAGGCCAATAAAATAGAAGAAGATGACAAAGCTATAACCTTGCTAAACTCGATGGGCGCGAAGACATACGGGCTCTTGAAGCATCTACTAGCACCAGCTAAACCGGCGGATCAGACTTTCGATGATATTGTTGCTGTCCTGAAGGATCATTTTAACCCCGCACCACTGATGTTAGTGGAACGATCCAAATTTTACGCGAGAACGCAACGGAAAGAGGAAAGCAACGCGGAGTACCTGATTGAACTGCGTAGGCTAGCGAAACACTGTCAGTTTAGGGAAAATCTGGCAGAGGCACTCAGAGACAAATTCGTGTGCGGAATGTCGAAGGAAGAAACACAAAAACGACTGCTCGAAGAGAACGATCTTACACTTGATAAGGCTGTCCTTATTGCTGCATCGAACGAAGCCGCAGCGAAAGGAACGGCGGAAATGCAGCTAAAGGCAGCGGCACTCAGTGTGCAGCAAATTACTTCGGGTACAACGAAATGCTATCGTTGTGGGAAGACAACACACGACCAGAACCAATGCTGGTTTAAAAACCAGGAATGTAGGAAATGTGGCAAGCTCGGTCACATAGCTAAGGTATGCCGGTCAGGAAAGAAGACCAACAATAATGAGTCACCACAAAAGAGGTACAGAAAGGTACATGAGGTGACTAGGAGGAGTCCGGAAGAACAGAATTCGGACTCACACTCCAACTGCAAGGAACTGGATAGTCTGAGAATTCACAATGTGAGTAATGAAGCTGACCGACAAGCTATCTGGATCACACTACAGATTGCAAAAGTCCAAGTGAAAATGGAAGTGGACACCGGATCGGCGTTGACGGTCATGAATAAGCATGATTATAAAAAGTTATTCAAGCATATTCCCCTACGGGATACGGAACTAGTATTGCAGACATACACGGGGCACAAAGTATACCCCATCGGAAAGATAGAAGTCAAGGTGAGATACAAGGACAAAGATCACCAAAGGATGGACCTGTATGTGTTGCCTGAGGGAGGTCCACCACTTCTGGGATGGGAGTGGATCAGGAAAATAAAGATAGACTGGCATTCACTAAACACCATGACGGTAGATTCCGGAAAGGAAGATGTCAAACCTGAACGGTTGTCCAGAATATTGGACGAAGCTAAAGAGGTATTCCAGCAAGGACTGGGAACACTGCGAGGAATTAAAGCAAAGGTTAAGATTGCAGAACATGCAAGCCCAAAATTTTTCAAAGCCAGATCGGTACCTTACGCGATACGACCTGCTGTGGAGGCAGAACTGGAAGAACTTGAACGATCAGGGGTACTGTCAAAAGTGGACTGGAGTGAGTGGGCCACGCCCATTGTTCCCGTCATGAAGTCTTCACCAAGTAACAAGCCAGGGGGACCGGGGAAGGTCCGCATCTGCGGAGACTTCAAGATCACAGTGAATCCGGTGCTTCACACGGTACAATACCCGCTTCCGCGGATTGAAGATATCTTTGCTTCGTTGGCTGGAGGGAAACACTTCACCAAGATAGACCTGGCACAGGCATACTTACAAATGGAAGTCGAAGAAGAGTCGCGTCAGTACCTCACCATCAACACACACAGAGGCTTGTATCGTTATAATAGACTGGTTTTTGGGGTAGCTTCGGCTCCAGCAATTTGGCAGAGGGCCATGGAGCAGGTATTACAAGGAATTCCAAGCACGCAGTGTTACTTAGACGATATCCTGATTACGGGAGAAGACGAGGAAGAACACCTCACAAATTTGAAACTGGTGCTCACTAGGTTGAAGGAATATGGCCTTCGAGTTAATCGCAAGAAATGTGAGTTCTTCCAAAAACGGATCTCGTACTGCGGTCATGTCATTGACCGAGAGGGGCTGCACAAGTCACCTGACAAGATAGAAGCTGTCGTGAAGGCCCCCGCTCCGGAAAACGTATCACAGTTAAGATCATTCTTGGGGTTGATTAATTATTATCACAAGTTTCTGCCGAATCTATCCACGGTGCTGCATCCGCTGAATGCTCTGTTGCGGAAAGAAGTACCATGGAAGTGGAGTGAGGAATGTAAAAAGGCCTTTCGCAGAAGCAAGGCGTTGATTACCTCTGAAGAAGTGTTGGCTCATTTCAACCCAACGTTACCTCTTCGTCTAGCTTGTGATGCTTCCCCCTATGGAATTGGAGCAGTACTTTCACACAAGTTACCAAATGGCTCGGAAAGGCCAGTGGCATTCGCGTCCCGATCATTGACCTCCGCGGAGCGAAATTATGCTCAAATAGATAGGGAGGCCCTCAGCCTTGTGTGGGGTGTAAAGAAATTCAATCATTACCTGCAGGGCAAGAAGTTCACATTACTGACAGACCACCAGCCGTTGGTGTCCATATTCAACCCTAACAAGGCCGTTTCCACCATGACAGCGCAAAGGTTACAGAGGTGGTCCGTGTTACTTGGGGCACACCAATATGACATCGAATACAAAAGGTCCAAACAGCATGGAAATGCTGATGGGTTATCGCGCTTGCCATTGCCGATAGTAGAAGAAGCGACTACAGTGGACCCGGGAGAGATGTTCCACTCATCCATAGTGGAATGTCTACCAGTAACAAATTCGATGATCGAAAACGAAACAAGAAATGACCCGACTCTCTCACGAGTCTATGATTTAACGGTGGAGGGATGGCCAGCACAGGGCGAACCAACGCTGCCAGCATTTTCGCAGAGAAAAGAACAGCTGTCAGTGTGTCGAGGAACCCTGATGTGTGGATCTAGAGTGGTGATTCCACCCAAACTTCAACAGAAGGTGTTAAAGGAGCTGCATGAGGGACATCTGGGTGGAGTGAAAATGAAGAATCTAGCAAGAGCGTTCGTGTGGTGGCCAGGCATTGATGGGGACATCGAAGAAATCACTAAGAGCTGTCTAGGATGCCAGAAGGTCCAAAACGCGCCACCACAGGCTCCTCTGCATCCATGGGAGTGGCCCTCATCTCCTTGGCAAAGGGTACACATCGACTTTGCTGGTCCATTTATGGACTCAATGTTTCTAATAGCGGTGGATGCACACTCCAAGTGGCCGGAGGTAATAAAGATGTCCACCACCACCACGGAAAAAACCATCACAGTGTTAAGGACCATGTTTGCTAGGAATGGGCTGCCGGAACAGATCTGTTCTGATAATGGACCGCAATTTGTGTCCGAAGAATTCAAGAAATTCTTAAAGAGCAATGGGGTTAAGCACTACACGTCAGCCCCATACCATCCCGCCTCCAATGGATTGGCTGAAAGGTTTGTCCAGACCTTCAAGAAGGCCATAAAGGCCATGGGTAATGAAGCCATTAACTTACAACATAAGGTGGATAGCTTCTTGTTGGCGTACAGGAATGCAACACATGCGGTCACAAATCAAACTCCCGCCATGATGTTTTTTAATAGACGACTAAGATGCCGGCTGGATTTGCTTAAGCCAAACGTCAGAAGGGACGTAGAGAACCGGCAATTCCAGGGCATGAATGAAAGGCCAACTAGATCTTTTCAGATAGGTCAACAAGTTTTGGCCCGGGACTACTGTACCGAGAAATGGCAGCCTGGAACTATTGGAAAAAGGCTAGGGCCGTTGATGTATACGGTGGACATTGGGGACAGTATAATAAGGCGCCATGTTGACCAGATCATAGGGTCAGCCACAAATGGCCAACCTACTCCACCACCTTACACGGTTAATGTTGAGACAGAGATACCCAGAACACCTACCTCCGATCTGGTAATACTGGAATCAGATGAACCTGACACTGTCCTTCAAGCCGAATCGACCTTGCCAGAAGTACCTACTACCCCGCCGGGAGTTACGACACCACCGAGGCGTTATCCGGACAGAGTCCGGAAACCTCCAGAGAGACTGAATCTGTGAACTGTCTTGCATAAAGTTGTATATATGTTATAATGTATGTTTAATGGGGAATCAGTATGTTGTAAGCTAAAAAGGGAGGATTGTAGTGTATGTACCCGTCTACCTTTAAGAGAACTATTGTATGTAACCGTCCACCTTTAAGAGAACTACTTTAGGTGTTGCACTACTTTGTTGGCTTCTGTATACTGTAATACTGACGGTGACCACACCGGTATATAAGTGCTGTGTCAGGATTTATTGGGCAGATTCGCCCTGACCTTCGAATAGTAAAGTCCTGTTTTAAGTTACTCTGGTAGTCTGTGTATTAATTAACTAAACAACCCACAGACTTTACAGTTGCCTTATCAGAAAGTGCATGGTTTGGTGAATCTTGCCAGCCCTGGGGGGGCGGGTTTGGAGGCGGGACTGCCAGGAAAATGGCAGAAACTGGGAGCGGGTAGCGAACCCGCTCCCAATCCGTCTCCGTACCAACTTCCCAGGAGGCGGGTCCCTGAGTCGCGCAGGGACCCGTCTCCTCGAGGTGGGAAGGGGATTAGTGCCAATTTAACTCCCTATTTTGCCACCTAAAGTGTGGGCATCCTGACAGCTCCGAACCTTGCCAGGGTCAGCGAGGTGAGCCGTGGGTCTGCAGGGGTCGGAGGGGCCGAGATGTCCAGTGTGCAGGTGAGTTATGGGTGCATGTGTGCAGAGGTAAGTGTGTGAGGTGAGTGTCTCAGATGCAGCAGCCATCTGATTTCTGTTTGGTGAGTCTTCAGTACAAGGACTCACCTTAGAACAGAGATTGTCAGTGTTTGACAGCTTCTCAAAGCTGTCAAACGCTGACAATTCATCTGTCAAAAATTTTTGACAGATGAAACATCATATGTTGACGTCCTCTGTCACCGGCTTTCCCTTAATTGGCCGGCTAAGCCCACAGGGTGGGCTTAACAAGGTCAATCAAGGGAAGATAGCGTGGGTTGGCCGGACGTCGTTGGGGGCGGGACTGAAACCCGACAAGAAGCAGTCCCGCCCCCAACATGTCCCCATTGATAAAATCCAGCCCATCATGTTTAAAAACAATAGCCAGAGCTAGATGCAAAACGGTTGCGGGTCAACATTCCTGTTATTGCAAATTTTAGTTAAAAAGTCAGTGTACGTTCTGAAAAAAATAAATACATTTAAAAGTGGTTTCACATCAACAGAAAGCACTAATAGACTATTTTCCATGTTTAGCTCTCCTCTGAGGATTCCTCACGCGCCCAAAATGGACCAGCACACACACACAGGTGCAGGTTTAGACTCTGGTAACAAAATCAGGAGCGATGTATAACGGGCTGCCGATTCGCTATCACCCGTTTTACACTATCGCACAAAGTCAAAATCTACTCCGTCATAGAATTTTACAACACAGGAGGAGGCCATTCAGCCCATGAGGCCTCTGTTGGCTCTCTGAAAAACTATCCATTTAATTCCATTCTCTTGCCCTTTCACCACAATCTGTTCAATTTTTTTTCTTTGTCAAATACTTATCCACTTCCCTTTTAAAAACTAGCATGGATTTTGGTTCTGCCACTGTAGCTGGTAGGATATTCCTTGTCATAACAATCCTCTCCATTTAAAAAAAATTCTCGTTACCTCTCCCCTCCTTTTGGTGACGATCTTAAATTTATGCCCACTAATTACCGTCGCATCTACCAGTGGAATTAGTCATTCCGGATGTACTTTATTAAAAACTCTCATCGCTTTGAGCACCTCTATCAGAACCCCTCTTAATTAGTGAAAAATGGGAAAAAAATTAATTGATTTTTTTTTGCTTGTAACGGTCATTAATTAGGAAAATCAAAAGTGAGTACTTCATTCAAAGTCAGATCTGAAGTTGGTGAGCTTAACAAATGGGAACATTTCAGCGCTACAGAGGATAGGTTCAGCTGTCATTGGTGGGGGAGTTACAATGGAACAGGAGGGTGTTGGAGAGGGATGATTTGCAGTCGATACCACCCCCGACAATGCAAGCACCTGGGTATAACAGAGGAGCGATGCATGAGGATGCTCAGGTTTAAGCAGGTGAGCTTTAACCGAAGTGTACAGCCTGGTCTAAACAGGCGCGCTGGGCCAGGTAGCCAGTTGCAATGAACTACCAGTGGCAATAAATTCACCACTGCCCTCAACTTTAATGGTACCGGGTGACATGAATCAGTCATTCATGAAAGAAAGACTTATGAAATAATACTGAGCGGCCTGCGGGTGGCGCTGTCCAGGGAGAGTATAAATACTCGGGCACGGGCCCAGCTTGCGCAGGACATTCTTAACAGGAACTAGTGAAGGACACAACTAGACCTCCATGTTGTAAAACAGTTGATTAAAGCTTTGTTTAACGCTTAGACCAAGTGCCTAGTAGTTTTCTTACGTCACCGGGCTCTTCCAGGAACCCACAGAACATCTCAGGACTCAACAATGTAGTTTGCTTCACTTTTGGATTTTAAAATGCACTTACATTTACCTAACAAAGGTCATTTCAATTGTACTCACCTCTGCAGACTGAAAGAAGAGTCTGTGGGTGTGGTTTATCCTTCTGTCAATTTTGACAGATTTTGTGGACGTGCCTTCTCTTCTTCTTCTTCTTCTTAGGCAGTCCCTCAGAACCGAGGATGACTTGCTTCCACATTAAAAATGAGTTCTCAGGTGACTGATGAGTCCAATGCGGGACCTACAGTCTCTGTCACAGGTGGGGCAGACGGTGGTTGAAGGGGCGGATGGGTGGGGTGCTTGGGGTGACGTGCGCTCCTTCCGCTCCTTGCGCTTGGCTTCTGCTTGCTCCCGGCGAAGAGACTCGAGGTGTTCGGCACCTTCCCGGATGCTTCTCCTCCACTTTGTACGGTCTTGGGCCAGGGATTCCCAGGTGTCGGTGGGGATGTTGCACGTTTTCAAGGAGGCTTTGAGGGTGTCCTTGAAGTGTTTCCTCTGTCCACCTGGGGCTCTCTTGCCGTGGGCAGGGGTGGGAGGTTCTTTCGATGTGAGCAGCAAACGCCTTGGCTTTGCCACTGACCGCAAATTCAGGGCCATAGTCACTGTGAATTACAATCATTGTGCATTCATATCACATATAGTGCAAATCATAGAATATCTGAATAATATAGTACATACCATGAGCAAAAGGCACCCATGATAACGCTGCTGGACCCCGTTGTTTATCTACTATTCATGTACTCAACGAGCTCCTTGTCAGTCAATGGCTCAGTTGGTACCATCCTTGCCTGTGGGCCAGAAGGTTGTGGGTTCAAGTCTCACTCCAGGGACTTGAGCACAAAAATCTAGGCTGGCACTCCAGTGCAGTGCTGAGGGAGTGCCGCACTGTCGGAGGTGCCGTCTTTCGGATGAGACGTTAAACCGAGGCCCCGTCTACTCTCTCAAGTGAACATAAAAGATCCCATGACATTATTTCGAAGAAGAGCAGGGGCCATGTGCTTTATGGTGGCCAGCTCAAGAGAGATTCTGGGGAACATAAGAATTGCTGGACAAAAAAATACCAAGATCCATCTAGTTCGCCTTCTACCATCCTGTTAGTCGCAATGATGCAAGGATAATGGAGTTGTTGACCAATCATAAAGAGAAAAAAATAAAGACTTGCATTTCTATAGCACCTTTCACAATGTCCCAAAGCATTTTACAGCCAATGAAGTACTTTTGAAGTGAAGTCACTGTTGTAATATAAGAAATGCGGCAGCCAATTGCGCACAGCAAGCTCCCACAAACAACAATGCAATGATGACCAGATAATCTGTTTTTGTCATGTTAATTGAGGAACAAATATTGGCAAGGACATTGGAGATAACTCCCCTGCTCTTCTTCGAAATAGTGCCATGGGATCTTTTACATCCACCTGAGAAAATAGACAGGGCCTTGACGGTTTAACATCTCATCCAAGAGGCGGCCCCTCCGACAGTGCAGCGCTTCCTCAGTACTGCACTGGAGTGTCAGCCTAGATTTTTTGCTCAGGTCTCTGGAGTGGGATTTGAACCCACAACCTTCTGACTCACAAGGCATGAGTGCTACCCACTGAGCCAAGGCAGACACTTAGACATGAAACGAGGAGGACCCGAGTGGTGGAGAGCAGTGGGGAGAATGTCAACTGTCCACCTTCAAATGGGGGTTTCTGTGTGACACGGCAGAACCGGGGCAGAGTAACTGAGGGAAAGAAAGAGATACCATAAATCACATTATCATAATAACAACATCACAGAAGGCGGTCCTCAAGTGTTTAGTTTTGATCCAGTTTTCTTAACATTGGAACTCAGGACAATCCGCTTTATGTCATTGATACTTGATGATCACAGAATCACAGAAATCATAGAAACCCCACAGTGCAGATAGAGGCCATTTCGGCCCATCGAGCCTGCACCGACACATATCCCACCCGATCCCCATAAACCCTACACCAACACATATCCCACCCTATCCCCGTAACCCCACGTATTTAATCCCCCTAACACTAAGGGTCAATTTATCATAGCCAATCAACCTAACTCGCACATCTTTGGACTGTGGGAGGAAACCGGAGCACCCGGAGGAAACCCACGCAAACACGGGGAGAATGTGCAAACTCCACACAGACAGTCGCCCGAGGCCGGATTCGAACCCGGGTCCCTGGCGCTGTGAGGCAATAGTGCTAACCACTATGCCACCGTGCTGCCCTAAAGTCTGTACTAAAGGGTTAACAGCTGCGAAATAATAGTCTGCAAGTTTATTGATAAATAATAGGGGCAGCGTATTAAAAGGCAGCCTTGTCCACAGGAAGTGTTGATCCTGAATTATGTAATTTGCCCACAGTGCTTTAGCAGGAAGCATTATTTCATGACAAGCTCAGAACCTACATAATAAACCGCAAACCATTCCAACCACGGAAGCTTAAGCAGCTGAAAAATGGAACTAAGAGGAGAGGGAGTAGTGTGCTAGTTCACATCAACATAAGCAAATTCAACATTATCTGTAGAGTTCCTGATCGGTCCATGTGGGCATTGCCAGTCATGTGGTTAGCAGAGGCCAATCACATTCCACAACAAAAAACAGAAGCCAGTCATTACAATACCACACCGCATGAAAGTTTAGTCCGTTGCAATAACACTCAACAATTCTGGGAAGCTTTTCCTCAGTCAGAGCATGTCTGATCTCCGCCTCTCGATCTGCCAACACCACCCCCGTCTCCCTCCTGAACTCAAGAAGGGAGGAGCAGTACACACAGAGTATCTCTAATGCAGCAGGATTCCTGTTGCGAGACTAATTGAGATTGTAACAAGTTTACAGCTAAAGATACCATCAAAGTTAAAGGGCAGAAAACAGTATTTTTTTTAACGATATTTGAAATAGAAATTTACCACTGACATTCCAGAAACAGAAAGCAATGGCAGAAAATCCTACCATTTAGAAACTGAAGATTAATTGAATGCTCAGGAAAGTGTGGTCCCACACTGGGCCGTAAAACCTAAGGCAGGTCTCTAATCTATTTATTGTGTATCCACCGCTTAAGATCTGAGATTTAACTTTTCCTTGAGGAGAACATCTGTTCTGTTTAGATACAATAAATCAATTTGGTCTGGTTCATTTTTAATGTTTGCAAGCAACCGTGAAATCAGTCAGACGATGAACACTTCCCTCCAACAATTCTGGCAGTCAGTTTTTTTATTCATCGCTAACATGTACAAACCCTGCTTTACAACCACAGGACAAAGCACAGGGGAAGAAATATTTGTATTCGCTGCTTTGTGTGGATATTATGAATAAAAGAGGGTTGGACACAATATGGAGGGAAGGGACTACCCGCTGCACGGCTTTTAAGTGTGTAGAAAGAA
The DNA here is from genome assembly GCF_052327205.1 of Somniosus microcephalus. Taxonomy (NCBI): domain Eukaryota; kingdom Metazoa; phylum Chordata; class Chondrichthyes; order Squaliformes; family Somniosidae; genus Somniosus; species Somniosus microcephalus. The sequence continues at coordinate 34,671,244 of NC_141015.1, read as the reverse complement.
AGACTTGCATTTATATAGCACCTTTCACGACCTCAGGACGTCCCAAGGCACTTTACCGCCAATGAAGTACTTCTGGAGTGTAGTCGCTGTTGTAATGTGGGAAACGCGGCAGCCAATTTGCGCACAGCAAGCTCCCACAAACAGCAATGTGATAATGACCAGATAATCTGTTTTTAATGATGTTGATTGAGGGGCTAGGGCACCGGAGATAACTCCCCTGCTCTTCTTCAAAATAATGGCCATGGGATCTTTTACGTCCACCTGAGAGAGCAGACGGGGCCTCGGTTTAACGTCTCATCCGAAAGACGGCACCTCCGACAGTGCAGCGCTCCCTCAGCACTGCACTGGAGTGTCTGCCTAGGTTATTTGTGCTCAACTTGCCGGAGTGGGACTGTGAACCCACAACCTTCTGACTTGGAGGCTAGCGTGCTGCCCACTGAGCCACAGCTGACACTTAATTCAGTTCCCGTACATATGTACACCATCCAGTGTGTGACAAGAAGCCTAGATGTGCTTTACTGCAAAATAAATTGAGGAAATACTTGCAAATACATACAATGACAGATCCGACTGTAAGTGCCTATACTAGTAGGGGGTAGATCTTGAACTGTGTGTGGTGGTGGCAAACAGGCGATCGCGAGTTGGCAGCCCGATTTACACCTCTCCAATTGAAGTCAACAGAAATAAAAATCGGGAAGGATGTAAAACGGGCTGCCGATTCGCCGCTATCACCCGTTTTTACACTAGCACACAAAGTCAAGATATACCCTCTACTGGTTTATGAATATTGTGCGGTGCGATTCCCTGTGGTGGCCGGTTTCCTTGGGGCTTCTCTTGCTCTGCCACTGGAACTTTGGCGGGATCCCCGTTTTGGCGGAGTGGGAGTCACTGTGAGGACCCTCACCCCCCCTGTAACATAGAAACATAGGAGCAGGAGTAGGCCATTCGGCCCCTCGAGCCTGCTCTGCCATTCAATGAGATCATGGCTGATCGTCCAAATTCAGTACCCTGTCCCTGCCTTCTCCCCATATCCCTTGATCCCTTTAGCCTTAAGAAATATATCTAACTCCTTCTTGAATATATTTAATGAATTGGCCTCAACTGCCTTCTGTGGTAGAGAATTCCACAGGTTCACCACTCTCTGGGTGAAGAAATTCCTCCTCATCTCTGTCCTAAATGGCTTACCCCTTATCTTTAGACTGTGGCCCCTGGTTCTGGACTCCCCCGCCATCGGGAACATCCTTCCTGCATCTAGTAGGCCTTCTGCAGCATGATTCTGATTTGGCTGGAAACATTGAACTGAGAAAATCCGCACAAATGCACTTACAACGGAGGGTATCAAACTTTCTAGTGTGGGGAGGGAACCCCTGCAAATATTAATACACACTCGCCAACAATCCTATAAATATTGATACACTCTCCGAGAGCCCCTGCAACTATTAATACACTCTCGGGAACTCCCGATAGATATTGATACAATCTTGAAGACTCACTTCAACTATTAATACACTCTTAGGTCCCTCCAAATATTAATATACTTTTGGGGGAGGGTCCCCTGCAAATATGAATACATTCCTGGGGATTCCCTCCCACCCCACCCCACCCCCACAATCCTAACTCCCAAAAGATAATGCCCAAAGGAAAGCAGTGCTAGAATTGCAGGATATGATTTTTATTTGTTAATAGGAAGAGATACAATGGGACAGGCGGAAAAGGGCCTGGGGGGTTAAAAATTCCAAAATTGCAAACCAGACCCCCAACCCGCTTCCAACGCGTTGACTTCAGGTTTTGATAGCGTCGGTATGGGAGAGGCGGGCAACTAAACTGCTCTCCAGAGGCGGGTCCGTCATTTACATATTTTAATGAGGTTGCTTGCCTCAAATTTAACCAGAGTTTTACTTTAAACGCCTGCGGGCCGGGTTTCCCAGGACTCGGGAAACCCGGCAGGCGACGGGAGGCGAGAAGGGGCCGGATCCATCAGGTAAGAGCCTTTACAGCACCGCTTGTGGGCCGGGAGGAGTGCTCCCCCCACCACGCCCCCGGCCCACCAAGCTTACCTGCTTCCCTTCCCGCAATCGGACCCCCCCCCCCCGATGTCTTCTCCGATTCTCCGCGATTTCCCGCCACCACCCCCGTTTCTCTCTCTCCCTCCATCCTCTCCACTCCCCGGCAGCGGCCTGGTGCTGCAGGCCTTCCCGCCCTACCTGGCTGGCTGCCGGTCGGGGAGGAGAGTCAAGAGATTTAAATGAGGGCCTGCCGTTAAATTCGTCAGGATCTCCGGGAAACCCGTTCTTCTGGGTTTCCCAGCCACTAGGATCTCATTCCCCACCCCCTCCCCCCGGCTCCCTTCCCACCTGTCCTTAAATATTGGGGCCAATGTGCTAGTAGATCAATCGACAGAAATCGAATAATGTGGTCAGAAATCTACAGACCGCTGGGATTCCCCTTCTAGACCCCAAAAGGTGTAGGGTACCCTATGATTTATGATGTGGCTACCCATAATAACTCTTACCTTTTTAACATACACTTGATAGAGAAACAATTTACTGATTATCATTGGCGTGAGCTATTATCATGAGCTGCAGAACTATGCTCAAAATACAAATGAAATCCGACAGGAATTAATAAAGGAAAAAAAGATGAAGGTTTTTGTCATGGAATTTTAACCGAGATGAGTCTGCAGTTATTCCACTGGGACAAAGTTGTTTAGCATAGAATAAAGTAAGACGCAATTTTAGTCTACTTTTAGAATGAGCTCCTTTATGACTGACGCGCCTATATTTTTGAAATCTATATGACACTCTTGAATTGATTATTTGAAGTAATATTTTTAAGCCACACAAACGACAGAGTTTCAATTTATTCTTCCCTTTTAGTTGACAGCTTTTTATTGTTGAAAACGCAAAGAGCCCACGCGCCTCCAATGAGTGCTGGATTGGATATAGGATCAGCTGGCGGATAATTTGCTGGGACAGCTGTTATATTGAGAGAGCAATCATTTCACTGCTAATTGGCTGGAAAGATCAGGGGGGAATTTTAACACCCCTCCTCCCCGCCCCCAGGACATTTGGGAGAAGGGTTAAAATTATACATGGAGAGAGTGCAGCAAAGATTCACCAGACTGATACCTGGAATGGCAGGAATGACGTATGAGGAGAGATTGGGTCGATTGGGCTTATACTCGCTGGAGTTTAGAAGAATGAGAGGGGATCTCATTGAAACTTATAAAATTCTAACAGGACTAGACAGACTAGATGCAGGAAGGATGTTCCCGAAGGCGGGGGAGTCCAGAACCAGGGGTCACAGTCTAAAGATAAGGGGTAAGCCATTTAGGACAGAGATGAGGAGGAATTTCTTCACCTAGAGAGTGGTGAACCTGTGGAAGAATCTTGTATGTTTCAATGAGATCACCTCTCATTCTTCTAAACTCCAGAGAGTATAGGCCCAATCTCTCATCATAGGACAGCCCTCTCATCCCAGGAATCAATCTAGTGAAGCTTCGTTGCACCGACTCCAAGGCAAGTATATCCTTCCTCAGATAAGGAGACCAAAACTGTGCACAGTACTCCAGGTATGGTCTCACCAAGGCCCTGTACAATTGTAGCAAGACTTCCTTACTCTTACTCCAACCCCCTTGCAATAAAGGCTAACATGCTATTTGTCTTCCTTCTTGCTTGCTGTACCTGCATGCTAACTCTCTGGGCTGGATTTTCATTGAGGAGGCGGGTAGGAGGCGGGACTACAACTTTCAGGGTTGTAGTCCCACCTCCATCGAGTTCTAGCTAACCCACGCGATTTTGACTTGATTGACCTTGTTGAGCCTGCCCAGCGGGCTCAGCAGGCCAATTAAGGGCCACCCGGCAACAGGTGACATCACAGATTGATATTTCATCTGTCAAGACCTTTTGACAGATGAAATATCAGCGTTCGTGTCAAACACTGACAATCTGTACTCTAAGTTAATTCTTTCCTCTCAGGATGATTTAGAGATCTCCCTGGAACAGAAAGCTGAATGCTGCAATTGTTGACAGATCGCGGCCATTTTGCTTTCTGTGCCGGTGAGATGAGGGACTCCCGAGACCTGAAGGAAGGAAGGCTGTAAAGGTAAGTAAAACTTCTTTAAACACTTTAAACACACCAAACACACTTACCTCTGCACTCATGCACACATCACTCACCTGAACAGCGGACATCTCGACCCCTCCAAGCCCTTCAGCCCGACGGCCCGCCTCGCTAACTTGGCGTGGTTTGGAGCTGTCGGGAATCCCACACTTCAAGAATGAAAATAGGGATTAGGCTAAAAACTGCCTGTTAACTACCTGTTAACAGGCAGTTCATTGGCACTAATCCCCTTCCCGCCTCGGGGAGGCGGGTCCCAGTGCGGGTCGGGTACCCGCCTCCTTTGAAACTGGATGGGTTCGTGCCCTCCGATTTCGAGATTTTAACCCTCCACACGTCTCCAATCCCACCTCCACGGCCCAATGAAAATCCTGCCCTCTGTGTTTCTTGCACGAGGACACCCAAATCTCTCTGAACACCAACATTTGAAAGTTTCTCAGAGAAACCCAGCAGCTAAAGGGAGGTGAGAACTGTTGGATCCAGCAGGTAAGTGCTTTTCAGGCACTGCTTGTGGGCCAGGAGGAACAGGAGTGCTTTCCCCACCCGGCCCCCTCCCCAAGCTAATCTGCTTCCCTCCCCGCGATCGGCCGACAACCCCCCCCCCCCGCACCCCCCATCCCGCGATCCACTGTCTCGACCTTCACGATCTCTCCCTCCCTCCCTCCTTCCTCTCCAGTCCCTGGCTGCGGCCTTGTACAGCAGGCTTCCCTGCCCACCAGCCAGCCTCTCAATCTGGCTGGCTGCCGTGCGGGAAACCGAGTAAAAAAAAAAAAAAAATTCAAATGCGGTGCCGGTAAATTCGTCAGGACCTCTGCCTTTTCCGTATATCCGGGTTTTCCACAGTCGCTCCCTGTAAATATCGGGGCCCAAGTTTCTCGAGGGAATCTGCAGTCACGTTGAACGGCCATAAGGCTTTGTGTTCTACGCCCATCGGTTTTCTAAATTATGCGACTTTCCTGGGATTCCGGGAAAGTCTGGAAAGTCCTGAGGTGGGACCCAGTCGCTAGTTAAAAGTTTCCAGAATCCTACTCTACTAGATGCCTGAATTCCTAGGCCCCAAATCCCAAAGCCTACCTTCCATCAACCCTGAACGTGGCTTTTTGATAACTGATTAATATTAAAGAGTATCTCTTCCCTGGGGGGGTGGGGGGGGTGCCTTGTCTTGACCAATGACATTCCATAAATTGTAGCCAGCCGTCTCCTCCAGGAAGCCCTTTGTCAGTAACATCAAGGTAGGGTACCAGTCAGAGATGGGGGGGTCAAACCTCCAATGGCGTTCCCTTGGCTTTTCAGTAAAGTGCTGTGGGCAAAACACAATCCTACCACACCACCTTCCCAACAAGTGTCCTTACCCCAACACCACCCACCCCCCGCCCCTCAGTACTGCCACCATGAAAGAGGTGATCACCGGTATCAGAGAAACAGATCAAGACAGTATTATTGCAAAAAAACACTTGTCTTCTGAGCTGTAATTATATCCTTTACAGCATCATCCAAGCAGGTAACCATGGCTGCATATTTCCTCCTGGTGTGCTTGCTTAGTGAGCTTTATTTACTGACATTTTTTTTTTTTAGGTGCCTGGAGTGGGGTGTGAACAGCTTGGAAAGCCACATAGATAAATATAGGTTGTTGAGGATCGTGGTTTGCTATCAAGTTTTTGACTCTTTGGGTGTAGAGGTTCCCGAGCCACCTTTTCCACACTGTGAAGATCAAGTCCACGGACATCCAGTCCATGGACTCCTTAGAGCAGAGAAAGCAGAGATTTGATAGAGGTGTTTAAAATCAGGAAGGGTTTAGATAGAGTAAATGAGGAAATCTGTTTCCGAGGGCTGATAACCAGAGGGCACAGATTTAAGGTGATCGTGTCCACGGACAGTCTATACATAGCCCAGCCAGAACTGGACACATGAGGGAAAACTTTTTTATGCAACGGGTGGTTAGGATTTGGAACGCACTGCCTGATAGGGTGGTGGATACAGGTTCAATAGCAGCTTTCAAAAGGGAATTGGATAAATACTTGAAGGAGAAAAACATGCAGGGCTATGGGGAAAGAGTGGGGGAGTGGGACTAATTGGAGAGCTCTTCGAAAGAGCTGGTGCAGACTCGATGGGCCAAATGGCCTCCTTCTGTGCTGTATCATTCTATGATTCTATGATCGCAGTTGTGGTAAGTGACATGAATCAGTCATTCATGAATGAAAGACTTATGAAATAATACTGAGCAGCCTGCGGGTGGCGCTGTCCAGGGAGAGTATAAATACTCGGGCACGGGCCCAGCTTGCGCAGGACATTCTTAACAGAAACTAGAAAAGGACACAACTAGACCTCCATGTTGTAAAACAGTTGATTAAAGCTTTGTTTAACGCTTAGACCAAGTGCCTAGTAATTTTCTTACATCAGTAAATGTGGGCTTCTGGTCAAGGAGCTCCAAAAAATGAATCGCGTCTCTTGCGGGTGGGGAGATAGCCCTCTCTGTGGAAGCCCAGGCGCCATCTGCCCACTGTGTGAGTGGTGTAGTCTTCCTGCGGCGGTTCCTGTGGAAGGGTGACTGCGTCATGGAGTAGGCAGCTTGGTCGGTGAGCTCGGATGACGGAATGTTGCAGCCCTGTGTGAATCTGATACCTGCAATTCAGATCAAATTTATTAACCGGTCCTTCCAGACCATATTTATTGAATTTACTGTCCTGTCTTCAGCTGCATGGGCCCTAAGTTCTGGAATCTCTCCCTAAACCTTTAGGCCTCTCCACCTCTCTCTCCTCCTTTAAGACGCTCCTTAAAACCTACCTCTTTGATCAAGCTTTTGGTCACCTGTCCTAATATCTCCTTCTGTTGACTCTGAGTCACATTTTTGTTTGACAACGCTCCTGCAAAACACCTTGTGTCGTTTTACTACGTTAAAGGTGCTTTATAAATGCAAGTTGTTGTTGTTGTAGGATGTGAACGCGCTATACTTGAAGTGAGTTACTAGTACAGTGCCATAACCACAACACTACTCTGTCAGTAGTCAACTATAAACGTTGCTGAAGTGATGGTCCTGAAATTACACGAAGGTTCTCCTGGTCTCCTGCAATAATTTCAACAGGAAATCGGCAGAACCCCTTGGAGAAACAGACCACATGGCTGAAAATGGCCATTGACGTCATTTCTCTGGGGGCTTCTAGTGTCCGCTGTGGCTCAGTGGGTAGCACACTCACTTCGCAGTCAGAAAGTTGTGGGTTCAAGTCCCACTCCAGGGATTGCTGCTTGTCGGGTCGTTGTCCCACCTCCATCGACTGCTGGCCAACCCATGCTACTTTCCCTTGATTGACCTTGTTAAACCTGCCCAGCGGGCTTAGCAGGCCAATTAAGGGAAAGCCAGTTACAGAGAACGTCAGCATATGACGTTCCATCTGTCAAAAAATTTTGACAGATGAATTGTCATCGTTTGACAGCTCTGTGAAGCTGTCAAACACTGACATTCTCTGAAGTTTGATGAGTCCTTGTATTCAAGACTCATCAAACCTCTTGTGAGCAGAAATTAGATGGTTGTTGCATCGGAGAATGCAGCAGCCATCTGTCATCTCTGCCGGTGAGATGCGAGACTCTCCGCATCTCCAACTGTTGAACCCCAGGAAGAAACAAAGGTAAGTAAACATTTTCTATCACTTTCCACTCACCTCACATACTCACCTCTCCACACTTGCACCCATCACTCACCTCCACAGCGCACTTTTGCATCCCTCCGACCCCCGCAGACCCACTGCTCGCCTCGCTGACCCTGGCGGGGCTTCCCGACGTTGGGAAGCCCGCGCCTCTGTTGGAAAAATGGGGATAATCCTCTTAACTACCTGTTAACAGGCAGTTAAGTGGCTGTAATCCCCTTCCCGCCTCCAGGAGACGGGACCCGGCGCGGGTCGGCTACCTGCCCCCTGGGAAGATGGCACAGAGGCGGGTTGGGGGCAGGATGGGCACCCGCCCCCAGATTCTGCCATTTTCCCGGCAGTCCCGCCTCCATACCCGCCTCCCCAGGGCTGGCAAGATCGCAGGCTTGGGGACCAGAATTGAACACAGTACTGTAAGTGTGATCTAACCAAGGTTCTATATAAGCTTAACATACCATAACATATGTGTGTGTGTGTGTGTATAGGCAGGAAATGCTGTACTCGCACAGAGAAATTTAAAGAAGGATGTAACAAGGAAAACTGTTCAATTTAAAATAGCAGGCTAACAAAAATTGCCTTACGCATGTCAGGAACGGCAAAACAGAATGAATGCCACAAGGTTTTCCATCATTCACATTACCCTGTTTGAATTCACACTTCCCTCTTGGTTAAAGGGAATACTTACAGAACACAAGGGAAGAGGGAGTGGAAGGTAGTGGACCCATGCAACAGAAATCCTTAACTGCCCCATGAAGAACAAATAGTGCTACAACTAGGGAAGGAGGGTCTGGCAGGTGTTTGTCCTCGACTGGTTGGAGGGACACACGTATCACCCAGTATGCACTCGTTAAACTGAGGCCCCGTCTGCTCTCTCAGCTGGCCGTAAAAGAGCCCATGGCACTATTTCGAAGAAGAGTTCTCCCCGGTGTCCTGGGGCCAATATTTCTCCCTCAACCAACATCACTAAAACAGATTATCTGGTCATTATCACATTGCTGTTTGTGGGAGCTTGCTGTGTGCAAATTGGCTGTCGTGTTTCCTACGCTTCATAAAAGTACTTCATTGGCTGTAAAGCGCTTTGGAACATCCTGAGGTCGTAAAAGGCACTATATTTTTTTCTTTCCAACAGAAGTTGTTATGATACATGAACTGTGACATGAATCAATCATTCATGAAAGAAAGACTTATGAAATAATACTGAGCGGCCTACGGGTGGCGCTGTCCAGGGAGAGTATAAATACTCAGGCACGGGCCCAGCTTGTGCAGGACATTCTTAACAGGAACTAGTGAAGGACACAACTAGACCTCCATGTTGTAAAACAGTTGATTAAAGCTTTGTTTAACGCTTAGACCAAGTACCTAGTAGTTTTCTTATGTCAAACTGTACTGATCCGGCTTCACAGTGAATGAAAAGTTGTCTGCAGCGACGTATAGGATTGAGCAGGAAGGAACGTCATGGGCAACTGTAGCAGTGATTTCAGTAAGGCAGACCTGAGATAAAGCGTTAGGACTGACGTAGATGCCAACTACTTTTCACTCAGGCAGATCAGTAAGCATCAGGAGGAGATCGACTCCAATACTGGCAGAAACGGAGAAGCATAGGATCATTGAGTTTCAATAATGCTAGTCGCAAGTCTGAACCACCACTTTCCCCGGCACAAGTGGCTACAGGCTCGGCTTCAGAAAGCAATCAGAAGGTGACTACAGCACCCTGTAGATAGTGCGTGCTGCAGCCACAGTATGCTGGTGGTGGAGGGCTTGGGCATTGAGTCTGGTGGCAGGGGGCGCTGATCAAGCTGATGCCCCCATGGTGTGTGGATGGAAACGCTGCTCTACTACTCACTTCAGTCAGTGCTGAGTCCGAGTTGTCAACTCGCTTTTCCTTTCCTTTTTTATTTTTCCTTGCGTGATTCTGCACAACTTTCTCATCTTTGTCCTTCGCAAGCCAATTTATTTCAGGGCTGCAAAGGTTATGAGGAGAGATGACATAAACTAGGCTTGTATTCCCTTGAATATAGAAGGTTAAGGGGTGACTTGATTGAGGTTTTTTGTATTTTGAAAGGAATTGACAGGGTAGATTGAGAGAAACTTTTTCCGCTGGTGTCAGAGTCTAGGACAAGGGGACAGAACCTTAAAATCAGAGCCAGACCATTCAGGAGAGAAGTTAGGAAACACTTCTTCACGCAACGGGTGGTAGAAGCAGTAGATGCTAGCTCAATTGATCATTTAAAATCTGAGATCGATAGATTTTTGCTAGACAAGTGTATTAAGGGATATGGAGCTAAGATGAGTGGAGTTAGGATACAGATCAGCCATGATCTCATTGAATGGCAGAACAGGCTGGAGGGGCTGAATGTCCGACTCCTCTTCCTATCTTCCTACAAGTGTAGCTCATCACTAGGGCCATGATTTTATCATCGGTGTCGGGGTGGTGGCTGGAGAGCTGGTTTCCGGGTTCCAGTCGCAATCCTGGCTGCAGCCGCACTGTCAAAGGGATTTTCCCTTGATTGGTCTTGTTAAGCCCGCCTTGCGGGCTTACCGGCCAATAAGCAGGAAGCGGGTCTGATGACGTCATTTGATGACGCGTCATCAGCTGGTTTCCTTAAAGGGACCACAGTCACATTGAGTTTGACAGTTGTTCTGTCAGTGTTTGACAACATTGAGGTGCTGCAAGCACTGACAAACACTGCACAAAGGTGGACGCTTGCACCCAGGCTCTCCAATGACTCCCTCCATATATTTTATGGAGGGAGTCACAGTACACAGGGAGGTTCTCTTCCCTTCCAAGAGTGGAAGAGACTTCCCCAGTACACCAATGCAGCCTGGTTGCACATTGCACAGGAGGACACAAGCAGGGATGTCGTCAGGGGTCCCTGGCTGCAGTGGCGCCAACCTTTCAATGATCTCAGTAGATCACGAAACGTTACTGCAAAGCCACACTCAAACTCACCCTGCTGTGCCACTCAACACATCCCCATCACTCTGCCTTCCCTACCCTTCTCCTGCACATCCTTACTCACACCAACTTACCTTGCACCTCCACCCATCCCTCTCTATCTACATTATCACTTCCCCATCTCACTAGCCATTCCTCACACTCACCCTCATCCTACTGCAAGCATACCAACTAACAACACACAAGGGTAGGCACTTGAGAGGATTAGCCAATGTCCATGTGAAGTTTCTGGTAATGTGTTGCATTACAGTGAAATCTATATTTTCAACACTACCCCTTATTGGACAGATCTGAGCACTTGAGAAGTGTCTTACTGAGTTCCAGTAAATGTTCAGACATAACTTCCCCCTCACCACCGCCCGCCCCCCCCCCCGCTATAGTGATGAGTGTGCATGGAATGGCTTGGACATTAAAGGGCCGCTTTACGGTGCTGGTGTAGGATGGTGTTAACCTGGCGCATCATGTGGCAGCCAGGGTTTACAGCGTCAAGTGAAGTAAATCTGGCCATGGTGATGCCATCGCTGGCCTCCCGGGCAGCAATGTTGTCAGGGGTTGATGCCCTCTGTCCTGTGCAGCAGCAGGCGATGGCGGAGAAGGCTGGTGATGTTGTTGGTGATGTTGGTATGCCTGGTGATGTTGGTGTTGGGGCTGATTGTGGAAGGATTCGGAGGACCAAGGTCTGATTTTTTCAAGGGCACCGATGGTGCTGCAATAGATGGCAGCTGCAGGTGAGATGACAGAAGCGATGTCAGTGGTGAGAGAGGTTGTTCCAATGAGGTGGCACTGGACATCCAGTTGCCTCTAAACACTTGCAAGCTAAAGAAATCTCTATGGGGGAGAAATTGGGTTGAGCCGCAAACGGGGCGCCAAGCTCGCCTGGGCGCCAGGTTTTGCGCTGCGATCGGAGCAGCAGCGAGCGCCGGAAATTCAGCTTGAGCGCCCCAAGAGGGACACGGGGCGAGGCTCGAGGCGCTCCGCGTCCCTCTTAGGGCGCTGAAACTGAATATCGCAGCGCAACGTGCCGCAGCGCCACACGCTGCGGCACGGCGCGCTGTGGGACTGCAGGCCTTCCTCCCATTGTTAAGGGGGAGGGGCCTGCACCAGTGCGATGAGCGATCGCGAGTGCCGGCAAAAGAGCCCGGCACCGAGGAGAAGTGCCGGGCTCTCGGAAAACAGCCGGCAATGCTGCGGGGGGAGGACAGGAGGCCGGGGACGGAGGTGCTGGCAGGCAGCCACCGAAAAAAAACGGCCGCCCCGCACCTCCACCATGATTTGCGCCACTGCCGCCAAAGGTAGGCCCCGTGAACCGGGCACGATTAGCGAGTGGCGCTACAGAGGCGGTCGCTGCCAAATATCGCGATCGGGGCGGTAGCGGGGCGCTGCGCACACCGATGACGTCATCGGTGGCGGCGCAGCGCAACAGGCTAATGCCACCATTTGCGCCCCAGCTAAATATCGCGGGAGGCGCGGCCAGTGGCGCTAAAGCCACTGAGTGCCCTCTTTAGGCGCTAACTGGTGGCGCAGCCCACCGAATTTCTAGGCCTATATGTCTTACAAAATGAAGTAACCAACAGTTTCTGCACTCTGAAACTGATCATCTGCAAGATGGCATCCTTTACGCCACTTCTGCAGCTATCAGCTTATCAGAAACATCAGAGCAGGCTCAAATCACGCCAGGGTGGGCTGGCGTGTTCCTCGAGCAGCGGGTAACCCGTGGGGGAGAACGTAAAATGGGAAGGAAGCCTCAACATAGTCTTAAATTGGCTCTTAACAAGCCATTTAACGAGCTCAATTGTAGCCCCCGCCGCTTGGTGTCGGGTCAGTTCTGCACTGACAGACCCGACACCTGGGAGACTCGCGTGGAGGCGGGTCGACAGCGGGTTTTTTACCCCGCTGTCAATCTTTGCTCTTCTGACAGCGGACCCGCCTCCAAACCCGCCCTCTGAGCGCCGGCAAAATTCTGGCCTAGGAGTGCGGCGTCACTGATTTTATTCTTGCGCATTTTGGGCTGTAAAGCAGAACAAAGTGCCGCAGTGTTTGTTTAATTCACTCTCGGGATGTGGGCGTTGCTGGTAGAGCCGGCATTTATTGCCCGTTCCCTAGTTGTCCTTAAGAGAAGGTGGTGGCGGTATAATATCACTACTTGTAAATAATGAAACAACTAATTTACTTGCATTTGTAGCTCCATTATAAACTGTATCTTTAAGCCTACATTAGCACTATTCACAGAGGAAGGCTTTTTAATGAGGAGATTGCTGAAGAATGAATATGTTATTTTGCATTTATGTCGTCAGCGGCAAATCCACACTCCTGCCTCCACGAGGGAGTTCTCCACAAGTGTGTTTACCAGCACTCCGCTCCCGGCTGGTAAATCATTCGCGCTTTGACAGTGTGGGAAGGGGTACGCCTTCTCAAACCGTTTGTTTTTTGATCTTGCCTCCATTTTATAAAGTGTTCAAAAGGTTCAGCAGATATTCCCTTTTTTTTAATTTGGCTTGACACCATGCTGTAGCTCTACTCCATGTGATGTTAAGCCGAAGCCCAGTAATCACTGAAGGGTCTCACTCTGCAACTCCATTGAGGTGTGACTCCAGAGTTGGGGGGCGATTTTAACCTTAGTCGCTCAGCAGAAACCTGGCGGGCGGGCGGTTAAAATCGCCCTGGGCTCTTACCTGTCCGAAAGCCGCCACGATCGCAACATCTGCAATTTTAACCCGCTCTCCTGAGCAGGCAGTAAGGACACCCGCCCGGAGCCAACAGGGTCCTTCTTTACATCTGCATGTTGCGGCCCGATGACATCATTGAAACCCGACTGTAATTTTAACTCGGGCCTGAGCGGGGAATCCACCTGGAGTTAAAATCAGGGTTAATAATGTGATGCACCTTCAGTTCATGCAACGAACTTCAATGTCGAACAAAACAGAATCAGTAAATTCTGGTAATACACCGTAGGTCAGTATCCGTAAACAGAAAAGGGAGTTTGGGTGTTTGCCCTTCATCAAAGCTGCTCGCCTAAAGGCCAGAAACCCAAAACTTAAAGAGGCACAAGGCAGTAAGTAATATTGTCCTTCTCTTACCCCCCACTCCCCACCACTCGATCAATAGCTGACACCCGTATGAACCGGTGAGGGGGCAATGAAGGCAGATTATTATCTGAATAGCAATAGATTGGGAGAAGGGGAAGTGCAACGAGACCTGGGTGCCCTTGTGCACCAGTCGCTGAAGGTAAGCATGCAGGTGCAGCAGGCGGTTAAGAAGGCAAATGGTATGTTGGCCTTCGTAGCGAGAGGATTCGAGTACAGGAACAAGGCTGTCTTGCTGCAGTTGTACAGGGCCTTGGTGAGACCACACCTTGAGTATTGTGTGCAGTTTTGGTCGCCTTATCTGAGGAAGGATGTTCTTGCCATGGAGGGAGTGCAGCGAAGATTCACCAGGCTGATACCTGGGATGGCAGGAATGACGTATGAGGAGAGATTGGGTCGATTGGGCTTATACTCGCTGGAGTTTAGAAGAATGAGAGGGGATCTCATTGAAACTTATAAAATTCTAACAGGACTAGACAGACTAGATGCAGGAAGGATGTTCCCGATGGCCAGGGAGTCCAGAACCAGGGGTCACAGTCTAAGGATAAGGGGTAAGCCATTTAGGACAGAGATGAGGAGGAATTTCTTCACCCAGAGAGTGGTGAACCTGTGGAATTCTCTACCACAGAAGGCAGTTGAGGCCAATTCATTAAATATATTCAAGAAGGAGTTAGATATCTTTCTTAAGGCTAAAGGGATCAAGGGATATGGGGAGAAGGCAGGGACAGGGTACTGAATTTGGATGATTAGCCATGATCTCGTTGAATGGCGGAGCAGGCTCGAGGGGCCGAATGGCCTACTCCTGCTCCTATCTTCTATGTTTCTATGAACTGTTCCGAGGGAAACAGAAGTGACTCCTGACAATGACTGACTGTTCTCGGTAGTTGGTGGGGTGGTGGCTAACCTCCGAGATGAGGGGGGCAAAGCCCAGTCCGGCATGGGGTGGGCAGGCAGTTTCCGATTGCAGCGGGGAGCCCCCAAGTACTTGGAAAGGAAAAAATCTGCAGGACTGTGGGGATAGAGCAGGGTGAGTGCGATTAATTGGAGAGCTCTACCAAAGAGCTACACAGGCACGGTGGGCCGAATTACTTCCTTCTGTGCTGTATCATTCTATGATTCTATGAAAACATCATTACCTGTCTTTACTCTTTTCATAGGAACACAGGAACAGGAAGAGGCCATTCAGCCCCTCGAGCCTGTTCCACCATTCAATGAGATCATGGCTGATCTATGACCTAACTCCATATTCCCGCCTTTGGCCCATATCCCTTAATACCTTTGTTAACAAAACGCTATCAATCTCCGATTTAAAATTAACAATTGATCTAGCATCAATTGCCATTTGCGGAAGTGTTCCAAACTTCTACCACCCTTTTCAGCCACTGACTGACCTACTGTGTATTTTCATAATTTTCTGTTTTTATTTCAAATTTAATTTACAAACATATGAAAATGATGGGCAGGAAAAAACAACTTGTCCTTCAAGCCTGCCCATCAAGACTCATGATGACTGGAGAATCATGAATAAACACTTCCTTACACCGCTCCCCCGCCCCCCCCACCCCCGCAACCCCCCGCCCCTCACACACATCCCCGCAGCCATGTAATCTCCTGGGAGAGGCAACAAAAAAAAGAGAGGAATAACCCAGGGCCAATAAAGGAAAAGATACTTTGGAAGATTCCTCTCCCACCCCCTCAAGCGATGGAAGCCAGTCCAGGAGATCACACGGACCAAGTGTGATCTGTAAAGACATTGACCTTCTCGATGGTGCGATCTCTGCCCCAGTCAGGAACCGGTCCAGCTCCCTCTTGAAGACAGAGAGTCAGCACCCACCACACCAGCCAGCAACACATTCCAGAGGCTCACTGTTCTCTGGGCAAAGAAGAACTGCCTAACATCCAGTCTGTTCCTACCATCGCGCAGTTTAAACTCATGTCCCCTGCTCCTCCCCAGTCTGTCAAACTAGATGAATCCATCAATAGGCACACTATCCAGCCTGTTAGATCCGTGATTCTGAGAGTATGATGTTTTTCAATAACCACACGGATGCTGTAACTGAACAATCAACAGGTATTTACTGGAGTAGGGTAATCTCAAGACTGGGGTACAGAGGCATGCTCAAGGCTTATATACAGGTGTGGTCACTGCCGGTACTACAGTATACAGGAGCTGTAAAAGTAGTTCCCTCTTAAAGGTACATACACTAAAATTCCTCCCCTTTTAGATTAGTAGTACCCATAATATTCAAATAACAATTAACACTTTAACATGTACATTAAACAACAATAGTCCATTTATAGATTCAGTCTTTGGGGCGGCTTCCTGATCCTTTCGGGATAGCGCCTTTCCTGAGGTTCTTGTTCTTGGTGCGGAGGCGATTCTGGCCCCTTTTCATCGGTTAGTTCATCGGATTCCACTGCTACTGGTCCGGAGGTAGATGCTACCGGTATGTCGGGTTCATCCCCAGGTACGCAAGACATGGGGTTGACTCGTTCCTGTGACGCTAAGATCTGATCAACGTGGCATCTCACAATGTTCTCCCCGACATCCACTGTGTACATTAATGGCCCCTGCCGTGTGCATATCGTTCCGGGTTGCCATTTCTCTGTTCGGTAGTCACGGGCCAAGACTGGTTGTCCTACATTGAAGCTCCTTGTCGGCTTCTCATTGATGTGCTGGAATTGTTTATCCTCAACATTTCTTCGCACATTTGGTCTAAGCAAGTCCAGACGAGATCGCAACCTTCGGTTAAAGAACATCATGGCCGGGGTCTGGTTGGTAACTGCATGTGTCGCGTTTCGGTAGGCTAATAAGAAATTGTCCACCTTATGCTGTAGTGGAATTTCATCGTCGCACATGGCCTTTATCGCCTTCTTAAAGGTTTGTACGAACTTCTCAGCCAATCCATTTGTGGCTGGATGATACGGGGCGGATGTGTAATGCCTTACCCCATTCCTTCTCATAAATTTTTGAAACTCTTCGGACACAAACTGTGGTCCATTATCAGAGCAAATCTGCTCTGGCAAGCCGTTTCTGGCAAATATGGTCCGTAGGACTGCAATCGTTTTCTCTGTAGTGGTTGAGGACATTTTTATCACCTCAGGCCACTTTGAATGAGCATCCACTGCTATTAAGAACATTGAGTCCATGAATGGACCAGCAAAATCAATATGCACCCGTTGCCATGGAGAGGAGGGCCACTCCCATGGGTGTAGAGGGGCATGTGGTGGTGCATTTTGGACCTTCTGGCATCCTGAGCAGCTCTTGGTTAGGTCTTCGATTTGTTGATCGATTCCCGGCCACCACACATAAGCCCTAGCAAGGCTTTTCATTTTCACTCCCCCCAGATGACCTTCATGTAGCTCATTTAGCACTCTCTCCCTTAACTTAGGTGGAATCACCACTCTGGATCCACACATCACTGTCCCCTGGCATACTGACAGCTGTTCTCTTCTGGATGAGAATGCTGGCAACAGTGAGTCGCCATGTGTTGGCCATCCCCTCACCGTCAAATCATATACCCGAGACAGCGTCGGATCATTGCAGGTCTCCTTCTCTATATCCGCGTTCGTTACTGGCAATCGTTCAATTATTGACGAATAAAATATCTCAAAAGGGTCCACTGCTGGTGCTTCCTCCACAGTAGCCAGTGGCAGGTGCGATAGCCCATCAGCGTTTCCATGCTGTTTCGTGCCTTTATATTCTATTTCATATTGATTCGCCCCTAGAAACAGGGACCATCTTTGTAACCGTTGTGCAGTCATCACTGGAACGCCCTTCTTAGGATTAAAGATGGAGACAAGTGGTTGGTAGTCAGTCAGCAAGGTGAACTTCTGCCCATGCAGATAGTGGTTGAATTTTTTTACTCCCCATACTAGGCTGAGGGCCTCCCTGTCAATCTGGGCGTAGTTGCGCTCGGCTGAGGTTAGTGACCGAGACGCAAAGGCTACTGGCCTCTCCAACCCGTCTGGGAATTTGTGTGACAGCACCGCTCCAATACCATAGGGTGATGCATCACATGCCAAACGAATTGGTAGTGCTGGGTTGAAATGGGCCAACACCTCTTTTGATGTGATCAATTCTTTACACTTCTGGAAAGTTCGTCTACGTTCGTCATTCCACTTCCATGGTACCCCTGTTTGCAGTAGGGTGTTCAGTGGGTGTAATACCGTGGACAAATTTGGTAAGAACTTATGGTAGTAGTTTACCAGCCCGAGGAACGACCTCAGTTGTGACACATTTTCCGGTGCTGGAGCCTTGACTACTGCCTCAATCTTTTCAGGGGACTTATGTAACCCCTCTTCATCGATGACGTGGCCACAATACGAGATCTGCTTCTGGAAAAACTCGCACTTGTGGCGATTAGCTTGTAGCCCATATTCCTTTAATCTGGTGAGCACCTTCTCCAAGTTGGCGAGGTGATCACTGTCATTTTCGCCCGTGACCAGGATGTCGTCCAAATAACACTGGGTCCCTGGAATCCCTTGCAGGACTTGATCCATCGCCCTTTGACAAATAGCCGGAGCCGATGCTACCCCTTCTTCTCCGCTGGCACAAAATGGCGTCTCCCGCGCTTTCCTTCCTTCCCGCGCTCGCCCTTCTTCTCCGCTGCGGCTTCTAAAAATGGCATCTCCCGCGCTCTTCCTTCTTCTCCGCGGCTCAATGGCATCTCCCACGCTCTCCCTTCTTCTCCCCGCAGACACTGTTCAGCCCTTGAGCCCTGGCTGTGCTCTGCGCGTACTTTTTTTTTTTTGTGCGCCTTTCCTGTTTCCGCTGCTCGGTCCTGAACCCAGCTGTTGCTTTACCCTCTCTCTCTCCATTTTGTTTTTCCTCGACGCCGCTCGGTTTTCAACCCCCGGCTGCGCCCTGTGCGCTTCACCCTCTGTCTTACCCCGTTGACGCTGCTCGGCTTTCTCTCCGCCGTCGGTCGGCTCCAGCCGCCGCTGTCCAGGAAGGGTCTGCGCTGTACCTGTCGTCAGTCTATTGCTGATCGTCGTGGCTGGGGAACCAAGCCCGGCTCTCCACAGCCTCCCCTGCGATGTTCACTCTCTGCCGGACGACTGGGCGGTTGCTCGTGGTCGATGCCCGTGCTTCTGGCCTCGACTTTCTTCCACCGCCCTCCCGGAGCGAATCCTCGAAGGGAAATGCAGAGTTGCAGGTAGATTCGAATCGACACTCGTCGCCACTGTTAGATCCGTGATTCTGAGAGTATGATGTTTTTCAATAACCACACGGATGCTGTAACTGAACAATCAACAGGTATTTACTGGAGTAGGGTAATCTCAAGACTGGGGTACAGAGGCATGCTCAAGGCTTATATACAGGTGTGGTCACTGCCGGTACTACAGTATACAGGAGCTGTAAAAGTAGTTCTCTCTTAAAGGTACATACACTACACAGCCCTTTCATTATTTTATAAACCTCTATCAGGTCACCTCTAAGTCCACACTGCTCTGAACTAAATAGACCCAGCTCCTTAAGGTGATCTGAGTAACTGCAGTTCTTTAAAAAAGGGAGTCTTGCATTTCTGTAGCGCCTTTCACAACCACAGGACGTCCCAAAGCGCTTTACAGCCAATGAAGTATTTTTTTGAAGTGTAGTCACTGTTGTAATGTAGGAAACGCGGCAGCCAATTTGCATACAGCAAGCTCCCACAAACAGCAATGTGATAATGACCAGATAATCTGTTTTAGTGATGTTGATTGAGGGATAAATATTGGCCAGAACACCGGGCAGAACTCCCCTGCTCTTCTTCAAAAGAGTGCCATGGGATCCTTTACACGCACCTGAGAGGGCAGACGGGGCCTCGGTTTAACGTCTCATCCAAAAGACGGCACCTCCAACAGTGCAGCACTCCCTCAGCACTGCACTGGGAGAGTCAGCCTAGATTTTTGTGCTCCAGTCTCTGGAGTGGGACTTGAACCCACGACGTCAGAGAGTGCTACCCACTGAACCACTGCTGACACCTAAGAAACTAGGAACCAATCTCATAGCTCTCCTTGAATCTTTTCCATGGTCACTAATTTTCCTTTTTAATTTAATAGTTAATAATAATTTTTTGAAGTGTAGACTTTACTGGTTAACAGCGGGGGGATATATATGTTAAAAATATCAAATCAGGTTCGAATGATAATGTATATACTGTACACACTGGTTGTAAAATGTGCCAGTAATCAATTGAAAATTAATCCTGCAGTAATTACTGTATGTCACAGCTGTTAATTCTCTTGTGTTATCACACATCAAGAACTTGGAACAGACTGACAGGTGGATTAGATGTTGACAGCTTCCATAGACAAAAGAAAAAGACAGAGACGACTCACGTAGTTGGTTAAAGTGGGACAGAATGCTCCAGGCTTGTATTCTGATTCTTAAACAAAGAACAGAAAGGTTGGTTGGGAGAATTCTGGCTCACTTCAACCATTGTCAGCCATGGCCCAGTTGGTAGTCCTCTCGCCTCTGAGTCAGAATGTTGTGGGTTCAAGTCCCACTCCAAACACTTGAGCACAAAAATCTAGGCTGACACGACAGTGCAGTGCTGAGGGAGTGCTGCACTGTCGGAGGTGTTTGTTCTCTCAGGTGGACGTAAAAGGTGCCATGGCACTATTTTGAAGAAGAGCAGGCGAGTTCATCCTGGCCAATATTTATCCCTCAATCAACAGATTATCTGGTCACTATCACATTGCTGTTTGTGGGAGCTTGCTGTGTGCAAATTGGCTGCCGTGTTTCCTACATTACAACAGTGACTAAACTTAAAAAATACTTCATTGACAGTAAAGCGCTGTGGGACGTCCGGTGGTCATGAAAGGCGCTATAGAAATGCAAGTTTTTCTTTTCTTTATTGACCCACATAAAATAGGAACTGTGGGATAAAGATTATGCTGTAGGAGTCTACGTACTCCTAGCAAAAAATACTGAACTCGGAGAGGTTCAACATGCAGTCTCAAGAATTAAACCTTTTCTGTTGAACCTCTCCGAGTTCAGTATTTTTTGCTAGGAGTACGTAGACTCCTACATTGGTGACCCCAACACTCAGGACGACTCCTAAGCGTAACCATGGCTGACACAAACGCAGTATCTGTGAAGCTGCCGGAGTTCTGGGAGAACCTAGCCACCGCCTGGTTCCTTCAAGCCAAATCGCAATTCCGACTCCGCGGCATCACCGCCGACGCAACGATGTACAACTACCTCCTCGCCTCCCTGCGCAGCTCCACAATCACGTCGGGGTCACCAATGTAGGAGTCTACGTACTCCTAGCAAAAAATACTGAACTCGGAGCGGTTCAACAGAAAAGGTTTAATTCTTGAGACTGCATGTTGAACACAAAATGGCGTCAGAGCCTACACCAAGTCTGACTGCTTTTCATCAGTCCACAGCTTCGACTGCTCCTCCCCCGCTCTGGGCTTAACTATGTTGCAGATCGAGTTTCTTAAAGGTGTGATCCTTCTTAAAGGCATGACGCCTGATTTATAGTCTACGGACCGAAAAGCGGATTGTGTCCTTTCTGTGGTCGGTACGCCACAATGCTTCTGCAAATTCTGCTGTGAATTTCTCTCCATTCAGCTAAAATGTTACCCTTATATCTATAAAATATTAAGAAATCACCATCTGTGTACACTTCCTGTCTATTAAACCTTACTTCCTGTTGTCGTGTTTTTGTCACACTTTTATGACAATTTATCCATTACAAAACCTGTGTCCACAGTTAAAATGGAAACTGCCTATGTAAACATGTCACATTGCAGTGACACACTCCTGGCAGTGGTGGCGCTGTAGCACATCAGTTTGTGTCTCCCAGCTCCTCAGCTTGTACTGCTGAGACACTCCCATGCCCAAACCAATACTACATTTCTACCTCCCAAATTGCCATAAATTCTGACGAAAGGTCACCGACCTGAAACATTAACTCTGTTTCTCCCACCACAGATGCTGCCTGACCTATTGCCATAACTTTTGCTATTTAACTAAGAATAATATTAAATCCAACTGAGCCACAGCTGACACTAGTCACATGTCTCCAGGCTGAACCACATCCACATCCATTAACTACAACTTATTGGCTGAAGGATTGGAGCCAATTCCTAAACCAGCTTTTCAAATTCCTACTGATACCACAAGATTTTACCTTGCGAAATAACTTAGTGTGAGGTACTTTATCAAAGGCTTTCCGTCATCCACTACCCTAGTGACTTCCTCAAAAAACTCTTCCCAAATTTGTACAGCATGGCCTATTTTTTCGGAAGCCGTGTTGTGAATTTCTAATGGCCCCTTCCCTTTCCCAGTGATCACAAAGGGCATCTCTTATGATCCCATCTGGCATCTTCCCAATAATGGATGTCAGGCGGACATAACAACTGCATTTCAAAGTAACTCAAAAGTGTTCGAAAACACTTTGAGATGTTCCTGAGAGATGTGATAAGGTGCTGTATAAATGCAAGTCTTTTCATTTCAGAATTGAAATCATTGTAGCTGCTGTTGATTATAATAATCCACTTGTGAATCATTGCACAGAGAAAGTCAACACCATGTCAGTGTTCAGGTGAAGCAGAGATAGAAGGCGAGGGATAATTGGACTAGGGCGCGTAGATGTAACTCCATCCCTATTTTAAAGTCACACATTCTGTCCTTAGTTTTAGATAACACCTAGATTTAATATTATTCATAGTTAAATAGCAAAAGTTATCGCAATAAAAACAGAAAATGCTGGAAATACTCAGCAGGTCAGGCAGCATCTGTGGAGAGAGAAACAGAGTCACCGTTTCAGGTCGATGACCTATCGTCAGAACTGGAAAAAGTTGTAGCAGATTTTAAGCAAGGCAGGGAAAGGGGGGAGGGGAGGAAAGAACAAAAGGGAAGGGCTGTGATAGGATGGAAGGCAGCAGAGATTAAAAGACAAAAGGGGTGATGGTGCACGGCTCAAGGAGATGGTAATGGGACAAGTAAAGAAACAAACGATGGGTCTAGATGAGGTGTAAATGTGAATGGCAGAATGATCGACAGCTGCCATATGAAAAAATAGGGGCAGAGGTTATGGTCTGAAATTGTTAAACTTGATGTTGAGTCCAGAAGGTTGTAAAGTGCCTAATCGAAAGTTCCTCGAGCTTACATTGAGCTTCGTTGGAACAGTGTAGGAAGCCGAGGATGGAGAGGTCAGAGTGGGAGTGGAGCGGAGAATTAAAGTGACAGGCGACCGACTGAACGGAGGTGTTCCGCAAAGCGGGTCCCAACCTGCGTTTGGTCTCCCCACTGTAAAGGAAACCGCATCGTGTGCAGCGGATACAGTATAGTAAATTGCAAGAATACGCGTTTCATTTGCAGGGAACAATACTGTTAGAGGCTGAGAGAGAAAAAAGATCTCGGCGTTGTGGTGTACAGATCACTAAAGGTTCAGGACCAATGTACAGACTCTGTAGCTAAAGCTAACGGGGTATTGGGTTGTATTAATAGAACCACTCAGTATAAATCAAAGGACACCATTTTGACACGATACAGGTCGCTGGTCAGACCGCATCTGTACATGGCCTTCTTTGATCTCACAAAGGCCTTCGACACTGTCAACCGTGAGGGATTATGGAGTGTCCTCCTCAAATTCGGCTGCCCTCAAAAGTTTGTCACCATCCTTCGCCTGCTTCACGATGACATGCAAGCCGTGATCCTGACCAATGGTTCCACCACAGACAAAATTCAAGTACGAACCGGGGTCAAGCAAGGCTGTCTCATCGCACCAACGCTCTTCTCGATCTTCCTTGCTGCAATGCTCCATCTCACCCTCAGTAAGCTCCCCACTGGAGTGGAGCTAATTTACAGAACAAACGGGAAACTGTTCAACCTCCGTCGCCTCCAGTCCAGATCCAAGGTCGTCCCATCCTCTGTCGTCGAATTACAGTATGCAGACGACGCTTGCGTCTGCGCTCATTCGGAGGTCGAACTCCAAACCATCTTCAACACCTTCACCAAAGCGTACGAGAGCATGGGCCTTACACTAAACATCTGTAAGACAAAGGTCCTCTACCAACCTGCCCCCGCCACACAGTACTGCCCCCCAATTATCAAAATCCACGACAAGGCCTTGGACAACGTGGACCACTTTCCATACCTCGGGAGCCTACTGTCAACAAGGGCAGACGTCGACGACAAAGCCCAACACCGCCTTCAGTGTGCCAGTGCAGCCTTCAGTCGCCTGAGGAAGAGAGTGTTTGAAGACCAAGACCTCAAACCCGGCACTAAGCTCATGGTCTACAGAGCAGCAGCAATACCCGCCCTGCTGTATGCCTCAGAGAAATGACCATGTACAGCAGGTACCTCAAAGCACTGGAGAGGTACCACCAATGCTGCCTCCGCAAGATCCTGCAAATCCATTGGCAGGATAGGCACACCAACGTCAGTGTTCTTGCTCAGGCCAACATCCCCAGCATCGAAGCTTTGACCACACTCAATCAGCTCTGATGGATGGGTCACATTGTCCGCATGCCCGATACGAGACTCCCAAAACAAGCGCTCTACTCGGAGCTACGTCATGGCAAGAGAGCCCCAGGTGGCCAGAGGAAACGCTTCAAGGACACCCTCAAAGCCTCCTTGAAAAAGTGCAACATCCCCCACCGACACCTGGGAATCCCTGGCCCAAGACCGCACAAAGTGGAGGAGAAGTATCCGGGAAGACGCCGAACACTTCGAGTCTCTTCGCCGGGAGCAAGTGGAAGCCAAGCACAGGCAGCGCAAGGAGCGCATGTCAACCCAAGCACCCCACCCACCCGCCCCTTCAACCACCGTCTGCCCCACCTGTTGACAGAGACTGTAGGTCCCGCATTGGACTCATCAGTCATCTGAGAACTCATTTTTAATGTGGAAGCAAGTCATCCTTGGTTCCGAGGGACTGCCTAAGAAGAAGAAGAAGAAAAAGTAGTACTGTGCCTAATTTGGTCCCCCCACAGAGGTGATATAGTGGCCTTGGAAAAAGTCCAGCGGAGAGGTCCTGGTTTGGACGAAGGGTTCATTGAACAAACTTAAAAGATCGTGAATACTTGGGCGTAGTGCAGTTATGGGCGGAACTCACTTACGCCTAAAAATTCCGCGATCCTTTTCGCTATTTGACTTGGTTCTGCCCAGATTAAGCTGTTCCCTGGGCAGAAATAACAGCTTAATTCGGGGGGCTGTTGTTTCTGCCGGCTAACAGCCGAAACTCCTGGCCCGAGTCACCAAGTCAAGATCATTCTGGCCGCAAGGGCTTGGGACAGATAACGGGGCGGGAACAGCTCAAGGACATGCAGATGGCGCGGTGTTCCAACAGTCAGGCATGGATAGGGCTAAGGTGCCAAGCTGCGAAAATAAAATAGAAGACACAGTCAATTCTTCTCTGTTATAAACTGGACGCACCTGCCTTTGTGTCACATATCATTGTATCTGAAAAAGCTCCGCACTCTTTCTCCTGCTGCACAGATTTCTGACTCAATATTTTCATTTCATCACCTGAGACTTCGGTTTCTATTTCTAACAAAAAGAGCTAGAAAATAGTTTTCCAATTCCACCCACACACCTACAATAATTGGATAGAAATTGGTTTGTGAAGAATAAAGGCAAAGAGTTTAATGACTAATTTCAAGTTAAATCACAACCCACAGGCTCTGGAAACCTATAGGTCCTGCCTTTAAATAAGCATGAAGAAAGCCCAGGGTCATGAGCCATGGGAGGCCTACCAAGATAAGCACCTGGAACCACAGGGCCATTAGTGAGCTCTAGATTATCTGCAAATGGACTTGTGTCTGTAGCACTGGTAAGGAAACATGGGACCCCGCTCTCTCTAGGGGGGTGATTTTGCCAATGGGGACGTGATGGAGGTGGGACTGCTGCTTGTCGGGTTTTAGTCCCGCCTCCATCGGCGTCCGGCCAACTCACGCTATTTTCCCTTGATTGACCTTGTTAAGCCCGCCCAGCGGGCTTAGCAGGCCAATTAAGGGAAAGCCGGTTGCTGGTGACGTCAGCGAGTGACGTTTCATCTGTCAAGAGCTTTTGACAGATTAATTGTCATCGTTTGACGGCTCTTTGAAGCTGTCAAACACTGACAATCTGTCTTCTAAGTTGAGTCTTTACCCAAGACTCAATTAGAAAGCCTTCCTGAGCAGAAAACAGAAGGCTGCTGCATTTGAGAATGCAGCGGCCATTCTGCTTTCTCTGCAGGTGAGATGAGGGACTCCCGAGACCTGAAGCGATGAAGCCTGGAGGAAGAAGAAAAGGTAAGTAAAATTATTAAAACACTTTACACTCACCTCACGTGTTTACCTCTGCACACATGCGCCCATCACTCACCTGCACACCGGACATCTCGGCTCCTCCGACCCTTGCAGACCCACGGCTCGCCTTGCTTACCCTGGCGAGGTTCGGAGCCGTCGGGAAGCCCACACTTTAGGTGGCAAAATAGGGATTCTCAAAAAAACTGCCTGTTAACTGCCTGTTAACAGGCAGTTAAATTGGCACTAATCCCCTTCCCGCCTCGAGGAGGCGGCTCCCAGCGCGGGTTGGGTACCTGCCTCCCGAGAAGATGACACAGAGGCGGGTTGGGGGCGGGATGGGCACCCGCCCCCAGATTCTGCCATTTTCCCGGCAGTCCCACCTCCATACCCGAAAATCGCCCCCATAGGCCTAGAAATTCAGTGGCCTGCGCCACCAGTTTGCGCCCAAAGAGGGCTTTTGCGCCACTGTGCAAACCTACCGCGATATTTAGCGGGACGCTAATGGCGGCGTTAGCCATTAGCGCTGCGCCGCCACCGATGACGTCATCGGTGTGAGCAGCGCCCCGCTATCGCCCCGCTGGCCATATTTGGTTGCCGCCGCCTCCCCCGCGCCGGCCGCAAACAGCGACCGGTACACGGGGCCTACCTGTGCCGGTAGTGGGACGAGTTAAGGTGGAGGTGCGGCCGGCCGCTTTTTCGGCAGCCGCCTGCCCGCACCTCCTTCCCCGGCCTCCTTCACCGCCCCCCCCCCCCCGCGGCATTGCCGGCTGTTTCCAGAGAGCCCGGCACTTCTCCTTGGTGCCGGGCTCATTTGCCGGCACTCGCGAGCGGGGATCGCGCTGTTGCAGGCACCTCCCCCTTAAGAATGAGAGGAAGGCCTGCAGTACCGCAGGTTGCCGTGCCGCAGCGGGTGGCGCTGCGGCACTTTACACGCCGATATTCAGTTTCAGCGCCCCAAGCGGGGCGCCGAAACCCTTGTTTAGCGGCCGGCTTCCACTTGGGGCGCTGAAACTGAATTTCCCGCTGGCGCAAGTGGCTCCGCACGCAGCGGTAATTCCGGCGCCCAGGCGAGCTGGGCGCCCCTAACTGAATTTCTAGGCCATAGTGTCTACAGGTCTGCAGGAGGTGTTTGGGAGCATGGTACCCGTGGGCTGTTCATGAGCCGCAGGGGTCCACAATGACATACGAGTCTGCAGTACCATCTACAAGTGTACACTAGGTTACCTGGCAGTCGTGCTACCTGAAGGGTTTATCTATGTTTATTATTAAAAGCACCATTTAAGTTGCCCTTTGTAAAAGCACCAGACCATTGGCCATTGCAAACTAATACCAGAACTTCCCATTGTAAAAGAACATCAGGCACGCCCGATGTAGCATCACCAAGGAGATACACTGCAACAGACCGAGTGCCTTTTCTTCTGATTGTCCCTATCTATCTGTGGGCAGAGCTCCTCGCTCGCACTCAGTGTCTCCCTCGGGGCTGGAGTTGGCAGGCTTTGGGGGACAACACCTGCCTTCAATTTCTGATCTGCTAACTTTTTTTTGGAAAATAATATTTGAGAGACGGTATCTATTTGATACATGCTTCTTCAGGGATTAAGGTTCTCACAGCAGTGAAAGGGTTAGCAGAAAAAAATTCTCTCTGAATTTGCAGCACAACATATTCTTGGATGGTTTTGTTTGGGAGAGGAGGAGGTGGAGGAGGAGGAGGTGGGCAGCCTGCCTGCAATTGCCAAGATGGGGTACGAAAGAATCTGTTAATGACTTGCTCCAGTTCTGTCATGCTCCATCATAGTTTTATTGCAATATATTTGTACTTTCAGATCTGAATTATTCCTGCAAGTCTGCTCTTTATTTCTTTAAACAATCTAGATGATTTCTTCTTGAAATATTATAAGTGTGTTAGACAGCAGGCTAACCTTCTTCATATTGCAATTCTATAAGGCAAATGATAATCATTATTACACAAATACCTTTTAATTGCTCTGCTTAGAATTCTCTCCCTCACCCCAAATTTTCTTCCCACCTCTCCTGTAGGTGGCAGTTTATGTTGGGCGCTGGTTCCGTAATAGCTAGAGAACCTCAGCTGCCTAACCCAGCCGGCTGCTCTTTATGTATGAGGCTATTCGATGAGGGGAAGCCTCACAGCTGAGCTCAATCCTGGCTTAACATAGGAATTGCGAGGTGGAAAAAGACCAAGGTTCATCTAGTTCGCCTTCTACCATCCTGGTAATCGCTTGATGCACCGATAATGGAGTTGTTGACTAATCACAGCGATCAATCTCTGTCAGTGAGTCTACAACAGACCCAGACACGAGGCGAGGAAAGCCCCCAGTGGTGGAGAGCTTTGGGAACCAGATGTCCAGAGTCACGTATACAAAAAGAAAATACTGCAGATGCTGGAAATCTGAAATAAAAACAGAAAATGCTGGAGATATTCAGCAGTATCTTAACCTGTCCCATTACCATCTCCTTTTGCCTTGAATATCTCTTAATGTCTCTTAACTTCTCCTGCCTTCTATCCTATCACAGACCTTCCCTTTTGTTCTTTCATCCCCACCCCCTTTCCCAGCCCCTCCACTTGCTTAAAAATCTGTTCCATTTCCTGCTTTTTTTTCCAGTTCTGACGAAAGGTCATCGACCTGAAACGTTAACTCTGTTTCTCTCTTCACAGATGCTGCCTGACCTGCTGAGTATCTCCAGCATTTTCTGTTTTTAGTCCAAAGTCACCCGTTCCTCCCGAGCTCGCTGCACTCACCACGTCATGTCTCAAATTACTCAGACTGGATCCCAAAATGTTATTTCCTGAAACATTTGAATGAATCAATACTAACTGCTTTCACCTCCTCCCTGGGGAGCCTGTTCCATAGGTTGACCACTCACTCACTGAAATCTTGTTTCCGCGGGTTAGTATTGAATTTCCCCCCCTTCAAGCGCAGGTCGTGTCCTCTGGTTCTACTGTTCTGGACACGGTGAAACAGCTTGTCATGGTCGACATTATCTAGTCCCTTTAGAATCCTAAAAACAGCAATCATATCGTCTCTCAACTTTCTCTTTTCCAGTGAGAACATTATCCGCCCATTATCCTCGCGTGCGCTTTCCAGCGAGCGTTATGGATAGCAATCAAGGACAGAGGCTGACATGAATCAGTCATTCATTAAAGAAAGACTTCTGAAATAATACTGAGCGGCCTACGGGTGGCGCTGTCCAGGGAGAGTATAAATACTCGGGCACGGGCCCAGCTTGCGCAGGACATTCTTAACAGGAACTAGTGAAGGACACAACTAGACCTCCATGTTGTAATACAGTTGATTAAAGCTTTGTTTAATGCTTAGACCAAGTGTCTAGTAGTTTTCTTACATCAGAGGCATTGAGTGATTTCTTATCCTTAGGCTAGTGACACATTGATGACGACTAGTAGCAACTCCCTGCTGCTGTTCCAGCTGGGATCAGGTCACTCAACCCAGACCAGGAACTGAACGTGGGACCTTAGCTCCCTGATAGCTCAATTGGTAAAGGCAGCATGAAGGTAAGTCACGCAATAGGGGTGCTACAATTAGGACCCGTCTGCCCTCTCAGTTGGACGTAAAAGGCACTTTTTTGAAGACGAGCAGTCGAGTTCTCCCCGGTGTCCTGGGTCAATATTTAAACCAACATCATTAAAAAAAAATCTGGTCATCAAATTGCTGTTTCTGGGATCTTGCTGTGTGCACATTGGCTGCCATGTTTCCTACATTACAACAGTACTTCAAAAATACTTTATGCGTTTACTCACTGCATTGCAATCTCTACTGGTGGTGTGGTAATACCAACAGCACCTCCCAATCCCGCAAATGTTAAGTAGGTTCACGGACTCCCAGGCCGCCTGCCTTTTTTGCGGCCTAGAGGAGTCCGTGTTCCATGTTTATATAGAATGTGTGAGGTTGCAGCCCCTGTTCCATTATTTGAAGGGGCTGCTCCTTGATTTTTGGTTGCATTTCAGTCCCACGCTCCTGATCTTCGGTCACCCGGTGTGGAGGGGAGCGGGCAGGTCGGAGGACCTCCTCGTAGGACTGCTCCTGGGCCTGGCCAAAGTGGCCATTAATAGGTCCAGGCAGCGGGCAGTCGAGGGGGTCGTCCGGCCCGATTGCCTGCCTCTCTTCCGCGGCCATGTTCGTGCCCGGGTGGCCCTGGAGATGGAGCACGCGGTGTCCGCCGGCACGCTCGAGGCCTTCCGAGACCGGTGGGCGCCGCGGGGACTGGAGTGCATCGTCACTCCGGCAAACCAAATTTTAGTTTAATTTGTTAAGTTTTATTTAAAGTTTTGTTAAGTTACAGTTAATTGGGTCTAACCAAAAGAGGACCTCCCAATCCCGCAACCTCTACCACCGAGAAGGACAAGGGCAGCATGCGCGTGGGAACACCATCACTTCCAAGTTCCGCTCCAAGTCACACACTGACGTAATAAAACTCACTACGCACTTGGTTTGAGTATAAAGCAAGGCTTTAATCAACTTGTTTCAGAACATGGAGGTCTAGTTGTACTTCAGTAGTTCCTTGTCTTACAAAATGTCCCTGGAAAGCTGGGGCCGACGCCCGAGTATTTATACTCCTTGGACGGCGCCACCAGCTGGCCGTCCAGCGTTATTTCATAAGTAGTTTCTTGATGATGAGGTTTATAACACACACCATCCTGACTTGTATATATATCGCCGTTCCTTCATCGTTGCTGGGTCAAAATCCTGGAACTCCCTCCCTAACAGCACTGTGGGAGCACCTTCACCACACGGACTGCAGTGGTTCAAGAAGACTGCTCACCACCACCTTCACAAGGGCAATGAGGGATGGGCAATAAATGCCTTGCCAGTGAAGCCCACATCCCAGGAAAGAATATAAAAAAACAAGTGAAATGTGGACTTGTGCCCCACCTTACTGAGTTCTAATCAGTGTCACTGTGGCGAGGCCAAGAACATACAAAGTGACCATGGACCTCCCCACAGAAGTGGGGAAGTTGACTCCAGGCCATTCTTGCACATATAATGGCATTCTTGCACATTCTTGGTGCCTCTAGCCAAGCTGTTCCAGCAGAGCTGCAACACTGGCATCTAGCTGACAATGTGGAAAATTATCCATGTATGTCCTGTCAAAAAGCAGAACAAATCCAACCCGGCCAAATAACGTCCTATCAGTCTGCTCTCAATCATCAGCTAAGTGATGGAGGGAGTCATCAACACTGCTGTTGAGCAGCACCTGCTCACCAGTAACCTGCTCACCAATGCTCAGTTTGTGTTCAGCCAGGATCATTCTGCTCGCAACCTCATTATAGCCTTGGTCCAAACGTGGACAAAAGAGCTGAATTCCAGAAGTGAGATGAGAGCAACTGCACTTGACATCAAAGCAGCATTCAACTGTGTGTGGCACCAAGGAGCCCTAGTAAAACTGAAGTCAATGGACTGCAGGAGTTCCTCGGGGCAGCGTCCTAGACCCAACTATCTCCAGCTGCTTCATCAATGACCTTCTCTCCATCATAAGGTCAGAAGTGGAGCTGTTCACTGATGGTTGCAGTGTTCAACTTAATTTGCAATTCCTCAGATAATGAAACAGTCCATGCCCGCACGCAGCAAGACCTGGACAACATTCAGGCTTGGGCTGATAAGTGGCAAGTAACATTTGTGCCACACAAGTGCCAGGCAATGACCATCTCCAACACAAGAGAGTCTAAACACCTCCCCTTGACATTCAATGGCATTACTATTGCCGAATCCTCTATCATCAACATCCAGGGGGTTTCATAAGAACATAAGAAATAGGAGCAGGAGTAGGCCAATCGGCCCCTCGAGCCTGCTCCACCATTCAATAAGATCATGGCTGATCTGATCCTAACCTCAAATCTTCTATCACTCTCCATCCACCCGAACCCATATGATCTCCCAGGAGAGGCGAAAAACCAGATAAAAACCCAATGGCCAATTTGGGAGAAAAAATCTGGGAAATTCCTCACCGACCCATCTAGGCGATCGAAACTCGTCCAGGTGATCACTCTGTCTCTATATTTTCTGTTGTGTATGTACCTTTAAGGGAATAACTGGTCTCAGACTGCAGTACCGGCAGTGACCACCCCTTTATAAAAGGCCCTAGCAGGCTTCTGTAGTTTCAGTTTCCAGGCTGTCTCCATTCAGTAAAGACTTGTTATAATCAACTCCTGCAGTCCGTGTCTCAATTATACACGGACATAATACTGGCGACGAGTAAGAAACAAACTTACCTGCAACTCGGCAGCACCTCAGACGACGTTATTGAAGGTCGAAGCCAGAAGAAAATAAAAAATAATCCAAAGAAACTCGAGAAACGGGCGTCGACTGTGGGCAACCGCCCTCCAAATCATCGAATTGAAAAGTGCAGGAGAGACTGTCGAGAGCCAGGCTTGGTTCTCCAGTCTGTGGTTTCCCAGCTAATCGGGCTGGTGGCAGGTAGTGCACTGATCCTTCCTGGGCTGCGGCGGGCTAGAGCTCGATCGGGTGGCTCTGCAACGGGGCCGGGCAGCGAGTCGGGAAGCTAAGAGAGAGAGAGAGGGTGGAGCACACAGGGCGCGGCCGGTGCTTCGAAGCAGGGCAGCGTTCGGACCTAAGACGAGGGAGGGAAGTGTCCCAGAGGGTCCGCTCCACGACGGGAACGGTTCTTCAATTAACGGAGCAAATATTGAAGCGCGATAGAAAAATAAAAATACCGCAGAGAGCGGCGTTGGCAGCAGCGATCAGGGAGGCGCGAAGACCATAGGGCGTCGCCATTACAGGATAGTAAAATAAATATAATCACCAGCAACAGCGTTGGCAGCAGCGGCAGCGGCGGGAAAGCGCGGGAGGCGCCATCTTAACTCGGCGGGGAAGAAGGAAAAGCGCGGGAGGCGCCATTTTGATCCGTCGGGGACGAAGGCAAAGCGCGGGAGGCGCCATCTTAGATTTTCAAGATGCCAAAGACTGGCGATATCACTGCCTTCGATAATGCAATAGAAGACTGGACCACGTATGTGGAAAGAGTCGAAGTATATTGCGAGGCAAACGAAATAGCCGATGAGAAAAAGGCATCGGTATTGCTAAATTTAATGGGCGCAAGAACGTACGGCCTATTGCGGGACCTGATTACTCCAGCCAAACCGAAGGCGAAGAGTTTTAATGAAATTGTTGCTATCCTACAGGAACACCTAAATCCTACACCACTGCTGATAGCAGAAAGATTTAAATTCCACAGGAGAAATCAGCATAAAAATGAGAGCAATGCTGATTACCTTACGGAACTACGCAAGCTATCAAAGCACTGCCAGTTCGGAGCAGGACTGGCAGATACCTTACGGGACAAATTTGTCTGTGGACTCCTGAGTGAAGGAACCCAGAAGAGGTTACTCTCAGAGAAAGAGCTGACGCTAGATAAGGCTTTCAGCGTGGCAGTATCGTACGAAGCAGCAGCAAGGGGAGCTGCGGAAATACAACAAAAGCCACAGGAATACGGCACCCACGAAATGACACGGGGATTTGCAAAATGTTATTGCTTCGGCAGAACAAACCATGACCAGAAGGACTGCTGGTCCAAGGACAAAATATGCAGGCAATGCGGAAAGATGGGACACATTGCACGAGTTTGCAGGTCTGGGAAGAAGACCAATGACAACAAAAAGGCTACTAAGGAACCGTACAGGAAAGTTCAAAAGATGACGGACAGTAGTTCCGAAGACCAGATGAGCGATAGTGAATCCGGGAACAAGAGACTAAGCTGTCTCAAACTTCACAACGTAATCGCAAAAGAGGATCACCGAACCATTTGGGTCACCCTCACGATAGCAGGGTCCCAAGTCAAAATGGAATTGGATACAGGATCAGCTCTAACCGTCATGAATCGACGAGACTACGAGCGGCTATTCTCACACATACCCTTGAGAGAGACATCCATTGTCTTGAGGACGTATACGGGGCAAAAAGTATACCCCAGAGGAAAAATAAGGGTGCCTGTCGAATACAACGGCAAGAAAATACGGAAATTGTATCTCTGCATTCTGCAAGATGGTGGACCACCGTTATTGGGACGTGAATGGATCAGAAAGATAAGTTTAGACTGGCACTCCATTCAGGCACTGACGGTGGCTGGTAAAAAGGATGACGACGTCACTCCTGGACGATTGTCAACAATCTTAGCTGACGCCAAAGAGGTATTTCAACAAGAACTGGGCACTCTTAAAGGCATAACCGCCTCGATAAAAATAGAGGAGAATGCAATTCCCAAGTTTTTCAAAGCAAGACCGGTACCATATGCAATTCGCCCAGCCGTCGAGGCAGAGCTGGAGAATCTGGAGAATGCAGGCATGTTATCTAAGGTAGACTGGAGCGAGTGGGCGACACCCATCGTTCCTGCCATGAAGAAAACGTTAAACAATAAGTCTGAGAGCCAAGGAAGGTTCGCATCTGTGGGGACTTCAAGGTGACGGTGAACCCAGTCCTTCACACAGTACAATATCCTCTTCCAAGGATAGAAGATATCTTCGCCTCACTATCTGGAGGGAAGCGTTTTACAAAAATTGACCGAGCAATATTTGCAGATGGAGGTTGAAGAATCCTCTAGGAAGTATCTCACGATAAACACTCACAAAGGTCTTTACCAGTATAATCGACTGGTATTCGGAGTAGCATCAGCTCCGGCGATATGGCAAAGAGCGATGGAACAAGTCCTGCAAGGGATTCCGGGGACTCAGTGTTACTTGGACGACATCCTAGTGACAGGTGAAGATGACAGTGAACACCTTGCCAACCTAGAGCAGGTGCTCACTAGACTACGTGAACATGGGCTACGAGCCAATCGCCCCAAGTGCGAGTTTTTTAAGAAACAGATATCGTATTGTGGCCACGTGATTGATGAAGAGGGGTTGCATAAGTCCCCTGACAAAATTGAAGCGGTAGTTAAGGCCCCAGCGCCTGAAAATGTGTCGCAACTGAGGTCATTCCTCGGATTGGTGAATTACTACCATAAGTTTTTGCCGAATTTGTCCACAATTCTGCATCCACTGAACGCCCTACTACGAACGGGAGTAGCATGGAAATGGAGCGATGAATGTAAGCGGGCCTTTCAGAAGAGTAAGGACCTAATCACTTCAAGAGAAGTATTGGCTCACTACAACCCATCACTACCGATAAGACTGGCATGTGATGCGTCTCCCTACGGCATTGGGGCGGTACTGACACATAAATTCCTTGATGGTTCAGAGAGGCCGATAGCTTTTGCGTCACACTCGTTAACTTCAGCCGAGCGTAACTACGCCCAGATTGACAGAGAGGCCCTCAGCCTGGTGTGGGGGGTGAAGAAGTTCAATCACTACCTGCACGGTCAGAAATTTACTCTACTAACTGATCATCAACCTCTCGTCTCCATTTACAACCCTCAGAAGGGCGTACCGATAGTGACGGCACAACGGCTACAGAGGTGGTCCCTTTTCCTAGGGGCACACCAATATGACATCGAGTACAAAGAAACTAAACAGCATGGGAATGCTGATGGATTGTCGCGCCTACCGTTGCCGACGGTGGAAGAAGAACTGGCAGTGGACCCAGTGGAGTTATTCCACTCGACTATAGTCGAATATCTCCCTGTGACGAATGCAAACATAGAAAAGGAAACACGAAATGACCAGACACTCTCCTGGGTCTATGATTTAACGGTGAAGGGATGGCCAGCACATGGCGAACCACTGCTGCCAGCATTCTTGCTGAGAAGAGAACAGCTGTCAGTGTGCAGAGGGACCTTGATGTGTGGATCCAGAGTAGTAATTCCACCCAAATTGAAGGATAGAGTACTCAATGAGCTTCATGAGGGTCATCTGGGAGGGGTAAAAATGAAGAACTTAGCCAGAGCGTTTGTGTGGTGGCCGGGAATCGATAGAGAAATCGAAGAGATGACCAAGAGCTGTACAGGATGCCAGAAGGTCCAAAACGCCCCACCACAAGCCCCTCTACATCCATGGGAGTGGCCCTCATCTCCATGGCAAAGGGTGCACATTGATTTTGCTGGTCCCTTTATGGACTCGATGTTTTTAATTGCGGTGGATGCACATTCAAAGTGGCCAGAGGTAATAAAAATGTCCTCAACCACCACAGAAAAAACTATCACAGTCTTACGAACCATATTCACCAGGAATGGGCTGCCTGAACAGATTTGCTCTGACAATGGACCACAGTTTGTGTCTGAAGAGTTCCGGAGGTTCTTAAAGAACAATGGTGTTAAGCATTACACATCCGCCCCATATCATCCAGCCACTAATGGATTGGCCGAGAGGTTTGTTCAAACATTCAAGAAGGCTATCAAGGCAATGTGTAATGAAGATATACCCCTACAACACAAGGTGGATAACTTCTTGTTTGCCTACCGGAATGCGACACATGCGGTTACCAACCAAACTCCAGCCATGATGTTCTTCAATCGAAGACTACGATGCCGCTTGGATTTGGTTAAGCCAAACGTCAGAAGAGATGTGGAGAACAGGCAGTTTCAGAATATGAATGAAAGGCCGACCAGGAGTTTTAAGATAGGTCAACCAGTTTTGGCCCGGGACTACCGCACAGAGAAATGGCAGCCAGGAACGATCTGTACACGGCAAGGACCTCTAATGTATACCGTGGACGTTGGAGAGAGCATTGTAAGACGCCATGCTGACCAGATTCTAGAGTCACTGGAAAACGTCAACTCCACACCACGATCTGATATACCTGGCGATGAAACCGAAGTACCAATTGCATCTACTGCAGAATCGGTGATATTGGAAACAGACGAACCAAACAACGACATTGATCCCGACTCAACCTTGCCAGAAGAACCTGATATCCCAAATAGGCGTTATCCAGACAGAATCAGGAAGCCTCCTCAAAGACTGAACTTATAATTGCTTAACTTCAACCAATGTATCTAGCAACCGTAATTGTAATTGTAATTAGTTATTATTTAGTTGTTAAATGAATGTTATGTACTGTTTATCTAAAAGGGGAGGAATTGTTGTGTATGTACCTTTAAGG
The DNA here is from genome assembly GCF_052327205.1 of Somniosus microcephalus. NCBI lineage: Eukaryota > Metazoa > Chordata > Chondrichthyes > Squaliformes > Somniosidae > Somniosus > Somniosus microcephalus. The sequence continues at coordinate 34,634,190 of NC_141015.1, read as the reverse complement.
GAATAACTGGTCTCAGACTGCAGTACCGGCAGTGACCACCCCTGTATAAAAGGCCCTAGCAGGCTTCTGTAGTTTCAGTTTCCAGGCTGTCTCCATTCAGTAAAGACTTGTTATAATCAACTCCTGCAGTCCGTGTCTCAATTATACACGGACATATTTTCTACAGTACTTACCTTCTGTAAAGACGATCTCCACCTGTAATGAAATGTGTTTGTCTTGCCTGTATTCGTTTTGCACTCATGTATATTACCCTCCCCCACACTGTGTATAGTTTCACTTCCTCTTTCCTGACTAACCTGTATGACTCATTCCTGTGAACCAGTCGGTGTGTTGAGATGTTAGCTCTGATCTTAGTGATTAAAAGCCAACTTGTTTAAGTTAATAACTTCTAGTTTTGTGGTTATTGAAGGCACATCAATTTTAATCACTAAAGAATACTAGGATGGATCGACTCCTAAAACCAGAGCATCTGGACTTGGATCCACATTCTGCTGAAGCATCAAATCAATTTGGACACTGGCTCAAATGCTTCGAACTCTTCGCGAGGGCCTCATCAGCTAGCGAGGTAGATAAACTGAGTCTACTGACTACTCGCGTTAGTCATCGGATTTATTCGTTCATCCGGGACGCCACCTCTTACACGGAGGCCATCACTATCCTGAAGGCCCAATACCAGAGGCCAGTAAACGAAGTGTACGCCAGACATCTGCTGGCTACACGCAGGCAGCGACCTGAGGAATCAATGGACGATTTCTTACAGGGCCTAAAGGACTTGGTCCGGGACTGTAACTGCAAGGCCGTGACGGCCAACGTGTACTCTGACGAATTGGTCCGCGATTCCTTCATCACGGGCCTCAAATCAAATTATATCCAGCAGAGACTGCTGGAGAAGGAGGTCCTGGACTTAAAAAAGGCAGTGGCCACTGCGCGATCGCTGGACGTGGCCCAGAAAAACTCTGACTCTTATTCTTCCGGCCATGCGGCCCTCACCGCCTCGTGCGCGCCGAGCGGGCCGCCATCTTGGAATCAGCCATCTTCCCCATCCAGGTCTCAGACCAGCTCTACACCGCCGGAGTCCCCACACAGAAGTTCACCCAGGAGTCCTACTACAGCGGCAATGTCTCGAGGCCCGAAATGCTACTTCTGCGGCCAGGCCAAGCACCCCAGACAACGATGCCCAGCGAAGGACGCTACATGCTTCAAATGTAAGAAAAAGGGGCATTTTAGCAAAGTCTGCAGGGGGAATCCGATTTCCAACTCCGTCACCGCCTCATGCGTGCCGTGCAGGCCGCCATCTTGGGATCCGCCATCTTTTCCCGACTCAACGGCCGCCCAGGGCCCAACAGTGGCTTCGATCACGGTGGATCAATCCAGGCCACACCCGTTTCAAAATCCATGATGGACATACAGGTAAACGGGAATTTAACGAAATGTTTAATTGACTGTGGGAGTACCGAGAGTTTTATCCACCCTAGCCTGGTACGGCGGCACTCATTAACAGTAACCCCTACACGGAGCAGAATTGCTATGGCTGCTAAGCCCCACACTTCGGACATTTTGGGCTACTGTGTGGTAACACTGACTGCAAAAGGCACGAACTACAAGGATTTTAAACTCCTCATGATGCCAGAACTCTGTGTTAATGTAATCTTGGGCCTGGACTTCCAGTGCCACCACGAAAGTGTCACGCTAGCATATGGCGGGTCCCAGCCGCCACTCACAGTCTGTGGCCTATCAACCTTAAAAATCAGCCCGCCATCTTTATTCGCTAATCTCGCTCCGAACTGTAGGCCCATAGCGACCAAAAGTAGACGGTACAGTCTGGAAGACAGACACTTTATCAAGGCGGAAGTGGACAGACTCCTGCGGGAAGGCATTATTGAATGCAGTACCAGTCCGTGGCGTGCCCAAGTAGTCATAGTTAAAAATAGCGAAAAGAAACGGATGGTAATTGACTACAGCCAGACTGTTAATATTTATACCCAGCTGGACGCCTACCCTTTACCCCGCATATCAGAAATGGTCAACCAGATCGCGCAATACCGAGTCTTCTCGACTATCAACCTCAAATCCGCGTATCACCAGCTCCCCATTAGAACGGAGGACCGCCCATACGCCGCCTTTGAGGCGAACGGACGCCTCTACCATTTTCTCAGAGTGCCCTTCGGGGTAACAAATGGGGTCTCGGTCTTCCAACGTGAGATGGACCGCATGGTTGACGAGAATAAACTACAAGCTACCTACCCCTATCTGGACAATGTCACTATCTGCGGGCACAACCAGCAAGACCACGATCTAAATCTTGCGAGATTTTTAAAAACTGCCCTAAAGCTGAATCTAACCTACAACGAAGACAAATGTGTCTTCAACACAACCCGTCTCTGTATCCTCGGCTGTGTGGTGGAAGATGGGGTAATTGGACCGGACCCTGACCGATTACGCCCCTTAAAGGAACTGCCCCTGCCACACAATCCCAAAGCTTTAAAAAGGTGCCTGGGGTTTTTTTCATATTATGCCCAATGGGTGCCCAATTACTCTGATAAGGCCCGACCCCTCATTAAATCGACGTCCTTCCCACTATCAGCTGAAGCTCGGGAGGTTTTCACCAGTATCAAACAGGACATTGAAAGGGCTGCACTGTGTGCAGTGGACGAAAGCATTCCCTTTCAAGTCGAAAGCGATGCGTCAGACTTTGCCTTAGCTGCGACCCTCAATCAGGCTGGGAGACCTGTGGCCTTCTTCTCCCGAACCCTTCAGGGACCTGAAATCAGGCACTCTTCTGTCGAGAAGGAGGCACAGGCTATAGTGGAGGCAGTGCGGCACTGGAGACACTATCTAGCCGGCAAACGTTTCACCCTGCTCACCGACCAGCGGTCGGTGGCTTTCATGTTTAATAACAAACAAAGGGGGAAAATCAAGAATGACAAAATACTCAGGTGGAGGATCGAACTATCCACGTTCGACTATGATATTATGTACAGGCCGGGAGCCCTTAATGAACCCCCAGACGCCCTATCGCGGGGAATGTGTGCCAGCATTCATACGGACAAATTACAGGGTCTCCACAATGACCTCTGTCACCCAGGGGTCACCCGACTATACCATTTTATAAAGTCCCGCAATCTGCCCCACTCCATCAAGGAGGTCAGGGCAATGACCAGAGCCTGCCGCATCTGTGCGGAATGCAAGCCTCGTTTCTACAGGCCTGACCGTGCACACCTTATCAAAGCCACACGGCCATTCGAGCGCCTAAGTCTGGACTTCAAGGGACCCCTTCCGTCTGCCGACCGTAACGTATACTTCCTCAATATCATCGATGAATATTCCCGCTTCCCCTTCGCCATTCCCTGCCCAGACATGACCAGTGCCACGGTCATCAAGTGTCTTTGTAATCTATTCTGCATGTTTGGCATGCTGAACTACATACACAGCGATAGGGGGACGTCATTTATGAGTGACGAACTGCGCCAGTTCTTGCTCTCAAAGGGGGTAGCCGCTAGCAGAACCACTAGCTACAACCCCCGGGGTAATGGGCAAGTGGAAAGGGAGAATGCTACTGTTTGGAAGGCTGTCACGTTAGCCTTAAAGTCAAAAGGCCTTCCGACCTCCCGCTGGCAGGAAGTCCTCCCAGACGTGCTCCACTCCATAAGGTCTCTGTTATGTACAGCCACTAACGCTACCCCTCACGAAAAGATGTTTGTTTTCCCCCGGAAATCCACCTCGGGCATATCTCTACCCGCGTGGCTGACGTCTCCAGGGACAGTACTATTGCGGAAGCACGTGAGAGGCCATAAAACGGACCCCCTTGTGGAAAAGGTACAGCTCCTCCATGCAAACCCTCAGTACGCCGATATCGAATACTCTGACGGGCGAGAGGACACTGTTTCCATAAAAGACCTCGCTCCCTCAGGGAGCGGAGAGAACGATGAGAGACTACCCGAGGAAGACCTACACCAAAAAGAGACAGGACGCCCAGAGGTATCAATACCCAACTTTAACCTGGAGGACACTGCAGATAACCTGGAAGACACTGCGGAGGCCCGGACAGCGGAGGAACCAGAATCCACTCCCCTAGAGGCACCCCAACCGGCTTTGCGCCAATCACTGAGAACCGCAAAACCTCCTGACAGACTCACTTATACCAACTTTTAAGAAACATCACCCCGATGGACTAAATCTAAAGAAGGGGTGAATGTAATGAAATGTGTTTGTCTTGCCTGTATTCGTTTTGCACTCATGTATATTACCCTCCCCCACACTGTGTATAGTTTCACTCCCTCTTTCCTGACTAACCTGTATGACTCATTCCTGTGAGCCAGTCGGTGTGTTGAGATGTTAGCTCTGATCTTAGTGATTAAAAGCCAACTTGTTTAAGTTAATAACTTCTAGTTTTGTGGTTATTGAAGGCACATCACCACCCCAGCCAGGAACAGGAATAAAACCATCTCCTGAAATCTAACACAGAATTAGAACACAAGAAGTAGGAGCAGAACCAGGCTACACGGCCCCTGGGCCCGCTCCACTACCCACAGGGCCATGACCATTCCGAACCTAGGCTCATGTCCAATTTCCTGCCCGCTCCCCGTAACCCTTAATTCCCTTTACTTCTAGGAAACTATCTATTTCTGTTTTAAATTTATTTAATGATGTAACTTCCACAGCTTTCTGGGGCAGCAAATTCCACAAACCTACCACCCTCTGAGTGAAGAAGTTTCTCCTCATCTCAGTTTTGAAAGAGCAGCCCCTTATTCTAAGATTATGCCCCCTAGTTCTAGTTTCACCCATCATTGGGAACATCCTCACCGCATCCACCCAATCAAGCCCCTTCACAATCTTATATGTTTCAATAAGATCGCCTCTCATTCTTCTGAACTCCAATGAGTAGAGTCCCAATCTACTCAACCTCTCCTCATATGACCACCCCCTCATCCCCAGGATTAACCGAGTGAACCTTCTTTGTACTGACTCGAGAGCAAGTATGTCTTTTCTTAAGTATGGACACCAAAACTGTATGCAGTATTCCAGGTGCGGTCTCACCAATACCTTGTACAACTGCAGCAATACCTCCCTGTTTTTATATTCTATCCCCCTAGCAATAAAAGCCAACATTCCATTGGCCTTCTTGATCACTTGCTGCACCTGCATACTAACTTTTTGAGTTTCGTGCACCAGGACCCCCAGATCCCTTTGTACTACAGTACTTTCCAGTTTCTTGCCATTAAGATAATAACTTGCTCTATGATTTTTCCTGCCAAAGTGCATAACCTCACACTTTCCAGTATTGTATTCCATCTGCCAAATCTCTGCCCACTTACTTAGCCTGTCTATGTCCCTTTGCAGGTTTTTTATGTCCTCCTCACTCACTACTTTCCCTCCCATCTTTGTATTATCTGCAAACTTTGATATGTTACACTCGGTCCCCTCCTCCAAATCGTTAATATAGATTGTAAAGAGTTGGGGACCCAGCACTGACCCCTGCGGAACACCACTGGACCATACTGGACCAGCCACATAAATGCCATGGCTACTAAAGCAGGTCAGAGGCTGGGTATTCTGTGGCAAGAGGCTCACTTCCTGACTCCCCCAAACCCTCTCCACCACCTATAAGACAGAAGTCAATAGCGTGATGGAATACTCTCCACTTGCTTGGATGAGTGCAGCTACAACAACACTCAAAAAGCTCAACACCATCTAGGACAAAGCAGTCCGCTCGATTGACAGCCCATCCACCACCTTGAACATTCACTCCCTCCACCACCGGTGCACCGTGGCTGCAGTGTGTGCTATCCACAAGATGCACTGCAGCAACTCGCCAAGGCTTCTTTGACAGCACCTCCAAAGCCGGCGACCTCTTCCACCTAGAAGGACAAGGGCAGAAGGTGCATGGGAACACCACCACCTCCAAGTTGCCCTCCAAGTCACACACTGTCCCGATTTGGACATATATCGCTGTTCCTTCATCGTCGCCGATTTAAAATCCTGTAACTCCCTACCTGAGAGCACTATGGGAGTACCTTCACCACGTGGACTGCAACAGTTCAAGATGGAGGATCACCACCACCTTCTCAAGGGCAGCTAGGGATGGGCCATAAATGCTGGAGACATCCATATCCTGAGAATTATTGTTTTTAATATCTTAAAATTTGTTTCAAGGCAACATTGGCAGAGGTTCACTGATTATCTTCTTGTCACAGTTGATATGCTTCCTGGGAAGACCAAGGAGGAAGAAAATGACTTCAAGTAAGGAGGAGTTTACCCAGTTTTTGCCTCTTTATGGATCCCTAGGATATCCTCAGTTCAGAGGGCAGGTAGCTACATCTCTGCTAAGCCCACTCTTAATTCAAGCCAGATTGCAAAAGGTACACAAGAGTATGTTGACATGCCCTTGAGATTTCCCCTGTAAAAACCGACCAGCATTGACGGGTTTGCGTATTGTTCAGGACTGTGTGATCCTGAGTGCTCTTTATTTGAATTGTTCAAAGCTATTCATTCACGTTTAATTTAAACATAGTATAATTGCGTAGGCTCTGTTCTATCGATTGGTTGGCTTACTCCTAATTCAGCTTATCTTTTGGGAACCAACAAATAACTCGTGAATGCATGAGGTATAGACTGCTCGCGCCATAATATTCTTGCCTTTGAAGCGCTCTATTTCAAATTTCTGTCATCGTATGCCCTGTCTCTAGTAAGTCACATTTTCAGTTATGGTCAGATTTAATCAACACAGATTGCGATGGGCCTGATTGTATTGTGCTTTTTATTAGTACTGAACTTGCCGCCCCACAGACATGTTTAGCTTCTAGGGGGGTTTATGTTAATGAAGTCTCTCTGCAGTGTACATCTAAATACACAGTGCAAAAAAATAACATGGCATTTTCAGCTGCTAGATAGATCCTTTGAGGTCGATTTGTTTGCTGTGTTGATAAACTGCGTAAAATGTAAATAGTGCCATCTCGTGGACAATGTGAGTCAGCAATCACTTGCTGAAAAATACACAGTGCGGACAAGCACATCAGACAGACATTTACAAATGGCTCCTTTCACTCAATCCATATTCATATGTTGCCGTAGTTATGCTTTAAAGACATGAGAAAATAATATAAAGTTTATATAATTTTCTAATTAGGCTTCTATTTTGATATCCCTGGGATTATAGAATCAAAGAATTTACAACGTCGAAGGAGGCCCAGTCTGCCTTTCAACTGGAACTTTTCAAAGACAAGAATATTTACTCTAATCAGATTGCCCTGTCCTTTCCCTGTATCCTTTCATATTTTTCCTTTTCAAATACTCATCCAATTCCCTTTTAAATGATGTACTAGTCTCTACCTCACTCGACAGACGTGGTGAAGAATTTAACGTCATAATAATCTTAATAAAAATTTCCTCTAAAGTTCATTCTTACTGGTAATCCTGAGTCTACATTACCCTTGTAACCAATTCACCACCAGCGGGGAAGAAAATGTATTCAGTAAACCCAGTTAAACGCAAGTGGACAGAGAAAAGAGTTGCATTTATATAGCGCCTTTCACGACCACCGGACGTCTCAAAGTGCTTCACCGCCAATGAAGTACTTTTTCAAGTGTAATCACGTAATCACTGTAGTAATGTAGGAAACGCGGCAGCCAATTTGCGCACAGCAAGCTCCCACAAACAGCAATGTGATAATGACCAGATAATCTGTTTTTGTTATGTCGATTGAGGGATAAATATTGTCCAGGACACCAGGGATAATTCCCCTGCTCTTATTCGAAATAGTGCCATGGGATCTTTTACGTCCACCTGAGAGAGCAGACGGGGCCTCGGGTTAATGTCTCATCCGAAAGACGGCACCTCCGACAGTGCAGCACTCCCTCAGCACTGCTCTGAAGTGTCAGCCTAGCTTTATGTGCTCAAGTCTGTAGAATTCGCAAAATTGAACATTGTCCTATAAGGGTCTATTGGCAGAAAAGGCCTTAACTTTTAAAGACTGTTTTGAAAGAAGCCCAGAAAAAGGGGCACACAAAATGGCCGCCAGACCCCGTGACCAGCTTTTGGGACACTTCAAAATGGTTCCTGCAGTCCCCAGACAGCTTTTGTGGATTCAGCCCACAGTAGGTTCTGGAAGGCAGTTTCAAGGAAAACGAAACCAGACAGAGCCCCATACATATAGATTGGATGCAGATCCGATCAGATCGGCCTGTAGATAAAGGCCATCAAAATGTTTACCCAGACAAAGGGGAACAGTTTCATATTCATAGGGGGAACATCAAGCACTGTTTAAGACATCAGAAGGACATTAAAGACAATACAGGGTCGTTCCAGACCAGAGATGGCCGTTACCGGCCATTCGAAGATACTTTAAAAACAAAGACTACCCCGCTGTGCTACAAGCCCGCCAAAAGTTAAACAAAGACTAACCTTGATTTGGCGGGAGATAAGGGCCTCCACGGAAAAGTATAACTGGAGTCCCGGGGTAGCCATCGGTAGCTTTTGCTTGTAGCTTTTGCAGCCTGGAGCTTGTAGCTGGTAGCTTTTTGAGCTAGCTTGCTTTTTCGAGAACCGTGGAGGAACGTCGATCCGGAGACCAGCCAAGAAGGTGATTCGAGTCTGCATCCCGCCCCGGGGTAACCATCGGGAGATCATCGACAAGCCCCGGGCCGTTGACGAGACGAAGGACAGCAGCCCTTCAGAAGAAACCTATCTGAAAATGGTAAACCAGCTGGGCTCTGCGAAGAAACCTATTCGACCATGATCAAATAGGTGGTCTCCGTCCACGCCGCCGTCCAGGCCCGCCAGCATCCAGCCTGTCCGTGACCTTCACCTCAAGGAAGAAGAGAGAGAGTCGCAGCCCGCAGCGTTGACCACGTGGAGACAGGACGCCTGAGAGGATCAAAACGCAGACCTTTCAAAATCTTATACTTTCTCATTGGATTGGTGAGCATGTTTCTGGCCCCTCATAATCTGATCTAGCTAGGCTTAGGGGGTGGGCATTTTGGGTATAATTAATTATGAGTTGTTGTCCCTCGATGTTCCGTGTGTTTCCCCATTTCGAGATGACTTTTGTAAAATATAACATGCCTGTATATATGTTGGTTATTATGATTTGTTTTTCCCTCCCATGTACCTTATTGGCTTACATTCAATTTGTTCCTTTATGCAATAAAATTTCATTTCGTTTTCATTAAACCTGATCTATAGAGTATTCTCTACATTGTAGTTCCTGCCTCAAAGTCCAGTGTATAGAACCTAAGCCGCGAGTGGGCCGAACCACTCAAGGTTTTACTGTGCAAGAGAGAGAGGCCTCTAGGGAGAGAAACCTCTGCGATCTAAGAACCCCTTACAAGTCCCTGGAGTGGGACTATGAACCCACAACCTTCTGACTCAGAGGCGAGTGTGCCACCCATTGAGCCACAGCTGACCTATGAGGCGTTAAACTGAGGACCCGTCTGCTCTCATGTGGACGTAAAAAATCCTACGCCACTATTTTGAAGAAGAGCAGGGGAACTCTTCCTGGTGTTCTGCCCAATATTTATCCCTCAGTCAACATCACTAAAACAGGTTATCTGGTCATTATCACATTACTGTTTGTCGCAGCTTGCTGTGCACAAATTGGCTGCCGTTTTTCCTAAAATACAACAGTGACTACGCTTCAAAAGTACTTCATTGGCTGTAAAGCTCTTTGGGTCATCCTAAGGTTGTGAAAGGCGCTATAGAAATGCAAGTTCTTTCTTAAAGGCACTTCACACGGAAAGTCTTTGTGGAGGTTTTATGGAAGGCACAGTCGACGAGGTGTGTTTTAGGAGGTTTTTGAAGGTGAACAAAGATGTAGCAAGATGGAAGGGTTTGGGGAAGAACGCTCCATGGCTCATAGAAACATAGATGATAGGAGCAGGAGTAGGCCATTCGGCCCCTCGAGCCTGTTCCGCCATTTAATGAGATCATGGCTGATCATCCAAATTCAGTACCCTGTCTCTGCTTTCTCCCCATATCCCTTGATCCCTTTAGCCTTAAGAAATATATCTAACTCCTTCTTGAATATATTTAATGAATGAATTAGCCTCAACTGCCTTCTGTGGTAGAGAATTCCACAGGTTCACCACTCTCTCGGTGAAGAAATTCCTCCTCATCTCAGTCCTAAATGGCTTACCCCTTATCCTTGGTTCTGGTTCTGGACTCCCCCGCCATCGGGAACATCCTTCCTGCATCTAGTCTGTCTAGTCCTGTTAGAATTTTATACGTTTCAATGAGATCCCCTCTCATTCTTCTAAACTCTAGCGAATATAAGCCTAATCGACCCAATCTCTCTTCATACGTCATTCCTGCCTTCCCAGGTATCAGTCTGGTGAATCTTCACTGCACTCCCTCCATGGCAAGAACATCCTTCCTCAGATAAGGTGACCAAAACTGCACACAATACTCAAGGTGTGGTCTCACCAAGGCCCTGTACAACTGCAGCAAGACATCCTTGCTCCTGTACTCGAATCCTCTCGCTATGAAGGCCAACATAAGATGGCCAAGGCTGGGGACTGAATCGTGCCTGCACGCCCTGGTCCAATTATTCCCAGCCTGGTAGCCCTGCTTCACCTGAAGACTGCACTTGGTCTTGACTGCTCATGTGCAACGCCATGGGAGATCGACTATTAAGAAACAAAATAGGTAAATATTTGAAAAAATTATCTTCGTGCAAATATTTATCAAATTCGCCGAACAGTAATAAATGGTGTTTGAAAGAAATCGGGTACATTTCAGGCAGTTAGTTTAAGAAAACTCTTTGTTCCTCCATGGATGTGCGAATATGCATCAGAACATAAGACGTAGGAGCAGGAGTCGGTCATTCGGCCCCTCCAGCCTGCTCCGCCATTCATTAAGATCATGGCTGATCTGATCTTGGCCTCAACTCCACTTCCCTGCCCGCTCCCCATAACCCTCGACTCCCTTATCGTTCAAAAATCTGTCTATCTCCACGATAAATATATTCAATGACCCAACCTCCACAGCTCTCTGGGGCAGAGAATTCCAAAGATTCACGGCCCTCTGAGAGAAGAAATTCCTCCTCACCTCCATTTTAAATGGGCGACCCCTTATTCTGAAACAATGCCCCCTCGTTCTAGATTCCCCCACGAGGGGAAACATCCTCCCAGCATCTACCCTGTCGAGCCCCCTCAGAATCTTATATGTTTCAATAAGATCCTCTCTCATTCTTCTAAACTCCAATGAGTATAGGCCCAACCTGCTTAACCTTTCCTCATAAGACAACCCCTTCATCTCTGGAATCAACCTTGTGAACCTTCTCTGAACTGCCTCCAATGCAAGTACATCCTTCCTTAAATAAGGAGACCAAAACTGTACGCAGTACTCCAGGTGTGGTCTCACCAATGCCCTGTACAGTTGTAACAGGACTTCCCTACATTTATACTCCATCCCCTTTGCAATAAACGCCAACATTCCATTTGCCTTCCTAATTACTTGCTGTACCTACATGCTAACTTTTTGTGATTCATGTACAAGGTCCCCCAGATCCCTCTGTACCTCAGCATTTTGTAATCTATCCCCATTTAAATAATAATTTCCATTTTATTTTTCCTACCAAAGTGGATAACCTCGCATTTTCCCACATTATACTCCATCTGCCAGATTTTCTGCCCACTCACTTAGCCTTTGGAGATTTTTTGCGTCCTCCACACAATTTGCTTTCCCACCCATCTTTGTATCATCAGCAAATTTGGCTGCATTACACTCGGTCCCTTCATCCAAGTCATTAATATAGATTGTAAACAGCTGAGGCCCCAGCACCGATCCCTGCGGCACACCACTAGTTACAGTATGCCAACCTGAAAACGACCCATTTATCCCGACTCTCTGGTTTCTGTTAGTTCATTTTAGTCTTTATCAGACTAGTAACATAACATCAGCGAACCATATTGGTAAGTCTGTCAACTGTGGGCATGCTCAGTCAAATAATCCCCTGTCTGTAACAAATCACATTCTTACTGGTGACAGGAAGAACTTGTTTCTGTCTGTGTCGAGGAGCAGATCACAGAATCACAGAAACCCCACAGTGCAGATAGAGGCCATTTCGGCCCATCGAGCCTGCACCGACACATATCCCACCCGATCCCCGTAACCCCTACACCAACACATATCCCACCCTATCCCCGTAACCCCACGTATTTAATCCCCCCTAACACTAAGGGTCAATTTATCATAGCCAATCAACCTAACCTGCACATCTTTGGACTGTGGGAGGAAACCGGAGCACCCGGAGGAAACCCACGCAAACACGGGGAGAATGTGCAAACTCCACACAGACAGTCGCCCGAGGCCGGATTCGAACCCGGGTCCCTGGCGCTGTGAGGCAACAGTGCTAACCACTATGCCACCGTGCTGCTCCAATTGAAGTTGCAATATGCCAGGAATGTCACATTTTACAAAGCAAATGTTTCTAAAGTGCTCACACATTTCAAGTTGATTTCCAAAAGCCAAGGTTTTTTTTTCCTGTAATGGGAATAATGTTACTTTCAACGCTTCTTTTTTTGATGCAGTCCACTCGAAGTGTTCTGTGAATAAAAAGGTCCCTCCTGTCAATCTTACTGATCTCGGTGACATCCGGACGTCAGAAGGGTTTTACGTCGGCTCGACTGCCGACTCTGCGAGAAGCAGTTTCCATAAGCAGAGAGAAATGCCCAGGCAGCTTGAAAAAGCAAGTGTCAGAGGAGGGCTTGGCTTATTTATGTAGACTTAAAAAAAATCTATGTTTTTTGCCACTTACTGCGAATCTACTGAAACAATCATAATAATTTGATTACAATTGTTAGGCAGTCCCTCGGAACCGAGGATGACTTGCTCCCACATTAAAAATGAGTTCTCAGGTGACTGATGAGTCCAATGCGGGACCTACAGTCTCTGTCACAGGTGGGGCAGACGGTGGTTGAAGGGGCGGGTGGGTGGGGTGCTTGGGTTGACGTGCGCTGCCTTGCGCTGCCTGCGCTTGGCTTCCGCTTGCTCCCGGCGAAGAGACTCAAGGTGTTCAGCGCCTTCCCGGATGCTTCTCCTCCACTTTGTGCGGTCTTGGGCTGGGGATTCCCAGGTGTCAGTGGGGATGTTGCACTTTTTCAAGGAGGCTTTGAGGGTGTCCTTGAAGCGTTTCCTCTGCCCACCTGGGGCTCTCTTGCCGTGTCGGAGCTCCCGAGTAGAGCGCTTGTTTTGGGAGTCTCGTATCGGGCATGCGGACAATGTGACCGTCCATCAGAGCTGATTGAGCGTGGTCAAAGCTTCGATGCTGGGGATGTTGGCCTGAGCGAGAACACTGACATTGGTGCGCCTATCCTGCCAATGGATTTGCAGGATTACATAAAAATTATAGCTCAAAGGTCAGCATTTCCCTCCTCCTCTGGATAGAATCATTGTCATTTGCATATTGGCCGCACTCCCAACTGTGCATCTTTAGAAGTGTGGCCTATATTCAAATCAGTACAGTACTCCTCAGAGTTGCTGAAATTACTTGTTTACCCGTGGGCTATCTGCACTTTCGGGTGTTGCTGTTGCTTAAAATCCAACTAGGAACTGAATGTTACTGCTTACAAATGACGCTGATGGGTATCGGTGGCACTGCCAGGCTTTCTTTGCAGAAATACATCTCTTTGGATTTTCGGAAGTCTGCAGGGCTGATGAAGGGTCCAACCCTAAAGGTTAGTCTATTTTTTTTTAAATTCAGATGCTGTTTGACTTACTTTGCATTTAATTCAGATTTGCACTTTAAAAAAATATTTCTACGAATTGATTTGCTGCCATTTCTCTTCCAGGTTCTGCTCCTCAACGGGTCGTGATTTTTCTTCACCTTTTTTGTTCTGTTCAATGTTGTGTCTTTCCTTCCTTGTTTGTGACTGTGCACTTGGCTAAGACCCGGATATCTTTTTTTTATTCATTCATGGGATCTGGGCGTCGCTGGCAAGGCCAGCATTTATTGCCCATCCCTAATTGCCCTCGAGAAGGTGGTGGTGAGCCGTCTCCTTGAACCGCTGCAGTCCGTGTGGTGAGGGTACTCCCACAGTGCTGTTAGGGAGGGAGTTCCAGGATTTTGGCCCAGCGACGATGAAGGAACAGTCGACATACTTCCAAGTCAGGATGGTGTGTGACTTGGAGGGGATCTTGGAGGCGGTGGTGTTCCCATGCGTCTGCTGCCTTTGTCTTTCTAGCTGGTGGAGGTCGCGGGTTTGGGAGGTGGTGTCGAAGAAGCCTTGGCGAGTTGCTGCAGTGCATCTTGTAGATTCGCAGTAAAGGATAATATTGCAGGGAACAGGGTTGTCTGCTGAAGGTGGTGGTGAGCCGCCTTCTTGAACCGCTGCAGTCCGTGTGGTGAAGGTGCTCCCACAGTGCTGTTAGGGAGGGAGTTCCAAGATTTTGACCCAGCGACGATGAAGGAACGGCCGATATATTTCCAAGTCAGTCTGGATACATAACCCAGTAATAAAGGGGTTGTCATTAGTCCAGTGGCACTTTACTCCAGTTCACAGCACACTTTAAATTGTACCTTTCAGCTCATAGGGGCTGCGGGCTCACTTGTGGAAACTGTAATTTGCTGACAATATGAATAGAGTGAGAGACAGCCTGAAATGTAAAAGAATTTACGAGAATGAGTTGTTGTGATCTGGAATGCACTGCCTGAAAGGGCGTTGGAAGCAGATTCAATAACAACTTTCAAAAGGGGATTGGATAAATACTTGTAGAGGAAACATTTGCAGGGCTGTGGGGAAGAGCAGGGGAGTGGGACTAATTGGAGAACTCTTTCAAAGATCCGGCACAAGCACAGAGGGCCTAATGGCCTCCTTCTGTGCTGTGATCCTATGATACATAGAATTTACAGCGCAGAAACAGGCCATTCGGCCCAACAGGTCTATTCCAGTGTTTATGCTCCACACGGAATATAAGAACAATAAGAAACATAAGGACTTTCTGGATGGAGCAGCCAGGATGGCCGAATGGCCTTTACCATCAATATCTATTTAGCGTTCTTGCAGGACATGGAGCCATTTTTTCCAAATTGTCACAGTATAAGTCTGAGGCTGCCATACTGAAACTGTATAGTGTTCAGGTTAGGCTGCACCTTGAGTGCTGCCTTCAGTTCCATTAGGCACTGAATTATTAGGAAAGGTTATGAAAGCTTGGGTTCTTCAGCCTTGTATGTAGGACGAATTATAAGGGAAATTATAGGGGTATATATATGGCAGCAAGTGCAATACGTGAAGTTGAACCTTATTACAATTTCAAGTTAAACCACAGCTGTAAGAACAAGTGGACTTAGGTACAATCTGGTAAAAGAAACGTTTGGGGGTGACGTCAGGAAGCACTTCTTCACTCAAAGAGTGATCAGTAGCTGCAAATGATCCCTTTAAGCTGTGCGGCTCCACTGCGCTCCAGGGGTCCTGCGCAGCCGGTGAGCCAGCTTTTAAATTGAAAAAATAAGCGGAATTTTGAACGGGCCGCGCAGCCTGGTAAAGGGGTCGCACGGCCCCCCAAAAAAAATTATCGGGAACATAGAGGCGAAAGCTATAGAGTCATTAAAGAGGCAGTTAGATGCTGTGTTTGGTAGGAGGGGAACAATATTGAAGGCTGCTAGATGGGCCAAATGGCCTCACGTATCTATTTTTGTTCACACAAAGTATCCCAAGTACAAATATACATTTTTCAGAAGCTCTGTGTTACTGTAATATTTATTGCATCAATGTAAACCTTACTGTTATAGTTTCAATATTTCCGAGGACAGGCCATTGCAAAAATTAAGCATTTTTGAAAAGAAATCCCTAATACAAATTGGATAACCATTGAAATTAATATAATTGAATATAGAGAAATAAGTTTGAACTTTCACGAAGAAAAACAAAGGGGGGAATTTTTTGGGGGGGTCAGCGGGCGTGTTTGGTGGCGGGTTAGGTGGGGAAAACATTTTTTGACAGTGGGTTCAAGCCGCCTCCACGTTAGACTCCCAGATGTCGGATATGTCATCGCTGAACAGACCCGACACCAAGTGGCAGGGGAGGCAATTTTGATCATTATAGAGATTGTTAAGAAGCATTTTAATAGTATTTTAAGCTTACCTTTCAATTTTACGTGTTACACGCTGCTCAGGGATCACGTCAGCTCAGTATGTCGTGAGTGGATTCAGCATTGACTTATCTGATTACCTGACAGCTGCAAAAGTTATATAAAAGCTCCCATCTCACAGCTGTTCACTTTCCAAGCTCAGAAACTGTTGCTTACTGCATTTGGAAGACAGATTGCGCTTTACGCAGCTTGCAAGTGTTTGGAGCCAACTCTCTATCCAGTGCCACCTCATTGGAACAACATCACTCAGCATTGACAGGTTTGCTTCTGTCATCTCACCTTCACCTGCCATCTATTACATCAGAATGGGTATGGTTTACACTCTCTTACGTTGGTGCTCAGAATCCCACCACGATGAGCCCCAACACCAGCAGAACCAGGCATACCAGCAGCACCAACACCAACCTTCTCCGTAATCAACTGATGCTGCACAGGACACAGGGCATCAGTACCCGACCACATTGCTGCCCGGGAGGCCAGGGATTGTCTCACCATAGCAAGATTTACTTCACTTGACGCTGTACACCCTGGCTGCCACATGATGCACCAGGTTGGCACCACCCCACACCAACAACATAAACCATCCCTACAATGCCCAAGCCATTCCTTTCACACTCATCGCCATTGCAGAGGGTACTGTTATGTTTCATCATTCACTGCAACTCACTAAGCCACTTCCAAAGGTGCACACAAATCTGTCCAAGAACGCAAAGTGTTGAAAATAAAGATTTCAATGTTTGACAGCACATTTACAGAAACTTCACATGAACATTGTCTAAAACACCCAGTGCCTACCCTTGTGTGTTGTTACTTGGTATGATTGGACTCGGATGAGAGTGAGTGTGAGGGGTGGCTAGTGAGATGGGGAAGTGATAATGTAGATAGAGGGGGATGGGTGGAGGTGCAAGGTAAGTTGGTGTGAGTAAGGATGTGCAGGAGTAGGGTAGGGAAGGCAGAGTGATGGGGATGTGATGAGTGGCACAGCAGGATGAGGTTGAGTGTGGCTTTGCAGGAACGTTTCGTGATCTACTGGAATCATTGAAAGGTTTGCGCCACTGCAGCCTTGTCCTGCTAATGACATCCCTGCTTGTGTCCTCTGTACAATATGCAACCAGGCTGCGTTGATTTCCTGGGGAGGTCTCTTCCACCCATTGGAAAGGAAGAGGAACTCCCTGTGTGTGGTGACTCCCTCCATAAGCATATAGAGGGAGTCATAGGAGAGCCTGGGTGCATCCGTGCACCTCTGTGCAGTGCTTGTCAGTATTTGCAGCACCTCAGTGCTGTAGAACACTGACAGCAGAACTGTCAAAATCAATTTGCGCATGGTCCCTTTAAGGAAACCGGCTGATGACACGTCATCAAATGACATCATCAGACCCACTTCCTTCAATTGGCCGGCAAATGTGCTGGGCGGGCTTAACAAGCCCCATCAACAGAAAGCCATTTCACAGAGCCGGAGGGAGCCAGCAGCGAGGTCGCATCCCGCCACCGACCCTGGCCTCCCCGGACCCACCTCGGTAGGCGAAATCGCGGCCAAAAAAGTGACTGTTACTGAAAATTAGCAAAACTTTACCAGCTGGATGTTTTTAATAAATGAACTCTCCCACCTCTAGAGTTGCCAACCCAGATTTTCCTCCATTGTACCCCCTGACATCAAGTGGTGGCAGCGGAGAAGGGAAAATGAGGCACGGATGCTGACCACGGGATCCCTGCCCCTGAAAAATGTTGTCAGAAATGTCCTTACCACCCGCCACCCCCGCCCCCAGCAGGAATCTCAGCTGCCTGACGGTCAAGGGTGGATTGAGATAGGGAAACCAGCCAATTTCCCTGCCTTCCGCCGTACTGCCAACCCAGAGTAAGAACAGAAGAGGAACGGTGGAACTGAAGGTGGCAGAGCTACTGAAAGAGAGAGAAGACCTTGTTCTGGCCACCTCTTCTGCTCCTTCAGATGAGACGTTAAACCGAGTCCCCGTCTGCCCTCTCAGGTGGACATAAAAGATCCATTATTGGCATTATTTCGAAGAAGAGCAGGGGGAGTTCTCCTTGGTGTCCTGGGGCCAATATTTATCCCTCAGTCAACATCACTAAAACAGATGATCTGGTCGTTATCACATTGCTGTTTGTGGGAGCTTGCTGTGCGCAGATTGGCTGCCGCGTTTCCTACATTACAGCAGTGACTCCACTTCAAAAAGTACTTCATTGGCTGTAAAGCGCTTTGGGACATCCTGAGGTCATGAAAGGTGCTATAGAAATGCATGTCTTTTTTATTTGCACACAGGGCTTAGATGCTTTGCCGGTTAAAATTTTTGTTTAAATCCTCAAAGGGCTTCTGCCCTTTTTAATGTTCTCACTTTCCTCTTTGGGTATGTTACTGGTTGGCTGCAGCCCACCCTGCTTTGTTTAATGAGGTCCAACCAGAAAGAAAGGAAGACTTGCATTTCTATAGCGCCTTTCACGACCACAGGACGTCCCAAAGCGCTTTACAGCCAATGAAGTACTTTTGAAGGGTTGTCACTGTTGTGATGTTTAGCTAGTTCTGAAGAATAACAGTCCACTAGCAGTATGATTTATTTTGTGGGGGGCGGGGGGCAGGGCAAAGGGAAAGGTGAAAATAACTATTTAATGGTAGCAGAATACGGCTAATCCTTTCAATAAAGTATTTGTTAAAGTAGTATATTGACAAGTGGAAGCCAAGCGCAGGCAGCGCAAGGAGCGCACGTCAACCCAAGCACCCCACCCACCCGCCCCTTCAACCACCGTCTGCCCCACCTGTGACAGAGACTGTAGGTCCCGCATTGGACTCATCAGTCACCCGAGAACTCATTTTTAATGTGGAAGCAAGTCATCCTTGGTTCCCGAGGGATTGCCTAAGGAGTAAGAAGAAGATTGACTGGATCAAGATTTCCCATTTGAGTATGGGTTAAATCATATTCTTTAGGAACTGATATTGTACCAAATGTTATAACAATTTGGAGAGATGATTTACTGAAGCACCAGAGTTATTTTTTTTAATTCAACAGATGCAGCTTTTGTTAATTGTGATCAGTCTGCAATAAATCATAGCATGTAAATACAATGTAGCCACGGTGAATATTTGCACAGCTTTAGAAAGGTTTCCTCCCGTAAAGCAATGATTAGATGAACATCATCGCCTTCTGAACGTTTGGCCCACGCTTGAAGGCGGTGACGGGGATTCAAAACAAATCTACGGAAACATTATTTCAGTGAGCGAATGCTAAATCGATGGAACAGGCTCCCGAGGGAGCACAGTGTTGATTCATTCAAGTGGGCATTAGGTTTATTTCCAAAAAATAATATTTTGGGATATGTATGAGTAATTTGAGGCATGGCATATGGTAAGCGTAACATGCTCGGGAGGAAAAAGGTGACTTTGGACCTAATGGTTCCCAAAGCTCTCCACCACTGGGGGTTTTCCTCACCTCATGTCTGGGTCTGTTGTAGACTCATTGATAAAGATTGATTGCTGTGATTAGCTGGCAACTCCATTATCATTGTATCATGCGACTGCCAGGATGGTAAAAGGCGAACTAGGTCCTTTATCGTCTATTAATTCCTATTTTCTATGTTCCTATGTTAACGTACTATAAAATCTTCACGTTTCACCATTCTGCACTTGCATGCAATGTTTTATTTTAAAACTGCCCATGTCACAGCAACAACAACAACTTGTATTTATATAGCGCCTTTAATGTAGTAACGATGCGGGAGCGTGAAGAGAAGCCGTTACAGGTGATTCTCTGGTTATGATTAGATAGATAAGAATGGAACCAGGCGAGTGCAGTCGCACCCAGCTGGACGACAGTGGAGAGGCGTTGGAGAAGGATGGAGTGGTCAACCTTACTGAGAATTTTAGGACTGAAATGAGGAGGAATTTCTTCACCCAGAGAGTGGTGAACCTGTGGAATTTTCTGCCACAGAGGGCGGTGGAGGCCAGTTCATTAAATATATTCAAGAAAGAGTTGGATATATTTCTTGAGGCTAAAGGGATCAAGGGATATGGGGAGAAGGCAGGGACAGGGTACTGAAATTGGATGATCAGCCATGATCTCATTGAATGGCGGAGCAGGCTCGAGGGGCCGGATGGCCTACTCCTGCTCCTATCTTCTATGTTTCTATGTGACAAAAGTAAATTTTCCTCTATATGATCCCTAGCCAGAGCTTTATACAACTGTAGCGTAACTTCTACCCTATTTGTATTCCAGTCCCCACTAGCTTTTACCTTACTGAGAATTTTAGATTTTTGTGCTCGAGTGTCTGAAGTGGGGCTCGAGCCCTCTCGACCCGCTGGCTCAGACCAAGGCTTCTTCTTATCGTGTCCACGGACAGTCTATACATAGCCCAGCCAGAACTGGACACATTTTTGCGCCTTGTTGTTGGATTCGGCAAGATCTGCAACAGTGCAGGGTTCCTCTAACGATGGGCATTGCAGGAGGTGTTGCATAGTCTGTGCCTCAGTTCCACATTCACAAGTTCTCGGGCTGGTTGAATATCCCCATTTGCTTAGGGACACCTTTGAGCAACCTAAGTCTGTTAAGGCACTTCCAGATTGCCCAGTTGCAATTAGCTCCTGGGGGAAGGCTTTCATCAGGTAAAATTTCCATCACTGGGGGTTGTTCGAGACTGGCGAGCCGGTCTTTCCACAAGGCGATGCGGGCTTCAGATGAGGTTGATTGTAATGGAACAACACTGTTCATGAAGCTCTTCCTTGACTTTAGGCGGCTGGGTGTAGGTGACCAAGGCAATTGGGTCAGAGCAGCCTGGGGGGAGGCCCCGCCCCCAGCCTAGCGTCAGCCCTACCCGGATGCGCATGCTCAGTACCTCCCAGCGCACTTCAGGCCAGCCCGGCTACGCATGCTCAGTACCTCCCTGAGCGCTTCAGGCCAGCCCGGCTGCGCATGCTCGGTACCCTCTGACCACGTGGTGTGAGGTGGACGCCGCCGCGCAGGCGCAGTGCCGAGCGAACGCAACATGGAGTCGCGTGTGGTACCGAGCGACTTGTACCCGCAGATTTACAGCTTCTTGCTGCAAAATAAGTTCCAAAAAGCCGCCAAGGCGTTCCTGAAGCAGTCCAACGTGGTAAGCTGCCGGTTTTTTAAAATTATATATACAAATTTTCCCCTCACGATTCGGCGGCGGGGTGAGGGGGGAGAAAGCAGCGCATCACATGAGGCCTCCGGCCGGGTGGCCTGGCGAAGCGCGGTGGGTGCGCGCGCGCAGGAATGGAACACCCGCCGCCCAACGTTCCATTCCCTGTTCGCGTGTCCCCCCCCGGGGAACGTTCCAATCCCTGTCCGCGTGTCCCCCCGGGGGACGTTCCAATCCCTGTCCGCGTGTCCCCCCGGGGAACGTTCTAATCCCGGGGGACGTTCCATTCCCTGTCCGCGTGTCCACCCGGGGAACGTTCCAACCTCCCTTGGCCTATGCAAAGGAAAAATCCCCATCTCTGCACGTGCTGGTTGCCTCAATAGTTCTAACTTATTGAAGCAATGCTTTAAAACAATGGCTCCTAATGAAACGACTCATGGATAAAAGTACCCACATGTAGTAAGCGATGCACCCCGCCCCACATACACATCTGCTTTGGAATCAGTCTGCTCATTCTTAAAACTGCAGGCACTGTCTGCATTACATTATTTTTGCAAGTTATGAGGAGGAACCCGATCGGGTGGGATCATGCAGATGAGGGATGGAGGCTTGGCAGGTGTAGTTGTAGGAGAAGTAAGACTAAGCTTCAGAACACCAGCTTGAGGTGGGGCACAAAAGGATGAGATTGTGACACGCGCCCTTGTTATGAGCGCAGATGTGCAAGAGTCACTGGGTTCAAGGAAAGAAGGGCAGGTGGCAGGCTAGGCAACCTGAAGTCTGACACGTCATGAATGGCATAAGTAAAAAGAGACTGGCATTTATATAGCGCCTTTCACAGCCTCTGGCCGTCCCAAAACACTTTACAGCCAATGAAGTACTTTTTGAAGTGTAGTCATTGTTGTAATGTGGGAAACGCAGCAGCCAATTTGCGCACAGCAAGCTCCCACAGACAGCAATGTGATAATGACCAGATAATCTGTTTTAGTGATGTTGATTGAGGGATAAATATTGGCCCCAGGACACCGGGGAGAACTCCCCTGCTCCTCTTCGAAATAGTGGCCGTGGGATCTTTTACGTCCACCTGAGAGAGCAGATGGGGCCTCGGTTTAACGTCTCATCCGAAAGACGGCACCTCCGACAGCGCAGCGCTCCCTCAGCACTGCACCAACGTGTCGGCCTAGATTTTTGTGCTCCAGTCTCTGGAGCGAGACTTGAACCCACAATCTCTGACTCAGAGGCGAGGGTGCCACCCACTGAGCTACAGCTGACGAGTAGGAGGGTCCACGGGAGTGAGGGGGGGTTACAGTAATGGGAGCCACGACCAAGATTCAGGCAGTTTGGGCGACGGGAACAGTGGCCGAACTTCA
Organism: Somniosus microcephalus; assembly: GCF_052327205.1. NCBI lineage: Eukaryota > Metazoa > Chordata > Chondrichthyes > Squaliformes > Somniosidae > Somniosus > Somniosus microcephalus. The sequence goes on along the minus strand of NC_141015.1, from coordinate 34,611,634 downwards.
ACTTCGGCAGGGGTGTAAAGCGGATCGAGCGCCTGTTACACGTCCCATTTTGTTCGGCTATACGTTGGATGATCCTGGTCCCAACTGAATAATTGCAAAACATGCGCTCCAATCGACTAATTCGCGCGGCTCCAAAACGCTGGGGTTGATTTGAACTCCGGGTGGGCAGCGGGCAGAACGCCCTCGGGGGTGTTTTATCCGTTTTGTTGGACTGAGGGAGCGCTGCACTGTCTTTCGAATGAGACGTTAAACCGAGGCTCTGTCTGCCCCCTCAGGTGGGCGTAAAAGATTCCATGGCAAAATTCAGAGAAGAGCAGGGGAGTTCTCCCCGGTGTCCTGGCCAATACTTAACCCTCAACCAACGCTTAAAACCGATCATATGGTTGTTTATTTCATTGCTGTTTGTGGGAGCTTGCTGTGCGCAACTTGGCTGCTGCGTTATCTATATTACACTTCAAAAGTGCTTCATTGGCTGTAAAGTGCTTTGGGACATCCTAAGGTCGTGAAAGGCGCTATATAAATGCAAGTCTTTCTTTATTATGATGGCGCCAGTCAGCTACACGCCCCGGTCCTGCTGCAACAGGAGGCTGTGCTGACTGGCAGCTAAGGAGGTCCAGGGGAGCACCAATCACAAGCGGGGTTGGGGAATAGAAAGAAAGAGAGACTTGCATTTCTATAGTCACCTTTCACGACCACCGGACGTCTCAAAGCGCTTTACAGCCAATGAAGTACTTCTGAAGTGTAGTCACTGTTGTAATGTGGGAAACGTGGCAGCCAATTTGCGCACAGCAAGCTCCCGCAAACAGCAATGTAATAGTGGCCCGATAATCTGTTTTAGTGATGTCGGTTGAGGAATAACTATTGGCCCCAAGACACCGGGGATAATTCCCCTGCTCTTCATCGAAATAGTGGCCGTGGGCTCTTTTACGTCCACCTGAGAGAGCAGACGAGGCCTCGGTTTAACATCTCATCCGAAAGACGGCACCTCCGACAGTGCAGCACTCCCTCAGCGCTGCACTGGGAGTGTCAGCCTAGCTTTACGTGCTCAAGTCTCTGGAGTGGGACTCGAACCCACAACCTTCTGACTTGGAGGCGAGGGTGCTGCCCACTGAGCCACGGATGAGACACAATAGGCCAAATACTAAAATCTCTGGTAACTTCTACAACCATCTGAACTTATTTTAAGCCATCTAACGTGTTGGCATTTAAAGTGTTCACCTAATTGGTTGATAAATTGCTACTGTGGCTTAACCTTTAACGGAAATAATTGGGATCCTTGGCGTTATCTCGAAGATATAATAGGTGTTTCAGAACACTTCACGTTCGTTTTCTGCGTGGCTTTGATTTTCTTTCATGCCTCACCTTTCATGTTTACTTTTGGACTGTATTTTACTTTCCCTCCTTAAAAAAAAAAAAAAAAACTCCTCTTAGCTGAAAATGAACAATTTATAACGTCATTCCGGAGACAGGTAAAGTCGTTGCATTGTTTTCAAGCTCAGCCCATGCGATGAAGTCATCGTGTGTTATAATTGCGAAGAGCTGGAAGCAGACAGTTTGTTACTGAGGTTAACTAAGAGCCTAATTTTTGGAACTTGTATGGTTCTGACATGGACTGATCTGGAAATTGCTCCCCATCAGCAGATGAATTAGTTTAAGGCTGTCGAGTCTCTGCACGGCAACTTTTCTCTGCGTTGAGATTTCTTTTACAAAATCACAATGCTGGCAATGTTAGATTTAACGCACACTACCTCATAAAACTCACTGGAGTTGTTAGGAAGTATCGTAGATGTGATGTGAAGCCTTTGGCTGGTGTGCTTTTCCCTGTTTTTTATGTAGATTTTAAAGTTGAAATCTGTTTATTTAGGTTTTTATTTCTGTTTGTGTTTGTAGAAAGTTCCAGATCTGAAGTCGCCATCTCTTGTGGACATCTTTGACTTCTGGGTGAAGTAAGTTCTGAATGCTGGTTTTCCGTTTGCTTCTGGGTTCAAACCCCGCTCTCGGACTTGAGGGCCCAACCTGGGCTGAGACAGCAGTGTGTCGCAATGCGGCATTGTCGGAGGCATCGCCCTTTGGATGAGCTGCCAGTCTTGGCTTCCGCCTGCCTGTTAGAGTGAATGGCGTAGATCCCATTGTGCTATAGAAACATAGAAGATAGGAGCAGGAGTAGGCCATTCGGCCCCTCGAGCCTGTTCCGCCGTTTAATGAGATCATGGCTGATCATCCAAATTCAGTACCCTGTCCCTGCTTTCTCCCCATATCCCTTGATCCCTTTAGCCTGAACAAATATATCTAACTCCTTCTTGAATATATTTAATGAATTGGCCTCAATTGCCTTGTGTGGTAGAGAATTCCACAGGTTCACCACTCTCTGGGTGAAGAAATTCCTCCTCATTTCTGTCCTAAATAGCTTACCCCTTATCCTTAGACTGTGACCCCTGGTTCTGGACTCTTCCCGCCATCGGGAACATCCTTCCTGCATCTAGTCTGTCTAGTCCTGTTAGAATTTTATATGTTTCAATGAGATCCCCTCTCATTCTTCTAAACTCCAGCGAGTATAAGCCCAATCGACCCAATCTCTCCTCGTACGTCATTCCTGCCATCCCAGGTATCAGTCTGGTGAATCTTCGCTGCACTCCCTCCATGGCAAGAACATCCTATTCAAAGAGTAACAGTCTGTCCCAGCCAACTCTTCATTGCATCTTGTAGATTCTCGCTATTTGCAAAATGACAGGCAAGCTTGCCTTCATAAGTCACTGCACTTCACAGTAATTCACTGTGTGAAATGCTTTACGGTATTTCAGAAATGCGATACGGTGGTGTCATCTTCTGACATTCATGGGCCTGTACAGGCTTTTTTTTTTAATGATCTGGACATAACACGAAGAAACTGCTTTAAAAACCGATAACTACATAAGCAATAACCTGCCATGCACAATGCAACCGTTAATTTGCTACTTCTGGTGCATTTGATGAGCTAGAAAGTCATCGTATCCTCCGTGTTACTGCTATGCCCAAGCTTCCACATGTTGAATTGGGGGCGGGGGGAGAATGTAAATCCTGCTCTCGTATAGCAATACATCTACCATGAAAATTAATTGAAATGTGAGCAATGTTGCAGTTGAAATAAATAGTAAATTTGCCTGGGTAAATTTTGTGAGGGTTTTTTCCGGCAGAAAGTACATTTGACGGGTGCACAATCGGAGAGTCGGGCATTGAAGTCAGCGTCTCGAATCCACAGGGCTCTTGACTCCCTGGTACAGAAAACCCTTTTTTTTTTATACGGGGCCGGCGTGGTGCCGGTTGATCAAAAAGTCCGGATTACAGAGAGGTATACTTACTAAGGTACGAGAGCCCCATACACGGCCACCGATCCAGGAACCCCGGTTACACGGCCACAGATCCAGGAACCCCGGTTACGCGGCCACAGATCCAGGAACCCCGGTTACACGGCCACAGATCCAGGAATCCCGGTTACACGGCCACAGATCCAGGAACCCCGGTTACACGGCCACAGATCCAGGAACCCCGGTTACACGGCCACAGATCCAGGAACCCCGGTTACACGGCCACAGATCCAGGAACCCCGGTTACACGGCCACGGATCTAGGAACCCCGGTTACACGGCCACGGATCCAGGAACCCCGGTTACGCGGCCACTAATATGAAGTAAAAACTTACCTGAACCTACTCCTGAATTTTGCCGGTTAATTGAGATTTCCGGTTATGTAGGTGCCGGTAAAAAGAGAGTTTCCTGTATACGTTTTAATTGCTGGAAAATTAGGGAGTTTTGCGCCCCTCGCAACATACACCCTGTGCTGTCAACAGTGGAAATGTTCGGTCATCAGTGTTGTGTACACAGGGTTGTTAACCGGTTTTGTTGAATTTTTTTTTATCACCACAGGTCACCCGAAGCGGCAAAGAAACGAAAGGCTCTACTCAATGGTCCTCCTGCAAAAAAGGTCAAGAAAGCTGAATCCTCCAGTAGCTCTGACAGCTCCGACAGTTCTGATGAAGAAAGCACCGTAAAGAAACCAGGTACAGCAAAAGACGCCGAGCTTTTCATTTTTCAGTAAAAGCACTGAGCAAAATTAGCTTTATGGTTAAACTATCGCGAGTGCACGTTCCAGCAGGGGTCGTTCGATAATGAGCTTCTGTTACCTATCCCGTCCCTTCTGCGCAGCCCCCCTCCAAGCCCAATTATAGCTCTCCTTCCACTTTCCTGGGTAAGATCGGTTATCTGAACCTGGGGGGAGTTTCCTAGTCTGTGTGGCTCAGTACTGCCCTGGATGGCACAGTTAGATTTTTTTTTTTTTAAAGACTTGCATTTCTATAGACCTTTCACGACCACCGGACGTCCCAAAGTGCTTTACAGCCAATGAAGTACTTTTCAAGTGTAGTCACTGTTGTAATGTAGGAAATGCGGTAGCCAGTTTACGCACAGCAAACTCCCACACACAGCAATGTGATAATGACCAGATAATCTGTTTTAGTGATGTTGATTGAGGGATAAATATTAGCCCCAGGACACCAGGGAGAACTCCCCTGCCCTTCAAAATAGTGTCATATGACCTTCCACCTGAAAGGGCAGACGGGGTTTCGGCTTAACGTCTCATCCGAAAGACGGCACCTCCGACAGTGCAGTGCTCCCGCAGTACTGCACTGGGAGTGTCAGCCTAGATTATGCGCTCAGGTCTCCGGGGTGGGACTTGAACCCGCAACCTTCTGACTCCCGAGGCGAGGGTGCTGCCCACTGAGCCACAGCTGACCTTACCGAGGAATTCCAGCGTTTCCATCTGCAACTGTGTACAAAAAAAAAGTGACATTTACACATTCAGGTCATGCTGCGTTTAGGCTGGCATTGCAGTGCATTGTTGGAGGTTGCCGTTCTCTCGATGCGACACCTAAATGTCTGATTGTTCAGGTAGGTGTTAAAGATGCTGTGGCATTAATGGAAGAGCAATGAGTTCCCCCACTGCCCTGGCCAGCAGTCTTCCCTTAAGCAACTGGCTGTTCAATTTACGATTCAATTTGCTGCTTGTGGGATACGGCCGGTGAATAATGTTTTGCAGGCAGCCAAGTGTCACTGCAGTCCTAATTCATTGTACAAAGCTCTCTCTACTCTTTTTGCCATAAGACGCTAGATAGGTATATATTTTCTAGACTGTCAAAAGTATTTCAAAATGGTGCATAATGGGGCAAATTATAGGAGCTGGAGGGTAAGTAATGGCCAGAAATTTGGGTCGGGGGCTTCCCGCGGGTGCAAGCCCCCGACCTGCACTTATCTAGCGCGCCAGCCGTTGAGCTGTGGGCCCGCATGGGATTCCGATCCTGGGCCTCCTCCAACTGCCGGCGCGCAGTGCTTGCGTATCCCAGGGGCGCAGTTAGTTGGAAGCGTCCCCTGGGATCACGTGGGCCAATGGTAGCAGGGAATGCTTCATTCATAAGTTTGACAGGAAGAGCTGTCAAACCTATAAATACTATAAGCCCCAAAACATCACTAAATCTTCAAATAAATTTTTTTTTAAATCACATTTTTAAAATAACTATAAATTACATGAAATAACTATTTTAAACAATTTAAATTTTTGAAAAAATGAATTACATTTTCTAACGGGGCTAAAAATAAACTTACATTTAAAGTATTTAAAAATAATAAACCTATGGAAAAAATGTTTTAATTTTAATTAATTCACCACTTACCTTGTTAAAAGCTGGCCTTGCGCCTGCTTTATAAAAGTGTAATTGCTGGAGACTTAACCTCCTGGAAAAACCTGCAAAAAAACCAGAAGTTCCAGGCGTACACGCTGCCTCTCCGGCACACACGTTCGACCTGTGAACCCCTTCTTTCAGGAGAACGGAAGTTCTGGTTACCCGCACGTGCGCAGTGCATGCACGAAACCGGCACTTTCATTGGGCCTACGCGTGAGTACCCAGCGCGTACTCACCCGTGGGGACCCGAATTTCTGGGCCAGTACGTTGACTTAATCCATGTTTCCGGTAATTTAAGTATTCTGCTTAGAGTTAACTCATCTCAGCGGGGGTAGTGACAGTGAGCGCAATAATTGACTGCAGCGATAGGATGAGAATTGAGAAATCACTGAGTGGAGGCTTTCAGTTGAGGATAGGATCTGACGTGGCTGTGACATGCACAGTGATTCCTGCCAACAGTGTGTCTGCTCACTTGTAAATAAATGGGAGCCGGGCCACGTTCCCTCTAAGCTGCACAGCCCGGGACCGGCTTTTCCGATGGGAAATTTTGTGCATGCGCGAAACTTTAAGTTGGCCGCGCAGTCCGTTAAAGGGGAGACATTGGACCTGGACGAGGTACTGGAGAGCAACCAGCACCTGTGGAACTGTTCCCCCAGCAAGGAGTCAAAACCTTCGGGTGGGAGAGGAAGTAATGTGGGTCGCTATTTAATTACTTAAGGCATACACAACTTACATAAGATGTTGCTAGATGAATTTTCCCCCCTCCTATTACAAGTGGTAGTTACACCAGTAAAGCACAAATTACTTTTCAGTAAATCATTGCCGCTCTGTTTGGCCGCCGCTAGTGATGCTGTTTATTATCCTTCCAGTGAGCAAGCCGCCGACTCCTGTAATAACCAAACCTGCAGTTAAAAAAGCTGCTCCAAAGAAGGAAAGCAGCAGCGAAGATTCGAGTTCGTCGGATTCAGAGGATGAAAAGAAACCCGCAAAGGTGAGAACGATTAGATCGTGCTTATTACAGGAAACTCTTTGGTATCCGGCACCGACGGGACCAGCGTGCTGCCGGTTGATCAAAAATTCCGGATGACGGAGAGGGTTATCTACCGAGGCTATTTTTAACAAACAAAAATTAAAAAATCAAGAAATGTGCAGTATAATTGGGTACTCACCTACAGAATGTTGTGTTAAATGGATGGTGGAAGATGCTTGATTAAGTACAGTACTGCCAGTTGAGGGTAATGCAATGCAATGACTACCAGCAGCGTGGGAGACGCACAGTATCCCTGTAAAATGGTGGATCAGAAGAGACTCCCGGCAGCGCGGGAGAGTCAGACTCCTGTTACAGGGGTATTGAGGTGTTCCGACTCCCGACAGCGCCAAGAAGCCGAGTAGTGGCAGTTTGGAGAACTACCCCCACTGACTAACTCGGCCACCGCGGGAGACTCGGACTCGGCAACATTGCCGGTTATTGAGGTGTTGTTTTCGGAGAATTTTGCCGGTTAATAGAGAATTCCGGATATTTAGGTGCCGTTTAAACGAGAGTTTCCTGTATGTGACAGATTCCCAGTCTTTTGGTCAGAGATGGCAGTACCTCCAATGAGCCATGGGGTAAACCTCATGATTAGATGGGCCCACCCATTCGATCTTCTTATATGTTCAGTGCCACAAGTAGCATATGACTTGCACGAAGGTTCACCAGATTGATTCCTGGGATGAGAGGCTGTCCTATGAGGAGTGATTGAATAGATTGGGCCTATACTCTCTGGAGTTTAGAAGAATGAGAGGTGATCTCATTGAAACATATAAGATTCTGTGGGGGATTGACAGGGTAGATGTTGAGAGGTTGTTTCCCCTGGCTGGAGAGTCTGGAACTAGGGGACATAGTCTCAGGATAAGGGGTCGGTCATTTAGGACTGAGATAAGGAGGAATTTCTTCACTCGGGGTTGTGAATCTTTGGAATTCCCTAAGGGATGTGGCTGCTGAATCATTGAGTATATTCAAGGCTGAGATAGATAGATTTTTGGACTCTAGGGGAATCAAGGGATCTGGGGATCAGGCGGGAAAGTGGAGCTGAGGTCGAAGATCAGCCATGATCTTGTTGAGCAGGCTCGAGGGGCCGTATGGCCGACTCCTGCTCCTAATCCTTATGTTCTTCTGCTATTCGACTGTAAGGGGCATTCCTACCTCCTGGTCCTGGCTCATCTGATCACATTACGCCCAGCACAGGTCACTGGGTTCTTGTTCTTGGATATCGGTGACACAGGCAAGGGAGCATTTAGTGGCTGTCTGTTTAAGTCAACTTAAATCCTTCCTGATTTTAAAAAAAGGTTATTAGTGTGAACAATTAGAAGGCTATGTTAATAAGATGAAGTAAGGTGGGAGGAGGCTCGTGTGGAGCATAAACACCGGCATTGATCTATTGGGCCGAAGGGCCTGTTTCTGTGCTGTAAACTCTATGTAACAGTTATTATGCAGCATCTTGTTGAAAATGGGTGTATTTCTGACATTTATTTTCCCTGTTTTTAGGGCGGGGGGGCAAACATTCTGACTAATGTACTGATTCATTTATTGGATATATTTCTTAAGGCTAAAGGGATCAAGGGATATGGGGAGAAGGCAGGGGCAGGGTACTGGATTTGGATGATCAGCCATGATCTCATTGAATGGCGGAGCAGGCTCGAGGGGCCGAATGGCCTACTCCTGCTCCTGTCTTCTATGTTAACCCCCGAGTCCTCACATTTACTATTTTAGTGTCTGTTAAATGTGAAGGCAAAGCTTAAGAGTAAATTGTCTCTGGCACATTCCCCTCAATTTAGTTTCTTTTCAACTTCTTGTCATAATTACTCCGAGGGATTTGTTGGCATTCAGTTCTTGTGGACATTTCTTAACTTCTCGGTTCGGTACAGAGAATTCTTTTCAGCTTTATCTCTCTTGCACCTCCCCACTCCCAATAGAAGGTCGCCTCTGCTAAAAGTCCAGCTCCTGCAACGAAAGCACTTCCAGTCAGCAAGCCAGCTGCCAGAAAGAAAGACGCAAGCTCCAGCAGTGAGGATTCGGACAGCTCGGAGGACGAGAAACCTGCTGCAAAAGCTCCTGTGAAACCAGGTAGAAGCAACGCTCGATTGTTACTGTTACTGAGTTGGGCATTTCTAACAAGTGGAGGGGTTGCCTTATGAGGAAAGGTTTAGCAGGTTGGGCCTATACTCATTGGAGTTTAGAAGAATGAGAGGTGATCTTATTGAAACATATAAGATTCTGAGGGGGCTCGACAGGGTAGATGCAGAGAGGATGTTTCCCCTGGTGGGGGAATCTAGAACTAAGGGGTATAATTTCAGATTAAGGGAGCAAGCTTTTAAATCGGAAATGAGGAGGAATTTTTTTCTCTGAGGATCGTGAGTCTTTGGAATTCTCTTCCCCAGAGAGCTGCGGAGGCGGAGTCAGTGAATATATTTAAGGTGGAGATAGACAGATTTTTGAACGATAAGGGAGTCAAGGGTTATGGGGAGCGGGCAGGGAAGTGGAGTTGAGGCCAAGATCAGATCAGCCATGATCTTATTGAATGGCGGAGCAGGCTCGAGGGGCCGAATGGCCGACTCCTGCTCCTACGTCTTATGTAAGTGGAGGGATAAGGCAGTCACTAAGTCGTTGGGACCGAGTCAAGTTACACGTGTGAATAACCAGTGAAATGGACCATGATGTACCGAGTAGTGATTTACTCATACAAGTGACAACTTTTTACTGCACTTTGTGAATTGTAGCTCTTTCCTAAAGAATTGTGTGCTGTTTTCAGCTTTAAAAACAGTCAATCAAGCAGCGGAGGACAGTAGCGATGATGATTCCAGTGACGATTCTAGTGACTCCGACTCTACAAAGAAGCCACCTGCACAGAAGCCACCTGCACAAGTAAATAGTTTTGTATTGGTCATAATGACCTGTGGCATTGATTACCCTCTGTTTAGGGCGTAAAGTGTAATGCTTTAAACAAGACTGATTTCCGGTATACACGTTGTCTCTTGCTTGTGCCCGCTTCCCCTCATTTCCTTGCCCTCCTCTTTCCCCCATTATGTAGGCTTACAAGCTGGTTCGAGGCAGATGTAAGGAAAGTCAGCTTATACTCACAGAAAGCATGTTACAGGAAACACTTTTTTTTATCCGGGACTGGTGTGGTGCCGGTTGATCAAAAAGTCCGGATTACAGAGAGGTATACTTACTAAGGTACGAGAGCCCCGTACACAGCCACAGATCCAGGAACCCTGGTTACACGGCCGCAGATCCAGGAACCCCGGTTACACGGCCACAGATCCAGGAACCCCGGTTACACAGCCACAGACCCAGGACCCCCGGTTACACGGCCACTAATATGAAGTAAAACTTAACCTGAACCTACTCCTGAATTTTGCCGGTTAAGAGAGATTTCCGGTTATTTAGGTGCCAGTAAAAAGAGAGTTTCCTGTATTATAATTTCAGTATTATATAATTAATCTTTTGCATATGGTGCACACCTCTTAATTTTTTTTAATTCTTGGGATGTAAGCGGCCCCACATTTATTGCCCATCGCTAATTACTCTGAGAAGATCATAGAATCATACAACACAGAAGGAAGCGATTCGGTCCATCTGAGAGAGCTATCCAATTAGTCCCACACCCCTGCACTCTTCCAGCCAATTCCCTTTTGAAAGTTACCAATGAATCTGCTTCCAGCAGCACCTTAAATCTGTGCCCTTCTGGTTACTGACACTCCTGCCAGTGGAAACGGTTTCTCCCGATCTACTCTTATCAAAACCCCTCATCATTTTGGAACACCTCGATTGAATTGCCCCATGACCGTCTCTGCTCTAAGGAACAACCCCAGCTTCTCTAGTCTCTCCGCATAACCGAAGTCCCTCATTTCTGGTGCCATTCTGGTAAATCTCCTCTGCACCCTCTCCAAGGCCTTGACATCCTTCCTGAAATGTGGTGCCCAGAATTGGACACAAAATACTTCCGCTGAGGCCCAACCAGTGATTTATAAAGGTTTATCGTAACGTCTACAAAGATGGCGGGGGGATGGTGGGTTGCTGACTGCCCCTCCTGCAATGGTGTTAGCTATGGGATTCCAGGATTCGGTGCCGATGAAGGAACAGTCATTACAGGAAACTTTTTTTTACCCGGGACCGGCGTGGTGCCGGTTTATCAAAAAGTCCGGATTACAGAGAGGCATAGTTAAAAGGTACGAGAGCTCCGTACACAGCAACAAATCCAGGCTTCCCTGTTGCTTAGCAACAGGTGCAAGAAGCCCGGCCACAGACCAAGCGTCCCTGTTGCTTAGCAACAAGTGCAGGAACCCCGATTACACGGCCACAGATCCAGGAACGGCCACTAATATGAAGTAAAACTTGCCTGAACCTGCTCCTGAATTTTGCCGGTTAAGAGAGGTTTCCGGTTATTTAGGTGCCGGTAAATCGAGAGTTTCCTGTATATGTTCAGGTCAGAGTGGTGTGCAGCTTGGAGGTTGATGGCGCCCTTGTGGCTTTGCTGCCCTTGTTCTCCTTGCGAGGCTTGGGGGGTGGGCGGAGGACTCTGTTGAATTGTTGCACCTGCTTGGTGAGCAGTGCTACAGGAGAACTGGTATTCTGCAAATCTTTCCGAGTTACGGGCACTTGAGATCTTTCTGAGAGAGAGCTGATAAATTTTCTCATTGCGTCGTGCAGAAAGTAACGCCCAAGAAAGCTGTGCCAGCCAAGTCTCCAGCAGCGGCAAAAGCGAAGAGTGCAAAAGCTGCGACCCCAGCTAAAGCAGCAGCAGCGGCAGCCAGTGCGAAGAAGAGCTCAAGCAGTGAAGAGTCTGACAGCTCGGATGATGAGGCACCTGCTGTAAAGACAAAAGCAAAACCAGGTGAGGAGGAGTGCTGCAGTACAAGAATAAAAAGTGGGCTGTTTCCTTAGTGTAATTACTGCATTTGTAAAACTAGAGGGCTGCACCTGGAACCGGCATGGGTGATTAGAACAAATAAACAGAAGTTCTGGTATTCCAGTAGACCGTTGTTTTTTGTATTATGTGCAGATACCAGATTAAGCCGTGTTTATATGGTGAGCTGTAATTTATGATGTATGGAGGAACTGTCCTGTGCATGGAAGTTGGTTGAGGACAAGCTCGGACCTAGCGGGGTGAGTCATGTCCCCCATCCCCACCGTTTCCCTTCACGGTCGAATCATCTGCCAGAACTTGCTGAAGAATAAGCACTCGGATAGACGTCGGAGGGCACCCTGCAGGAATTGATCGTCTTCAGAAGGGGAGAAAACTGGCCCCAAAAAACATTGACTAGTGTTTTGATTTTTTTTTGGTGCTCCTTTCCCTATTAGGTAGCTACAGCGCAGTACCACCTCCCGCACAGCAGAATAAGAAGGCGCCAGCGGTCAAGAAGGCACGAGCGATCATGAAGGCGGCAGCAACGGCTGCGGGCATGAAGGCGCCAGTGGTAGCTACTGCTAAAAAGGAGAGCAGTGACTCGTCGGACGACAGCTCAGACAGCAGTACTGAAGAGGCACCCATGAAACCTGCCAGTAAGTGTCGGGCTAGATCAGTAAGCTGTAAAGATTGTCGGTTTTGCTTGTTGGCATGCAATTCGATAAATTACAGCCGTCTCTTAAGTTTCGGAGATTATTGTTCGGCCTGTTAAATGCCCCTCTGTCAAATCCCGTCTCTTTAAAAATTGGAGTGAAATTTTACTGATTCTCTTTCTGGGTGCTGTTAATTGCTGTCAGGAAGTGGGACTATGCTTGTTCTCCGAATGTGGGTGGCCCTGGCAAGGCTGTCCATCCTGAGTTGGCCTGAGAAGCTGGTGGTGGGCCACCTTCTTGGGATTAATTGTTTTTTGCAACTTATCCGATTGTTAAGCTACTTCAGAGGACACAGGCTCAACCATATAGCGTGGGACTGGAGTCACGTGCGTGGCAGGCAGTGTTCCCCGTGAGGTGCGTGGCCGCACGCAGGCTGCTCGCAAGCTGCTGCCGCTGGAGGACACCACGCAGCAAATTTAAAGGGACCGCATCCAAGAGAAAAAAATTGGAGTGAACATTGTGGCAGATTCCTTTCCCTGAAGGGCATTTGGTTTTTATGACAAGCCAGCAGTTTTTGTGGTCACTTTTACTGGTGCCAGCATATCAATTACCAGATGTATTAAATGCAGTTTCACAGCGTGCTATGCTAGTTCACTACCTTGGATCACTATGCTAATGTACCCTGACATATAGAACATGAGGTTTAAGAATACCTTGCTTGCCCTCTGACTATCCACTGGCTTTTTATTAAACAGCAAAAATAGCACCAGCAAAACCTGCTCGTGCACCACCTACGAAACCTGCTGCAGCCAAGAAAGCAGCTTCCAGCTCCGACAGTGACTCTGGTAAGAAACACTGTTATATTAGTCAGATAACCGAGCTGTGTATTCGAGTCGGGTGGTTGGCGGGGGGGGGGGGACGAGGAGACGCGAGTCATTTTCATTTCTGTCCTGCAAATTGTCGTTTAGATTAAATCTGCTGCGCCCACTCGAATGTGAAACGTTATTTATTCGTGTCCCTAAGTGTTGGGGTTTATGCGTAATGTATGCTACGACCTCAGGACAAACCCAGGTGGGAGTTGGAACCATTTGTTTTTCTTTTGAGTCACGAAGCCGTCGTAAAAGGTTGGAAGTGTAGTCAAATGATTTAATCCTGTGCTTTTCCATCTTTTTGGGGGATCCTGCAAATATTGATGCGGTTCATTCCCTAATTTTGGATTGGTGGTATCAGCTTCTCAAAGAGCTATCATACAGAAGTGTATTTTAAAAAATTAATTCACGGTGACCGGAATCCCAGTTTGAAAACCTTTTGGGTTTAATGGTGGGTAGGATCGTTTTAATGTGTTTTCTCTTCGCTGCTTCAGTTGTTGTCCCCCTAAGGAAAGTCTGTATAATCGACTGCAGAAAGAGTGAAGTGGTGTAAATCTGCCCTGTTGTTGCTTGATCATTCTGTGTGTTATTTCTTGCCCTGTGGTTTAATTGACTATGTTTAAAATATGCAGATTCCAAGGTATAGTTTGTTGTATTCTCTAGCCCCATCACCGACGCATTCTGCATTGCCCAATTCTTTGGATTGGGAGGCAATGCGGAGTGGGGATAGTGGCGGTAAACCCAGATTTATCCCGCGTGTAGATTCCCACGCCGATGAGGAGAAACTTGTCCCAACAGCTGGGAGCTGGCAGTGTGCGCTCCGGCGTAATCCGCTCCAAAGAGAGGAGTCTGGTTCATCCCAGCTGACTTTCCGCCAAGTTTGTATTGTGCTTCCTCTGCCCACAGACTGTCGAGGCCAATCGTGTATGGTCAAAGTAACCCAAACCGTGTTTAGAACAGTGTTCGCCCAAATATAAATACACAAATAATTTCAGACCTGCTGTGGCTTTTTAAGTGGTAATTCCTTCGTCCGTCCACTTTCATGGGCCGTGCAATTCTTATTTTTAAAGAAACATTTGTAGGTGTCAGACTGGACTCAGTGGTAACACTCTCGTCCTTGAGTCAGAAGGTTGTGGGTTTACGCTCTACTCCGAGAGTCCTGAGCATATAATTTGGGCTGACACTCCAGTGCTGTCTTTCGGATTGGGATCTTGTTTCTCATCTCGTTGCTGTGATGGGGATTTTGCTGTGGCCAAAATGGTGGGTGTGTGCCAACATACAAGTCTTTGTTGCTTCGAGAGTAAGGTGGCTTAATAATTATGTCTGTAACATTCACAGATTCTGAAAGTTCTGACGACGAGCCCAAAGCAAAGGTTACGGCGAAAGCCGCGTCAAAACCGGCCGCGAAGTCCGCACCGAAACCGGCCGCAAAGTCCGCACCGAAACCAGCCGCAAAATCCACACCGAAACCAACCGCAAAGTCCACACCGAAACCAGCCGCAAAGCCTCCGGCCCAAGCAAAAAAAGCAGAGAGCAGCTCGGAATCGGACAGCTCCAGTGATTCTGATGACGAGAGCAAGGCTGTGCCGGCCAAAAAACCAGCTGCCAAAGCAGCTGTAAAACCAGGGAAGCAAAGTACCCCAGCGGCCAAGGCTGCTGCTGCTGAAGAAAGCAGTTCAGATTCCGATGACTCCTCCAGCAGCGAGGAGGAAGCGAAACCTGCAGCAAAGGCGCAGACCCCTGCGAAAGGAAAATCCCCGGCCGTGGCCGCGAAAGCCAAATCGCCGGCGGTGCCGGTGAAAGGGAAATCGCCGGCGGTGACTGCGAAAGCCAAATCCCCGGCGGTGACGGGAAAAGGAAAAGCGCCGGCGGTGACGAAAAAAACTGAAACCAGCAGTTCTGAAGAAACTTCAAGCGACGACGAGCCGAAACTGAAAACTCCAGTTGCCCAAGTGAAAAAGGCAAAGGCCGCTCCGCCTCCACGGGCTGCGAACCCCGCAGCCAAGAAAGCCAAAAGCAGCAGCAGCAGCTCGGACAGTTCAGAGTCAGAAGAGGAGAAGGCAAAAGGAAAATTGGCTGCACCCAATAATGTGAGAACGCCCACCTTGGTATCTGCCAAGAAGACAGCAGAGAGCAGCTCTGAAGATAGCTCCTCTGAAGAGGATAAGAAAAAGAATACCAAGTCTGTAAATGGTGAGTTTTACATGAGTCACTTTATAAAAAATAAAAATTAATTGGGAAACTTGGGTGAACTTGAAAGGTCCACGCTTGAAAAGAGATGAGATAGGTCAAGAAGCGGTGATTGGGAGAGGCCAAAGTTAGGGTTTAAAAGTCTGTTTGGCCTCCACATCTCCTGGTAAATTCTTACTATTGATTGATAGCATCAAGTTAAAAAGTGAAACACTTGCCCGGGGTGGTTTTGAGCAGTTATCTAAGAGGCCTTGCTTGATTTGTCCATCTTCTCTTCAGTGCGTGTTTCTCGGCTTCTGAAAGATGCCCAAACCCAGTGAACATGAGCAGCGGCCAGTGCTGTGAATGTAAGATACAAAGGACAACGGGGTAAACTGGGGTAAAAACAGAAAATGCTGGAGGTACTCAGCAGGTCAGGCAGCATCTGTGAAGAGAGCAACAGAGTTAACGTTTCAGGTCGATGACGAAAGGTCATCGACCTGCCACGTTAACTCTGTTTCTCTCTTCACAGAGACTGCCTGACCTGCTGAGTATCTCCAGCATTTTCTGTTTTTATTTCAGATTTCCAGCATCTGCAGTATTTTCTTTTTGTATTAGGGTAAACTGGGGGCTAGTTTATCTTGTTTTGGGAAATGTCATGTTTCTTTATTCTCGGTAGTCTCCACTTTCGTTTTCTCAGCTCGTGCAGTGGTTGCTCGCAGTCCTTCGCGGGCCTTATTCAAAAGCCATTCTTCATATCTGAGCTTGGACAGCGAGTACCTGAATATTCGACTGTGGTAGGCAGTACATCTCTTCCTTGCCCGCAGGGTAGCATACAGGAGCTAAAGTTGCTGCTCTTCTCTCCGTTTCCCCTGCCCCCCCATAAGCCACTTTGATTCAGTTGACTTTTTCAAACGAGCAACATTTGAAGCTCGCATGTATGAACATAAGAAATAGGAGCTGGAGTCGGCCATTCAGCCCCTCGAGCCTGCTCTGCCGTTCAATAAGATCATGGCCGATCTTCTACCTCAACTCCACTTTCCTGCACTATCCCTTGATTCCCTTAATATTCAAAAATCTCTCGGCCTCTGTCTTGAATATACTCAACGACTGAGCCTCCACAGCCCTCTGGGGTAGAGAATTCCAAAGATTCACCACCCTCGGAGTGAAGAAATTTCTCCTCATCTCAGTCCTAAATGGCCGACCCCTTATTCTGAGATGGTGTCCCCTGGTTCTAGACTCCCCAGCCAGGGGGAAACATCCTCCCTGCATTGACCCTGTCAAGTCCTGTATGAATTTTGTTTCAATGAGATCACCTCTCATTCTTCTAAACTCTCGAGAATATAGGCCTAGTCTACTCAATTTCTCCTCATAGGACAATCCCCCCCCAATCCCAGGAACCCCTGTTGACGTGACTGGTATCCAGGCATTCTTGCAGATTTAAGGGTGACAGATTGAAATAGATGAATCGGTTCAGTCGCAAAGAGCTTCTCTTCTAGGACCACAGAACAAACCCAGTGCCAGTTTCTGAAGTTGATTTTGGTTGTGCTGCTGATGGCAGGGCCCTGCACGAATCCCTGGGAGCTGTGTTGGGAGTCCTCCTCCTGCCCTGGCTGAGCCCATTAAACCAGCGATGGTTTTAGAAAAGATGCCATTTTAAGAACAGGAGGGGCCCCAAGTCCATTTGGCCCAACAAGCACCTCTTTTTGGATTATTGCTGGATGGTTTCGCTGGGCCTAACGGCCGCCCGCGTGCACCCTTGACCCATCTGGTGATGTGTTTTTACAAGTTGTACACACACGGTTCTGTCTTGCAATGGCCACTCGTGTTGGCAGTAAAGCTTGCACCAGCTAGAAAGCCATTGTGTGCTCAGTCGGGCCAGCAACTACCATTTGTGTGTTCAGGTCTTCCTCCTGCAGTGATGAACCTCTTTGGCACTTTGGAAATTTAATCCGCAGGTGCTCCAGCTGGAGATGGTGGGCTCGCTCCCCCGGTGGATTAATTGCACTTTCTGGGGTGTGGCACGAAGCATTGCAAGCTGGAAGCTCGCGGGTTCGGTGCTCTGGGTTCGCTGATCTCGACCAGGGTAGCATTTTGCATGCTCCAGTTGGGCCTCAATGCTTCAGCCTAGGGAAGGGTTAAAAAAAAAAATCAACCGGAGTTCCTGCTCCTGATCGGGAGCCACCGGCTCCCGCTGGGTGTTGTACAAACATAGAAGATAGGAGCAGGAGTAGGCCATTCGGCCCCTCGAGCCTGCTCCGCCATTCAATACGATCATGGCTGATCATCCAAATTTAGTACCCTGTCCCTGCTTTCTCCCCATACCCCTTAAAATACCATGTCTGATGGTTCGGCTGGCTGTTGGCACTGCTCAGAAATGGTGGTTTGGCCTAAGGGAGGGAAATGTCAGGCTGGCACCACCCTGCAAGCGTGTTTCAGCCCTTGCCTCTGAAGAGCTCCCCTTGCTCCACCAGTGTGAGCACTTGTACATTGCTCACACCAGCCAGTTTACAGTTTAAGACGGCTTGAACGAGTGTCGTTTGGGAACCCTTAGGAGTGTCGGGAGATTATTGTCCCGGCAATTTTAAACCCAACACTAGAGACGAAAGGACAGCATCACCCAGTCCTCATGCATCCTGCTCATTATTTAAATACTTTAATTTGATACCTGTGTTCCGCTAATATTCTCTAGCGTGCTGCCACAATAAGTCAATAGTTTGGGTGCGTTCCCATCTATACCATGACTATGCTCACTGCATAATGGCAGATTGTTTCAACATAAGCTTCGCGCAGCAATAATGCGCTCTGGTGAGTGAGTGCCATCTGAGCCAGTTGTGAATTGTAGCCTGGGAACTCGCTGCCGGCTGTGTGCAGATTTCATGCCGAACCCTCTGACGTACGTTTGTTGACTCAGGCACAGCAAACACCAAGAGGAAAAGGGGAAGCTCCTCCTCGCCCTCATCGGAATCGGAGGGCGGAAAGGCTGATTCAACTCCAGTAACCCAGAAACTGCAAGTGAAAACTCCAAACACATTTCCAAAAACTAAAAAGGTGAGGCCAGGTTGGAAACATTTGATAAAGAATACTTGCATATCCTTCTACAGGAAACTTTGTGCTATCCGGCACCGACGGGACCGAGCTGTTGCCGTCCCATCAAAACTGCCGGACAAACCAGCGCTAATGTTGAAACATACAGAAGCTTTTGAGCTCCGTATCTGGCAACAAACTCTGTTGCTCAACAGCTTCTAAACAGTCGGCTGTACCTTGCAAGCGTCTCTGTAGCTTAGCAACAGCTTCAGCGAGACCTTGCAGAGCCTGACTGGTGAAAAAAAGCAACGAAAAGAAAAAAAACCTAACGAAACGGCTCCTGATTTTTGCCGGTGGATCGAGCATTCCGGACAGTTAACCTCCGGATAAACGAAAGTTTCCTGTAGTTTCATTATACAGGAAACTCTCTTTACCGGCGTCTAAATATCCGGAAATCTCTCTTAACCGGCAAAATTTAGGAGTAGGTTCAGGTAAGTTTTACTATATATTAGTGGCCGTGTAACCGGGGTTCCTGCACCTGTGGCTGTGTAACCGGGACTCCTGGATCTGTGGCCGTGTAACTGGGACTCCTGCACCTGTGGCCGTGTACGGGGCTCTCGTACCTTGGTAAGTATACCTCTCTGTAATCTGGACTTTTTGATCAACCGGCACCACGCCGGTCCCGTCGGTGCCGGATAAAAAAAAGAGTTTCCTGTAGCTTGAGATGTGTTTAAAATTTTTGCATGGAGCTAAGAGTTTGTGTGAAGAGTTCCTTGGCTCATATTTCTTCAGAAATTTAGGATACGATGTGACTAATTTATTCTTTATTTCAGCAAACCCTGCAATCCACGTTGACACCTGGAACTAAGGTACAATTCTTTTTTAAATAATGTTTTTGCTTATTTGGCTCATTTTCTGCCTGCTGCCACCCTCTGCTCCCGCTGGACGGCAGGTGCCTCGGCCTGCGTGGCCAGTCTTCCTGTGTGAGCCTGGACAGTGCCAGTCTTATCCCTTCAGTCTTATCCATCCCTGAACGGCAATAGATTGGGAAAAGGGGAAGTGCAACGAGACCTGGGTGCCCTTGTGCACCAGTCGCTGAAGGTAAGTATGCAGGTGCAGCAGGCGGTTAAGAAGGCAAATGGTATGTTGGCCTTCGTAGCGAGAGGATTCGAGTACAGGAACAAGGATGTCTTGCTGCAGTTGTACAGGGCCTTGGTTAGACCACACCTTGAGTATTGTGTGCTGTTTTGGTCACCTTATCTGAGGAAGGATGTTCTTGCCATGGCGGGAGTGCAGCGAAGATTCACCAGACTGATACCTGGGATGGCAGGAATGACGTATGAGGAGAGATTGAGTTGATTGGGCTTATATTCGCTAGAGTTTAGAAGAATGAAAGGGGATCTCATTGAAACTTATAAAATTCTAACAAGACTAGATGCAGGAAGGATGTTCCCGATGGCGGGGGAGTCCAGAACCAGGGGTCACAGTCTAAGGATAAGGGGTAAACCATTTAGGACAGAGATGAGGAGGAATTTCTTCACCCAGAGAGTGGTGAACCTGTGGAATTCTCTACCACAGAAGGCTGTTGAGGCCAATTCATTACAGGAAACTTTCAATTAACCGGCCCCTAAATAACCGGAACGCTCTATCCACCAGCAAAATTCAGGAGTCGGTTAAGGTAACTTTTTTTAACTTTTAGTTACTTTTTTTACTCCATTTGTTGCTGTGCAAGGGTGTAGCTGAAGCTGTTGCTAAGCTACAGAGACGCTTGCAACTTGTGCCAATTGTTTTGAAGCTGTTGAACAGGGTTTGTTGCTTTATACGGAGCTCTGAGCTCCGTATCTTTTACTATAGCGTTCGGTTATCTGGAATTGTTGATGAACCGGCACCACGTCGGTCCCGTCTGTGCCAGATACCAGAAAGTTTCCTGTAAATATATTCAAGAAGGAGTTAGATATATTTCTTAAGGCTAAAGGGATCAAGGGATATGGAGAGAAGGCAGGGACAGGGTACTGAATTTGGATGATCAGCCATGATCTCATTAAATGGCGGAGCAGGCTCGAGGGGCCGAATGGCCTACTCCTGCTCCTATGTTTCATGGAGAGTAACGCAGTTGAGCCCGACTCCATGCCTGCCACCTATGCATGTGCGCTTTCCAGCAGCGATCATTGGGTTGTGATCAGGAGTGGGAACCCTGGCTACTGTTATGTTCTCACGCTCGGGGAGGGGGAATCTGGGACCGAGTCTGTCTTCCTCAGCTGCGTTCGCACTTTTAAATTCTACACGGCCATCTGCTCTAAGCTTCCCTGGCACTTAAGACACAAAGACTGGTGTTTTTTTTTGTCAAAATGCCTGTTGCATGGAGGTTCCCGCGACAGCTTGCTCCAGATCACACACACGGACTGCGCCAACCTGCGTCCCACTGCGAGATTCACAGGCCTGGAGTTTCCCCGTCATTTCAGTCCAGATAACGGTTTCACCTGGGCAGAATCAAAGCGCAGGATTTAAGGCGTTGAGTGAGTTGCGTCCAAGTATCTACTTCTGTCTTTTGGGCTAGTTCCAACGGTCCCTTCGCCTGCACTGGTCCCTGGCCATGCCCCCAGGTCTGAAAGGCGAGTTTCCGGCGATTGCACGCACTCCGTGGGGGTGGGGGGGGCGGAATATCATCACATTGCACCCAGATTCTCAGGCACCTGTGGTAACAATCCAGAGTCAATCACCTGAAGCCACAGGCCTGCAGGAATGATCAATTACTTTAAACAGAGGCAAGTGCTGCTTACCTTGTTGTTTCCAGTATCACTATGATGGGAATTTCCCCCCCCTTACCTTTATACTACCCCACTCTAGCACCTTGAGGCCCCGTTGGCCCTGTTCCAGTCACGGACAGAGTGCGTTTGATTACGCTGATTCTGAGAGATTTTACGTTTGGGCTTTTGCTAATGGGTTTGCGTGGAAACTTGGGCGTAACTTCGCCCCGGCAAAGCGAGCTCCGTGTCGGGTGCCATCTGCCAATTGCGCCCCTAGCAGAACCTCCAGGCCACAATGTTTTAATTTTTTTTTTGTTTGTTCAATTGAACAAGTACATTCGCAATCATAATATAGGCTGTTGGCGCACTGCCAGCAAGATTTGTTTTTGGAATATTTGACCTTTCTACAGTACTTGGTCTGGTTAGTGTGAAGCAAAGCCAACTGCATTGGTGGTATTCTCATTGTCACCGGTGTACTTTGATGCATCTGCAAAGGACACACGGGCATATTGGATGAGAGGAAACCGGCACACTGCTACCTTTTCCTCCACCTTGCCCCCTTTAAACTTAGCTTGGGCTTCCCAGTAAGGTGCTGATGGTAGTCGAAATGTCATTAGAGGGGCAACTGCAAACATTCATTGCAGCGAGGCTGGTGAGCATTGGTATCGGGCACCTTTGCCACTGCAGCTCCGTTTAACGCTGCTGTTCTCGTCCAACTAAATCTTGTTGTAAAATTTAAATGGTGACGGGTAGAATCGGGATATTTTTTGTCGTCGCCCTTCAGTGTATAATGTGTAGCGTGTGTTAATGTGCGTTGTTTCCCTGTTTTTCTTTCTTCTGTGTAAAGAACCCTCAACCTAATACTCCTTTCCGTAGAGTAAGAGAAGATGAAATTGAAATTGATCCGCGTTTTACAAATAATTCGTTTGCCGCAAAGGTAAGGTTGGATTCGGGGTGTTCTTTCAAAGCTCCGCGTTTCGTGTTCTGAATGAGCAGCATTGTGAGCGGCCCAGTAAAATACCTTGTATAGTTTAAAACTAACGCATTTACTGAAACAGTGCAGAAGTAATTAATGGTACCTTTTTAGAGGACTACATATATCATCTACACATTACTGGTAATACGTGACAAGAGTGCGTTGCCTCTGGTACATGAGGTGGTATATAGGCTGACAATTACCTACACTGCAATATGAGAGAGGAGTACATATTCTGTCTGGTAATTACTGACTGTAAGTGAGAATATTATATATTGGCCCTTAGTTACATGAGGTACGAGAGGAGAATATGTACACTATCAATTTATTCCAACTGGTGGATTTGTCGAGCCTTTTTTGCCATATTTTTAGTTCAGGGTTATTCAATGCGTTTACAATGCAGGTGCGCCTGCCCTGAAGGCAATGCAGGGGCACTTCGGTACAAGCAGGAATGGGAGCCCCTTTTTCAATTCCCTTTCTTTCCTGGGCTAGGACTACTGTATCACTGCCAGAACATACTGGATACCCCAGTACAGACCAGCAATCGAACCTGGACCTTCCTGGTCTTGTGTGGATTCCTTGCGCACGTTGATGTTGGTGCACTATTTAATCAAATTCTGAAAGACCACTCCAGCTTTCAAAACACACACATCTCTCTCCTGTTAGAAACCATCTGCACAAATTACTTACTGATTTTTCTAATGCAGATCATAAAATGTAATTACAAAAATGCATTGAACCATGAAGCAATTTTCAGCTTGTAATAAACAGTAAACTAATTGAAACTTCTATATTTTTCTGCATCAGAATCCAAAATATACAAGTTCCAATAGTTATACAAAAGGACAGCATCGTTCTTCAGTAGATGATACTATTAGTAGAAAATAGTGACTGCTTTCACCACTGCTATTTGCCACCTTTTGGTAAGCCTTGTGGTATTCAATTGCATTACCTCCTGAAATGGAGAGCCCTGTAAAATCGGTTTAGTGAGGTGGCCCTTAACATCAAGAAAACCAAGGAAATCATTGTGGACTTCAGTAAGTCTAAAGGCGGAAGTCACACCCCCATCCACATCCATGGGGCTGTGGTGGAAAGGGTGGACAGCTTTAAGTTCCTCGGAGTCCACATCACGGAAGACACCTCCTGGTCCCTCAATACCTCCTCTTTGGTGAAGAAGGCCCAGCAGCGCCTATATTTCCTAAGGAGGCTGAAGGGATGTAACCTGTCACCCCTGATCCTCTCTAACTTTTACCGCTGCACAATAGAGAGCATCCTGACGAACTGTATCACAGTGTGGTATGGCAGCTGTAGCTCCTATGACCGGAAAGCCCTGCAGCGGGTAGTCAAAACTGCCCAACGCATTACCGGCACCTGGCTACCGACCATAGAGAACATCTACCAGAAACGCTGTTTACGGAGGTCACTGACCATTATCAAAGACCCTACCCACCCCAGCCACAGTTTGTTCGCCCCCCTGCCATCTGGGAGATGCTACAGATGCATTCGCACCCGAACGACCAGATTTAGGAACAGCTTCTTTCCCAGGGCTGTCATCCTACTGAACTCTACAAATAAACTCTAAAGCCTGCACATCTGCCAATGCACTTTATTATGTTTATGTTTATGTATTACAAGCCAAATGAATGTTGAATGTTAAATGTCTTATTCAAAATGTACACTCTCGGGAGCCACAAGCCTACATTTCATTGTACTGCACTTGTGCACTAACAATGACAATAAAGTTGATTATTATTATTATTGGAGAGTACCTTTTTACAATTGAGGATTCTCGGGGGTAAGTGACCAGGCTCGGGCAGTAAGAATAGGAACCCTTGTGTCGTATTAATGGTCTCGGAGTGCCGATTGAGATGGGCTGAAATTAACTCTGTTGAGGTTCGATATTTAAGAAGTGATGCTGGTGAAAGTAACAATGACAAAGTCCCAGCTCTGTCGGTGATCTGTGCTGATTTCACTCGGGCTGGCGCAGTGCACCTATCTGTTGGGGAAGGGGGAAATTATCCAGGACTCCTGCTCCTGACTACTATCCAGCGATATCTGCTGGAAAGTGCAAATGTCGGCTGAGGGTAGCATCAGGCTTGGCTTCCCCACAGTTGGGTTGACACTCAGCTCGGGAGTTAGTAAAGCCCTGGGGCTGCACATGTGAGAAGAGCATGAGAAATAGGAGCAGGAGTCGGCCATTTGGCCTCTGGAGCTTGCTCCGCCATCATGGCTGATCTGATCTTGGCCTCAGCTCCACTTCCCTGCCCGCTCCCCGTAACCCTTCACTCCCTTATTGTTCAAAAATCTGTCTATCTCCACCTTAAATATATTCAATGACCCAGCCTCCACAGCTCTCTGAGGCAGAGAATTTCACAGATTTACAACCCTCTGAGAGAAGAAATTCCTCCTTATCTCAGTTTTAAAAGGGCGACCCTTTATTCTAAAACTATGCCCCCCCCCCCCCGAGTTCTAGATTCCCCCATGAGGGGAAACATCTCTGCATCTACCTGGTCGAGCCCCCTCAGTATCTTATATGTTTCAATAAGGGCCACAAGGGATTGCAAGGTGACTTACCATTCTGTCCATCCTGTACCATTGGGGTGGTAGCCTATGTTCCCTGTAATTTATTTTGGCCCTGTGCGGCCCCTTTAAGGGGCTGCGCGGGCCGTTCATAATACCGCGCATGCGCGGTTTTTAGTGAAATGCCGGCTGTGCGGGTTCCCTGGAGCAGTGCGTAGCCGTGCCCCTGACAGGGAGCACTGGTGGTAGCCAAACTCTCAGTAGTGCAAGTTATTATCTAATGTTTCTATTGAATTCTTAATGCATGGACATGCCTGGACTTTGAATTTGTTTTGGAAAAATTAGTCAAAAAGCAGGCCTGAATCCTGGTATATTGGTGAATTGAGGTACTGTTTAATTTGCTGCCTTGCACCCAGATCTTTAGTATAATTTTGGTGCTGTTCTGAAATTGACCATTTTGAAGTTTTTGAAGCCTTGCCACAGGTACTAGGCCTTCCCCCACCCTCCCCCCGTGTTGTACCCTAAAAATGTTTGATTTGTGTTTCAGAGAGGAGCATCAGGAGACTGGGGTGAAAAGGCCAATCACGACTTGATATTCACAAAAGGAAAATCCTTCAGACATGAAAAGACAAAGAAAAAGCGTGGGAACTATCGGGGAGGGGCCATTGACATGACTGTGAACTCTGTCAAATTCGACAGCGAATGAGCATGTGCTATGTAATGCTCTTAATTGTAAAATTATAGGATTTAAATCTTTATAAATGGTTAAAGATTGGAGCTTCCAGTTCCGGTATTTTTTTTTTTTTAAATCACTTGTTATTCCTCTGGCAGTCTGATCATTCCAGGGGAAATTGCTCGTATTTAAAGTGAAGTTTTGATGGAAATGTTTGTTTTATGTAAGATGTTAACTTGATCTAACAGCAAACTTCAAAATAAATGCCAGAAATGTAGCTTTTTAAAAAGAAAATGGCATTATGATCCTATTTGAGTGTCAGCATTGTAATGTAGTTTGTTCTTTATTAGATTATATAGAACAAAAATTATGGAAACTTCAAATACAGAAGTGACAGGTGGCACATTCAATAAACCATGTCTGAGCTTAGTTTTTAAAAAAACAACCATTGCAATTCATTCTTTGATTTGATAACTGGTATATTGTTGTACAGCCAGATTGTGGAATAAGTAGGTACTACAGGGACGGTATTTAAAAAGCGAGTAAGCACAATTGTAATGCTGGCCAAGGCACAGAGAACAGATTCCTGTGGTTCCTGAAGTTTCAGTGGGTTAAGGATAACTTCTGACCTTACTACATTTTGTAGGTCCACAAAGCCGCAGGGCAGATTTAGTCCGTTGTAGAGCTCTGCGCAAAATGCCTTCAATCTGGAGGATTTCCAAACTCTGCCCGTCGTCCAAGTGGTGGCAGCTGGTTAGCCTGAAAGGAGATTCGTTGCCTATCGGGACCTGCAGAAATGTCTAATATCAATGAAGAAAATAATCTGCACAAAGTTCTGTAGTTCAGTCCGACGACTGCCCTCCGTGTTTCCACCGAATGGCTCTGAGAGATGTCTGTGTCTGCTACATTGTTAATGACAGCGTGCCAATAGTAGAGTCTCAATGGGAGGCATTTGAGAGGGTGCTCATTCCATTAGCATTCCTAGGATTCATTGTCTAATGTGAGGAGGCTGAGCTGCACCCAGCGCAGGACTTGCCCTTTGGAGATACAGGAAACTCTGGTATCCGGCCACCGACGAGACCGGGATGGTGCTGGTTGATTAAAAATTCCGGAGAGGCTATTTTTAACGAATAAAAACGAGAAAATCAAGAAATGTGCTGTATCCAGTAATTGGGTACTCCTGGCAGCGCGGGAGAGTCAGGCTCCTGTTACTGAGGTGTTCCGACTCCCGGCAGCGCGGGAGAGTCAGGCTCCTGTTACTGAGGTGTTCCGACTCCCGGCAGCGCGGGAGAGTCAGGCTCCTGTTACTGAGGTGTTCCGACTCCCGGCAGCGCGGGAGAGTCAGGCTCCTGTTACTGAGGTGTTCCGACTCCCGGCAGCGCGGGAGAGTCAGGCTCCTGTTACTGAGGTGTTCCGACTCCCGGTAGCGCGGGAGAGTCAGGCTCCTGTTACTGAGGTGTTCCGACTCCTGGCAGCGCGGGAGAGTCAGGCTCCTGTTACTGAGGTGTTCCGACTCCCGGCAGCGCGGGAGAGTCAGGCTCCTGTTACTGAGGTGTTCCGACTCCTGGCAGCGCGGGAGAGTCAGGCTCCTGTTACTGAGGTGTTCCGACTCCTGGCAGCGTGGGAGAGTCAGGCTCCTGTTATTGAGGTGTTCCGACTCCTGGCAGCGCGGGAGAGTCAGGCTCCTGTTACTGAGGTGTTCTGACTCCCGGCAGCGTGGGAGAGTCAGGCTCCTGTTATTGAGGTGTTCCGACTCCTGGCAGCGTGGGAGAGTCAGGCTCCTGTTGCTGAGGTGTTCCGACTCCTGGCAGCGTGGGAGAGTCAGGCTCCTGTTATTGAGGTGTTCCGACTTCCGACAGCGTCAAGAAGCCGAGTAGTGGCAGTTTGGAGAACTACCCCCACTGACTAACTCGGCCACCGCGGGAGACTCGGACTTGGCAACATTTCCGGTTATTGAGGTATTTTCAGAATATGAATTTTGCTGGTTAATAGAGAATTCCGGCTATTTAGGTGCCGTTTAAACGAGAATTTCCTGTAGTTGCAGACTGGAGCAGACACTTGGCGTGTTCCGCAACCTTGAAGTCATTTTGTTTTCCCCAATACGTGTAGAAGTGGACTTTGCCTGCTAGGTTATTACTGCCTAGATTTTCACTTTTGGGCATGTGGTAGCTGCTCTTCAACAGGCAAGTAGCTTTTTGTAGAGTTATGGGGTGAGGGATTGCTTTGAGCTCGAGCACTGAAGCATCACACCTCTGCCACTCGGGTGACTTAATGGTGTCTATTGGAAAAAATTTCCGCGGATTTTTATTTAACTTCTAAATAGGTTTTCGAAAAATGTATTTGAGATGTATTATTTCAAAAATGAACTAGCCGCTCTGCAGGTTGGCTTACGGTGAGTCGGGTCTTCTGGTGTTGCAAGGTAGGGGAGGGTTGCATACCTTGGTTGAAAGCATTTGGATACATGTTTTAGTGAAGTAACTTGTTTTTTTATTAGTTCCTGGAAAAGTGCTTTCCTTACTGCGGGGTAGATATTACATTTTCTCCTCGCATACCAGTTACAAAAATAAATTCATCTTTACAGATAACATGGTGGAGAAAGGTGACGCGGGACCAGGCAGCAGCATAGTTTTGTCCAGCAGGGTGAGCATAACATAAGAATTAGGAGCAGGAGTCGGCCACCAGCCCCTCAAGCCTGCTCTGCCATTCAATAAGATCATGGCTGATCTTCAGCCTCAACTCCACTTCCCTGCACTATCCCCAAATCCTTTGATTTCCCCTAGAGTCCAATAATCTATCTCAGCCTTGAATATACTCAACGATTCAGCATCCACAGCCCTCTGGGGTAGAGAATTCCAAAGATTCACAACCCTCTGAGTGAAGAAATTCCTCCTCATCTCGGTCTTAAATGGCCGACCCCTTGTCCTGAGACTGTGCCCGCCCCCCCACCCCAGTTCTAGGGTGTTGTCATTTCGGCATCTCGCCCAACAATTTATTGATGCTCACCCTAAAAGGCCACTTCCATAGGCAGGTCCGTGTCTTCTAACAACTACACCTTCAGCTGCCGGTTGAAACAATTGGGATTAGTGTGGCTCAGTTAAGGCTGTCCTTATGCCACTGGGCATAGGATAATAGGCACACCATATACTCCCGATCTCTGATGAGCAGAAGAACACCACACAAACTTAAGATTGTCACCAAAGCCAAACTGACACGGTTTGAATTCTCAAGCGTCCTGTACACCATTTGAAATAAAGTAACCTAGGTGCTTTAGCTGCACGGAATTTGGTTCAACTACAGTGACATGGATCTCAGTGAGCGGACCAGAAACAGTGAAAAGCTGCAGTTAATGTACCCGGTCCAGTTTGCTTGTGGTGCCTTAAAAACAAAACCAGACTCGTCACAATAGGCATATGTCTGAAGAAAATCTAAACTCCTATTCAACAGCCTAGTAATCAAACATTTCCATCACCCTAGCAGTTGGCAAAGGGCAACGCCTGCAGCTGTCTGAGGAGTTTGTTTTACAGCAGCCTTGAGACAACACTTACATTCTGGGTATCGTAGAATCTTAACAGCACAAAAGATGGCCATTTGGCCCATCGTGCCTCTGCCGGCTCTTTGAAAGAGCTCTCCAATCAGTCGCGGTCTTTCCTCATAGCACTGAATTTTCCTTTTCAAGTATTTATCCAAATCCAAAGTTACTACCACCACCACCTTTTCAGGCAGTGCATTCCAGATCATCACAACTTGCTGCGTAAAAAACATTCTCATCATCTCTCTGGTTCTTTTGCCAATTATCTTAAATTGTGTCCTCTGGTTACTGACCCACCTGTCGGTGGGAAAAAAATCATCTCATTTCTCTTATCAAAACTCATAATTTTCAACACCTCCATTAAATCTCTCCTTAACCTTCTCTGTTCCAAGGAGAACAATCCAAGCTTCGATTCAGGAGGGATTGAGGAGAGATTGGGTCGACTAGGCCTGTATTCACTAGAGTTTAGAAGAATGAGAGGGGATCTCATTGAAACATATAAAATTCTGACAGGGTTAGACAGACTGGATGCAGGGAGGATGTTTCCCCTGGCTGGGGGGTCTAGAACGAGGGGTCACAGTCTCAGGATACGGGGTAGGACATTTAGGACTGAGATGAAGAGAAATTTCTTCACTCAGAGGGTGGTGAACCTGTGGAATTCTCTACCACAGAAGGCTGTGGAGGCCAAGTCACTGAATATATTTAAGAAGGAGATAGATAAATTTCTAGGTGTAAAAGGCGTCAAGGGGTATGGGAAGAGAGCAGGAATATGGTATTGAGATAAGAGGATCAGCCATGATCATATTGAATGGCGGAGCAGGCTCGAAGGGCCGAATGGCCTACTCCTATTTTTTCTATGTTTCTAATTTTTTTTGGGTGTGAGGCATCTTCAAGGGGCTGCACGGCCCATTTGCACTTTCAAATTTTACATTGGAAAAGCTGGTCCTGGGCTGTGCGGGACCATCAGAGAGCAGCACAGCTTAGAGGGAACGTTGCTTGGGACGGTTTTACTGCATTAGAGGTGCTATAAAAATGCAAGTTGATGTTGTAATGACTTCCTGGCTTTGAGCCATCAGTAATTTTCCATCCCTGGACAGAGATGAAGAGGGCTTAGATACATACCTGCCATGCCCTGTGAATTAGTCGGTCTTTTTGTCAATTGTACAGAAAACCCTCGGTTGTTACCTGCTCCTGGTTCCCAGCTCCAACGTGTGGCAGTATTTGTTAAACTCACAGGGGAGTCTGAAACTGCACTCGATCAAGATTTAAGAAGCTTACTGTGATTGACGTGGGCTGGAGCCAATCAGGAAGAACCAAGGCTAATAGAAGGCAACTCAGCAGTTGAAGCTCCAACCAAGCATTACAAATTTAGCCCCAGGCTCCTGACACAGAAGTAGGCCTCTGGAGGGAAACACTCTCGGATTTTATAGCATTGGAAGGCTACTGATTAAGAACAAGCATTATAGTTTGGGTTATTTACAAGGGTAAAGGCTAGCTGCGAAATAAAAATGGTTCAAGCTCACAAATTTATTTCAGTAATTTTATTAGTTGGCTTCTGATATTGTTCCTCATTGGCACTTACCAACTGAGTCAAACTGCTTTTGATTTTGTTCATATTTAGTCAATCGGATATGTGGTGCTTTCAGAGCTCAGTTCTGATTTCAGCCAGTCAGCAATACATTGCCAGACAGATGGGATGCTCTGAAGTGTGCAGTGCTAGATCCAAGTCCTTTTGTGATATTGTGGCGGAGCCACTGAGTGACTCTGGGCAACTGTACATAATTCCCTTTAACGATGTTCTAACACCAGCCTAAGCCTGTACCATTGTGTTAGACATTACTTCGTTTTGTATATAGTGTTTGTATGCACGGGGCGTGGCCCCTTTAAGAGCGCGGGTAAACGCGATGACGTCATGTAGCAAACCATTTGACTGCCCAGGCAGTCGTCGTGGAAGCTCCATCTTGTACAGACCTGTTTTCGTGGTTCTCCTGTATCGATCTTAACAAACTGTTTAAACTCGTTTAGTTTTACATTAAAAGCCTGTTTGTTTGATCGCCTGAGTCGAC
This sequence comes from Somniosus microcephalus, assembly GCF_052327205.1. NCBI lineage: Eukaryota > Metazoa > Chordata > Chondrichthyes > Squaliformes > Somniosidae > Somniosus > Somniosus microcephalus. Next base: position 34,580,808 of record NC_141015.1, on the reverse strand, counting down.
CTCAGTTCTTAGTTAAGAATTCGTCAATTCCTACAATATCATAGAATAGTCCAGCACAGAAGGAGGCCATTCGGCCCATCGAGTCTGCGCCGGCTCTTTCGAAGAGCAATCCAGTCAGTCCCACTCCCCTCGCTCTTTCCCCATATCCCTGCAAATTTTTCTCCTTCAAATATTTATCCAATTCCCTTTTGAAGGCTATCATTGACTCTGTATCCACCACCCTATCAGGTAGAGCATTCCAAATCCTAACCACTCGTTTTTCCTCCTGTCGCCTCTGGTTCTTTTGCCAATCACGTTAAATCTGTGTCCTGTGGTTATCGACCATTCAGCCATTGGAAACAGTTTCTCTTTATTTACTCTATCTAAACCCTTCATGATTTTGAACACCACTATCAAATCTCCTCTTAGCCTTCTCTGCTCTAAGGACAACAATCCCAGCTTCTCCAGTCTATAGAACATATTGATATAATCGGGCACATAAATCGACAAAATCTGTAGTGCAGCGAACCTTTGGTCTTCTGCCGTTAAAACTATACAGGAAACTTTCTGGTATCCGGCACGGACGGGACCGATGTGGTGCCGGTTCATCAACAATTCCGGATAACCGAGCGCTGTAGTAAAAGATACGGAGCTCAGAGCTCCGTATAAAGCAACAAACCCTGTTGCACAGCTTCAAAACAATCGGCACAAGTTGCAAGCGTCTCTGTAGCTTAGCAACAGCTTCAGCTACACCCTTGCACAGCAACAAATGGAGTAAAAAAAGTAATAAAAGTAAAAAAAGTTACCTGAACCGACTCCTGAATTTTGCCGGTGGATGGAGCGTTCCGGTTATTTAGAGGCCGGTTAATCGAAAGTTTCCTGTACTTTGACACTTTTGGCAGTGCTGGTCTCTCTTCAGTCTGTTACTCGATTGATGGGAGTGAATTGCCTTTGTCTTAGTGGTAGCAATCCCATCTCTGGGCCAGGACACTCCTGTCATTACAGTCAGCCCTAAAATTGATATCTATCAAATGGTAAGACCACCTTTTGTTTCCCCTTCTTTAACCAAAGGCATTGACTTATTCCAGAATCATAGATTCTTACAGCACAGAAGGAGGCTATTTGGCCCATCGTGCCAACTCTTTGAAAGTGCTATCCAGGAACTCCCCCGCATAGCCCTGCAAATGGTGATGGTAGTCCTTCAGTGCCTTACCCAAATAGGCCTTAAGTGTGAGTCTAAATAGTCTACTAACCTATGGAAGGTATTAAAGTTGAGCCTGATTCCTAGTACAGGGCACTGAAGCCACTTGTCACATTCTATCTCAACAGCGATTCGGTTTCTCCTCTCTCTCCTAGTCTGCATGGGCACTGCCCCTGTTACCAGGGGAACGGGGTCCTTGCTCCCAGGCCTTGGCCAATGGCCAGCTGCTTGAGAGTAACCTGGGGCTTTTTACTAGCCAATGGTACTAAGGGATATGGGGCAAAGGCGGGTAAATGGAGTTAGGTCACAGATCAGCCATGATCTCATTGAATGGCGGAACAGGCTTGAAGGGCTGAATGGCCTCCTCCTGTTCCGATGTGTGGTAAACCACTGTTTGTATTCCACTGTGTACATGTCTGTACATGCCTCGGCTGACTCCTCCCACGAGTCCAGGTATAAAGGTGACTGCTCCACAGTCCCTCTGTATTCTGGACTGGTCGACCACTCGAGGCACACCTTCATTCTCTTGTTAATAAAAGCCTGTTAGTTACTCACTTAACCTCAGTCTTTTGAGTAATTGATAGCGCATCAATTTTATTAACAAGATTTTTTTATAATGGAGAAGATCCTCACACCAGCATGCCTGGACTTAGACCATCGGGAGGCGGACGCATCCACCAAGTTTGCTCACTGGCTTAAGTGCTTTGAAAAATTCCTGATCGCCTCCGCTGCAACGGTCAAATCGGATGAGGACAAACTGGATGTCCTGATCTCCAAAGTGAACCACCGAGTGTACTCGGTCATCCAGGACGCGACCTCGTACACGGCTGCTCTCAAGCTCCTCAAGGACCAGTACACACGCCCAGTGAACGAGGTGTACGCCAGGCACCTCCTGGGGAGTCGTAAACAACAACCTGGGGAATCGACCGAGGAATACCTTCAGGCACTGTCTGTGCTTGGCTGGGCCTGTGGTTGTAAGGATGTAAAGGCCGCCGTGTACACAGAGGAACTTATCCGGGACGCTTTTGTGGCGGGCCACAGGTCCATTACACCCGACAGCGACTGTTGGAGCAGAGTGACCTCGACCTCAACAAGGCCTCTGAACTCGCACTATCATTGGACGCAGCCTACCGGGGCATGGATGCCTACTCCTCTGCACCGTGGACGCCGCGGGGAACGACAGCCTGGGACACGGTAGGACCGTTTCATAGCACCGTGCCACCCCAGCAACGGCCCAACTACCGCAGCAGTGTCCCAAGGCCAGAAATGCTACTTCTGTGGCCAGGCCAAACACCCCAGAGCGCGCTGCCCGACGAAAAATGCGATCTGCTCGGGCTGCGGGAAGAAGGGACACTACGCCAGCGTCTGCAGGGCCAAAGCCACCCCGAACCCCAGCAGCACCGCGTGTGGGCCATGCGGGCCGCCATCTTGGGCCTCCCCAGCCATGTGCGAACCACCGGAACAGCAGCCATTTTGGACGCCTCCAGCCACATGGGGATCATGGACGCCACCATCTTGGACGCCAGCCGCCATCTTGGCCCCCAACACCGCCTCATCTGATACCCACAACGACACACCGACCCCTACGCTGGCCTCCGTTACGCTGGACCAAGCGAGACCGCACCAACTGGCCCGGTCCACAATGGACATTAAGGTAAATGGTCATGAAACAATCTGCCTTTTTGACCCTGGGAGCACGGAGAGCTTCATCCACCCCGACACGGTGCGGCGTTGCTCTCTCCCAGTCCTGCCTGCGCACCAGCGGATTTCTATGGCTTCCGAGTCCCAGTCGGCGGACATTGGCGGCTACTGCGTGGCGACACTCTTAGTAGACGGGACTGTGTACGATCATTTTAAACTTCTGGTCCTGCCCCACCTCTGCGCTGCCGTTCTACTGGGGTTAGATTTTCAGTGCCACCTTAAAAGTGTTACGATGGCGTACGGTGGACCCCTCCCCCCACTCACAGTCCGCAGCCAGCAGCTTCCAAATTGCCTGCCGCGCACCAGGTGCAACCTCTCCACACTCAGAGTCACCCCCCCCCCCACTGTTTGCTAACCTCACCCCCGACTGTAAGCCCATCGCCACAAAGAGCAGGCGATACAGTGCCGGGGACAGGGTTTTCATTAAAACCGAAGTGGAGCGGCTCCTGAAGGAGGGGATTATTGAGGGCAGCACCAGCCCCTGGCGAGCCCAGGTTGTGGTCGTTAAGACCGGCGAGAAGCAGCGCCTGGTCATCGACTACAGCCAGACAATAAATCGCTACACCCTGCTGGACGCTTACCCACTCCCCCGCATAGCTGATATGGTCAACCAGATCGCGCAGTACCGCGTCTTCTCGACCATCGACCTGAAATCAGCGTACCACCAGCTCCCTATCCGCCCTGAGGACCGCCAGTATACTGCCTTTGAGGCAAACGGCCGCCTCTATCACTTCCTTAGGGTTCCCTTTGGCGTCACCAATGGGGTCTCCGTCTTCCAAAGGGAGATGGACCGGATGGTCGATCAAAATGCGTTGCAGGCCACTTTCCCATATCTGGACAATGTGACCATCTGCGGCCATGACTTGCAGGACCATGACGCAAACCTCGAAAAATTCCTCTGCACCGCCCAACTCCTGAACCTGACGTATAACAAGGAGAAGTGCATATTCTGCACAACCCGCCTCGCCATCCTTGGCTGTGTTGTGGAACACGGAGTCATCGGTCCCGACCCCGACCGGATGCGTCCCCTTATGGAACTCCCACTGCCTCAAGGCCCTGAAGAGGTGCCTAGGGTTTTTCTCCTATTACGCCCAGTGGGTCCCCTACTATGCGGACAAGGCCCGTCCGCTGATCAAGTCCACCTCTTTTCCCTTGACGGCAGAGGCCCGCTTAGCCTTCCACCGTATCAAGGAAGACATTGCCAAAGCCACCATGCACGCAGTGGACGAATCCATCCCCTTCCAGGTGGAAAGTGACGCGTCCGACTTTGCCCTGGCCGCTACCCTTAATCAAGCAGGGAGACCCGTGGCCTTCTTTTCACGAACCCTCCAGGGCCCGGAGACCAGACACTCCGCTGTTGAGAAGGAGGCCCAGGCTATTGTGGAGGCTGTGTGTCATTGGAGGCACTACCTGGCCGGAAAACGATTTACCCTGCTCACTGACCAGCGTTCAGTTGCTTTTATGTTTAACAACAAGCAGAGGGGCAAAATCAAAAACGACAAGAAATTGAGGTGGAGAATCGAACTTTCCACCTACAATTACGAGATCTTGTACCGGCCCGGGAAGCTCAATGAACCCCCGGATGCTCTATCGCGTGGCACCTGCGCCAGCACGCAGATCGATAAACTGCGGGCCCTCCACAATGACCTCTGCCACCCGGGGGTCACCAGGTTCTTCCACTTCATCAAGGCCCGCAACCTGCCTTACTCCATTGAGGAGGTCAGGACCATGGCCAGGAACTGCCAAGTCTGCGCTGAGTGCAAACCGCACTTTTATAGACCAGACAGGGCTCACCTGATAAAAGCCACTCGCCCCTTCGAGCGCCTGAGCGTTGATTTTAAAGGGCCTCTCCCCTCCTCCGACCGTAATGTGTACTTCCTCAACATTATTGATGAGTACTCCCGTTTCCCGTTCGCCATCCCCTGCCCGGACATGACCAGTGCCACGGTCATTAAATGTCTGAACGACCTCTTCACCCTGTTCGGTTTCCCCAACTATATCCATAGCGACCGGGGCTCATCGTTTATGAGCGACGAACTCCGCCAGTACCTGCTCGCTAGGGGTATTGCCACAAGCAGGACCACCAGTTACAACCCCCGGGGGAACGGACAGGTGGAAAGAGAGAATGCGACAGTTTGGAAGGCCGCCCTGCTAGCCTTAAAGTCTAGGGGCCTTCCGACCTCCCGCTGGCAGGATGTGCTCCCCGATGTGCTCCACTCTATTCGGTCACTGCTCTGCACTGCCACTAACGCCACCCCTCATGAGAAAATGTTTGTCTTCCCAAGGAAGTCCACATCGGGGACAGCGCTACCGCCATGGCTGACGTCCCCAGGGCCGGTCCTACTGAGAAGACACGTGAGGACCCATAAAACAGACCCCCTGGTCGAGAGGGTCGACCTCTTCCACGCCAACCCCCAGTACGCTTACATTGTGTACCCGGACGGGCGGGAGGACACAGTCTCCATACGAGACCTCGCACCCTCGGGGGCCCCAGTAACCCACTACCCACTACCACCCCCCCCCACGATCCAATATCCAACCCCAGCAGACGGCACGCCTGGGCCCCGCGACCCGCTCGACACCCACAAGGACTACACACCAGTGCCCCAGCCTACGCGGGACTCGACGCCGGAAGCTTCACTACCCCTGCCGTCGCCACGTCGATCACAGCGGCAGACAAGACCTCCGGAGAGACTCCAATGCACAAACTTTTAATACACTTCACCCCGCCGGACTCATTTTTAAACAAGGGGTGAATGTGGTAAACCACTTTTTGTATTCCACTGTGTACATGTCTGTACATGCCTCGGCTGACTCCTCCCACGAGTCCAGGTATAAAGGTGACTGCTCCACAGTCCCTCTGTATTCTGGACTGGTCGACCACTCGAGGCACACCTTCATTCTCTTGTTAATAAAAGCCTGTTAGTTACTCGCTTAACCTCAGTCTTTTGAGTAATTGATAGCGCATCACTATGTTCCTACGAATGAGTCACTATCGTCATCCTGATTGAAGCATCATACATTGAACTGGCTTCGGGAGCGATAATTGCAGCGAGGGTTCTGAGTGTATTGAGGGTAAGAGGACAGAATCAGGCTCAGTTGTAACCCACCCCTTCAACAGGGTCAAACACAGTAAGATTGGGCAGAGTCAACATGGATTTATGAAAGGGAAATCCTGTTTGACAAACCTATTGGAGTTGTTTGAGGATATAACTAGTGGAGTAGACAAAGAGGAACCAGTAGATGTGGTGTATCTGGATTTTCAGAAGGTCTTCGATAAGGTCCCACACAAGAAGTTGGTGAACAAAATGAGGGCACATGGAACTGGGGGTAATATACTAGCATGGATTGAGAATTGGTTAACAGACAGAAAACAAAGAGTAGGGATAAACGGGTCTTTTTCAGGATGGCAGGCTATGACTAGTGGGGTACTGCAAGGATCGGTGCTTGGGCCCCAGCTATTCACAATCTATATCAATGATTTGGATGAGGGGACTAAATGTAACATTTCCAAATTTGCTGATGATACAAAGCTAGGTGGCAGTGTCAGTTGCGAAGAGGATGTGAAGAGGCTTCAAGGGGATCTCGACAGGCTCAGTGAGTGGGCGAGAACATGGCAGATGGAATATAATGTGGATAAATGTGAAGTTATCCACTTTGGTAGAAAAAACAGAAAGGCAGAGTATTTCCTAAACGGTGAAAGATTGGGGAATGCAGATGCTCAAAGGGACGTGGGTGTCCTTGTACATGAGTCACTGAAAGTGAATGTGCAAGTGCAGCAAGCCATTAGGAAGGCAAATGGTATGCTGGCCTTCATTACAAGAGGATTTGAGTACAGGAATAAAGAAGTCTTACTCCAATTATATAGGGCCTTGGTGAGACCACACCTGAAGGTTCACGAGATTGATTCCTGGGATGGTGGGACTGTCGTATGAAAAGAGATTGAGTAAACTAGGCCTGTATTCTCTTGAATTCAGAAGAATGAGAGGGGATCTCATTGAAACATACAAAATTATTACAGGGCTTGATAGGGTGGATGCTGGGAGAATGTTTCCCTTGGCTGGGGAGTCTAGAACCAGGGGCCACAGCCTCAGGATAAAGGGTAGGCCATTCAGGACTGAGATGAGAAGACATTTCTTCACACAGAGGGTGGTGAATCTTTGGAATTCTCTACCCCAGAGGGCTGTGGAGGCTCAGTCATTGGGTATATTCAAAACAGAAGTCGAGAGATTTCTGACTAGTAAAGGCATCAAGGGATATGGCAATAAGGCCGGTGAATGGAGTTGAGGCAGAAGATCAGCCATGATCTCATTGAATGGCGGAGCAGGCTCAAAGGGCTGAATGGCCGACTCCTTCTCCTATTTCTTATGTTCTAAATGGTTGTGAGGATCGGATTGGGCTCAGTCGTGATATCCTCCTCTTCCCCCCCAGCTCAACACTTACATATGAAGAGTGGTCACTTGAACAAGGCACCAGACATTGACCTGTGTTGGTGGAACATCAGTCAGTGCCTGCGAGAGAGAGGGGAAAGCAGCCTCTCGTCATTGGTGATCAGTTCCTTTCTATACATTTCATTCGTAGATTATCTTTACACTTTCGTCCCCTCAAAGATCAAAGATCGGCCTGCAGCAAAGCTGTCACTGGAGGTAACGTTCCCCTGATAACTTGGTGGCAAACTGGACCTCGGTGTGACACTGAGCCATACAAAGCAGCAAGGTCCCTGGTTACATCCCTGGTCTGCGCTGAGTTAGGGGATCTCAGCCAGGTTAGTGGTAGGGACATGACAACTGGCCTTGATGAAAAGCAAAATATTATTTAAATGGAGAGAGACTACAGAATGCTGCGGTACAGAAGGATCTGGGGGACCTCAAACACGAAACACATAAAGTTAGCATGCAGGTACAGCAAGTAATTAGGAAGGCAAATGGAGTATTGGCCTTTATTGCATGGGGATGGAGTATAAAAGTAGGGAAGTCTGGCTACAACTGCACAGGGTATTGGTGAGACCACACCTGGAGTACTGCATACAATTTTGGTCTCCTTATTTAAGGAGGGAAATAATTGCATTGGAGGCAGTTCAGAGAAGGTTCACGAGGTTGATTCCTGAGATGAAAGGGTTGTCTTATGAGGAAAGGTTGAGCAGGTTGGGCCTATACTCATTGGAGTTTAGAAGAATGAGAGGGGATCTTATTGAAACATATAAGATTCTGAGGGGGCTTCACAGGGTAGATGTAGAGAGGGTGTTTCCCCTGGTGGGGGAATCTAGAATGAGGGGGCATAGTTTCAGAATAAGGGGTCGCCCATTTAAGATGGAGATGAGGAGGAATTTCTTCCCTCAGAGGGTCGTGAATCTTTGGAATTCTCTACCCCAGAGAGCTGTGGAGGCGGAGTCATTGAATATATTCAAGGCGGAGATAGACAGATATTTGAGCAACAGGGGAGTCGAGGGTTATGGGGAGCGGGCGGGAAAGTGGAGTTGAGGTCAAGATCAGATCAGCCCTGATCTTATTGAATGGCGGAGCAGGCTCGAGGGGCCGAATGGCCGACTCCTGCTCCTATTTCTTATGTTCTTATGATTACCCTCGGGAGGAGAAAAATTGGCCATGTTTCCTCTCCTGATCATAGAATAGTCCAGCACAGAAGGAGGCCATTCGGCCCATCAAGTCTGTGCCGGCTCTTTCGAAGAGCAATCCAGTCAGTCCCACTGCCTCCGGCTCTTTCCCCAAATCCCTGCAATTTTTTCTCCTTCAAGTATTTATCCAATTCCCTTTTAAAGGCTATTATTGAATCTGTATCCACCGCCCTATCAGGCAGTGCATTCCAAATCCTAACCACTCGTTGCTGAAAAAGATTTTCCTCCTGTTGCCTCTGGTTCTTTTGTCAATCACCTTCAGTCTGTGCCCTCTGGTTACCGACCCTTCAGCTACTTATTCTAACCAAACCCTTCAATTTCCAGTCTGTTTGAAACCGCGCATATCAGGACAGAATTGGGCGTGACTGTGTGGCTCCCCCACGGTTGAATAGTATGTTCACACTCACTGTCTAGATCTCAAATTTTCAATCTAGGGGTTGCAAGGGAACCCTGTGAGTCATGAGATTTCTGCACTTTTTTGTTTTTGTTGCATTTGCTGATTTCTGAGCACGTCATGTTTCTGATCCAAAAGAATGTTTTTTTTCGCTGTAATTCCTTTGGGTAGCGACGTGGTCTTTTGCAAATTAACACTGCGGGTTCCTGGGAGTGTGTCAATATTTGCAGGGGGTGGGGGGCCTCAGCACGGAAGAGATTGAAACCTGATGGCCGAAACTCGTGAGGAATGTCACTTGGCCAGTGTTAGAAACAATGAACTGTTGACATCAAGTGACGAGATCAGATGGAAAAGGGGGAGGAGGAGGTGGGAAGGGAGTGAAACTGGATCTGGGTAGAGTTTAAGACAGGTAACCAGAATTCATCTTAGCTGAAAACAATCTGAAGTTTAAAAAAAAAATTTGTATTAATTTTTGTAAAACGCTTTCAGATGTCTGGTGGTTGTGAAAGGCGCTATATAAATGCAAGTCTTTCTTTCTTAATTCATTCATGGGGTGTAGGCCTCAATATAAAAATTCTCATCCTTGTTTTCAAATTCCTCCATGGCCTCGCCCCTCCCTATCTCTGTAATCTCCTTCAGCCCCACAACCCCCCCGAGATATCTGCGCTCCTCTAATTCTGCCCTCTTGAGCATCCCTGATTATAATCGCTCAACCTTTGGTGGCCTAAACCTCTCCGCCTCTTTCTTCCTTTAAGACGCTCCTTAAAACCTACCTCTTTGACCAAAGTTTTGGTCACCGGCCCTAATTTACCCTTGTGTGGATCGGTGTCAAATTTGTTGTCTTAAAATACTCCTGTGCAGCGCCTTGGGACGTTTTACTATGTTAAAGGCGCTATATAAATACAAGTTGTTGTTGTTGTAGGCGCCGCTGGCAAGGCCAGCGTTTATTGCCCATCCCTCATAGCCCTTGAGAAGCTGCCTTCTTGAATACAACTGAGTAGCTTGCTACGACGATAGCAAAATACTGCAGATGCTGGAAATCTGAAATAACAACAGAAATTGCTTGCTAGGTCATTTCAGAGAGGCAGTTAAGAGTCAACCACATTGCTGTGGGTCTGGAGTCACATATTGGCCAGACTGGGTAAGGACGGCAGATTTCCTTCCCTAAAGGACATCAGTGAACCAGATGGGTTTTTACGACAATCCGGCAGTTTCCTGGTCACCATTACTGGCACTAGCTTTTTAATTCCAGATTTATTGAATTAGCTGAATTTAAGAGGGGTCAATAACCAGGGGGCATAGTTTCAAGGTAAGGGGCAGGAGGTTTAGAGGGGATTTGAGGAAAAACTTTTTCACCCAGAGGGTGGTTGGAATCTGGAACTCACTGCCGGAAAGGGTGGTAGAGGCAGGAACCCTCACAACATTCAAGAAGCATTTAGATGAGCACTTGCAACGCCATAGCATACAAGGCTACGGACCAAGTGCTGGAATATGGGATTAGAATAGACAGGGCTTGGTGGCCGGCGCGGACACGATGGGCCGAAGGGCCTCTTTCTGTGCTGTATAACTCTATGGCTCTAAATTCCCCAGCAGCAGTGGGTGGGATTTGAACTCATATCTCCGGATCCGGAACTTTGCAACCTTCCGGACTCAATATCGAGTTCAACAATTTCAGATCATAACCTCGGCCCCTATTACATTTTTACTCATTTTTTCCCCCACCCCTTTGTTTTGGGTTTTACCTTCCCCCCCCTTTCCTTTTTTTCCTCTCTCCCATATGACAGCTGTCTCCCATCCTGCCAGTACACTTCACACCTAATCTGAGCCATCTTTTGTCTCCACTGTCCTATCACCATCTCGTCTGGTTTTGAATACCTCTTAATGTCTCTTTACTTCTTTTGTTCTCTCCCAGCCCTGCCTTTCGATCTATTTCATTTCCTTTCCAGTTTTGAAAAAGGGTTAGACCCGAAACGTCGACTAATTTCTCTCCACGGATGTTGCCTGGCCTGCTGAGTTTTTCCAGCATTTTCTGTTGTCTCCGGATCATTAGTCCGGGCCACTGGATTACTAGTCCAGTGACATTACCACTATGCTACCTTACCCCAAGAAGATTGTCATAATATCGTTTGCAACAACAAAAAAAATGCCAAAAGTTACAATGATTCAAAGAGCCTGATGCTTGAGTTGTAGCTTGGCTGTAACTGGGACAGGGTGGTACAGGGTGTCAAAGGTGTGCCAGAATCGTTTTTTTTCCCAGTTTGACTGGTTGTGACGTTTAGGGCGGAGCAATCAGGTAGGAAGTGAAACTGGGTTGTTGGAAGATCACCCGCCCTCCAGCCTCTGCGGGTTTAGCGGAGGGGGGACGCGGCAACACCAACTGAGCTTTGCAGACCTGTCCACACAGCCGGCAGGTAAGAGTCCTATAGCCCAGACACATGAGAGGGGAGGGTGGAGGAGCGTTCAAGCCGCTGTGTGTTTGAGCAGATCATTTGCAACCTGTGGGCTTCAGTAGCAAGGCAAGAGAATCTCAACAGGCAGGAAACGTTTGGTGGCGACAGTTGTTTGCATGTGATCAAAATTAACCAGCAGAGGCTTTGTGTGTCAGAGAGGCAGGAGGAGGAGGAGGAGCATGCAGATTATTGTGACTGCAATTTTCTTCCTCCCCAGTTGCAGCTAGTTTCCGACCAAAAGTTTGGCCACTCAAAGGTCCTTCTCTGTTTTTTTTGCAGTCAAGTGTGCAGGAGGCCAGTGGACGCAAGTGGTCCCCTTGCCTGCACAACTGGAAAAAATAAAAAGCAACGATTCTGTTCACCTGGGAGTCCTGTGGCGCCTCTTCATGCGCTCGCAGGTTGCAGACTGCTCTAACTTAACGCTGTTCAGCCAGAGGAACATTTGGATTCTGAGTTCACGCTGCGGAATTTGTGGCAAACTGGGGAACGATATTGGGGTTTATGCAGCACCCGAATGTCCCAAAGTGCTTCACACACAGTGAATGACCTCGAATTGCAGTGACAAGTGGGCACACACAGCAAGATCCCACAAACAGCGATTGAAATTAATGGACAAGTTGATCTGTCTACTTTAAAAAAATAATGGTAACTCATCTGGGCTTGGTATTGTATGAATAAATACTAGCTTGTCCTCCCAGGACAGTAAATTTATTATGAATTTTCTTTTGGTTTGTATATGATTACAAAAATTGAGGTATAATTTTGGATTGACTATTCAAGGGTTGGTCTGTGGCAATATCTCGGTGTATCCCTTTTTATAATATTTTTTGTTGTTACTAAGGGAAAGGGAGCCCCTTTGTTCAGGGATGTTTTACCTTTGGCTGGAGTTTAGAAGAATGAGAGGGGATCTCATTGAAACTTATAAAATTCTGACAGGACTAGACAAACTAGATGCAGGAAGGATGTTCCCGATGGTCGGGGAGTCCAGAACCAGGGGTCACAGTCTAATGATAAGGGGTAAGCCATTTAGGACAGAGATGAGGAGGAATTTCTTCACCCAGAGAGTGGTGAACCTGTGGAATTCTCTACCACAGAAGGCAGTAGAGGCCAATTCATTAAATATATTCAAGAAGGAGTTGGATATATTTCTTAAGGCTAAAGGGATCAAGGGGTATGGGGAGAAAGCAGGGACAGGGTATTGAATTTGGATGATCAGCCATGATCTCATTAAATGGCGGAGCAGGCTCGAGGGGCCGAATGGCCTACTCCTGCTCCTATCTATGTTTCTATGTTTTCTGGTCTCCTTGGGGTGGCAATTCCTGTAGGCCCGTTTTCAGGCCTGAAATGCGCGCCCCACCCACCAAATGGCAGGTCCAAGGCCTTATTAATGTTATCTGAGCAAACCGCTGGTCACTTGACTCACTTCCATAGGCAGCTTGACCGTCTGAAGATGATGAATTTCAGGCCCACAGGTAAGTTCCAGGAAGGGGGGGTGGGAAAAGGTGAAGTCGGGGGTGGGGCTGGATACTGTTGAGTCAAGGGTTGGGGGGGAGGGAAGGGCAATCCTGCTCCTCCTAGCTCCACAGCAATGAGTTTTAAAAAAAATTACTCCCCCACTGTTGGCAGCCATTGAGAGAGCCCAGCCCCTTGATTTGCTCATCACAAAACAATCTCGGCTAGGGCGGGCCTAAAACCGGTGTAAGGCCCATAATGGGATATGTGTTTCATGGACCCATGTCTTTTATTGCAGTGGGGCAGAAACGTAATGCCACTGCGATTAGAATTACCCAATAATCGTCCACAATTTTTTTGACTTGCAGTTAATGGAGCTGTAATTGTTGAGGTATAAATGCAGTAATGTGTCTTAACTAAGTGGAGTGAACTGGGCGTCGGTGCCCATGCAACTGGCACAAAAATAAAATGCCTCCAAGTTGAATAAAACCATTCCCTAAAATTATTGATTTGGAAAATACCAGGATTGATTAAGCAGGGAATACCAGGTGGCTGAGAGCGGATTAAGGAAGTAACGTCATCTAGGGTTTAGGGGCGTAATCCACAGAACGAAGCTGTCACCTTAAGCTTGAGATGAGGCCGCTGCCTTGCAGTTCCACCCCCACTCCGCGATCTGATTTTTATTATGTAATTGGGGAATTAGGGCCCAGGCAGCTGAAGGCACGGCTGCCAATGGTGGAGCGATGAAAATCGGGGATCATAGAATCCTAGAATGGTAACAGCACAGAAGGAGGCCATTCGGCCCGTCGAGCCCGTGCCGGCTCTCTGCAAGAGCATTTCAGCTAGTCCCACTCCCCCGCCCTTTCCCCACAGCCCTGCAAATTTTTTCTTTCAGGTAGTTATCCAATTCCCTTTTGAAAGCCACGATTGAATCTGCCTCCACCACCCTTTCAGGAAGTGACATTCCAGATCCTAACCACTCGCTCACTTTTCCTCATGTCTCCTTTGGTTCTTTTGCCAATCACCTTGAATCTGTGTCCCCTGGTTCTCGACCCTTCCACCAATGGGAATAGTTTCTCTCTATCTACCCTGTCTAGACCCCTCATGATTTTGAACACCTCTATCAAATCTCTCAACCTTCTCTGCTCCAAGGAGAACAACCCCAGCTTCTCCAGTCTATCCACATAACTGAAGTCCCTCATCCCTGTAACTGAAGTCCCTCATCCCTGGAATCATTCTAATAAATCTTTTCTGCACCCTGTCTAAGGCCTTCACATCCTTCCTAAAGTGTGGTGCTCAGAATTGGACACAATGCTTTAGTTGAGGCCGAACCAGTGTTTTATACAGGTTCATCATAACCTCCTTGCTTTTACACTCTATGCCTCTATTTCTGAAGCCCAGTATCCCGTATGCTTTTTTAACCACTTTCTTTCTTTGCCCTGTCACCTTCAATGATTTGTGCACATATACCCCAGGTCTCTCTCTTCGTGCACCCCCTTTAGAATTGTATCCTTCAGTTTATATTGCCTCTCCTCGTATTTCCTACCAAAATGTATCATTTCACACCTTTCTGTGTTAAATTTCATCTGCCACGTGTCTGCCCATTCCACCAGCCTGTCTATGTCCTCTTGAAGTCTATCACTATCCTCCTCACTGTTCACTATACTTCCAAGTTTTGTGTCATCTGCAGATTTTGAAATTGTGCCCTGTACTCCTGAGTCCAAGACATTAATATATATCAAGAAAAGCAGTGGTCCTAGTACCGACCCCTGGGGAACACCACTGTATGTATACTTTCCTCCAGTCCGAAAAACAACCGTTCACCGCTACTCTCTGTTTCCTGTCACTTAGCCAATTTTGTATCCATGCTGTCACTGTCCCTTTTATTCCATGTGACTCAACTTTGCTGGCAAGCCTATTATGTGGCACTTTATCAAACGCCTTTTGAAAATCCATACACACCACGTCAACCTCATTGCCCTCACTAACCCTCTCTGTTACCTCATCAAGAAACTCAATCAAGTTAGTTAAACACGATTTGCCTTTAACAAATCTGCACTGGCTTTCCTTAATTAATCCACACTTGTCCAAGTGACTGTTAACTTTGTCCCTGATTATCATTTCCAAAAGCTTCCCCACTACCGAGGTTAAACTGACTGGGATGTGCAAGAGGCCAGAATTGGAGGAGCGTTGAGATCTCGTAGGGCTGCAGGAGATTACAGAGCTGGGGAGTGGCAAGGACTTGAAGAAGGGATTTGAAAACAAGGATGACAATTTTAAAATCGAGGCGTTGCCGGACCGAGAACCAAAGTAGGTTAGCAAGCATAGGAGTGATGGGTGAACGGGACTTGGTGTGAGTCAGATACAGGCAGCAGAGTAACTTAGCAACTCGGCAGTCTGACCTTGATTGAAAGGTCCATTAGAGTCTTTAAGAAATAAATCAATTCTACTCCACTCCCCCTGAACCGGGGGTGTATTCTCAGAGTCATAGAGTTATACAGCACAGAAAGAGGCCCATCGTGTCCACGCCGGCCATCAAGCCCTGTCTATTCTAATCCCATTTTCCAGCACTTGGTCCGTAACCTTGTATGCTATGACGTTTCAAGTGCTCATCTAAATGCTTCTTGAACGTTGTGAGGGTTCCTGTCTCTACCACCCTTTCAGGCAGAGAGGATTCTGTGCTGTATTATATGTCTGTGTTGATGTTGTATTCCAGTGTATTCTCTGAGCTCAGTATACAAATCTGCGTGCGCAGTCCGAGTCATATCAAACCATTTCTAATTCTGGCTGATGCTGAGTCTGGTTCATAGATGTCATTGATTTAAAACTGGGTGCGGCGTGTCAGATGGTACGAGTACATTTACAAACTTATCTGTAAAATTAAAGCGTTGTTTGTTATAGCAATGAATCTGACAGAATGAAAGGAGGGTTGATGCAGCCACAATACTTTTATGAGTGTTTAAAGGCTCGTCCCATGATGTGACGAGGCCATGATGGGTTGCAATACTTCTGATTTCATATTTGAATGTTTCTCCGCTCTCTCCCTTCACTTCAAGGTTGCGATGCAGTGAGCTCTTTCAGTGTAAACCGGTTAATTGTTGCTTTGCAAGTAGAGTTGAGGACAGGCAGTCATTTGGTAAATACCGCAAGGGCTTACACCTACACATAGTGCGAGGCCTGTTGTACACCATTCTCTGTAGGATTAGCTGTTGACACCACCATAAACATTCGCTGTATTAACTCCTGCCTCTGCTGTAACCCTGTCCTTGGAGTATGGTGAGGAGAGCAAACGATATGAGAGCCATTATCAGTTTGCTTTGTTTACTTGCCGAATGTAAGACTGCCCTTGAGTAGTTGTGTCTTTTTTAATTCATTCATGGGATCTGGGCGTCGCTGGCAAGGCCAGCATTTATTGCCCATCCCTAATTGCCCTCAAGAAGGTGGTGGTGAGCCGCCTTCTTGAACTGCGGCAGTCCGTGTGGTGAAGGTGCTCCCACAGTGCTGTTAGGGAGCCAGTTCCAGGATTTTGACCCAGCGACGATGAAGGAACGGCCGATATATTTCCAAGTCAGGATGGTGTGTAACTTGGAGGGGAACTTGGAGGTGGTGGTGTTCCCATGCGCCTGCTGCCCTTGTCCTTCTAGGTGGGAGAGTCGCAAGTTTGGGAGGTGCCATCGAAGAATCGGGTATCAGTGAGAAGGCCGGCGTTTATTGCCTTTCCCTAGTTGCCCTAAGAAGGTGGTGGGCCGCCTTCTTGAATTACCGATGGTGGTTTGATACAACTGAGTGGCTTGCTAGGCCACTTCAGAGGTAGTTAAACCACAGTGATATGGAACTGGAGTCACATGTAGACCAGACCAGGCAAGGGCAAATATCTATATATATATATATATATTTTTCAGCTGAAGACAAGACTCGACAGTGATGCCCTCATGGTTAAGTCATTTGCCATGAACTACAGTCTTCACTCACCCACGTGAATGAGGGAGCAAACTCATAATCCAAAATATGATAAAAATTGGACATATTTTCACCCCTAGCTGTGACACTTTGAGTAGACTTATATTGCAGCTACCATTCCAAGACCAGTTGGGGCAGCATCCGTGGAACTGTAGACCAAGATTTTCTGCTCCTAATAAGCCCCAGCTCCTGATTTTCAGCCATTCATTTCAATGGATGGAGAATTATGGGGTGGGAGTGCACCGAAGCAGGACAGTCCCTCTTGGATCACCAACATGTGTCAGCAGGGTCACCATCATGGCCGCACCACCACCACCACCTCAGCATAACTTGGGATGGACAATAAATGTGGCATCGTGAATTACATAGACTTACATAGAATATACAGCACATAAACAGGCCCAGCCAGTCCATGCTGGTGTTGATGCTCCACTCGAACGTGAGAGTGTTAACCACAGTTCCCTTTCTTCACTCACCGAAGGGAGAAGAGCTCCCTCTGATGAGCAGATAAAACTATATAAGAATATGAGGGATGACAAAGAGACAACATTAGATGTGCAGATACCCACCATAATTATACCACCTAGAATTAATTGTCAGTTCAAAGTGACACAGCTAGTCCTTGAAAGGAGTAAGTGACGAAATAAAACTCACTCCGCACTTGGTTTTAGCATAAAGCAAGGCTTTAATCAACTTGTTTCAGAACATGGAAGTCTAGTTGTATTTCACTAGCTCCTTGTCTTACAAAATGTCCCTGCAAGCTGGAGCCCACGCCCGAGTATTTATACTCCTTGGATGGCGCCACCAGCTGGCCGTCCAGCGTTATTTCATAAGTAGATTCTTGATGAGATTTATAACAGTAAGTATATCCTACGCCAATATATAAGTATGAGTTGCAAACCTTTGTGCTGACTATTTGTAGCAGACTCGCTCTGCAGTGGTATAAAGTACTGATTTTCTTTTTATCTTTCAGAATGAAACTATTGTTCTTCACCCTTTCACTCTTCATATGGACTTTGGCCATCTTGAAGTCGTCCATAGCTGCTAAGATAATGATAATCCCGCCAATCATGTTTGAAAGTCACTTGCTCATATTTAAAACACTGGCAAAGGCATTACACGAGCAGGGGCACGAGGTGGTCATCGTATCGTCAAGAGGCCGAGAAATTGAGGAATCTCCTCATTACAGATTTCAACAATATCCCGGTATGTTCACCACGCAGACTGCTGACGACTTCCTGCAGGAGAAAATGCAGAACATCTTCTCGGGGAAGTTGACTTCTCTGGAACTCTTTGGCATTTTGGAAAGTTACACCGCCAACTGTGACCAGATGGTGGGCAATCGAGACTTAGAAGACCGGCTGAGGGAAGAAAACTTTGATCTGTTGCTGGTTGACCCCAATGAAATGTGTGGTTTTGTATACGCTCAGATCCTGGGTGTAAAACACGTTACATTCTCCACTGGGCTGTGGTTTCCAGCAGAACTCGGTGCTCCTTCGCCAGTTTCTTATGTTCCAGAATTTAACTCCCTGATGACCGATCGGATGAACCTCTTGGAGCGTGTTTGGAACAGTTTGATTTACATTGTCAGCCGAATAGGCACCAGATGTGCCATCCTTCCGAAGTATGATGCCATTATGAAGAAGCACAACGTGAATCCTTCCAGATCCATGATGGAGATAGTCCAGGGCTCCTGCATGTTTCTCCTCTGCACTGACGTAGCTCTGGAGTTTCCCAGGCCGAGTCTACCTACCATTGCTTTTGTGGGAGGAATCCTCACGAGGCGTGCAAATCCATTGCCGGAGGTAAGTTAATGCAATTCCGCCTTTAACCAAACGTATCTTTCTAATGAAACCGTTTAGCCCAAATATCCAAGCCCTTAAAATAAGAAAGAGAAGTGCAAACGTACCTCCTATATCTAAGTTTGCAGATGACGCCAAATTAGGGGGTGGTTTCAATAATCGGGACAAGGTAAACCAAATGCAAATAGTCTGGAAGAAAGAACTTGCATTTCTATAGCGTCTTTCATGACCACCAGACGTCTCAAAACGTTTTACAACCAACAAAGTCCTTTTCTGAAGTGTAGTCACTGTTGTAATGTGGGAAACGCGGCAGCCAATTTGCGCACAGCAAGCTCCCACAAACAGCGATGTGATAATGGCCAGATAATCTGTTTCGGAGATGTTGGTTGAGGGATAAATATTGGCCAGGATAGTGTCGAAATAGTGCCATTGGATCTTTTACGTCCACCTGAGAGAGCAGACGGGGCCTCGGTTTAACATTTCATCCGAAAGACGGCACCTCCGACAGTGCAGCACTTCCTCAGCGCCGCACTGGGAGTGTCAGCCTAGCTTTCTGTGCTCAAGTCTCTGGAGTGGGACTTGAACCCACAACCTTCTGACTCGGAGGCGAGGGTGCTGCCCACTGAGCCACGGCTGACACTGGAAAGGAACACAACTGACTGGCAAATGGCATTTTATGTGGAGAAATGAGATGAGGGAAGGGTTTAAAAACAAATAGTGGAAAAATGAACAAAAACTAAATACTGCAGATGCTGGAAATCTGAAATAAAAACACAAAATGCTGGAAATACTCAGCAGGTTAGGCAGCATCTGTGGAGAGAGAAACAGAGTTAACGTTCCACTTAACTAATAATCCAGAGACATGAGTTCAAATCCCACCACGGTAGCTGGGGAATTTTAAATTCAGTTAATTAAATAAATCTGGAATATAAAAGTTAGTATCAGTAATGGTGAATACTCAGAGTACTTTGTATCGGTGTTTAATAAGGAGGTGGATGCTGACAAAATATCGGTAGAAGTGGAAAAGGTAGAAGCAATGGAAGGGGTGAAAATTGATAGACAGGATGTTGCCTGGCCTGCTGAGTTTTTCCAGCATTTTCTGTTGTTATTTTGGATTTCCAGCATCTGCGGTATTTTGCTATTGTACTAGAAAGGCTGGGTATGCTTGGAGTGGACAAGTCGCCTGGTCCAGATGGCTTGCATCCCAGGTTGCTAAGGGAATTGGGGGAGGAGATAGCGGAAGGGCTTGCCATAATTTTCCAATCTTCCCTAGATGCGGAGAAAGGTGCCTGAGGATTGGAAAGTGGCAAATGTGACACCATTGTTCAAGAAAGGGTGTAAGGACAATCCTAGTAACTGCAGGCTGGTCAGTTTAACATCAGTGGTGGGTAAAGTTTTAGAAACAATAATCAAGGAAAAAATTAACGGGCACTTGGCGAGGTTTGAGCTAATTAAGGAGAGCCAGCACGGATTTGTAAAAGGCAGATCGTGTTTGACTAATCTAATTGAATTTTTTGATGAAGTAACAGGGAGGATTGATGAAGGGAATGCAATGGATGTTGTCTACATGGCTTTTAGGAAGGCGTTTGATTAAGTACCACATAGAAGGTTGGTTAACAAAATTGAGGCTCATGGAATAGGTGGGTCAGTGGCAGCTTGGATAAGGAATTGGCTTAAGGACAGAAAACAGCGAGTTGTGGTAAATGGCTGTTTTTTCAGACTGGAGGATGGTAGACAGTGGTGTTCCCCAAGGGTCAGTGCTGGGGCCACTGCTTTTATTGATATATATAAATGACCTGGATATTGCAATACAGAGTAGAATTTCTAAATTTGTCGATGACACCAAACTTGAGTGTATGGCAAACAGTGAGGATGATACCAATCGACTGCAACAGGACATAGGAAGGCAGACAAGTGGCAGATGGAATTTAATACAGAGAAGTGTGTGGTGATGCATTTTGGCAGAAGGAACAGGGCGAGGCAATATACACTTAATGGCACAGTTTTAAAGAGTGTGCAGGGACAGAGGGACCAGGGAGTTAATGTGCATAGGTCCCTGAAGGTGGCAGGACATATTGAGAGAGTGGTTAGCAAAGCAAGTGGGATCTTGGGCTTCATAAATAGAGGTATTGAGTACAAAAGTAGAGAAGTTATGCTGAACCTTTATAAAGCGCTGGTTAGGCCACAACTGGAGTATTGCGTCCAGTTCTGGTCACCACACTTTAGGAAGGATGTGAAGGGCCTTGAGAGGTTGCAGAGGAGATTTACCAGAATGGTTCCGGGGATGGGAGATCTTAGCTACAAGGACAGGTTGGAGAAGCTGGATTTGTTTTCATGAGAGCAAAGGAGGTTGAGGGGTGATTTGATAGAGGTGTACAAGATTATGACGGGTTTGGATAGGCTAGACGGGGAAAGGCTGTTCCCACTAGTTGATGGTACAAGGACCAGGGGACACAAAATTAAGGTTTTGGGCAAGAGATACAGGGGGGATGTGAGGAAAAACTTTTTTACACAGCGAGTGGTGAGGACTTGGAACTCGCTGCCGACAGAAGTGGTGGAAGCTGCGACACTCGATATTTTCAAGGGGAGACTTGATAGGCACTTGAGGGAAATAAACTTGCAGGGATACGGGGCTAGAGCGGGGGAATGGGACTGACTGGATTGCTCTACAGAGAGCCGGCACGGACTCGATGGGCCGAATGGCGGCCTCCTGTGCCTCTATGACCATGAAGCTACCGGATTGTCGTAAAAACCCACCTGGTTCACTAATGCCCTTTAGGGAAGAAAGCCTGCTGCCCTTAGCCGGTCTGGCCTACATGTAACTCCAGATCCACAACAATGTGGTTGACTCTCAGTTGCCCTCCGAAGCCACTCAGTTGTACCAAACCGCTACGAATAAGTCACTGTGGGAATACCTTCAACACAAGGACTGCAGTGGTTGAAGAAGGTGACTCACCACCACCTTCTCATGGGCAATAAATGCCGGCTTTGCCGGCGACGCCCACATCCTGTGAATTAATTTTAAGTGGGAGTGTTGGTAAAGATCTAAAGTTGTTAAACTCAATTTATCAGTCCGAAAGGCTGTAAAGTGAGCAGTGAAGGGAGCTCACCAGATCTTGAGATGAGGAGCCTAGGATTGTTTACTCTTGGAAAGGCTCTGATGAGATTCAAGTATTGAAGGTCCTCAAGGGAATAGATACATTGAATCTTGATGTGTTCACAACTGCCACAGACTCTAGAACCAGGGGACAGGGGCTCAAGTGGAAAAGGGAAAGTGTGCAGAGTGTTTAAAACCAGTATTGCAAGTGAAAACAGCCACAGAAAGGGCAGGTGGTGTTCACAGGGGTTTGTATTGATGACGCTCTTATTTACTCAATACATTCATGATCTGGATTTAGGAACTGAAGGAACAGTGTTAAAAATGACTACATTGGAGAGGCATGGCAACACATGATGAGGTATGTGAAGGATTGCAGGGCCGGAGGACATAGATAGGCAAGTGCGGTTCAATGTGAAGTAATACATTTTAGAAGTGAGGGTAAGCAAATACGCCTTGTATAGTAAGATGGAGTAGAGGAGCAGAGGGACCTTGGCGTGTAAGATATACAGATCATTAAAATTGGCAGCGCAAGTAGATAAGGCCATAAAAAATAGAATCTTTTGTTTTCTATCTTTGGTTTTAAGGTCCCAGCGCCTTGGGACGTTTTGCTACGTTAAAGGCACTATATAAATACAAAATACAAGTTGTTATTGTTGCATCAAAATACAAAAGCAAGTGATCGATGCTGAGCACTCAGAGGGTTGTGAATCTTTGGAATTCTCCACCCCAGAGGGCTGTGGATGGTGAATCGTTGAGTATATTCAAGGCCGAGATAGATTGATTTTTGGAATCGAGGGATATGGGGATCGGGCAGGAAAGTGGAGTTGAGGTCGATGATCGGTCATGATTTTATTGAATGGCGGAGCAGGCTCGAGGGGCCGCATAGCCTACTCCTGCTCCTAATTCGTATGTTCTTATGTTAAGGTCACGGTTGGAGTGTAGGGTGCAGTTCATTGGGAGGCCATGAAAGATACAGCGTAGATTCACTCAGATGTTACCGTGGATCAGGGAGACTGGAGAAATTTGGGCTTTTTCCATTGGAGTTGAGAAGGTCTTCAAGATTATGGTTACGATAAGGTAAATCGTGATCGATTGTTTCCGCTGGTTGGTGAGGTGGTAACAGGAGGGCACAAAAAGAATTAAAGTGGAGATTAGAAAAAACTTCTTTAAACAGAATACCTATTACAATGTAAAATCTGTTGTTTTTCCACAACAATTAGAAGATATCTGCCTGAGTCAAGAGAAGGCTTGAGGAGGCCTTTGCTCGGGACTGGACAAATCTGGGCCAAGATATTGTTGAAAAATGTTTGCTCTTAAAAAGCTTGAATAAAATCTGGTGGATCTGTACACCTTGTTCATAGAATGGTTACAGCACTGAAGGAGGCCATTCGGCCCGTCGAGCCCGTGCTGGCTCATGCAAGAGAGTCCAACTGTGCTTGTTTGGCTTCCAACTAAAATTCTAAAAGTTCTCCATGGTTAAGTTCCACAAAAACCTTTTGTGGTTTTGAAGTGGAGTCCGTAAATCCTTTTAATAAGGAATGGGCATTATTAGTTAGCGCATTATTCCTGTTGCTGTATAATAATTGTTTCCTGCAATGGTGCCCCCGCATTTTTTTTTGGGTAGCGGACATTGCAAGTTAGGACGGGGGCTTCCCTGGATTGTATCAACATGAGGAGGGGATCCTCGGAGTGGGTGGAGGTGGGGGGTGTCAGTATTGGCATGGGGTCTGCCACACACAGAGAAGTTCGGAAAACACTGCTGTACGCTAGGCTGCTGATTAAAGCTGGTCGCTCACACATGGAGCTTAAAGGATATTAAACTAAAGTTCGACCTGAACAAAGTAGCGTTCTCCAGTGCTCCCAACTTCTTTACAATGCTTTGATTTTCAAAAGTCGCACATGAATTATTAATAATAACAATTCATACTTGGAATACATGTGTAGAATTCTGGTCGCCATATCATAAAAATGATATAGAGGCACAGGAGAGGGTGCAGGGAAGATTTACAAGGGTGATACCAGAAATGCGAGGGTACACCTATCGGGGAAAGGATGAACAGGCTGGGTCTCTCTTCTTTTGAAAAGAGAAGGCTGAGGGGTGACCTAATAGAGGTCTTTAAAATCATGAAAGGTTTTGATAGAGTGGATACAGAGAGAATGTTTCCACTTGTGGGGAAGAGCAAAACTAGAGGCCATCAATATAAGATAGTCACCAAGAAATCCAATAGGGAATTCAGAAGAAACGTCTTTTTCCAGGGAGTGGCTGAGGCGAATAGTATACATAGAAACATAAACATAGAAGATAGGAGCGGGAGTAGGCCATTCGGCCCCTCGAGCCTGCTCCGCCATTCAATGAGATCATGGCTGATCATCCAAATTCAGTACCCTGTCCCTGCCTTCTCCCCAGATCCCTTGAGCCTCAAGAAATATATCTAACTCCTTCTTGAATATATTTAATGAATTGGCCTCAACTGCCTTCTGTGGTAGAGAATGCCATAGGTTCACCACTCTCTGGGTTAAGAAATTCCTCCTCATCTCTGTCCTAAATGGCTTACCCCTTATCCTTAGACTGTGGCCCCTGGTTCTGGACTCCCCCACCATTGGGAACATCCTTCCTGCATCTAGTCTGTCTAGTCCTGTTAGAATTTTAATGTATTATGTATTATGAATTTTAATTATAGATGTATTTAAGGGGAGGCTAGCTAAGCTTATGAGTGAGAAGGGGATAGAGGGTTACGCTGATGGTTAGATGAGGAAAGACGGGAGGAGGTTCGAGTGGTGCATGGACTGGTTGGGCTGGATGGCCTGTTTGTGTGCTGTATATCCTATGTAAGCAAAATGAATATCCACCCAACTGCTAATGGTGAGGGCTTTCATTTTCCTTGTGATTCTTGGATTAACGCATTTATAAAAATATTTTCTCGACTGAATACACATATATAGCAGTTGCCATGCCAACCAGCCAACACGCTGGTCCTATTTACCCAGCAGAGAGCTGGGGCTGTGTGTGGAGACACTCTGTATCCAGGCAATCAGTGCAGCAGCAATAATGTATTCAAGGGCCGCAGTGTGAATTCAAGTGGCCACTCTGTCCGTGCAGAAGGAGAGGACAAATTAGAAAATATGTTTTAATGTTTCTTTTTACTGCCTAGTCTGAGTCACAGAGCTTGCTCGCTCGTAGCAGTTAAGTGACTCGCTGATGAGATAAGCTGCGATTGGAGGCAAAGGACAGCGTTGTCAAGCTAACACTTGCACAGTTTCAGGGTGGCGCCGGGGTCAGCTCCAGAGAGATGAGAGGGAATTTACATTACATAACGGGGAAATATTGAAGCCGCCTTCACACTTGTACTGATCATTAAACTGAAAGCACACTTAAAATTGGTTCTACCGCAATTTAATGATAAGATATCATTAGAGTTGCAAACAGAATACAGGGCAATACAATTTTAATTTCTCCTTATTGCTTGCGAGTCCTCAACAGCTTGATATGTTCATATAAAATTGCCACTTCCCATTGTGTGCTCCGATAGAAGTCCTGGGAGAGCAGTGATATCCGATCACTTTTGTACGAAGCCCTGCTGCACTTAAATAAAAAAATATTTTGCCTTCCTTATCTGGATTTATAGGCGGAAAAGCATTTTAGGTTATTGGATGCTGAAATAAAATCGGAAGAAGCTGTTTGCGTCTCTGTGGTTGTTGGCTGCAGACAGCTGCTGGGTGGGAGGGTGAGATCAAGCTGACTGTGAGGATGGGGAAGGAACTCTTGTCATTCTCTCGTTTGGCTGTGACCATCTCCCAGTTCTATTGGTTGCGGGGGGGGGGGGGGGGGGTGCCGAATGGGGCAGCAGGAGCGGCTTGTCCACGACTTGAGAGGGCACTGGATTCCGCGGTTAAAGCTGGGCCACTTTCAGCGCCTCTCCAGCCTTCCTTGCCTTGCTGCAGATAAAAGTCATTGCTGATGTGTGGCACCCAGCGTAGACAACATGGGGAGCTGGCAGCTTGAAGGATGGATAACACTGAGAGTGGATAATTAAAATGCTGATGTGATGTTCAAAGTGAGTGGAAAATTTTGTGTGCACATCCTTCTGATGTCAGAACAAGCCCTGAAGATTCTGTCTCCCAAGAGCGTGCTAATTAACATCTGCGTCTTTGAGCAGAAAGAAGGTAATTGTGGTTTATGCCTGTACCCATCGATCCTTGCACTGTGCATTTAGGTGGAGCTATGCTATGTAACCACATTTTAATATAAGGAAATGGGATTCTGATACTGCCTTTTAGATACCATTGGTGAGCAGTGCAAGGTGGCAGTACGGAGTTATACTGCTAGCTCTGCACATAGTCATAACGGCACAGAAGGAGGCCATTCGGCCCATCGAATCCGCGCCGGCTCTCTGTAGCTCATTCCAGTCAGTCCCATTCCCCCACTCTATCCCCGTAGCCCTGCAAGTTTATTTCCCTCAAGTGCCTATCAGTCTCCCCTTGAAAATTGAGTGTCTCCGCTTCCACCACTTCCGTCGGCAGCGAGTTCCAGGTCCTCACCACTCGCTGCGTAAAAAAGTTTTTCCTCACATCCCCCCTGTATCTCTTGCCCAAAACCTTAAATCTGTGTCCCCTAGTCCTTGTACCATCAACTAGTGGGAACAGCCTTTCCCCGTCTAGCCTATCCAAACCCGTCATAATCTTGTACACCTCGATCAAATCACCCCTCAACCTCCTTTGCTCTAATGAAAACAAATCCAGCTTCTCCAACCTGTTCTTGTAGGTAAGATCCCTCATCCCCCGGAACCATTCTGGTAAATCTCCTCTGCACCCTCTCAAGGCCCTTCACATCCTTCCTAAAGTGTGGTGACCAGAACTGGACGCAATACTCCAGTTGTGGCCTAACCAGCGCTTTATAAAGGTTCAGCATAACTTCTCTACTTTTGTACTCAATACCTCTATTTATGAAGCCCAAGATCCCATTTGCTTTGCTAACCACTCTCTCAATATGTCCCGCCACCTTCAGGGAGCTATGCACATTAACTCCCGGGTCCCTCTGTCCCTGCACACTCTTAATGGCACAGTTTTAAAGTGTATATTGCCTCTCCCTGTTCTTTCTGCCAAAATGCATCACCTCACACTTCTCTATTAAATTCCATCTGTCACTTGTCTGCCTTTCTATGTCCTGTTTCAGTCGATTGGTATCATCCTCACTGTTTGCCACACCCCCAAGTTTGGTGTCATCGGCAAATTTAGAAATTCTACTCTGTATTCCAATATCCAGGTCAATTTATATATATCAAAAAAAGCAGTGGCCCCAGCATCTGCCCATTAGTGGGGAAGAGGAGAGTACTGTGCATACATCCCTGGAGGCCTGAGCTGTTCTAAACAGCAGATGAACGCCGTTTGAAATTATAATTCTGAGCTGTGTTCGGGGGGTGGGTTATGGTCAAATGTGGAGCCACCGGTAAAACTCAGCATCACGCAGAGAAACTGTGTACAACCGCTGGAGCCAAACAAACTAGCCATAGAAGCACTGTCGGAAGGTGGCGAGGGGGAGTCGCAATATAAATACAGACACTTCATGTTGCAGTTCACATCAGTGCCTTAATGGATCGATTGGGGGGTTGAGTGGGGGCAGTGGTGTTGTGCGGGGTGATGTGGAAATGGGGCGTTTTGTGGGTGCGATGTTGTGCGGTGAGGGGGGTGTTGTACGGGGGGAGTGGTGTTATGCGGTGGGGGACAGGGAGTGCTGTACGGGAGGGGTGCGGTGGGTGGGGATGTGATGTTGTACGGGGTTGATTTACGGGGGCTCGCGGTGGTAGGGGGTCGTTTTGCGGGGGTTTGATGTACGGTGGGTGGGGTTGTTCAGGGGTTGAGGTGGGGGGGGGGGCAGTGGTGTTCAGGGTTGAGCTGGGGGGGTTGCGGGTGATATTGTGCGGGAGGGGGGCCCCAGAATTCTTAATCGGGCCCCGGCTGTACTTTCATTTATTAAAAACACAAAGGTGTTCTGGTGGCCTGCCTGAAAGTGTCAAAATCAAGCTGAAAGCGCATTGACAATTGATTACACAATGATTTAGTTACAAGGACCACTAGTGTTGTAAACAGAGGTTGATGGAGCTCAAGGAAATATGATTTCAGTTTATCCTCCTTTTCCAAGCTTGCTTTGCACCGACTGTAGTTATACAGCAGCCTGCGCTCTGAGACTACCTCCTCAAGGTTGGTCTCGGCTATGGTCCAAAGTAACAGAAGGTGTAGATAAGGTTGAAGCAAGCAAACTATTTAACTTGGACAGTGAGCGAGGGACACAAGTACAACATTCACAGGCCTTGTACAAGACTAGAGATTAGGAAAAAAAACTCTTGTCGCCCCCTCAGGATGGTTGCAACAGAGTCCGAGACGTTAGTAGATTTGGGGACAATTGACGCCTTTAAAGGGAAGCTGGCCCCATAATCTGTTGGGTACGGTAGCATAGTGCTTATGTTACTGGAATCGTAATCCAGAGGCCCTGGACTAATGATCCATGAGACACAAGTTCAAATCCCACCACAGCAGCTGGGGAATTTAAATTCAGTTAATTAAATAAATCTGGAATAAAAGGCTAGTGTCAGTAATGGTGACCATGAAACTACCAGATTGTTGTAAAAACCCATCTGGTTCACTAATGCCCTTTAGGGAAGGAAATCTGCTGTCGCTTACCCGGTCTGGCCTATATGTGACTCCAGACCCACAACAATGTGGTTGACTTTTAACTGCCCTCTGAAATGGCCTAGCAAGCCACTCAGTTGTATCAAACCGCCACAAAGAAGACGGACTGCAGCGGTTCAAGAAGGCGGTTCGCCAGCATCTTCTCAAGGGCAATAAATGCTGGCCTTACCAGCGACGCCCACATTCCATGAATGAATTTTAAAAAAAATCTGTTGAGAGGGTAAAGACATATTTACAGAATTGCTTTTTTTTTCAGCGAAGTAGGGGGAAGAAATTTCGGGGATAATACTGGGCCGTGTGCTGCCCGTTTGTCGG
Source organism: Somniosus microcephalus (assembly GCF_052327205.1). NCBI lineage: Eukaryota > Metazoa > Chordata > Chondrichthyes > Squaliformes > Somniosidae > Somniosus > Somniosus microcephalus. The sequence goes on along the minus strand of NC_141015.1, from coordinate 34,552,135 downwards.
GCGAGAAATGATCATTGGGAGCATGAATTATGAGCAGCGCTGTCCTGCGCCCGATCGCTCTCAGATGCGTGCCAGCAGTTGAATTAGCAGTTGGCAATTCCCCAGTGGGGGGGCTGCCTGTCTGATACAAGCGTTGGGTTCCTTGAATATGCTAATTGGGGCCTAACGCCCATTTATAGGACCCCCGCTCTCCAAATGTGGCGTCACCTGGGCAGAGCACGCGGCGTGCAAACTCCACTCCGTTTTTTCAGGTCTACAGTGGCTTAGCTGGTGGTCCTTAAAAGGATCACTGGAGGCCGCAGAGAAAAGGTAAGTACATTTTTTAATTTTAACTTGCACCCGTGTGGATCCAGGAGGAGCAGGAGTTCTTCATCTGACTCCACAGCAATACTGCGGATAGCTGCCAGCCCAGGCTCACCCCCCATCCCCATCCTGTTCGCCTCCTCCCTCCCCTCCAGGACCTACCTATGGGTCAGTTTTGGTGCCGGCTGAATTATCCAGGGTCCTGATTGGCGAGATACATCGGGACATCCGATTGGCGACTGCAGCTCGCTGGTTTTATGTAGATAGAAACATAGAAGATAGGAGCAGGAGTAGGCCATTCGGCCCCTCGAGCCATTCAATGAGATCATGGCTGATCATCCAAATTCAGTACCCTGTCCCTGCCTTCTCCCCATATCCCTTGATCCCTTTAGCCTTAAGAAATATATCTAACTCCTTCTTGAATATATTGAATGAATTGGCCTCCACCGCCCTCTGTGGCAGAGAATTCCACAGGTTCAACACTCTCTGGGTGAAGAAATTCCTCCTCATCTCAGTCCTAAATGGCTTACCCCTTATCCTTAGACTGTGACCCCTGGTTCTGGACTCCCCCGCCATCGGGAACATCCTTCCTGCGTCTAGTCTGTCCAGTCCTGTGTCTCCAGGTTGGACGATCAGTTGAAGCTGAGGTCCGAGACCCCAATTCTCAGGTGAGCCTTGGGCCGATATCTTCGGGTACATGTTCCGAGTGTGCCCCCACTTCACACCGGTTTCCGGCACTGGACCAACTCCTCCCCCTTGGTGCTCCTCAAAGTAGGATCGTCTAGGGACGGGGAAGTCCACGTCTTGTAGAGCAATGTAATAAAACTCTGCGCCAAGCCCCGCGTTTCGATACGGGTGGAGACCGCTTGGTTTCTAAAGTCACCGCTCTAATTTGCCTTTTTGTTTCAAGGACCTAGCTACTTGGGTGGAAGATGCACCTGATGGAGTTGTGGTGGTGTCATTTGGTGCTGGAGTCAAATATCTTTCAGATGAGCTAACGGAGAAACTAGCAGCTGCCTTTGCCCGTTTACCACAGAAAGTCCTTTGGAGGTAGGTATAGAGTTTGTTAAGTTGTCAAAAGTGCAAAACTTCAAAGAACGTTTAAAAAAAAAAAGTCCGAGTACACAGAGTGTATTGGTGTTACTGTTACCAGTAAACTTCAAATGACCAGGTGGAAAAGTAGTGTTGTGCATTGGCATACTAATATATCCCAGTATAGTCTACAGCACCTCCCTTCCCTGCAACCTCTATTGCTGTGAAGGACAAAAGTAGCAATTTAATGGAAACATCACCTCCAAGTTCTCCTCCAAGTCACTCACCATCCTGACTTGGACTGCTCCTTCATCGTTGCTGGGTCAATATCTTGAAATTCCCTACCTGACCCCATTCTTCTTAGGCAGTCCCTCGGAACCGAGGATGACTTGCTTCTACACTGAAGGCGAGTTCTCAGGTGACTGATGAGTCCAATGCGGGACCTACAGTCTCTGTCACAGGTGGGGCAGACGGTGGTTGAAGGGGCGGGTGGGTGGGGTGCTTGGGTTGACGTGCGCTCCTTGCGCTGCCTGCGCTTGGCTTCCGCTTGCTCCCGGCGAAGAGACTCGAGATGTTCGGCACCTTCCCGGATGCTTTTCCTCCACTTTGTGCGGTCTTGGGCCAGGTCTTGACCCCATTACCACAAGGGCTGCAGCAGTCCAAGGAGAAGTCCCATCACCCCACCCTCTCGGGGGCAGCACCACCCACATCCGGAGAACAAATCAAGAAAACGGGTTGCGGTGGGAAGCCATTCTTGGATGTCAAACTTTGGGAGGTGGTTGTTCTCCACAGCAAGGGAGGGCGAATAGAGGGCACTGCCCAACATTTCACACTTCCAAGTGACTGGCTCTCTGGAGCATTGGCAGAGAGTTCACAGCCGGCCAGGTGGGGAAACTGGGAAGGAAACTAGAGAGAGGTTTTACGCTAAAGAAACCCTTCAAACTCGGAACATAGTAACAGGAGGAGGCCATTCAGCCCCTCGAGCCTGCTCTCCCATTCAATTAGAGCATAGCTGATCTGTACCTCAATACCATTTGCCCCATCGCCCCTCTTAGCTCCATATCCCATGATACCCATACCTAAATCTATCGATCTCAATCTTGAAAGCTCCAATTGTCCCAGCATCCACAGCCTTATGGGGGGAGATCATTCCAGATTTCGATGACCCTTTGTGTGGAAAAAGTGCTTCCTGAGTTCCCTCCTAAATGCCTAGCTCTAATTTTAAGGTTATGTCCTTCATTTTTGATTCCCCTAACAGGAAATAGTTTAGGTCTATCTACCCTATTGAATCCTTTTTAACAGTTTAAAAACCTCAATCAGATCGATCCTCAATCTTCTATACTCAAGGGAATATAAGCCAAGTTTATGTAACCTGTTCTCCATTTAACCTTCACAGCTCTGGTATAATTCTAGTTGAATCTGACGCTGCACTCCCTCCAAGGCCTATATATCCTTCCTATCAGCTGATCACAATGGAGATGGGGTCTGACCAAGACTCTGTACTACTTTTGTGTTGTATGATATTTTTACTACAGCAAAGTTTAAAGGTCACGTTTAGTTAGAAGAGGTGGTGGGCCATATCAGAGAGCTTTGGGAGACTGGATTGTGACTGCAGTTCCTGGCAAGATTTCCAGTTTTTAAAAATTCGTTTATGGGATGTGGGCGTCACTGGCAAGGCCAGCATTTATTGCCCATCCCTAATTGCTCTTGAGAAGGTGGTGGTGAGCCGCCACCTTGAACCGCTGCAGTCTGTGTGGTGAAGGTGCTCCCACAGTGCTGTTAGGGAGGGAGTTCCAGGATTTTGACCCAGCGACGATATGCTTCTAAGTCAGGATGGTGTGTGTGACTTGGAGGGGAACTTGGAGGTGGTGGTGTTCCTATGTGCCTGCTGCCCTTGTCCTTCTAGGTGGAAGAGGTCACGGGTTTGGGAGGTGCTGCTGAAGAAGCCTTGGCGAGTTGCTGCAGTGCATCTTGTAGATGGTACACACTGCAGCCACGGTGCGCCGGTGGTGGAGGGAGTGAATGTTTAAGGTGGTAGATGGGGTGGTCACTTTCCCACAGTGAAGGAAGGAAAATCAGAAGACAGTTCGGCCTGGGACAGCTCTCGCACGTTCCAGCATCAGTAGGTCACCTGTTCATCTTCTCCAATGGGGGTAGTGCTTTGGACCTCACCTTCTCTTTCAAATAACCGAGCCCGTTGGTTGATGCGTTTTCAGGAAGAGTAAGTGAAGAGAGAGGTATAATAACAGCGACTGCATGAGATCAAACACAATCTTCTTTTCAACCCCTAGGTTTTTTGGAAAAAAGCCAAGTTGCTTAGGGAACAATACTAAACTGATGGAGTGGATACCACAGAATGACTTGTTGGGTATGTGTCAATATTCTAGGATTAGATTTTTTTTTTTAACTGATCGCTTATTTCATGATCATGAAATAAGTGAAGAAAATCTAAAGTATTATTTTGAGAAGACTGCGTCAAAAATGATTATGGATGAATTACAGTACAAGGCAGTGAAGTGAAACCTGTAAATTATGGACACCTATGGGACTGGCATCGGCTGTCCATTTTTTGCAGGTGCCCTTACTTTCAAAATGGTCATTGTGTGAACTGTAAAACAAATTGTCCCAACAATCATAGAAGAACCTGCTGAGATTCTGATCAGCACTTAATCATCTGTCGTAATGCTAAGAACTTAAGTTTGGAAGCAGATACAACAAAACTGATGTGCCAAGGATTGTCCCTGTACAGTGGAACCTGTTCCTAACTACACTGAGGCGGACAACCCTACCGCGTGGTGGTCAGGTGTGCGCAAATCTTCTGGGTCCGCATGTGCTTCTTCTGGTGTGTGTTGTCGACAGGCGTCTGTAAGCTGCGGTTCCCCCACAGACCCAATTCACGTACGAACCGGGGTCAAGCAACGCTCTTCTCGATCTTCCTTGCTGCAATGCTCCATCTCACCCTCAGTAAGCTCCCCACTGGAGTGGAGCTAATTTACAGAACAAACGGGAAACTGTTCAACCTCCGTCGCCTCCAGTCCAGACCCAAGGTCGTCCCATCCTCTGTCGTCGAATTACAGTATGCAGACAACGCTTGCGTCTGCGCTCACTCGGAGGTCGAACTCCAAACCATCGTCAACACCTTCACCGAAGCGTACGAGAGCATAGGCCTTACACTAAACATGCGTAAGACAAAGGTCCTCTACCAACCTTCCCCCGCCACACAGTACTGGCTCCCGATTATCAAAATCCATGACAAGGCCTTGGACAACGTGGACCACTTTCCATACCTCGGGAGCCTACTGTCAACAAGGGCAGACGTCGGCGACGAAGTCCAACACCGCCTTCAGTGTGCCAGTGCAGCCTTTGGTCGCCTGAGGAAGAGTGTTTGAAGACCAGGACCTCAAACCTGGCACTAAGCTCATGGTCTACAGAGCAGCAGTGATACCTGCCCTGCTGTATGCCTTAGAGACATGGACCTGGTCTGGTCTTCAAACACTCTTCCTCAGGCGACCAAAGGCAGGCACCTCAAAGCACTGGAGAGGTACCACCAACGCTGCCTCCGCAAGATCCTGCAAATCCATTGGCAGGATAGGCGCACCAACCTCACTGTTCTCGCTCAGGCCAACATCCCCAGCATCGAAGCTTTGACCACGCTCGATCAGCTCCGATGGACGGATCACATTGTCCGCATGCCCGATATGAGACTCCCAAAACAAGCGCTCTACTCAGAGCTCCGGCACGGCAAGTGAGCCCCAGGTGGGCAGAGGAAACCCTTCAAGGGCACCCTCAAAGCCGCCTTGAAAAAGTGTAACATCCCCACCGACACCTGGGAATTCCTGGCCCAAGACCGCACAAAGTGGAGAAGCATCCGGGAAGCACCCCACCCACCCGCCCCTTCAACCACCGTCTGCCCCACCTGTGACAGAGACTGTAGGTCCCGCATTGGACTCATCAGTCACCTGAGAACTCATTTTTAATGTGGAAGCAAGTCATCCTCGGTTCCGAGGGACTGCCTAAGAGAAAATAAGAAAAAAGCTTTGGAGGCATGGACAGTGTGTGTGGGGGTGATTCAGACTCTGGTACAGGCAGTAATTGCTGAGCTGGACAATGGAGGAGAGTCAAACTAAGCTTTTCTCTCCATAGGATATTTTGCTACAATGTTCATTTTATTAACTTGGGCCTTCTTTTTGTTTTAGGCCACCAAAATGTCAAGGCATTTTTGAGCCATGGTGGGTTGAACGGCATCTACGAATCCATCTACCATGGTGTGCCAGTGGTAGGGATTCCATTCTTTGGAGACCATTATGACATCATGACGAGAATCCACGCTAAAGGAATGGGAATTTTTCTATCTTGGCACACAATGACTAAAGAGGATATTTATCGAGCCGTTGTCACAGTGGCCACAGAGCCAAGGTAGGAACCAAATACCATAGAATAGTACAGTACAGAAGGCCATTTGGCCCATTGAGTCTGCGCCGGCTCTTTCGAAGAGCAATCCAGTTAGTCCCCATATCCCTGCAATTTTTGCTCCTTTAAGTATTTATCCAATTCCCTTTTGAAGGCTGCTATTGAATCTGTACCCACCGCCCTAACATGCAGCTTTTGTACTCTACGCTTTGCACTCAGTCGTGAACAATCTGCTTTTCTGTCATTGGCTCATGCTAAACAATCTCTATCGTGGCCGCTTTCTCACTAAGTTAATGAAAGGCTTGAACATCTCTTACAAAACCAATCAGTGTGTTCATTGAATTAATATAGGATTACAATATTTGTATTCTAATTCAATAGCTATAAAGAATGTGCACACAGAATACTGTTTGAAATGAGTTTGCTCTGATTACCAGGTACAAGAAGCAGGCTGTGTATTTATCCAAACTGCATCAGGACCAGCCTCTGCACCCAGTGAACCGTACAGTCTACTGGCTCGATTACGTTCTCCGGCACAATGGAGCGGCGCATCTGCGCCCTACCTTGTACGACCTGTCCTTCCATCAGTATTACATGCTTGACGTGGTAGCTGTTTTCGCTGTGTGTTTAATATCGTTTTGTTACTGTTCTTTCAAAATGGTGAGCAAACTGAAAGGGAGCAGTTTGCCAAAAGCGAAAATCAGCCACGCTCAGAATGGCTTTCAAAACAGAAAGATGGTATCGGAGAGCAAAAAGAGGAAGTAACGCAGTTCACCATTATCAGACTACACTGGGAGACAGATACCTAACTGGGTTTCTCACACGTGAAACTTAGTTGCAGAAGTATTTTGATAGCCGGAAGCTAATGTGTGCAGTTTCAAGCCATGAATGTTATTTCTACTGAAATTTTTTTTATAATAAAGATATATCTTTATAAATTGGTGTGGTATTTGGGTCTAGTTTATAACTTATAATAATGGCTGTCAGCTGTGGCTGAGTGGGTAGCACACTCGCCTCGGAGTCAGAAGGTTGTGGGTTCAAGTCCCGCTCCAGGGTCTTGAGCACATGAAGTTAGGCTGACTCTCCCAGTGCAGTGCTGAGGGAGTGCTGCACTGTCAGAGGTGCCGTCTTTTGGCTGAGCTGTTAAACCGAGGCCCCGTCTACTCTCTCAGGTGGATGTAAAAGATCCCATGGCACTATTTTGAAGAGGAGCAGGGGAGTTATCCCTGGTGTCCAAATATTTCTCCCTCAACATAACAAATGCAGATGATCTGATCATTATCGCATTGCTGTTTGTGGGAGCTTGCTGTGTGCAAATTGGCTGCTGCGTTTCCTACATTACAACAGTGAGTACACTTCAAAAAGTACTTCATTGGCTGTAATGAAGGCTGAAGGTCAATTCATCACAGCCCCAGAACATCACTGCAGGAGTTCCTCAGGGCAGTGTCCTAAGACCAACCATCTTCAGCTGCTTCATCAATGAACTTCCCTCCAACATAAGGTTGGGGATGTTTGCTGATGACTGCAGTGTTCAGCGCCATTCACAACTCCTCAGATAATGAAGCAGTCCCTACATGCATGCAACAAGACCTGGACAATGTCCAGGCTTGGGCTGATGTGTGGCATGAATGTTACCTGCCACTTAAGTGCCAGGCAATGACTATCTCCAACAAGCGAGAGTCTAACCACCACCCCATGACATTCAACGGCATTACCATCGCCGAATCCCCCATTATCAACATCCTGGGGGGTCACCACTAACCAGAAACTTAACTGGACCAGCCACATAAATACTGTGGCAACAAGAGCAGGTCAGAGGCTGGGTATTCTGCAGCGAGTGTCTCACCTCCTGACTCCCCAAAGCCTTTCCACCATCTATAAGGCACAAGTCAGGAGTGTGATGGAATACTCTCCACTTGCCTGGATGAGTGCAGCTCCAACAGCACTCAAGAAGCTCAACACCATCCAGGTCAAAGCAGCCCGCTTGATTGGCCGCCCATCCACCACCGGCGTACCGTGGCTGCAGTGTGTACCATCTACAAGATGCACTGCAGCAACTTGCCAAGGCTCATTCGGCAGCACCTCCCAAACCCGCGACCTCTTCCACCTAGAAGGACAAGGGCAGCAGGCGCATGGGAACACCACCACCTCCAAGTTCCCCCCCCAAGTCACACACCATCCTGACTTAAGAAGTATATCGTCGCTGGATCAAAATCCTGGAACTCCCTCCCTAACAGCACTGTGGAAGCACCTTCACCACACGGACTGCAGCGGTTCAAGAAGGTGGCTCACCACCACCTTCTCAAGGGCAACTAGGGAGGGGCAATAAATGAAAAAAAATAAGAGACGTCCAGTGGTCGTGAAAGGCGCTATAGAAATGCAAGTCTTTTTATAAATTCTGTGAACTCTAAAAAGTGCACTATGCTACAATTATCATTTGTTACAAATTACAGCAATATAAAACATATCCATGATTTTTTTTAAAACAGATTTTCTTTATTCACAAACAGCATAATGTAGTTACATGACCAGCACTTCCCATGTGACCCATTAAAATCTGCCCAAACTCTGTCAAAATAAAAGTCAGCTGCATGCACAGGCATCTCCGTGCAGCAACAACGCTGAATGGTGGTAACATTTCCGTTTGATAATTGCATCAGAATGTTAATCTTGATCAACTCCTTCTTCACAAAGTCAGGGTCAGTCAGCATCTTAATCCACCCAGATCTCAGCTGTAGAAACTTAAAATGGAATACAGTATGGCCACTGACTAATTTAATCAACTTGCAGTTCCTATCAAGTGTCATTTCTAATCCTTGATAGCCTGAACATTTTAAACCTATAAATACCAGTAACAAACCCTCACGCCCATGGGAAATCCACGATCATGCTTTAAAATAAACTTTTTGACACTGAAATTAAGTTCATTTTAGCAGCCGCTCATCAAATGCATCCTTTTACCAGGTCGCTTTCTGTAATGCAGCAGTTCTTCTGCATTGCAAGATGTTCCCAAGTGTACTCTATAGACTGCTGCAGGAAACTCCAAGCCCTCCTGTAAAGATTCTGAAACAAAACTGACAGAATGCCATCATTCTATCACGCCAAATAAGATTCTATGGTTGAAAACAGTCCGTGCAATTCCTGCTACGTAGCTATCGGGATGTGAAATTCAGTACTGTCAAATATCAACGGTCTCTTGGGTGGGTCTGGGTCCTTGTCAGCTTTGTGTAGAAGTTTGAATAGTCCTGTTCCTATGTTCATTGGGATTCCCATGATAATACACTCCGACACACCTTTAGAGACAAAGGGAACAGCCAGTGAGTGGGATGGAAGCTGTTCGGAGAACGAAGATTGAGGAACAGTACATTTACTGATCAAAGTTATAGTTAGTCACAATGCTAATCAATACATTTAAGCTCCAAAACTACAAGGCCGAACTTACCACAGACCGAGTCCTTCTGCCCAAAGTATGCAGCATCAAAGAGGTGATCTGCAGTTTTCTCAAACGAGGCTAACATCAGAACACTTTCTTTCATTTTTGCCAAGCCAAACCGGGTTATTCCCAACACTTCACCCTGCAGAGATAAGGACAGTACCGTGAAACATGCATCTAATCTAACCGTAAGTGGCGTGCAACTTAATCCTTGCTCGACATGCAGAGATGAATGCTAAAAATACCAAATGTGGAAACTAAACATCTCTCGGGATTGTTTTGGAAATGGCCACAAATCCGTTTCTGGGGGAGAGGAGAGTGGAAGAGTGTGCATTACATAGACACAGATGAGGCAAAAAGGAATGATTTTAAAATGAAATATTTTAAAGGACAGGGGAAACTTTCATTTCAAGTATCTTTTTCATCTGTTTTAATGATTTTTTAAAAATTCGTTTATGGGATGTGGGTGTCACTGGCAATGCCAGCATTTATTGCCCATCCCGAGTTGCCCTTGAGAAGGTGGTGGTGAGCCTCCGCCTTGAACCGCTGCAGTCCATGTGGTGAAGGTGCTCCCACAGTGCTGTTAGGGAGGGAGTTCCAGGATTTTGACCCAGCGACGATGAAGGATCGGCGCTATACTAAGTCAGGATGGTGTGTGACTTGGAGGGGAAGTTGGAGGTGGTGGTGTTCCTATACGCCTGCTGCCCTTGTCCTTTTAGGTGGAAGAGGTCGCGGGTTTGGGAGGTGCTGCCGAAGAAGCCTTGGCGAGTTGCTGCAGTGCACCTCATACTGTTTTAAGACAAAGCTAGGGGACAGTGAAGAAAAACGTCATCCCTAAACTTTATTTCTCCATTACACTGCTTGAACTTTGGAGTAAGGGATAGTTATCTGCCTATTGCATCCCAAGACATCTGTTTGGGGCAGTCAGAGTTTGCTGAAGCCCAACCTACTGATGTCCTCCTAGTCACAGGCAACGCACTTTGCCTTTGCTGCTCTTGGTAACTCTGGGAGCAGCCAGAGGACATCTATCAAACAAGACTGAGAGTCAAGCCAGAACCCCTGGTCTGTGGCTGGGGTGGACTAAAGAAATTCTTCTTCAGTGAACACTTCTTGTTCGGGGAGTTACGGATTCTAACCTTGTACGTCATCAGGTCCGACAAAAGCATGACATGTCTTCTGTCAATGCTCATCCCATGATTTTTCATTGTATACTGGATCTCGTGGATAATGGTGGATCGAGCACCTTCGATCCCCAATGTCTTCTCTACCTGTGGACAATAGTAAAATACGAACTTCAAGTGTCAGCAATTCTAATCTAATTTTCAAAATATTTTCAAGCAAGCCGTTAGCTGGAACAACCTTGACATGGCCCACCATCAAACAGCAATTAAAATTCTCATCAGCAGAGCACAAAAGGCTAAGTTGAAGATAATTGTGAAGACGTCTATTCAGCCGCCCTCACATTTGAAGGAGGCTCACGTGGGTGAGCAGCATCGAGAGTTAAATTCAGGATGCAATACAATGTAAACCCACCCACACACAGTTTAACATCACACACACATATCACCGTGAGCTATAGAAAGAATCAGAGGGTTGCAGTTTTCCTGCTTATTCTACAAGAAAAGTTCTCGACGTTACAAGATCACAAATGAGGGAGGGGGATCGCTTGACCTATCTTAGCTCAGTCATGCAGACAAAAGACCCCATCACATCATCTAACTGAACTCTGAATAAGGCTTTCACCTCTACTACTCTGCCAGGAAAACCATTCCAAGTATTGATCTCTCTACATGAAGTTCTTTCTGACATCTGCCATAAACTTACCTTTTACCGGTTCTAACCCACGCCTCCTTGTTCTTGCATCCTAGTAGACCCTGAAATATGGCTCTGGATTAACCTTATTTATGCCATTTAATGGGTTATAAAAGTACACAAGGCTCTTTCTAAATTGCTTCCTCTCAAGGCTAAAACCAGTCCGAGGTTCTCCAGTTTTTCTTTATACCAGGAAACTTTCTGGTATCCGGCACTGACGGGACCGAGTTGGTGCCGTCCCATCAAAACTGGCGTATAAACCGGCGCTAATGTTAAAACATACTCAGCTCCGTATGAAACAACAAACCCTGTTGCTTAGCAACAGCTTCAAAACAGTCGGCCGCAGCTTAAAAGCGTCTCTGTAGCTAAGCAACTGCTTCAGCTAGACGCTTGGGAGCCACGATTGGGGGGAAAAAAACGAGAAGTAAAAAAACTTATAGGAAACGGCTCCTGAATTTTGCCGGTAGATAGAGCTTTCCGGGCATTTAACCTCTGGTTAAACAAAAGTTTCCTGTAACACAAATCTTTGGTGCTAGGGATCACCATCTTGCATTCCCCGTGTGCCTTGATGACCAAAACTGAACACAGTAGTCAAGGTTTGGTCCGACCAAGGTACTGTAGAGTTTTAGCAGGACATCTTCAGATTTATATTGAACTGACCTAGCAATATAACTGAAACATTATTTGTTGGTGCCTCAGTGATTTGACATGTTAAGTACTGAACCTACAATGAGCCCCTCATTCCTTGCTGTTTCACTGTTTGCTATTTCTGCACCACCCATACCCCACTTGTGACGTCCATTTTTCGTGCAATGCCATGCAATAGAATATTGACATGCCAATGTTGTGAGGCACCCTCCTCCTCTCATGTGAGGGAGCACAACGACAGCAGTGATAAGATATGAAAAACTCTATTGGAATAATCTAGAACTTGGGGCTTAGTTTCAGAATAAAGAGTCGCCCTTTTAGAACTGAGATAAGGAGGAATTTCTTCTCTCAGAGGGTCATAAATCCGTGGAATTCTGACCCAGAGAGCCGTGGAGGCTGGGTCATTGAATATATTTAAGGTGGAGATAGACAGATTTTTGCAAGATAAGGGAGTGAAGGGTTATGGGGAGCGGGCGGGGAAGTGGCTTTGAGCCCAAGATCAGCCCATGATCTTATTGAATGGCGGAGCAGGCTCGAGGGGCCAAGTGGCCTATTCCTGCTCCTATTTCTTATGTTCTAAGTTCAATTCAATAGCAGATAAAAAAAAAAATTCTTTAAAAAAAACTTCTAAAGATAGCTCAGGACTGTTACACACAGATTTGGACATTGCAAACTATAACAGTGAAGTACTCTGAACCTCTCGAGTTCATCATAGCCTTTTATCATATATTTCCCAACTTACTGAGTGTAAGTAATCGACTCAGTAATAATGTGACCATTTCACAGCACATTCTTTTTCGGTCATTTTGATAGGTAATTAATTTTTCGTGTCTGACAATGCCTTCGCACAGGAACAAAAAGGAGAAATCTTTTTCCAGGTAGCCAAGTGCCACAGCAGGTCTGTGTCCCGATGTGGTGTGACGTGGAATGACAGGGCACACAAGCCCTGCGATTCCCAACGCAATGAACTTGCGGTCCCGTCAGGCCAACAGGAAGACACCGACTGAAGGGCAGGAGGTTCCCCACAGGAGAACAGTTCCCACAAGTCACCTCGAAATCCTCTTGGATACATCCTAGCACGGATAACAGTAGCATTTGCAGAGGCCAATGCAGGAGCCACAGGCTATCATCTGCATGCATGCGCAGGCCAAGAGCGAGACTGAAGGACAGTATTTTATATACGTTAATAAGGAAGAGCAGTGGAGAAGTATATTACCTCGTACGTATTGTTTGAGGTTGTCTGCGTTCCTTTGACTCCATGAGTTGCCATGACACTACGCAAGTTGTCACCTTCCACCAACAGCTTGTACTTCTTCCTTCCACCTTGCTCATCAACATGAATAACTGCCCTGGAGACTTCCGGGATACCCTGGACAACAATCTGAAACATTTCAACTTCGTTAGATGGACTCTCTCGCATGCTTTGCCACACACACACTAAACAAGACAAAGGGGCGGGGCACAGAAACCAGTGTAAACGCTTAAAGTACTATACTCCAAACAATATTATTTAACAGCGATTTACTTGTACTTCCTGCAATCTAGTATACTGTGATCGCTGCTCGTGATGTGGTCTCCTCTACATTGGGGAGACCAAACTCAGATTGGGCGACCGCTTTGCGGAACACCTCCGTTCAGTCCGTTAAGGGGGACCCCCGAGCTCCCGGTGGCCTGTCACTTTAATTCTCCACTTCACTCCCACTCTGATCTCTGTCCTCGGCCTCTTACACTGTTCCAATGAAACTCAACACCTCATCTTTCGATTAGGCACTTTACAGTCTGCCGGACTCAACATAGAGTTCAACAATTTCAGATCATAACCTCGGCCCCCATTTTTCATGCTGTACGATTTTGCCATTCCCATTTGCAACATTTTCACAGCATGTTTTTTCAATTCCTTCCTCCCCTCCTAACCACCCCGTCTCTGCACCTGCTTAATATCTGTTACATCTCCAGCCTTTTCCAGTTCTGATGAAGGGTCCCAGACCTGAAACGTTAACTCTGTTTCTCTCTCCACGGATGCTGCCTGGCCTGCTGAGTTTTTCCAGCATTTTCTGTTGTTATTTCATATTATTTACAGCACATTTAAGCACTCAAAAAATTTACTGAACGTGACCAGACAGCTTCTGCCCCACCCTTCGAACCAAAGAAGTTTACAGCACAGAAGGAGACCATTCAGCCCATCACATTTGTACCAGCTCTCGCATGGCATTTTATTCCCCGACTGATTGCTGGCGAACATTGTGTTATTGATTGCTCTGAGCCCATGTGGAACAGTGCAGTAATGCGGAGCTTCTATTCTCCACTATCTGCCAGTGACCTGATTTGGTTAACAGCACGGTACACTAATTCTTATTTAAGATTGGTCTTATAAATGGTGATAAAGGAGCTACACCCGAAACGTTAACACATCTATTCGCTTTCCAGGTGCCGATAGGCCTGCTGTGCATTTCCAGCTCTTTATTTCACCTTATTGAGGTCCTAACTCGCACCAAGTCCCGTTCGCCCATCACCCCTGTGCTCGCTGACCTACATTGGCTCCCGGTTAAGCAACGCCTCGATTTCAAAATTCTCATCCTTGTTTTCAAATCCCTCCATGGCCTCGCCCCCCCTCCCTATCTCTGTAATTTCCTTCAGCCCCACAAACTCCCCCCCCCCCCCCCGAGATATCTGCGCTCCTCTAAATCTGCCCTCTTGAGCATCCGATTATAATCGCTTGATCATTGGTGGCCGTGCCTTCAGCTGCCTAGGCCCTAAGCTCTGGAATTCCCTCCCTAAACCTCTCCGCCTCGCTACCTCTCTTTCCTCCTTTAAGACGCTCCTTAAAACCTACCTCTTTGACCAAGCTTTTCGTCACCTGCCCTAATTTATCCTTATGTGGATCGGTGTCAAATTTGTTGTCTTATAACACTCCTGTGAAGCGCCTTGGGACTTTTTACTACATTAAAGGCGCTCTATAAATACAAGTTGTTGTTGTTATTCATATTCCCAGCCGAGGCTCAGCCTTTCAATCCACCTTACCTTTGGCAGCTCCTCTTTCAGATACTGAAGAACGTAGTACATTGAACTTTTGCTATTCTCTCGAGGCGTGACGCACACAACCGCTTCACCGTGAACGGCAATGTCGCCTGGTTTCACCCGCAGCTTCGAGGTGCAGATGGAGTATCTCACAGTCTCTGCATTCACCTTGAAATTCAAGATATCAGAATAAGATGACGTTTCTTTTAACCATACTCGCACAGTAAGGTACGCTCTTGAGTTCTGGGTTCTGATGAAGGGTCCCAGACCTGAAATGTTAACTCTGTTTCTCTCTCCGCGGATGCTGCCTGGCCAGCTGAGTGTTCCCAGTGTTTTCTGTTGTTATGCTCTTGAGGTTGGTTGAAGCACTTTTTGCTGGGGCTATGTAACAGTAGAGGGACTTGGGAGTGCTTGACGCGGTCACTAGATGGCCAAATGAATAGGGTTCCATTCCTCATGTCTACCATCAAGTGACGCCAGCAGTGAAACTCTTTATAATTCACTTAAAAAATATAATGAAGAACACCACCCATGCATAAATACCGAGAGTGGAATTCTGGCCAATTCACACTAGCCAGTGACGCTGTGGCTTATTGTAATTATATATAATTATACCCTTCCGGTTATAGTTTAAAATTTGCAGATATATTGTCTGCATATATAACCCGTATGTTAACTTGGGAGTATTTATAATACAAGCAAATATTTTCCACTTTCGGTCTCCTTACACAGTGGGTGATAATAGAAGCCCCTGAAAAGGTTCAGAGTAGATCAATACCTAGTTTAAATGCCCCAAGTTACCACAATAAGCTTAAAGAGATGGGACCTTTTAACTCTAGAAAAGCATGGCCTTCAAGGAAATTTCACTGAGGTCCTTAAAATAAATTTTAAAAGGCTTAGACTCGGACCACGTGGCTGCTAGATAGCTTAGGGACACGAGTACAAGTTGCTTAAGATTAGATGTTGGAAGGTACTACTTTTCCGCAGAGAGTCTTTGATCTCTGGAATATGTTGCCGGCTCGTGCAGCGAGTGCGGATTCGCTGCAAGTGTTCAAAAGGGAGGGTGAGAAGCTCCCGAGAGTGCCCAACATAACTGCGATAGAAGGTAGGCGGGTACTAGGGGAGGTGTCTCCCAGAACTTGTTTGATCGACTTGGGGGAGTTCCGGCAGGAACTTCCAAAAGTTTTCTCCCCCTAAATTGGTCAAAGCTTTTTTTCTTTTTGTATCTGTTCGGAGAGGACCTGACTGATGGGTGGTAGGAGAGGGAGAAAATGGGGCTGATGGGATGTGGATGTTACACCAGGTCTTTTACCCGTACTTCCTTTTCCTCGGTGGATTCAACTTCGCATCATTAATGGTTTAGCAAGTTTATCCAGTAAGTAGCAGACTTGCAGATAAGGAATGTCCCAGGCAGATTTACCGGATTTCGGCCAGGGTGACGCTTTAAGTCAGAGAGGGGAAACTTGGTCAGGATTCCTGCTCCTGATTGCTGTCCGGTGACCCTGGTGACGCATAGCTGTGATATCAGGCATAAGCAAGATCAGGTCGAGCCATTACTACCCCTGCAGTTCAAAAGACTGCTGACATTCACTGTGAAGATTTATACATGGATAATGGACATGTGGGCAATGGAAGCCCATGGAACTGTATACCCCCCAAGAGGAGTCATTGCCACTAGGAAAGAAGGGGAGGCGAGAAGATTTTCTGAAAGAGGGGCAAATCCCAGTACAGGAAACTCTCGATTTACCGGCACCTAAATAACCGGAAATCTCTGTTAACCGGCAAAATTCAGGAGTAGGTTCAGGTAAGTTTTACTTCATATTAGTGGCAGTTCCTGGATCTGCGGCTGTGTAACTGGGGTTCGTGCACTTGTTGCTAAGCAACAGGGACGCTTGGTCTGTGGCTGGGGTTCCTGCACATGTTGCTAAGCAACAGGGAAGCCTGGATTTGTTGCTGTGTACGGAGCTCTCGTACCTTTTCAACTATACCTCTCTGTAATCCGGACTTTTTGATAAACCGGCACCACGCCGGTCCCGTTGGTGCCGGATAATAAAGAGTTTCCTGTACATTCACCATTTACCTCCAGTCTCAGAAGTCTGACTCTTTCCAGGGAAAGCTTGACGAGAATGAAGCAGTCATCGGGCAGGAAAACCTCTTCAATGTACTCCGAAATCTGCAAAAATTTGTAACAACTGGAATTTAAAAAAGACTTGCTTCCAGTTACATATGTTAGTTAACACACATCAAATCTCTTGCATTTTCCAAGGTTAGCACAAAGTTTTCAATAAACAAAATCCGGTCCACCAGGAAGGATGACATTCTTGTTTTTATTTGTCCTCCCCAGTTCAGGTATCAGTCACTGGGGGACTTTTATCTGCCTCCACGGGTGCAGGAACAATCTGACACTACCCTCAAACTTTCCCATTTACACAGAACCTGCTGGTTCCAAGTTCAAGTATCTTCTGCAAATATTGTGAATCTTCTGCTCTGTCCGTAGTGCATAAAGTAACAAACCTTGCAGTGCAGCTTTTAAACCTGGCAGCAAATCAAATGGATTCTGATTTGGTGGCCGCTTGTATAAATCCCTGCCAGGCTCCTTGAACAAAACAGTGCAAGCAACAGCAACTGGACACCACCTGAATAATTCAGCCCTTAAACTATCAACAGTTCTGGGCAATTCCAGGATCTTTAAAAGAAAATTCCTCCTCTCACTATGTTGCTGAAGCAAACCCCAATACTGTAATAAAGCTACTCTGATGTCAGAAGCTGTGATTTTAACCCTACAATAAATAATCTATTTGGTCTCTATCGTTGTTGCCGCCCCCCACCCCCCCACCCCCCCTGCCTTTTATTAAGCCTGTTGTGTTTTATTTTTTCACTGACCAGTTTTCCCCGGTGTCCTGGCCAATATTTCTCCCTCAATCGACATCACTAAAATACAGACTCTCTGATCATTATCACGTTGCTGTTTGTGGGAGCTTGCTGTGCGCAAATTGGCTGCCGTGTTTCCCACATTACAACAGCGACTACACTTCACAAGTACTTAATTGGCTGTAAAGCACTTTGGGATGTCCGGTGGTCGTGAAAGGCGCTGTAGAAATCTAAGTCTTTCTTTCTTTCTCTGGGATTTAACCACCCATTTTTTGGATACGATCCAGACTGTAAAATTTGGCCTTGGATTAGATGAAAACCAGCAAAATAGCACCCCCCCCCCCCCCCCCAAAGTTAGCACGGCTGAAGCGCCCACTGTGGTCTCATACCCTCTGCCAGTTTCTCTCAGTGCCCAAATACAGAGAAAAGGCCATGCTGATAACAGTCTGTGGGAAAACTTTGTTTTTTGCACGTGTTCACAGGATCCCATCAGCTGGGAGCCCATTGACTTAAAAATCCTTCTGGTGGTGGGAGAACCAGCACTCAAGTTAGCTGCAGTGTAGAACTGATCCATGCAATCTTGCTCATTTCTTGGTGACCCAATCATCATGTTGGTTGCAGTAAGCTAAAGAAGCTGGGGTTGTTCTCCTGGGAGCAGAGAAGGTTGAGAGGAGATTTGATGGAGGTGTTCAAAATCATGAGGGGTCGGGACAGAGTAGAGAGAGAGAAACTGTTCCCACTGGCGGAAGGGTTGAGAACCAGAGGACACAGATTTAAGGTGATTGGCCGTAGATCCAAAGGCGACATGAGGAAAAACTTTTTTATGCAGTGAGTGGTTAGGATCTGGAATGCGCTGGTGGAGGCAGACTCAATCGTGGCTTTCAAAAGGGAATTAGATAAGTACCTGAAGGAAAAAACTGTGCAGGGCTACGGGGAAAGGGCAGGGGAGTGGGACTAGCTGAAGTGCTCTTGTAGAGAGCAGGCATGGGCTCGACGGGCCGAATGGCCTCCTACTGTGCTTTAACCATTCTATGATTTGTAGGAATGTCAACATTTGAAAAATATTTGCATGGGAGGCTTGAAAGCCATTGCTCAAGACTGCAAAAGTTGATGCAGTTACGTCACGGATGCAACCAGCTCAACTTTTGATGGGATTTTTTTTTAAACAGTGCAGCTGAGAGAACGACCACTTGAGAAGTCATCTTGTTGGTGGCCCCGGTAGTCTGACTGCATCGCAACAAGACAGTGTGTCATTGGTGCTTTGAGGGTTATGGAGAGTACTTGACAGCGCGCTGGAAGGACGGACCCCGACGGATGAAACTGCCTTTTCTCATCCCAGACTTCTAGGTCCTCTGCTTTTTAGAAAACAATGCCGAGGGAGAGCAAATCCCTTTCACTTTAACCAACCTTAACTGAACCAGATGTCTAAACCAGGGTTTCCAACTGTCATCTTTCTCACTTTATCATCAGTGGTGCGCCTGAGCTTGTAGAACACTCCTGGCATCCTAGCAGCCATGTCGTTCTCTCGGGTGAAGGTTATCGTGGCCGTGAATGAGGGGCATCCTGTAGCTCGCGAAGGAGTACCTAAAATGCCTGGTGCATGGTCTCAGCGCTCTAATTTTACAGAAAGAAACCTGTCGGCCCGCACCAGCTGCTGCGCACGCTGGCAAGAACGCAGGTGAAATGAGGATTTAACCTGAACGGTATGTGTTTTCAACGGAATAGAGAGATTGACCTACTTCTCCTAGCAGAGTCTTTTCAATTCTTCCTTTCACCAGTCGAGCAAAGTCAGCATCGTCATCTTGATCAAGGTGTGCTGTAATAATTGGGGTGCTGTAAGCAAAGTGAAATATTAACAGCTTAACTACTAGCCATGTTTTGAGGTGAGCTAGTCTGGAAGAAAGTTTGGAAAACATATCTTCAAGTGAGATATATATATAGTGATCTGGAATTTAAAGCAGTGGAACAATCGACTACCCTCGAAGAAATCTGTGCATTGAATCCAAGGAATTGACAGTCACTTGAACTCGCTTGGTTTAGGTGGGGCAGTTTTGCCAACTCGACTAAGCTGGCAGAGGTATGCAGCATAGGCACTGACTCATTCCACCGTACAGAATGGCAGGACTGTCGTATGAGGAGAGATTGGGTCAACTAGGCCTGTATTCACTAGAGTTTAGAAGAATGAGAGGGGATCTCATTGAAACGTATAAAATTCTGACAGGGCTAGACAGACTGGATGCAGAGAGGATGTTTCCCCTGGCTGGGGGGTCTAGAATAAGGGGTCACAGTCTCAGGATACAGGGTAGGACATTTAGGACTAGATGAGGAGAAATTTCTTCACTCAGAGGGTGGTGAACCTGTGGAATTCTCTACCACAGGAAGCTGTGGAGGCCAAGTCACTGAATATATTTAAGAAGGAGATAGATTTCTAGACACAAAAGGCATCAAGGAGTATGGGGAGAGAGCAGGAATATGGTATTGAGATAGAGGATCAGCCATGATCATATTGAATGGCGGAGCAGGCTCGAAGGGCCGACTCCTGCTCCTATTTTTCTATGTTTCTATAGACCTTTCTCTTGACTGAAACGGGAGCCAAATCTAGTGTTCCATGCATCAATCCATGACCAGAACGTTTTGACTCCTTCTTGTACCCTCACCCCTTCCTAACCCTTTAACGCCGGCGCGCCACCCGCCCCCCCCAGCCCCACCCCTGAAAATGAAGCTGTGTCGAAATAAATATCCATACAGGAGAAAACGGACAGAAGAAAATCAATGATTAGCTTTCTAAATTACATTCGGTTTGAGGCAGTCGTGTTAAAAAAGCTGTAAATGGATAATCAGTACCAGTGGATATTCATTGTAATTTAAAACACTTGTACACAAACTGATTGAAAATTCACACCTCAATGCAGTAAAAACGAAAACCATGCTGAGAAACAGAACTATATATCTGGATTTACCTTATAGATTTTGATGCATTAATAATTTCTTTTATTCTGGGTACGCCCAGAGTAATATTCATGGAAGCTACACCAGCAAAGTGGAAAGTCTTCAAGGTCATCTGCGTGCCTGGCTCTCCGATACTCTGTGCACACAAGGCTCCAACAGCAGAACCTGGCTCCATTTGAGCTCTTGTTAAAGGGACAAATATGCAAGAGGTCAGAATAAATATGAGAGAGATCATAATAAATGCAACAGTGACTTCTGATCAATGATTAAACTATTGGTAAAGCCCAAATACTATCAAGTCTTTTCAAATACAAAGTTTGCATCAGGAGCTATCTTACCGAGATTTGGATTTATCTATACAGAAACCAAAGGTGGGATCAGAAGAAAATGAAAGTTTCCAGTAATAGTTTTGTAAGATCAGATTTTGTTACGATAAGATTTGACTGGAGATAAACTGATTTACATTAATTCTCACTCTCTTTCTTAATATGGTGGTCATTTCAGTTCTGGTTATTAGAGACTCTTTGTCCATTATAGGATGATACAGCACAGGAGGCAGCCATTCGGCCCATCGTGCCGGCTCTTTGAAAGAGCTCTCCAATTAGTTCCACTCCCCAGCACTTTCCCCATCGCCCAGCAAAATGTTCCTTTTTAAGTATTTATCCAATTCCCTTTTGAAAGTTATTACTGAATCTGCTTCCACCGCCCTCTCAGGCAATGCATTCGAGATCATGACAACTCGCTGCACAAAACAATGTTTCGGCATCTCGCCTCTGGTTCTTTTGGCAATCACCTTAAACCTGTGTCCTCTGGTTACCGACCCTTCTGCCACTGGAAACAGTTTCTCCTTACTTACTCTATCAAAACCCTTCAAGATTTTGAACATCTCTATCAAATCTCCCCTTACTCTTCTCTGCTCTAAGGAGAACAACCCCAGTTTCTCTAGTCTCTCCATGTAACTGAAGTCTTTCATCCCTACTATATACAATTGGATTCCATTGCACAGGATTGAAAATAGAGCTTATTAAAACAAAGGCAGGTACTGTAGCTAACATCTTAATTATTCAGAGGATATGTTTGTGAAGAATGGCTAATCTTTCCCGGAGGTTTTTGCTCCATCTGCTGGTGGTAGTATAACCTGTATTTATCCATGACATCATCAGGGCGTACACACTATCTATCCAACATAATCATAACCGTACCTTGGACAATAAGTTCTCAATTCTAGCTAGTACTGTCATCATATAACACATCTGATTTCCACACAACACAAGCTTCCCACAAAACAGATTGCACAATTCTGTGTGGGGCCTAACTTGTGTGCATGATTCTGATCAAATGTTTAAGTTTACAGTAAATCTGAATCAGAATTAAATGGCTTAGACAGAACAGTTAGTTTAAGGGGTCAGCCGTGGCTCAGTGGGCAGCACTCTCGCCTCAGAGTTAGAAGGTCGTGGGTTCAAGTCCCACGCCAGAGACATGAACACATAATCTAGGCTGACACGCCAGTGCAGTGCTGAGGGAGTGCCGCACTGTCGGAGGTGCCGTCTTCTGGATGAGACGTTAAACTGAGGCCCCGTCTGCTTTCTCAGGTGGATGTAAAAGGTCCCATGGAACCATCAAAGAACAGGGACATTATCCCCGGTGTCCTGGCCAATATTTATCCCTCAACCAACATCACAGAGATTATCTGGTCATTATCACATTGCTGTTTGTGGGAGCTTGCTGTGTGCAAATTGGTTGCTGTGTTTCCTACGTTACACTTCAAAAATACTTCATTGGGACATCCTGAGGCAATGAAAGGTACTATATAAATGCAAGTTCTTCCTTTCTAATCCTAGTTGAATTCTAATAAAGTTTACCTATTTCACCAGCCAGGAATAAATCTAAATACACTTCAAGATTGTGCCAATAGGCCACAGCTAGAATACTGCGTGCCGTTCTGGTCACCACATTACAGGAAGGATGTGATTGCACTAGAGGGGGTGCAGAGGAGATTTACGAGGATGATGCCTGGGCTGGGGAGTTCTAGCTGTGAGGAAAGATTGGATCGGCTTGGGTTGTTTTCTTTGGAACAGAGGAGGCTGAGGGGAGACTTAATTGAGGTGTATAAAATTATGAGGGGCCTAGATAGAGTGGATAGGAAGGACCTATTTTCCTTAGCAGAAGGGTCAATAATCAGGGGGCATAGATTTAAAGTAATTGGTTGGAGTTTTAGAGGGGAGTTGAGGAGAACTTTTTTCACCCAGAGGGTGGTGGGGGTCTGGAACTCACTGCCTGAAAGGGTGGTAGAGGCAGAAACCCTCATCACATTTAAAAAGTACTTGGATATGCACTTGAAGTGCCGTAACCGACAGGGCTACGGACCAAGAGCTGGAAAGTGGGATTAGGGTGGAGAGCTCTTTGTCGGCTGGCACAGACACGATGGGCCGAATGGCCTCCTTCTGTGCAGTAAATTTCTATGATTCTAGATAAATTCCACAAGCCTGCAGCATCCGCTAAACGTTTTAGCATGGCTGGCGATATCACAACGCAGATTTGGTCTCTTCCTGCATTGCAGGTTGAATCAAAACACAAGTCATTCAAAAACGCTCCCGTGCAAGCAAAAAAAAACCGGAATCTAAAGAAATCAGTTCCATATGGATCAACTATAAATCATCCTTCAAAACCTCGTGAACCAGAAAAAGCCAACACAATTATAATTTAATCTCTGACTAGGTTTAAATCAGGCGCTTTTGTTCCAAATTCCCAAACTCAGTGAAAATCCTCAAAATTACAGGAAACTCTCTTAACCGGCACCTAAATATCCGGAAACCTCTCTTAACCAGCAAAATGCGGGAATAGGTTCAGGTAAGTTTTACTATATATTAGTGGCCGTGTAACCGGGGTTCCTGCACCTGTGGCCGTGCTACAGGGACTCCTGGATCTGTGGCCGTGTAACCGGGGTTCCTGGACCTGTGGCCGTGCAACAGGGACTCCTGGATCTGTGGCCGTGTAACCGGGGTTCCTGCACCTGTGGCCGTGCAACAGGGACTCCTGGATCTGTGGCCGTGTAACCGGGGTTCCTGGACCTGTGGCCGTGCAACAGGGACTCCTGGATCTGTGGCCGTGTAACCGGGGTTCCTGCACCTGTGGCCGTGCAACAGGGACTCCTGGATCTGTGGCCGTGTAACCGGGGTTCCTGCACCTGTGGCCGTGCAACAGGGACTCCTGGATCTGTGGCCGTGTAACCGGGGTTCCTGCACCTGTGGCCGTGCAACAGGGACTCCTGGATCTGTGGCCGTGTAACCGGGGTTCCTGGACCTGTGGCCGTGCAACAGGGACTCCTGGATCTGTGGCCGTGTAACCGGGGTTCCTGGACCTGTGGCCGTGCAACAGGGACTCCTGGATCTGTGGCCGTGTAACCGGGGTTCCTGGACCTGTGGCCGTGCAACAGGGACTCCTGGATCTGTGGCCGTGTAACCGGGGTTCCTGCACCTGTGGCCGTGCAACAGGGACTCCTGGATCTGTGGCCGTGTAACCGGGGTTCCTGCACCTGTGGCCGTGCAACAGGGACTCCTGGATCTGTGGCCGTGTAACCGGGGTTCCTGCACCTGTGGCCGTGCAACAGGGACTCCTGGATCTGTGGCTGTGTAACCGGGGTTCCTGCACCTGTGGCCGTGCAACAGGGACTCCTGGATCTGTGGCCGTGCAACAGGGACTCCTGGATCTGTGGCCGTGTAACCGGGGTTCCTGCACCTGTGCAACAGGGACTCCTGGATCTGTGGCCGTGTAACCAGGACTCCTGCACCTGTGGCCGTGCAACAGGGACTCCTGGATCTGTGGCCGTGTAACCAGGACTCCTGCACCTGTGGCCGTGCAACAGGGACTCCTGGATCTGTGGCCGTGTAACCAGGACTCCTGCACAAGTGCCGGGTAACCGGGGCTCCTGCACCTGTGGCCGTGTACGGGGCTCTCGTACCTTGGTAAGTATACCTCTCTGTAATCTGGACTTTTTGACCAACCGGCACCACGCTGGTGCCGGATAAAAAAGAGTTTCCTGTGCATCAAGGAAGGAACGCCTGTGAAAAAGGGTGGCTCCTGTCTCTGCGCAGTTCATGTAACAAGATCGTGAAAGGCAAAGGACGTCAACTTTTACAAAATCAGCTCCAGCATCAATAGCGTTGTTCAACGGTTAACGAAAAGGTTCTCCAAATGGAGCAAAAGAAAAAAAAACTTTTAGCTGCTAAAACTTAACAGTTGCAATTGTACAAAAAGAATACTTAATAAAAAAAATACTGCGTGCAACGCAAGCTATATTGTCAGAGGGTGAATGCTGGAATCTGATGACAATTTACACCCAAAACAGAACCTCAGTCCTGCATAGTTGCGTCTCACCTCATGTACTTGTCCCGACAGGTTTCTAGAAATTTGTCCACTTGTGTAGGAGTAATTCGGTCCAACTGGTATAGAACTCGGGGCTAGAGAAATAATTAAAGATTAGTTAAATAATCCAACCAAAACGTATTTACAAAAAGCACGCCATTAGAGTATAAACTGAACATATTTTACCCAATTTTATTAATGCTGAAATTTCCAACATTACATTCTATCAATGAGACCAATCATATCCCCTCTTGTCTGCATGTTGACAAATGCACTATAAACTTTTATTAAAGAATGCAATACCTCGGTAGTTCCATTGTCATTAATGCCGTACTTGTCTCGAGTTTTCTTGATCTTATCAGAAAAATCCTTGATAAAATTTCTGATCGCCTAATGAAAGTAGAACAGTCAGATTCAATATTCAGAACTATTTGCATGAAATCCAATTATTTACCAGTGACGCAGAGCTGAATATCTAAATAAATTCCTCAATTCGTGTATATTTCTCAGATTTAGAATACAAGATTCCTGGAATGATATTAAAATTCTATTTAATTTCAGAAAGATTAAAATACAGTCTCGTCCTGTGAATTCAAAGTCTCTTTTGCTTGACTAAAAACCTGAATTTAAACTAAACAGCACAGGAGGCTCTTTTGCACGATTTCAATTCAAATGAACAGCTATTTCATGTATAAACGACACATCCCATTCACTAGTCCAAGCTCAGTGTCATTACAGAGAACCTGAATGGCAGATCGTATTAAAACTTGTTCTGGAAAAGACTTGGAGTTGGTAATCTAATCTAGTAAAACCGGTTGTGTTTGCCGTTACTTCTTCCAATTTTATTTCTTAATTAACCTAATTCATAGTTTACTGCTTGTGCTGTACAGTCTGTCAGCGTGTCATTTCCCTATCAAAAAAATCCAGAGATTATGAGGCAGCTCGTACTCGAGCTCATCGGCAGAACAAGGCGTTTATTATTCACCCCAGGTACACTACGCCCGGAAGTACTTTGTGGACATGTCGGTTCACAGGAAGCGGGCTTGGCTGCGGAAGCCATCCTTTGCACTAGGCACAAGCAAGATTATCTGGAGAAGCCTGTATCATAACTAGAAGCTCTTTAGAAACACACACCATGCCAAGTCAATACATCCAAAATATTCATGCACTTTCCACTCGCAATCAAGCGGCTGAAGACTCCCAGCTATATTCACCCCGTCACACCAGTCTAATGGGTAATGCTGAATATTAAGATTTGAGGACACTAGCAAGTGGGTAAACACACTGTGTGATGTTGCATTGAGCCATAGAGACGGGCATCATCTTAAGCTCAATTCTTGATCCGTCCTTGGCTAATCTCACCCAATACAACAGTGGGGAAGAAAGTGCAACAACTGACCTCTGCCCCAAAGGTAAGAGCAGAAATCATTAGCAAGGGTTTCCAATGATGATAATTATCCAGCAAGGTGCTGACCATTGCTACCTTGTGACATGGCTGGTAACTGGTTGGGAAGTAGGAGAGAGCAGGTGTAAAAGGGGATGTATACACTGATTGGCGGGATGTGACAAGTGGTGTTCCCCAGGAATCTGTACTGGTGCCTCAGCTTTTGACCATATATATCAATAACTTAGGTGAAGGAAGAGAGGGTGAAATTGGACATGGCCAGGGACGCTAAACAGGCAGCCTCCCATCAGATTGGACTTCAATAGAATGGAATATTGGCGTGTCGCAAAAGCGATACTGCCTGTTTTGCACCACCCGCCCTGGTCAATTTTCACCCCCAGAGAGGTGTATACCCAAGTTTGCAGATGACACAAAGTTAGGAGGCTCAGTAAGTTGTGTCGACGGGAGCAGGAAGTTACAAAAGGGACACAAACAGATTTACTGAGTTGGCTAAACTATGGCAGATGGATTTCAATGCGATGAATTACGAGGTCATCCACTTTGGATCCAAGAAAGACCACACGGAATATTTTCTAAATGACGAAAGAGTTGGAACTATGGAAGAGCAAAGGGTTTCGGGTGTCCAGGTACATAAATCACCAAATGCTAGTGCACAGGTTCAAAAAGGCTAACAGAATGTTGGTCTTCATATCAAGGGGGGCTGGAATATAAAATGGAGGAAGTTATGCTTCAGTTGCACAGAGCAACTGGTCAGACCCCGTCTGGAGTACTGCGTTCCGTTTTGGGCACCACACCTCTAAAAGGATATATTGGCCTTATATCTGGCACAACAGTGATTCACCAGAATGATGCCAGCGCGCAAAGGGTTAAATGACGAGACCAGTTTGCATAAACTAGGCTTGTATTCCCTCGAGTTTAGAAGGTTGAGGGGTGATCCAATGGAGGTCTTTGAAATGATAAAGGGATTCAAAAGGTTAGCTACAGAGAAATTATTTCCTCTTGTTAGGAAGCAAAAGAGAAGACAGCTGGAGGGCAAAAACAGACGAGATGAAGTAGGAGTGGATGTTTCGAACCGTCAGGTCCCCTCTCGGACATTACTTTTTGTGCTGTTTTGTTGAGCATGTGGTTCCTGATCTTTTCCTGGGTTAGTGGCGTTTTTCAGACCAGCATTAAGAAATGTGAAAAAGCAGTCCAGGGATGGCTCTCCCTTTCTTGTTATACATAAGTACCTCTACTTGACATGTACCATGGCAAAATGGTTGTAATGAGAGAGGTGCAAGGATAGTAAGCGTGAAACCACATCCCACCATTACATTTCCTCCTTTTTTCTTATTAGACTGAAACGATTCCCTCACGGTATGTTCTAAATACCCCCCACAGAAAGTAACTTGGAACAAATCAATTGCAAGAGACAGAGTAACACAGGGGCTAGTTTCATCAGCTATAGGGTTGGGATTGGGATTGGGATTGAGCTCAGACTAATGGGATCACAGCTATGTTCTGTTAGCTGCAAGGATGCAATCATTTGGGGTTATTTAAGCCCAGTTCCTAGAGGCTCTGAATCAACAGTGCAAAACTACTCATACAGGAAACTTTCGTTTAAACGGAGGTTAAATCTCCGGAATGCTCTAGCCACCAGCAAAATTCAGGAGTCGGTTCAGATAACTTTTTTTTACTTTTCGTTGCTTTTTTTCCTCCATTCCTGGCTCTGCAAGCGTCTAGCTGAAGCTGTTGCTTAGCTACAGAGACGCTTGCAAGCTGCGCCGACTGTTTTGAAGCTGTTGCTAAGCAACAGGGTTTGTTGCTTCAGACGGAGCTCAGAAGCTCCGTATGTTTTAACATTAGCGCTGGTTTCTCCGGCAGTGTTGATCGACCGGCACCAGCTTGGTCCCCGTCAGTGCCGGATACCAGAAAGTTTCCTGTAATTTGACAAAGTCGCAATCTCACAGAGAGGGTGTGGAAAGATCAGTGTGGGAGATGCCTATAATGGTATTGTAGGGGTTTCTCTTTTGATGCTTGATTTAAACACACATGTCGGTAATCTAGTGCGGGGCAATGGGCACAAAAGGGTTCCAAGTCCTCCAAAATGTCCTACCAGTACTAAAAAGAATTAAAAATCTGAACTTCCAGGACGAGCCTGGTGGGAATCACTGACTTGAGATTTAAATGTGCAGCAGAACAATTGCTTGTGCTACTAGTATGTTCCTCAATACACAAGGAGCAACGTATTAAAGCCTCCTGATGTGGGAGTACCTAAGTGACTGACTATAAATCTTTTGTAGATGCTTTAAAGGTTAAATTGAGGAGCTAGCAGCAAAATCAGCCAGTGCATTAGGGGAGGCATTTACAGTGAGTGAGGTTCTGTAAGACGAAAATGCCCAAACCACACAACTATAACCATTACCTCAATGTACTTCTCACAATTGGTCCCAGTTAGAGCCTTTAGAAATGGGATAGATTCATCAATACAAGGAAAAAGTGAAACACAATAGGAAACAAAGGCTGCATTCTCCATCTCACGTACAATAATGCTTTGATGTAAAGAGAACGAGAACTCTGCTAACCTGCAGATATTCATTTTGACAGCTCAGAAACTCGCTTCTCTTCATAATCCCCTCGGCAGCTGCAACCACTTCATTCTTACTCAGCGCCGGTTCACTGTGGCACGGGTAAATGGCCTAGGAGGGAAGAAAAGCTTATGATGGAGCTGTACAAAACGCTAGTTAGGCCACAGCTGGAATACTGTGTGCAGTTCTGGTCGCCACACTATAGGAAGGATGTGATTGCATTGGAGAGGGCGCAGAGGAGATTCACCAGGATGTTACCTGGGCTGGAGCGCTTCAGCTATGAAGAGAGACTGGACAGGCTGGGTTTGTTTTCCTTAGAGCAGAGAAGGCTGAGGGGGGACCTGATTGAGGTGTACAAAATTATGAGGGGCATAGATAGGGTAGATGGAAAGGAACTTTTTCCCCTTAGTAGAGGAGTCAATAACCAGGGGGCATAGTTTCAAGATAAGGGGCAGGAGGTTTAAGAGGGGATTTGAGGAAAAACCTTTTCACCCAGAGGGTGGTTGGAATCTGGAACTCACTGCCTGAAAGGGTGGTAGAGGCAGGAAACCTCAACATTCAAGAAGCATTTAGATGAGCACTTGAAACGCCACAGCATACAAGGCTATGGACCAAGTGCTGGAAAATGGGATTAGAATAGACAGGGTTTGATGGCCGGCGCGGACACGATGGGCCTCTTTCTGTGTTGTATAACTCTATGACTCTATAAAAGCAAAGATACTCCTTTAAAAAAAAAAAAAAAACAGCTTTCAAATGAAACCATCTGACACTGCTGTGGCTATACCTGCATAACACACAGGAGTATATCAGGAGTATATTCTGTAGTTAGTAGTTCAGCTAAGCTTTACTCATTGTGGATCAAACATTTCCATGAACTGTAGCACGTCAACAGGGCTGTCTCCAGGGATAAAATGCACTCACACGACAATTGTTTTGGACATGAAGAGTACAAGGAACTAGCCAAATTATACTAGAATTGTTATTTTAATATGCTGAATACATAAGTTTTCACAAAATGAACAGAAGATTTTGCTAAACTTGAGTGAACAAAGTAACACAGAATCCTGTTTATTTTGCCACTGCACAAAGCAGACTCAACATATATTATAGCGCAGTACAGTAACAGGTGTTTTTCAGTGTTTGAACCTGAAGTAATACAGGAAACTTTGTGTTATCCGGAGACTAAATGTCCGGCAAGCTCGAGCCACCGGCAAAAATCAGGAGCCGTTTCATTAGTTTTTTTTTCTTTTCGTTGCTTTTTTCTCAACAGTCAAGCTCTGCAGGGTCTCGCTGAAGCTGTTGCTAAGCTACAGAGACGCTTGCAAGGTACGGCCGACTGTTTAGAAGCTGAGCAACAGGGTTTGTTGCCAGATATGGAGCTCAAAATCTCCGTATGTTTCAACATTAGCGCTGGTTTGTCCGGCAGTTTTGATGGGACGGCAACAGCTCTGTCCCGTCGGTGCCGGATAGCGCAAAGTTTCCTGTATCCTCTTTCCCAGTCCATTCTGTCTTTAGGAATTCAGTGGTCATAGGTAGACAGAAACTCAGTGGTCACGGATAGACAGAGATCCCTCGTTTTCTGTCAATGCTGTCTTAATTTAAATCCCAATTTTACTAAGCAAGTCACAGAATCTTTTAGAAACAGCAAGATTGGCAGTATACAGGAATACTGCAATAAAATGGAAGAATTTTTCAAACAAGACTGAACACTACGGAGGTAGGTTAGAAGGATGTGAGCTTAGCTGCCTTGCAGAACAAGAACTGTATTAAAGGTTTTTTGAGGAGTGGAAATCTTTTGTCCAGTGCTTAAGAAATTCAAGATAAGGTCCTGAAAAACATGCAGACATTTGTTGAAATTTTACTTACATATATTCATGAGAAAACAGTTTCGCTTTTTCAAATTCCATTGTGAAAATTAATTTAAGCATGTACTAACACAACTTCTGTTAGATACCGGTTCTTAATGGAATTGAAATTGATAAAATTAAAGTCTCTCTCTTATCCCCAAGAACAACTTAATTCTCACAGATAGGTGTAAAGATTCAATCATAGCACTGGGTGCAGCCAAGGGTGCCGCACAGAGGTTCAATCTCTCAACTTCAGTGAATTTCTCAGCTCATCCACACTGCTGTATAGTGGCAATACTGAAGGGAGGGTCACCATACACTTTCACAAAAAATCTTGTGACTAGTTCAACAGCAACATGGGCAGAGACCAGAAAGAAGGCTGCCTACTGGACATGGGCTGGAGGGGCCAGAACAGCCGTGAAAATTGTGTGGAGGCGTGTGGTGATGATGGGAGGAGGTGGCAGAAACCGCGAGATCAAATTAACATTTGGGAAATCAATTAATCTTCTCAGTACAAGTTTTACAACTGAACATTTATCTCAGTTCAGAAGTTTAAGAGTTCTTACTAACCTGGGAAAATCCACAATTCTCAGAACTGAGAAAAATGAATTTAACAGTTCTACAGTGGTGAATTTAAGGGAGGAGAGGTATAATGTCCAATTCTGGGCACCACACTTTAGGAAGGACGTGAAGGCTTTGGAGAGGGTGCAGAAGAGATTTACTAGAATGGTTCCAGGGATGAGAAAATACCGTTACGTGGATAGACTAGAGAAGCTGGGGTTGTTCTCCTTGAAGCAGAGGAGGCCAAGAGGAGATTTGATAGAGGTGTTTAAAACCATGAAGGATTTAGATAGAATAAATAAAGAGAATCTGTTGCCAACAACTGAAGGGTCGATAACCAGAGAGCACAGATTTAAAGTGATTGGCTTAAGAACCAGAGGCGGCATGAGGAAACTTTTTTTTTTAAAGCAACGAGTGGTTAGGATTTGGAATGCACTGCCTGAGCGGGCGGTGGATACAGATTCAATAGTAGCTTTCAAAAGGGGAATCGGGTAAATACTTTTGAGAAAAAAAATGTAGGGATATGGGGAAAGAGCGGGGGAGTGGGACTAACTGGATTGCTCTTCGAAAGAGCCGGCGCAGACTCTGTGTTGTGCTATTCTATAACAATATATTTTGGTTTGTACTATTGCTTGGATAATACCACTTGACATGAACCATGGTACAATAATAATTTTAGCACGTTCTTTTTCTAAACAGGTTTCAAAAAAGTAGTATATATAAACTTATCACAATTAAGCCTGTAACTAAAGGGCATTCCTTGAATATATTTGACCTCAAGCTGGCAGAAACATAGTTTAACCTGGAGTTGGTAGAAACAACACAAGCTTTAAAGTTTACGAAACTATCCAAAGCATAGCATATTGCGGTACGCACCACATCAACAAGCGTTAGAAACAGAATCTCATTACCCGAATGTTATCCAGCACCCGCTTAAACTCTAAAGGTTCATCTTTGCCTTCCATAGCTGCTGGGTCTAAGCCATCTCCGCCATAGATAAACTGGATAATGTCACCAGTTGAGCTGCGGACAGTTAGATCATACTGTGTGCAAAGATCCTCCAAAGATTTAACCAGACGTCTCTGGGGGAAATAAAGCACAAACAGAAAAATATCTTCAGAACAGACTGTTGTACACTAAATACTGCAACTGTATTCCAAATGTATCGGGGTACTGAATATCTACAGACAGATAAATAAGTGCATACTTAAGACTCTATTGCTCTTGGAAATGGCTTTAAAAAATATAGAAGGACAGGTGCCCGATACAGACACGTTAGTCATGCCCCCTTACCTTCCATGACTGTACTCGAAAGACAAAAAGTGTAAGTGTAAGAAGAAATGTTATCTACTTTGTAGAATGTTATAAAATGTACACACAGTGCTGGAGTTTTGCAAGGCTCTGGGAGAAAGCACTGGTGGGTGATGCACCTTTGTAACATTTTTTGACATGCAGATTAGGGGGGAGTAGATGGGCTGATGAAAGATTTAAGCCCAGGTTGTTCTAAACTTTTCCATTTGGCCATCAACCAGAGCATACCCCGCAGTACCGGGGGGGGGGGGGGGGGGGGGGGGTGAACCTGTGGGTGGTTCCAGCACAGGTAGGGGCCTCTCCAGTGCAGCAGGCCATACCAGATGTCATCCACCAAGTGGTTTCCCCAGAATGCTGATCAGATCTGGCTCCAGTTAATAACCTGGTGTGTGCAGGATGCACAATTCAGGTTTTCACTTTGAAAGCTGGAAAATGTTTTATTGTTGGTTTCATAGATGGCCTTCCAAATTATTTTTATACATTCTTTCTGCACTTTTCAAAAAATCCAGAAAGTATGCAATACAGAAGGTAAATGAAATACACCAATCAAGATTGAGAATACATCTAAAGACACACTAGAATAAGTGCTAATAGTTAAATAATTTCACATTGCAGATATACATATAAAATAGTAAGAATGCTATTAAAGGTATTAAAACACAGACAGTCCAATTAAGTGCCACCTATTTGTTGGTAAAATGTTGAGGAAAATTTAGGGCCAAATAGTCTTCAATGGTGCAAGTTACTCTTCCAAGCAGTGGAATGTCACGAAGCTCAGACATCTCATTCGTAATAAGTTAATAAGACTTCCCTAGATGTCAAAAAATCGTGACATAATCGAGGCATTCACATTACCTGAACAGCAAAGATTCTCTTAAGGATTGCCTTAAGGTTCAACAGGGGTTAGAATTTGAAAGGTAGCCTTTGGCATTTACCTTCTCCACAGCAAACAAGAAAGATTGCCATCTACCCGGAATAATTATCTACGCGGAACCAAGTTCTCAGTGTAATTTACCATCAGTGTAGTTCGAGCACGAATCACCTGATTGTGGTGGGGGTGGAGAGGAGGAAGAAGAGGAGGTAGAGGCAGCACACTATTTCAGGCTACGTAGATGATATCATTGAGCTGTGTTGTGCATGGAATACTTAGGACAATGCTCTAGAGGTTACACTACCAACATTTTACTGCACATTGGAATGGAAAACAAAGCCAAAATAAACAGCATGGATTAGTCAAAGATTTGGTCATTAACATTGAGAGTTTTTTTACAAATTATGCACACTTAGGATCAATGTTCTCCAATATTTTTTGTCCTGCGCGGTCCTTTTAATTGACTGCGTGGCCCATTCAAATTTACGCGCATGCGCGGTTTCTCCCGTATAAAAGCCGGCGAGCAGCCTGCGCGGGACCTCCAGACCGCTGCGCAACCGCCCAGCATTAGCGGGAATGCTGCTTAGGACGGAGATTCACATTTGTTCTGCAACTAAATACTGCTAGAATATGCTACGCCCGACAATGACACCCAGCGACTTTTTCCAAATTTTGCTTTGGTCGGAAAAGTGGTTCAAACCGATTAGGCCAGCATCAAATTCGATTGTAGGAACAAGTCAATACTTCCCACACCACTCATTATTACAAAGATGTGAAATTCTGCCATTACCTGCATGTATCCAGTTTCTGCTGTCTTGACAGCAGTATCTACCAGGCCCTCACGACCAGCCATGGTATGGAAGATAAACTCTGTCGGAGTTAAGCCAGAATAGAAACTGTCTGCAACAAAGCCCTTTGCTGCTGGAAGCTGCGCAAAGAGATTTGCAAAATTAATTAGAAGTTGCACAGTAGATTTGTAAACGAATTATTAGAAGAGATGAACATAAAGCCAAGTGATGATAGGAGCTTCGTCTAAATAAGTGGGCTGCTCACCTTGGAATGCTTTTCGAAGTGAGGTAGAGATCGGTTCTCAAAACCGTCAGGAACACGAGATCCACTAATAGCCTGCTGTCCTACACAGGCAATCATCTGCGAGATGTTGATGAAGGAGCCTGTTAAAGAGGGTTCATTACTACAGGGTTAATACATTATGGGAGATTAAAAGGAAAATGCTAGTATTTATTCCTAGAGGTTAGAAATTGTGGTTTAAACAAAATACTAAAAAGAACCATAACTCTGTCTCTGTAAGCGAGTAACTGATCGCAACTGCGCTACCAGGAAGCAGCCCCAAGAGGCAAGATGCTTTCCGACGGAAAGGAAGCAAGCAAGGAGGAGGGGGCAGTTTCGGCAATCTGCTCTCAATCAACTTGAAATTGTAGTTATACTGTTTCAGTGGCAGAGTATTTGGAGCTGGTCCCTGTTTAC
The DNA here is from genome assembly GCF_052327205.1 of Somniosus microcephalus. NCBI lineage: Eukaryota > Metazoa > Chordata > Chondrichthyes > Squaliformes > Somniosidae > Somniosus > Somniosus microcephalus. The sequence goes on along the minus strand of NC_141015.1, from coordinate 34,517,247 downwards.
CTTTACACCAATGGAATGGCGTACTACACGCAGAGAAGTCCTGCTACAACTGTACAGGGTATTGGCGAGACCACACCTGGAGTACTGCGTACAGTTTTGGTCTCCTTATTTAATGAAGGATATACTTGCATTGGAGGCAGTTCAGAGACAATTCACTGGGTTAATTCCAGAGATGAAGGGGTTGTCTTATGAAGAAAGGTTGAGCAGGTTGGGCCTATACTCATTGGAACTTAGAAGAATGAGAGGTGATCTTTTTGAAACATATAAGATACTGAGGGGGCTCGACAAGGTAGATGCAGAGAGGATGTTTCCCCTCGAGGGGAAATCTAGAACTCAGGGGCATAGTTTCAGAATAAAGGGTCGCCCTTTTAGAACTGAGATGAGGAGGAATTCCTTCTCTCAGAGCCTTATCCTCCCGTTACCTGATAACCACATACATGCACCTTTCAGCTGGGACCGCAGCATAATTTAGGATAGTGATCAGGAGCAGAAACCTGGTCTGATTTTCGCTTCTCACTACTAATCACTATCCACGGGCACAGTACCAGATGTCTGTGAGCACTCATGGAAGTATATGTCAGCAAGAGTTAGTGTTTCAGCAAAGGAGGAAATTAAAGGTAAAAATACTGTATTGAATTTTGCGGTAGTCCTTAAAATGCTAAAGAAATATATTTAGAGTAAAATTCTCAACATTAGAATGTGTTACACATTAGCAGATAATTAATAAGCTTTGTGAAGACTCCAGGGACTGTTTACCTTTATTACTAAAAATCAAACACTTTGATTAATCTCTTGTACATTAACAAATCTGAAACCAAAAACAATGACCAAGAGGGGGCTACTTCATATAGCTTTGTGTACATATATATGGAATGCAGAAAAGAAATGCACGAATATGCAACTACTTAAAACATTAGAACGATGTCGACTGTAAATGTTACATTCTCCCATTACTAAATATGTCAAAGTATCTAAGTTTAAAAAAAAACTAAACACCCACTCAGTGTCCATTTGACTAAATAATCTCTAACACGGCTATCCACCCACACACCAGCAACAGCATTTGCAATTTAAAGATGACTAAATTGCAGTTACCTTTTGACCCACAGAGGGCCATAGTGAGGGGGCTATTGCTCTTGTCCAGCTCCCTGAGGCATGCACTGCCAGCGTGGTCTCTAATTACAGAGAGCTCCTTGAGGATCAAAGCCTGAAAGTAGTGAAAGTACCATGTCAAATCTGTTCAGGCAAAATGTAAGCAGACATATTTTGCTTTGTTCATTAAAGCAACCATAGAACTGAAAACAGCAAAGAACGAAATGTTATTCTAAAACCCAAGTGCAGAGTGTGATGATCTGGGATATTTCTTTTACATTTTTAGAAGATTTTAGGCGAATGCGTTTTATAAATTGGCCTCAGCGAGCAGTGGCCTGCAGCAAGAGGAACGTAGTCAGGTTTTCTGGGATGAAGCTGACGCCTTTGAACGCAAGATAATCAAATTATTAATCCTTTGAAAGATAATGATATTTTGTAAACTTCAGCTGATGCAAATCAGATGAAAGTTTGCGGTTTCAATTGTTGTCAAGTATCAAACAGACTATTCGATGGGCAGCAGACTAGTCAACACTTTGTCTGCTTGAGCATTAAAGGTGGTTAAGCTGTTAGACCACCGAGAGCTAATTTCGATCATCAAATGGCCTGCTTTAACATCAAAATATATTTATTCACCTGAACCTTGTGGTCTCCAGTGGAGAATGAGGAATGCACAATATATGATTTCACCTTTAACACTGCACAATATACTTGAGGATTCTTATTACTCTTCGGCGTTTTCATAGTACAGAATTAGCATTTAAAAAAAAACTTTACTCATGACCGTCCATACCATAAATGCCCAAGGAAGTTTGTGACAAACATGTTTCATGCAAATCTTTCCAGAAGGTTTAATCACAGATATACAGGAAACTTTCTGGTATCCGGTACTGACGGGACCGAGCTGTTGCCGTCCCATCAAAACTGCCGTAGAAACCAGCGCTAATGTTAAAACATACGGAGCTTCTGAGCTCCGTGTGAAGCAACAAACCCTGTGCTTCAAAACAGTCGGCGTAGCTTGCAAGCGTCTCTGTAGCTAAGCAACAGCTTCAGCTAGACCTTGCAGAGCCACGACTGCAGAAAAAAAGCAACGTAAAGAAAAAAAAAATTATCTGAACCGACTCCTGAATTTTGCCGGTGGATAGAGCTTTCCGGACATTTAACCTCCGGATAAACGAAAGTTTCCTGTACATCAGTCTCATTTTTGGTATGAGGTGAAGCCAGCCATTTTTCAATCACTATTTGAATTTTCACTAGAGAAATGTGCAAATTGGCTGCCGCCTTTCCTACATTACAACAGTAACTACACTTCAAAAAAGTACTTCGTTGGCTGTAAAGCGCTTTGGGACGTCCGGTGGTCGTGAAAGGGGCTATAGAAATGCAAGTCTTTCTTTAACAAAAAGTATAAATGCATGTTTATTGTGGGTTTTGCAAAAATAATTGATTAGTTTAAGTGTTGCCACGGAGACTAATTTCTGGCCCACATATTTCTTCATTACAGCCATTCTATGCTACAGTGCAAGCAGATTTATTTTGTAATTTAACTGAAAGAAATGTTCCGTGTATCCTGCAAGAACCAAATGCATTTGTTAATTTGAGAAAAGATGAGTAAATTATTTATGAAAGAGACAAACAGATGACATTTTAAATGTATACTTTTTTCACTTTGGAAGGATAAACCAACCCTTACTTCTAAAGTTTCTTCTGCTGTACAGCCAGGTTGTTGCTGAAGCTTGCCGGTGTTGAGTGCTTCAATGAATTCATCACACTTCTTATAGCCAGCATCAAGTAGTTCCTGTTTGGCTTTCAGCAGCCCCTGACCTGGTGTTACATCACCAATGCCAATAGAAAATCCTCGATTGGCTAGGTTTTAAAAAGAACAAACACAAACATGGAAAATTAAACCTTAAAATAAAATGTAACACAGCCAAACACCGATAAAGGAACATGTCAAAAGCAATGTTTGCATCAAGGTAATGCTGTTGACAACTTCCAACAGAATTGTGCAATATTTCTGCCGCCGCACATTAAAATTAATTCTACAAAAGGATTATAAATTCAAACACTGCAACACAAACTGATAATTAATAAAGTGTGGATAATCGTAGTACAATTGTTAATTCTTCAGTGTGTACGTTATGCGCCCGCGACACGGCGCGCACGTTATGGAAAAAAAGATGTACATGGTTAGCAAAAACAGATTAATGGATTGAAAATATTTAGTGCATGAAGCACTGGAAACAAACACTTCATGGCTAAATAAGGATTACATTTATGTGGTCTGCTAACATCAGGAATTCTATTATCTACTAGAAATAAAGAGGGGTATTTTGGTGCAGAGGAATTATATACTTTCATCCGTGGTCAATTTTAGTTCAAGTGTGCATTTAACCAAGAAAAGCATCCAATTAGGTAAAAACAAAAAAAAGAGAACGTTTGTAGATCAGGGATTTAACTGTTGGTAATTACTGTAGAGTGTTAAAATAATCACTTGATCCCCAGGGGTCAGTACTAGGACCACTACTTTTCTCGATATATATTAATGACTTGGGAGTACAGGGCACAATTTCAAAATCTACAGATGGCACAAAACAAGGAAGTATAGTGAACAGTGAGGAGGATAGTGATAGACTTCAAGAAGACATAGATAGGCTGGTGAAATGGGCGGACACTAGCAGATGAAGTTTAATGCAGAAAAGTGCAAAGTGATGGAATTTGGTAGGAAGAACGAGGAGAGGCAATATAAACTAAAGGGTACAATCCTAAAGGGGGTGCATGAAGAGAGAGAGCTGGGGGTATGTGTGCACAAATCATTGAAGGTGGCAGGGAAGGTTGAGAAGTTAAAAAAGCATACGGGATATTGGACTTCATAAATAGAGGCAGAGCACAAAAGCAAGGAGGTTATGATGAACCTGTATAAAACACTGGTTCGGCCTCAACTGGAGTATTGTGTCCAATTCTGGGCACCGCTCTTTAGGAAGAATATGAAGGCCTTAGAGAGGGTGCAGAAAAGGTTTACGAGAATGATCCCAGGGATGAGGGACTTCAGTTACGTATATAGACTAGAGAAGCTGGGGTTGTTCTCCTTAGAGCAGAGAAGGTTGAGAGGAGATTTTATAGAGGTATTCAAAATCATGAGGGGTCTAGACAGAGTAGATAGAGAGAAACTGTTCCCATTGGCGGAAGGGTCGAGAACCAGAGGACACAGGTTCAAGGTGATTGGCAGAAGAACCAAAGGTGACATGAGGAAAATCTTTTTTACGCAGCGAGTGGTTAGGATCTGGAATGCACTGCCTGAAAGGGTGGTGGAGGCAGACTCAATCGTGGCTTTCAAAAGGGAATTGGATAAGTACCTGAAGGGAAAAAATTTGCAGGGCTACGGTGAAAGGGTGAGGGAGTGGGACTAGCTGAAGTGCTCTTGCAGAGAGCGGCACGGGCTCGACGGGCCAAATGGCCTCCTTCTGTGCTGTAACCATTCTATGATTCTATAACAATGTAGAAGACAGGCAATTAATACTGCAGATGACAGCACAGCGTCACTGTAGTTTCAACAGGTGCACCAGGGAATGGCAACATATACAGCTGTACTTTTAACACCCCACATTAAACCCAACCCAATCTCAACCATCCAGCCCCCACATTAAACCCAATCTCGACCATTCAGCCCCACATTAAACCCAATCTCGACCATTCAGCCCCACATTAAACCCAATCTCGACCATTCAGCCCCACATTAAACCCAATCTCGACCATTCAGCCCCACATTAAACCCAATCTCGACCATTCAGCCCCCAACATTAAACCCAATCTCGACCAGTCAGCCCCCACATTAAACCCAATCTCGACCAGTCAGCCCCCACATTAAACCCAATCTCGATCATCCAACCCCCAACATTAAACCCAATCTCGACCAGTCAGCCCCCACATTAAATCCAATCTCGATCATCCAACCCCCAACATTAAACCCAATCTCGACCAGTCAGCCCCCACATTAAACCCGATCTCGAACATCCAACCCCCAACATTAAACCCAATCTCGACCAGTCAGCCCCCACATTAAACCCGATCTCGAACATCCAACCCCCAACATTAAACCCAATCTCGACCAGTCAGCCCCCACATTAAACCCAATGTTGGCCAATCAGCTGAAAATCAAATCTAAAATAAATTCCAAAATCAATGCCGAGTAAGCCCAGGTGTAAAAAGGCTGAAATATGGTTACAGCACTGATACTGCTCACACATGGTGGCAAAAGTGAAAGTTCCCTTACTCCACCCCCTTTATTAGGCCATAATCCAATCCCAATTAGATTGGAAGGCCTCAAAAAAGCAGATTTTGTTCAAATTAAATGTGTGATTGCAACATATAAAAACAATAAGGCTTAGGTTGCCCAGCATATATCTGTAAAACATAGAATAAGCGCTATTTTGGTTCTTGCAAAATACTTACGACAGAAAACTTCAAAGTAACCTGCACTAGCATATCTATTCCAGGTTGATGATATTTATCCATCATTAAAAATCTTGTACCGATCCTTTCCGTCATATTTGCCCGATTGTAGAAAGGGTCAAAATTCACTGATTCAGATCCCAACACTGGTCCAAGGCGTCATGGTTAACGTGAACCAATCAGATCCTAACACTGGCCCAAGCTAACATCTATATATATAAAGCGGCTCTTCTGTCTGTCCCAATGTCTGTCCTGATGTCTGTCTGTCCGTTCTCTATACGTTTGAAAGTTACAGAGCGTACCGACGCGTGCGTCGCCTCAAAAGAAAGCTTGCGATTCCGGACCGGTCATAGGCGTATTTACGTTTCGGCCGGACAAAAATCCCGCCCGCGGTATCCCAAAAACGTTCAGCGTTCCGTTCATTAGCATCTCATTAGCGACCGTGTGACGTCGAGGTCCACCAATCGGACGGCGGGTTCCTTCCTACAGTTGAGTGTCGAGTGACTCGACGATTGACCAATCCTACGCTTCGGTGACCCGACCGGTCGACCAATGCGTGTGTGGGCGGGCCTTATCCTTCTGAACCGAGGTGAGTGGCCGCCATCTTGATTTTTCACAATTTTTTCCCCCACACTTTCTGTGTTAGGGAACTAAGGTAAATATTTTAATGATGTGTTAGGGAATTAAATAACAATTTAATGGGGGGGGGGGGGGGGGGAGAAAGAGAGCCTCGGGAAATCGCGGGGGGGGGGCCTCGGGAAATCGCGGGGGGGGGGGGGCCTCGGGAAATCGCGGGGGGGGGGGGGCGAGCCTCGGGAAATTGCGGGGGGGCTCGCGCCGCCCGCCCGCCCACAGCGGCCGTCCATCAGCCGCGCGATACGCGGGGGACCTCAGCTCCAGTCCGTCCCGGCCCGGCCGCTATCGCAACGGCACCGGACCTCAGGCGCTAGGCAGGGGGAGGGGCCGGAGAGAGGGACAGAGGGGAGTGGGGGAGCGGGGGAGGGGGTGGGCGAGGGGAGGGGAGGGGAGGGGAGGGTAGGTGTGGGGGTGGGGGGAGGGAGGGAGAGGAGGGGTGGGGAGGGAGAGGAGGGGAGGGGAGGGAGGGATAGGACAGGGAGAGGACATGACAGGGAGAGGGGGGACACACAGGGGCAGGGAGACCAAGCGCCCCAAAATTGCCCTCGCAACGCGGGGCTCCCCAGCTAGTGACACTATAAAGCAGATTGGTGGAAAACATATTTAACCAATTTTCAGCCCCCTTGTAGGTTCCCCGATCTCCCTCCATTAACCCTCCACTTGGGGCATTTTACCCAGTCACCCAATCTTTGTTTCTCCTAGGCCTTCGTCCCCAGTGTTCCTGCTCTGTTACACTCCCTCACTTCCCCCAGTATTGTAGCCCTATGCAACATGACTAGTTTTTCAGCTATTACCAAATACAGGAAACACTTTTTTTAAAATCCGGCACCGACGGGACCGGCGTGGTGCCGGTTGATCAAAAAAATCCGGATTACAGAGAGGTATACTTACCAAGGTACGAGAGCCCCGGTTACACGGCACTTGTGCAGGAGTCCCGGCTACACGGCACTTGCGCAGGAGTCCTGGCTACACGGCACTTGCGCAGGAGTCCCGGTTACACGGCACTTGTGCAGGAGCCCCGGTTACACGGCACTTGTGCAGGAGCCCCGGTTACACGGCACTTGCGCAGGAGCCCCGGCTACACGGCACTTGCGCAGGAGCCCCGGTTACACGGCACTTGCGCAGGAGTCCCGGTTACACGGCACTTGCGCAGGAGTCCCGGTTACACGGCACTTGTGCAGGAGTCCCGGTTACACGGCACTTGTGCAGGAGCCCCGGTTACACGGCACTTGTGCAGGAGCCCCGGTTACACGGCACTTGTGCAGGAGCCCCGGTTACACGGCACTTGTGCAGGAGCCCCGGTTACACGACACTTGTGCAGGAGTCCCGGTTACACGGCACTTGTGCAGGAGCCCCGGTTACACGGCACTTGTGCAGGAGCCCCGGTTACACGGCACTTGTGCAGGAGCCCCGGTTACACGGCACTTGTGCAGGAGCCCCGGTTACACGGCACTTGTGCAGGAGTCCCTGTTGCACGGCAGCAGGTGCAGAAACCCCGGTTACACGGCCACAGATCCAGGAACCCCGGTTACACGGCCACTAGTATACAGTAAAACTTACCTGAACCTACTCCTGAATTTTGCCGGTTAAGAGAGATTGCTGGATATTTAGGTGCCGGTTAAAAGAGAGTTTCCTGTAAATCAGTTTGTTGTTCATGGGACTGGCAGTGTAATATTTATGGTCGTGAATTAGCAACCCGGAGGTCGAGAGCTCAAATCCAACTATGGCAAGTTGCAAAATATCCCAAGAACAAAAAAAAACAGATGTCCTCAAGGTAAATTCAATAGTCATTTAGACAGCAGCATTTTACAACCAAGTTACTACTTGCAAATACTTACAAAGGTAGACAGGAGCCAGCCGAGCAAGACGAGACATGGCATCGGCAGCAGCCATCTGCCCCCAGTCTCTCAGCAGAATGTAGAAGATGTTGTTCTTGGAACCTGACCCCAGAGTTCCTTTATCCAGGGTCCCAGACATCAGCTCACTGTTCTGGATTACAACGACTGCAAGATGACAAAAAAAAGCAAGGTGGTAAAAAACACAATGCATTTGCTTATAGGGAGAGATACCCCTGTGTAAAAGAAATATGTGGAATATTGTAACTGTGCTTCCATCACTCTGATCTGTGGGGAAAGTAGTTTCTGGACAACTGCATGCATGTGGAGAAATCCCAGTGCAAATAAAGACCTACATTTCTACTAGTATATCACGAAAGTTTCAACTGGGCTACAAAAGATATTTTATATTATTCAAGACATATTGGCCCATAATTTCCGATTGGAAGCTTCCTGCGTGTGAATGCCTCCTATCGGAAAAAAACCTACAAACTTACCCGAGGGCTCCCGAGGTCCGGACACTTCTGCTCTTGGGCCTCTCCACAGTCGAAATGCGCAGGGCCCACGTATCCCAGACGTAAGATTTCTAAGGGTTTTCAGCAGACGGAGGTTCTCCAGAAAGTAGAACTCTCCCGCCCGCAGAGGCCCTTCTCCAGGGCAGGCGTCCGATCGGTCAAGAGCATTCTTGACAGATCGGAAATGCCGCTTTTCAGCGCATTTCTGATGTCCCTATGGGTGAGTACACAGCCCGTACACACCCGTAGGCATCGGAAAATACGGGCCATTATGAGTGTTTATATCATTTGGAGATGCTTAATATCTAGTGGTTTGAACACTCATTGCATACCATACCTACAAAATGTTCTACAACATCTAAATAACAAACGTGTGTACAACGTTTGAACCCATCTGGATAATCCCCATGTGGGAGGATCACTATGATCTGGCTTTCGAACTGACATGGTTGATTCCAGGTCAACTACCAAGGAAATATTTAAAATTTCTGTTAATGTGCACAAATGTTCAGTGATCACAAAGTCACTGAATTTTCCCATAGGACAGACTGCACTCCCAAGTTTTTTTTAATTCACTAACCGTCAGGAATAGCTTCATATGCCCCCCATAGCCACAAATAGGACAGAAATTCCGAAGAGACAGACTACGAATAAACTCACCATCAGTGTCATTGAAAACATTCTATTGGAATCTGAAAATGGGCATCAAAATTATAGTTTCCCACATACCAGGCAACTGTGGTTGATTTTTTTCACGTGCATATCACGTTGCTGGCTGCTAGAAATCATTTAATTTATATAGCACCTTTAACGTAGAAAAATGCCCCAATGTGCTTCACAGAAGCCTAATCAAACAAAAATTGGCACCGAGTCAACTGAGGAGGTATTGGGAGGGGTGACAAAAAGTTTGGTCAAAGAGGTATGTTTTAAGAAGGATCTTAAAGGAGGAGAGGGAGGCAGAGGGGGTTAGGGAGGAAATTCCAGAGGTTATGGCCTAGAGGACTAAAGGCACAACCATCAATGGTGGGGTGAAGAAAGAGAGGGATGCACAAGAGGCCAAAGCTGGAGGGTTGTAACTCTGGAGGAGGTTAGAGGTAGGGAGGGACGAGGCCATGAAAGGATTTGAATACAAGGATGAGAACTTTAAATTGGAGGTGGTGGGAGACCGGGAGCCAATGTAGATCAGCGAGCACAGGGTGATGGGCTTGGTGTGGATGAGGATAAGGGCAACTGTATGTGGAGTGTGGAGCAGGGCCCGAAGACAGCGGCTCATACAGGGCTGGATGTTGGACTCACGTGTTGACAACAGAGACAAAGGAGGGGTGGAGAGAGGTGGCGCTGAAGGTCGTCAGCGTACATGTGGAACCTGATGCCACGTCTTCTGATGATTTTGCTAAAAGGCAGCACGTAGGTGAGGAATAGCAGGGGGCCAAGGAGAGATCTTTGGGGGACTCCAGAGGTGATGGTGCGGGGGGCGGGATGAGAAGCCATTGCTGGAGATGCTCTGACTACAATTGGATAAGCAAGAGTGGAACCAAGCAAGGGCAATCGCACATAGATGAACAACGGAGGAGAACGGTGTGGCTGATCGGATCAAAGGCTGCAGAGAGCTCAAGAAGGACAGTGCACCATGGTCATAGTCACAGAGGATGCCATTTGTGACTTTGATTAGTGCCGTTTTAGTGCTGTGGTGGGGCGGAAACCAGATTGGAGAGATTTAAACATGAAGTTGTGGGAAAGGTGGGCATCGATTTGGGCGACAATACACTAAAGGATTCGAGAGGAAAGGGAGGTTGGAGCTGGGGCAGTAGTTTGCAAGAACAGAGGGGTTGTGGGATTTCGAGGAAGGGGGATGATAGCGGCAGTTTTGAGAGGGGGGGGACAGTACTTCAGGAGAGGGAACCATTTACGATGTCAGCTAACATGGGGACTAGGAAGGGAAGTTGGGTGGTCAGTAGTTTAGTGGGAACAGGGTCATGGTGAGTCTCGTGGGCAGGATGACCTTGGATAGGGCATGAGGGGAGACAGGAGAAAGACACGAGTTCAGGGCTAGGGCAGTGGGGAGGATGCGGCAGAGGCAGCTGAGCAGATAGTTTCAATCCGAGTGGCAAAGATCCACGAGGTCCTCGCACTCGCTGTTGGAGATGAGGGTGAATGGAAGCAGGGGAAGAGGAAGTTAAGGAGAAGGTTTGAAGTGGCGAAAAGAAGCCAGGTATTATCTTTGCATTGCAGGATAATCCTGGAATAGTGGTTTTGCCAGAGGAAAGCAAGGCCTGATAGTGCTCGATGATTGCAAACAAGTAACATTCTGCTTGAAAATCAGCCACTTAACCGAGATCCCTTCTGCAACATGAGAGTCTAAGTGTACACTTATCATCGCATCTAAACCTCGAAAAGAAAACCGCTCGCATCACTCTTTTAAAGAAAGGCCTCATTGTGAGGCATCACTGTAAATGAGGATTTAGCTATGGGTTAATGCAATAGCCTGAACAACAGAAAACTAACTGAGACACCCATTTCCAGTGTTCTGATATAATGGTAAGCGATCCCTACTGATAAGATAGTCGTTTTTGTATTAAATCTTGCTTTGTTGCTTGAACTTTGCGTTCAATCATTCACTTGTATCATGTTTTCGATTTTGTTTAAGAATGCTCACTTTTTCGCTGCATTTTAAGAGTTTACATTCACAAATATATTTGATGACGTCACTGTACATTTGATTACATTCTGCTTTCGGGAGTGCGCTGATGAGGTTTCCTGGCACAAGTGAACTTGCACGGGGAGGGAAACGCAGGTTTAAATGTTGAAGCAATTTGCGAAGTGGTAGAAAATGTTATTGTAAAATGTAAAAAAAAAATGTTCCACAGGAGGATTAGCTGCCACACTGGACCAGAACCCTCAGGTGGACAACAGAAATTAATGGATGATTGAGGGCTCACTGGTGCAGGGAGCTGTACAGAACAGTCTCCTACACACAGCTCTCATTACATTGTTTCTTTTCAAATCTTTTATTGTTATTATTATTGAGCGGACTAAAGATTTGAAAGGAGAGGCAGCTATACGAGCCTCCTCTGCTCCCATGATCAGCGAGTTCCTCACAGTGATCTTGGCACTCGAGCGTTCTTTCCCTCCAGTCATCACTCCCAACAGCTGCCACTGCCTTCGAACTCATCTGCACATAGTTCACCTTACATCGTGTCTCGTCTTAGAAGGGGGTGCAACGAAGGCTCATTAGATTTGATTCTTGGGATGAGGGGATTGCCCTATGAGAAGAGATTGAGTAGAATTGGCCTATATTCTCTGGAGTTTAGAAGAATGAGAGGTGATCTCATTGAAACATAAGATTCTGAGAGGGATTGACAGGGTAGATGGCGAGAGGCTGTTTCCCCCTGGCTGGAGTGTCTAGAACTAGAGGTCACGGTGGCATAGTGGTTAGCACTGTTGCCTCACAGCGCCTGAGACCCGGGTTCAAATCCGGCCTCGGGTGACTGTGTGGAGTTTGCACATTCTCCCTGTGTTTGCGTGGGTTTTCTCCGGGTGCTCCGGTTTCCTCCCACAGTCCAAAGATGTGCGGGTTAGGTTGATTGGCCATGATAAAAATAAAAAAAATTGGCCCTTAGTGTTAGGGGGGATTAAATACGTGGGGTTACGGGGATAGGGCTTGTGTGGGATGGCGGTCGGTGTAGGGACCGGGTGCTAGGGTTTGGATGATCAGCCATGATCTCGTTGAATGGCGGAGCAGGCTCGAAGGGCCGAATGGCCTACTCCTGCTCCTATCTTCTATGTTTCTATGTCACAGTCTCAGGATAAGGGGTCGGCCATTTAGGACTGAGATGAGGAGAAATGTCTTCACTCAGAGGGTGGTGAATCTTTGGAATTCTCTACCCCAGAGGGCTGTGGAGGCTCAGTCGTTGAGTATATTCAAGGCTGAGATAGATAGATTGTTGGACTCTAGGGGAATCAAGGAATATGGGGATAGGGCGGGAAAGTGCAGTTGAGGTAGATGATCAGCCATGATCTTATTGAATGGCGGAGCAGGCTCGAGGGGCCTTATGGCCGACTCCTGCTCCTATTTCTTATGTTCTTGTCAAATTTTTTGTCACTTTAAGAATGACTCAATGAAAGCGTCTACAAGGATAGCCATATACAAGAGACTCCTCCACAGCTGGCCAGCGTGCCCCTCTACCTCGCTATTCCCGGCTGGCCTCCTGGCTCCCACAACAATTCTGGAAAATGAGGTCGAACACAGATACTCATGCTCCACTGGATGCAACATTCAATTATATAATTAACCCCATTTCATATCACAAATACTCACTTAAATGTCAAGGACCTCTGGCAGCTAAAACTGGAATATAAACATCTCAACTACTTCAGTTTTATTCTAATGCCACACAGTCTGCATGACATCAAACATGTGCCAAATTTGGAATGATTAGTAATTAACAGGAACAAAAAGTCTTCCCGTATAAAATGATTTCCAACAAAAGTTATTGCTCAGCCTGTTTTAAGCATGTCATTCTGTTCTGATGATCTGAAGGTTTTTGTTTAAGGTGAAAACGTTTATCTGACTTACAGGAGTCATTGTGGCAGAGGTCCTCGCCTTTTCCACAGTACTGCTTGCCCTTGGTACGCAGGTTTGCATTAATCGGACAGTCTTTGTTTGGTTTGAGAATAAGGCTAAAAATTTGCTTCCCTGTCCATAGTGTCACAGGCTGTAAAGGAGACAATATGACATTATCTTGCACTTTAGCACCGATCATGCTCAGCTCTCGGTCACAAACCTAAAGTACGGATTTACAAAGAAATGTACAACCTCCTTTCCCATAACAGATGCAAGGAACAGCCACCATTAAGGTACTGAATTATGCAATTTATCCCATAAATGAATGCGATTAAATAACTTGCTAGCAACATGAATTTGGCCAAGTTGTATACACCTCTCAAAAATTAAGCATCTGTTTATCCCTTATCTACGGTAACAAATAACCATTGATATTTTAACTGTAAATTTGTATACAATTCCAAATGGGCGATCATCAGCAAGAAGGACATACAATTTGCCTGATACTTTATATGAGGCAGCTTTAATACGGTTCATTGATTTGGCTATCACCTTGCAAACCATGTGGTTATGGATTGATTTTAGAAATGAGCTAAGGTAGGGCCACCCAAAAAAAAAAATCAATAGATTTTCTGTGGAGTGGGGTGGGGGGAAATTTTATCCTTACCCACCTGGCAGAAACTGGATGGTTAGGCCCTAATTCACATATGCTAATTGGGGTACGATGAGGTCTTCAGGCCCCCAACAGCTATATTAACTTCAATTTGAGCTCGGAAGCACCGCGGCTTTCCCCGTCATGTGAAGGCCAGTTTGAAGAGGGCCAAGAAGCTCAAGAGGCCCTTCCAAGTAAGTTTTTTTTTTACTTTCCTCCGGGCCCCACATCAAAAGTTTAGGCTTCCTTGTGCCGGACTCCCCACCTTACCTGACCGCGAGATCCCCCAGCACTCCCTCCCCCACACTTGCCTGAGCGCGGGCGAGCAGCCAAGGGCTGCCCGATTTTCCGAGAGGTTGGCAGCCGCCTCCCAGGTGGAAAGTTGACTGGCGGCATATTAATCAGGCCCAGTGCCTATAATTGCCGTGGCCAGGTACAGGAAACTCTATCAGGCACCAACGGGACTGGCGTGGTGCCGGTTTATCAAAAAGTCCGGATTACAGAGAGGTATAGTAAAAGGTACAAGAGCCCCGTACACGGCCACAGATCCAGGCGTCCCTGTTGCATAGCAACAGGTGCAGGAACCCGGCCACAGATCCAGGCGTCCCTGTTGCATAGCAACAGGTGCAGGAACACCGGTTACACGGCCACAGATCCAGGAACGGCCACTAATATGAAGTAAAACTTTCCTGAATCTACTCCTGAATCTTGCTGGTTAATAGAGATTTCCGGTTATTTAGGTGGCGGTAAATCGAGAGTTTCCTGTACTGCAACAGATGGGTGGGCAACTTACTGAAGCCAGCAGTTTTGGGGATGGAAACCCGCTGGCAGTTAAAATCCCACCCCCCCCAAATTTCCAATTTAGTGACACCCTGATTAGAAACAGGTTAACATCATGGTGAACACGGAAATGAAATGGGGAGCATGTAAAACCTCAATGATTAAAAACTTGCATGTTTGTAAAGGTTTTATCCAGCCCTGTGATAAACTAAAAAGATCAAACTGTAGGAGAATATATAAACTGTGTCGCGGGAACAGACTCAAATTAAGTTTTGTGAATCAAGTTAGTCCCATATCTTGCATAACCCGCATTTGTGAAGCATCACCATATAGTATATTGAACATATACTGCATAAAATTGCCCACCTTAAAATCTGTGAAATAAGGGACAGGAGTCCTGCCCAAGCTCCCAGCTTACGTAATTTCAGCATTAAATGATAAAAACTTATTTCAGCTTTTTAAAAATAGATAGAAGGATCACCCTCAGGATTGCAGGAGGCGGAAGACTAATTTTGATTCGCTCATCTTTCCCTGAAAGAATGGAGGCAACGATCTGACACGTCTTCGCTCTGTCAAAGAAAGTGTCTTTCATGGTAAGCAGATAGGCACCTGTCCAAACAAAAATGAATCATCTTTTAATAAATGGGATATCTTCTCAGCAGTCACGTACAAAGCCATGTGGTATATATGTAAAAACCAGCACACAGTCTGCTACATCATACTGAATATAGTCATGGAAGGCAAGTTAAAAATTCTTTCTGTACGCATATATTTCCAAGTGCTGAATTCCTGAACTCAACTCTACCAATTGTGGGAGAAGCCAGGCATTTCCCATAGAGAAAGGGTGGGATGGGGAGGGGAAAGGAAATATTCCTGAACCATGGCTGGTCTCACTGTGCCTGCAAGTTGCCAGTTTGAGGGTGGCACTGGCTAAAGACTGGAAAGAAGAAAGCAGTAAGCGACCTTGTGAATTGAAATACCGTTTCAGGCCACTTCTCGGCCTGATTCCAGATCAAATCTTAAAACTCTGCAGGTCGATATTCAAAGCCATTTACATCAGTTTGTGCATTCAGTCACTGAACAAAAAGTGAACAATTTGCCAAGTTTGAAGACTTTTAAAAGCAACTCTTATACCGTCAACTCGACTGAAACAAACGTCAATCATGCTACTGATACTGGTACCAACTTCGGCTGTTGTCAACCAGTAGCACAACTGCACTCTCTTCCTAATCAACTACAGGAAACTTTGGTTTATCCGGAGGTTAACTGTCCGGAATGCTCGAGCCACCGGCAAAAATCAGGAGCCATTTCGTTCGGTTTTTTTTCTTTTCGTTGCTTTTTTTTCCCCACCAGTCAGGCTCTGCAAGGTCTCGCTGAAGCTGTTGCTAAGCTACAGAGACGCTTGCAAGGTACGGCCGACTGTTTAGAAGCTGTGCAACAGGGTTTGTCGCCAGATACGGAGCTCAAAATCTCCGTATGTTTCAACATTAGCGCTGGTTTGTCCGGCAGTTTTGATGGGACGGCAACAGCTCGGTCCCGTCGGTGCCGGACAGCACAAAGTTTCCTGGTAGTTAACTATATGTGATGAGGTACGTTTTTAAAAAAAAAAGCCATCCAGTACAACAATTGCTTGACAAAGAGGATGCAATTGTCAAGAATCAAACACTATTATGTTAACAAATTAAATACCAATATACATATTAGCAATAAAGCTATCTTAGCAACAGAAACTCAAAAAAAAAAGATTACTGGGGATATCAGCAAATTCCATTGTACAAACATTCAAAAAGGAAATTAAGTTGTAAAGCCTGCTCAAATCCCAGGACATAATCAGTTATATGTACAGTTGGCCTGATCGAGTTCCTGGTAAGTTTGGAGAGAACGCAAACTCCAGTTGATTCACAAAGTGCACAGAATTTTCACTACTCTTAACATATCAGTTAAATAAAATCCCAAACATTGACATGAAAAATGCTTAACTCTACTTCACCTGTTAGAAAGTCCTGGATTGCAGCAATTAGGGGCTCCCCATTTCTAGGAGTTACCAAGTTGGCTTTTGTCTAAAGGGAAAAGAAAAGGAATCGTGTGGCGATAAATGAATTCAACTGTGACAGCTATTGCTTTTTTATATAACACGTTATAAATCTCATCATCAAGAAACTACTTATGAAATAACGCTGGATGGCCAGCTGGTGACGCCGTCCAAGGAGTATAAATACTCGGGCGTGGGCCCCAGCTTTTCAGGGACATTTTGTAAGACAAGGAGCTAGTGAAGTACAACTAGACTTCCATGTTCTGAAACAAGTTGATTAAAGCCTTGCTTTATGCTCAAACCAAGTGAGTGAGTTTTATTACGTCAACACTTTGATGCTCCCGAGAACGAGACGTTGTTATTGAAATGAATCCGGTGTATTAGACCCAGTTAAATAATATAATCAAACCGCACTTACCCCCATAAGAATAAGTGCTTCAGCCTTGGCCTCCTCAGTTTGAGGAAGATGAAGATTCATTTCATCACCGTCAAAATCTGCATTATATGGTGTGCAGACACATTCATTGAACCTGAATGTTCGGTGCGGTTTCACCACGGCCTGAAATTTATATAAAAATAAAAAAGGAAAAAAAATGGAGCTGAATTTCCTTCTTTTATCTTGGCAGACTTTACATTTTACAGAAGTTACTATTAATCCTGGTTATACTTTGACAATACAAACTCAGCTACCAGTAAATTTCAAGAGGATTATAATATAAACCAGAGTGGGGAGAGGAAAGAGAAAAGGCGGAATCAATTGGAGAAATTCTGCTTTTGCAAATTACAGACATCATTTGGAGCTAAACATAAGCCTCGCTTTTTTAATTTTTTCACACCTTGCAGACATGCCAGAAACAATTAAGAGCACAAAATATTAGCAGGGTGTTGAAGGACACATTTGTCTGTCTAAATATTTTTGCAGTATTGTACCACAGAAGCTGATGTACAAAATCTATTCAAGTTATTTTTATTTACGCCAAATATATGGTGCAATTGAAAACACCAGTATAAAGCAATTTGTTTCTACAACCCAGGATATGAATAATGCACTTTTACAGCATTTCGTGTTTTACAAAACACTTACTATGTGGGCCATGATGCTCAGCTTGTGCAGGGACGGTTGTCTATTGAACAGCACGATATCCCCATCAATTAGATGTCGCTCCACAATGTCACCATATTTCAGCTCTTGTGCCATCTTCTCCCTATTTCCATATCTTAGAAACCTTTATTTCAAGGGGCAAAAATTAGGCAGTGTATGTAAATAAACATATACAAAAATGTTGTCTTTAGAAGAGTAATTTGTACTCCTGTGCAACCAAAACTTTTGGCACAAACATTGGTTGTGTGAGTGCTAGATGCACTCAAATGTACAGTAATATCCCATAACCAATTCAACACAAGAGAGCAGTTTACAGACAATCTCGCTCTAAACTCTAGCTTCAAAAGAAAGCTGGGAAACTATGCAAGGCCGCATCACTTAACCTCACAATCACGCCACAGTCAGAACACTGAAAGTGCCAGAAAATGGCAATTTTTCCAAAAAATACTTTACGCAGACATCCATAAATAATTGCTTGCGACGGCCAGTTCACTGAAAATAGTCCGGTCGCATTAATAACACAAGGGCATCACAGGTACTTGTGAGCAATGCTCCCTCTAATTTTTTCCCCCCCAGCGTGGGCCTTTTAAATTTGCTGTGCTGCATGCGCAGTATCTGTTCCAGCAGTGGCCTGCCCGGGACCTCGCAATCGGTACGCGGCCTGGGGGGAAACGTTGCTTGTGAGTTACTTGGCCAACGCACTCTGGTTTAATTTCCACGATTCACCAGCTCATGACTGGCCATTGGTTATGCTGGAAGCCAAACTCACCGTTCATTGATGTCAATGTACCAAGCTGCCCGACAGCCATGAAGCACCAAGCATACCTTGTTCCACAAATCATAAATTATATATGCTCATACTGTACTGTAGATGGCACTTTTATACAATTGTATTGCTCAAGATATGTATATAAGCAGGATAAAGCTGCACAAAAATTGTTAATAAATTAACCCGTTAAACAGTCACACCTTTAGTCAATACACAGTTCCAGAACAAATGGTCAACTCGCAATGTCACTTTTCTAGTCTTTCACATGTACACTAATAAAGAATTGTTTTTGATGGTATAACGTCACACATCTCCCATGCAATCAAATTCTGCGATCTATATTTCATCTGACAACTTTAGGTTGCACTCAAGTTAATATATAAATATGTTACAGTGACTTCATTTCAGCTTTCTCTGCGGGCCAGACAACATCTTTTTAAAGATAGCTTCTCCCTTTACTGTGCACCTTTACTTGATGCGGTCTTGCATAGTTTCCCAGCTTTCTTTTGAAGCTCGAGTTTACTTGGATCATTGGGGATGTGGTGTTCTGCTCCCACACCTTTCCAACGCCACTCAGATCTACAAAGAATGGCCTGGCTTAACGCCACCTCTGGCAAAAAGCATCTGGGCCTCCACTCAACACTTCTTCCTGATGGCACAGTGGAGATAGGCAGCAGCGTGCTGGGTTAGCAAGGGCAAGATGCTGCATTCCCAACACTTTGTGGCTCCAAAGCACTAACAACTCCACCCTTTTCCTCTTTTAAAAAAGACAGCTGAAGGAATTGAAAGAAAAAAGTTCCAACTACAATTAACTCTTTCGTATCCGGCATCTACGGGACCGGGATGGCGCCGGTTGATGAAAAATTCCAGATAACAGAGAGGTAGGCAATTTTTAACACAAAAAAAATAAAAACCACGGACTTACTCGGCCACCGGGGGAAACTCAGACTCGGAAAAATGGATGGATTCGGCAAGATTACCGGTTATCTATTTTGCCGGTTATTAAAGAATTCCGGATGTTTAAGTGCCGTTTAAACAAGCGTTTACTGTACATCAAACTTAAAGTCTCCATTCTGTATAATCACTGAACGAAAACAGGATAAACTCCAGAGCAATTAATATTTTAAATTGGGAACAACAACAACGACTTGTATTTATATAGCGCCTTTAAACTAGTAAAATGTCCCAGGGCATTTCACAGGAGTGTCATAAAACAACATTTGACACCGAGCCACATGCGGTATTAAGGCAGGCTTGGTCAAAGAGGTAGGTTTTAAGGAGCGTCTTAAAGGAGGAGAGCGAGGTAGAGAGACGGAGAGGGAAGGAAAAAATGCAAACAAAATCAGCTATAAACCAAAACTCAAAGGGAAATGATCACCTCTTCAGGTTTGTGTGCCGCTGCTGAATAAAGTTAGCCCCTGGGTGTACTTCAGGTCCACTGCGCACAAGTTTCTGCATCAAGTCCAGGTTGGCTTTCGTCACCTGTTGCAAAAATAACAAAAGTTAATATGGTTTAAACAGACACTTTCCAATAAGGGATAAAATATCCTTAAAGGAAACTCACCCTTTCGGGATACGTCAGGATCTTTGCCACATGCACTGGAACCGCTACTTCATCTATACGCAGATTAGGGTCGGGAGAGATGACAGTTCTGCTGGAAAAATCCACTCTTTTTCCAGACAAGTTTCCTCGAAATCGACCTACAGTTTTATTTTGAATAAAGAGCTATCATTTAGTATTATACATTCTTTCATGTATGATGACTAGGGTGTATTGTCATGTTTCTGAGGGACTTATAACTTTACAGCTATTTCAGTCTGACAGGCCGCAACAAGTGATCGTGAGTATGCTGTTGTTTTGACTCAAATCTCTGAACCTGTATAGTTAGCAGTTAGATTTTAATGGGGTGAAGAAGGCAAGGACAGGGATCAAGGCAGAATGGAATTTAATAAAGATCTAGTGATCTTGGTGTGAGCGAACAGAGCACGAGAATCGTTAGCTCCAGGGAGCTAGAAATTGCTGAGGGAAGTGAAAACAACCCAAATGCAACCAACCGTTTTCAAAAACTCACTTCGACAGAGCAAACTAAAACTTTCCTGCTTCTCACCCACCCAGTTATTCAAAGAAATACACAGGATATCGTTCAGTTTCAGGTCACCAGGATTTTGAATGAACTATTCAATTTCTTAAGATTCTCCTGACCGCATTGGGTTCCTGTTGCATCTGAATGCTCTAAGTTACTGCGTTAGTTGTGCAGTCGCTCGTTAATGTGTTTATTTTACTCAGCCATAGAGAACACATCTACACATTCATTTTTGTATAATTAACGGAGTTTTCCTCTATTTATTTCATGCCAGATAACTTCCCTGGCTGAATAAGGGCAGGTGGGTGACGCGCTCCCCAAGTCTCTGTCGATTGGGGTTGGAGTATAAGAGTAAGGAGGTCTTGCTGCAATTGTACAGGGCCTTGGTGAGACCACACCTGGAGCACTGTGCACAGTTTTGGTCTCCTTATCTAAGGAAGGATACACAAGCCTTGGAGGCTGAGCAATGAAGGTTCACTCAACTGATTCTTGGGATGAGAGGGCTGTCCTATAAGGAAAGATTGAGTAGAATGGGCCTATACTCTCTGGAGTTTAGAAGAATGAGAGGTGATCTCATTGAAACATACAAGATTCTGAAGGGGATTGACAGGGTAGATGCTGAGAGGTTGTTTCCCCTGGCTGGAGAGTCTAGAACTAGGGGGCATAGTCTCAGGATAAAGGGTCGGCCATTTAAGACCGAGATGAGGAGGAATTTCTTCACTCAGAAGGTTGTGAATCTTTGGAATTCTCTGCCCCAGAGGGCTGTGAATGCAGAGTCTTTTGACTCAGCCGAGGCTGAGATAGATGGATTTTTGGACTCTAGGGGAATCAAGGGATATGGGGATGGTGCGGGACGGTGGAGTTGAGGTCGATGATCAGCCATGATCTTATTGAATGGCGGAGCAGGCTCGAGGGGCCGTGTGGCCGACTCCTGCTCCTAATTCTTATGTCATTAGTGCTTTGGGCGACTTGGCCTCTGATTTTTCCCTCGCTCCCTGAAGGAAGCAGATGCCCTCGGCTTGCCTCTCTTCTGTGGCAGCGGTGAAACTGAAAGTGCAATGTGCTGAATTATGTTGCACCATCCTTATGCATTTCTATTATTTTCTCGGATGTGGGGCACAGTTTTGTTTTTAAATTTGTCAAGTGGCATTTAGGCTGCACAAGGTTACGTCAAATCACAGTATAACTGTAGACTGAATATCTCCATTTTGATAAATGGGTCTTAGTTAGGAAAAAACCAAAAGAATTAATTTGAAATATTTGCTGCAGTTTCCTTGATGGGGAAAGACATCACCCACTGAGGTACTGAGCATTATCCTCCTCTCCCAGCACTCAGAGCTCAAGGGAAACTTTGCACTGTTAATGGGATAAAAGACACTTTAAACTTAATAAAAAGGTTGCATAAAAAGAACAAAAACTATTGACAAAGTTATATGATCGGTGTTATATATGATCATCCTTTGCAACATTATCAAACTAAATTTAAATAAGAATTATGCAGCCCTTGCTGCCCCACAGTGAAGTCCAATACAGGAAACTCTCGATTTACTGGCACCTAAATAACCGGAAATCTCTGTTAACCGGTAAAATTCAGGAGTAGGTTCAGGTAAGTTTTACTTCATATTAGTAGCCGTTCCTGGATATGTGGCTGTGTAACCGGGGTTCCTGCACCTGTTGCTAAGCAACAGGGACACCTGGATCTTGTGGCCGGAGTTCCTGCACATGTTGCTAAGCAACAGGGAAGCCTGGATTTGTTGCTGTGTACGGGGCTCTCGTACCTTTTACTATACCTCTCTGTAATCCGGACTTTGATAAACCGGCACCACGCCGGTCCCGGATAAAAAAAAGAGTTTTCTGTACCTAGAATTGAGCTGCAGGATCCTCCTCCCGCCCCCCCCATTTTCTCCCATGGGGTATCACAATCAAATTTCTTTTGAGACCAAAAAAACTCACGTGTTTATGAATTTTTGTTTCATTCTATTCGGAGACAGAGCCTTTAAGTACTTAAACAGAAAGCAATCCACTGCAGTTTGAAGTAACCTACCCTGTTTTCCTTTCAACCTCTGCACGAAGCCCCTGGTCCATTTCTTGGGTGCCATGTTGAGAGGAATGCCAGAAAGCTCACTATTGATGTAAAGTGCACACTGTAATTGTAGGAAGTCCCAGTCTTCCATGATCATTTGAGTCTTTGCTCCGGACATTCGATGCTGAGGAAACAGAGAGTTCATGATCCAACTCTGCGCTCTGAAGCGGAGAACTGCTGACAGGTTTTGAACTGAAGTTTACAAATGGATCTGACGAAAGGGCATCGACCTGAAACGTTAACTCTGTTCCTCTCTTCACAGATGCTGCGTGACCTGCTGAGTGTCTCCAGCATGTTCTGTTTTTATTTACAAATGGACTATACAGCAACGGTTTATGATGTTAAAGGGGAATTCCATTTCCCTCTCTATAACCTTCACGAAGCCAAGATCAATTTGATCCAACCACTTTCCATCCAATTCCACTGCACAGAATCCCAATAAGAACATAAGAAATAGGAGCAGGAGTAGGCCAATCGGCCCCTTGAGCCTGCTCCGCCATTCAATATCATGGCTGATCTGATCCTAACCGCCAATCTACTATCACAGAACCATCTCCTGAATCTAACAGAATTAGACACACGAAATAGGAGCAGGATCAGGCTACACGGCCCCTGGGCCTGCTCCGCTACCCACAGGGCCATGACCGATCCGAACCTAGACTCATGTCCAAATTCCTGCCCGCTCCCCGTAACCCTGAATTCCCTTTACTTCTAGGAAACTGTCTATTTCGGTTTTAAATTTATGTAATGATGTAGCTTCTACAGCTTGTACAAAACACCATTGCTTTTGTCCGATTCACTAAATCTTTGTGCCCCTCATTTATTTTCCTCTTTCTGTATGCTCTGTCACATTTTTCTCAAAGTCGTCTCTTGCATGCTGCCCGATTCTAACCAGATTCTTCTCAACATCCAGTGCTCACCACACCCGCCTTCTTCCAACTTTGAAATATCACCCGCCTCCGTCCCTACCCTTCCCCCACCACTGTAGAGACACTAATCCATCTATTTATCATCTCGACTTTTCTAATGCTGTCCTAGCTGGACTCCTCACTTCCATTTGCCATAAACTGCAGCATGTTCAGAATGTTGCAGCCTCTACCTACCCTTACCCACACAAAGCTCTAAACTTCCATCAGCCACGTCAGGCTCCAATAGCTCCCTATTCTCCATTCTTCAGGCCAACAGCCCTGCTCATAACACTTTGCTCCTCTAACACTGGCCTTCTCCTTGTTCCCTGCCTTCTTCACTCCACCACTGATGGCCACTCTTTCAGCCACCGTGCCCCGACACTCAAACGCCCTCCCAAAATTCACATGCCAAACCTTCTCCCTCATTTCTTTCTTTTCACCTATCCCTCAATTCCATTCCTCTCTTGCTCAGTGTATTTTTCTTCACTCTGCGAAACAGTCCAAGACATCTTTTTGACATCAATAACACTACATAAATGCCAGTTGTTATATCTGTTTATCTAGAATTTCTTTTCTCCCCATACTATTCCCCTCCCTATTTCTTTTAAATTGGCTCTTCCCTCTGTCTCTCCTCTCTTCTGTACATCACCCAATTTTTCTTTGATATTCACACATTTCTTTACCGGTGTATCTCTTATTCTTTCTAAAACCTTTGGTACGGAGCAAGATGGGAGGCAGTGCGTATTGGGTCAGTGGAGAGTACTGGGATCAGGTGAGAGGAGAGATGTTGTAACAAAAAATTGGGGCGGGCCAGGACTGAGGCTCTGGGATCGAGAGGAACGAGGTATTAGAATTTGGAAAGGGAGAGTAACACCATGCCACAGAATTGACTTTGGAACCAGCTACACTGCATCTATGGGGCTAGGGAGTAAGAATTTCCTAGCAGGCAGGAAGCTCAGTGAGAGTGTGGAAAGACTAAGACCAAAACATTTTCTATTAAAAGTAGAAAGTTGTACAAAAATGGTTAAAAAATACATTTGTAATATATATTTCACATATACTGGTCCACAGGAAACTTTGGTTTATCCGGAGGTTGTATGTCCGGAAACCTCGATCTAACGGCAGAAATCAGCAGCCGTTTTGTTAGGTTTTTTTTCTTTTTTTTTCTTCTCCTAGCATTTTTTTAAACAGTCAGTCTCTGGAAAGCCTCTCTGAAGCTGTTGCTAAGCTACAGAGACGCTTCCAAGGTATGGGCCGACTGTTTACAAGCTGTTGCTAAGCAACAGTGTTTGTTGTCAGATACGGAGATGAAAACCTCCGTATCCTTCAACATTAGCGCTGGTCTGTCCGGAAGTTTTCATAGATCGGCATCACGCCGGTCCCGTCGGTGCCGGATATCGCGAAGTTTCCTGTATTTCAAACTAGTGTAAGGTACCGAATACAGTGCTAAAATCACAATGGCCACAAGATGGTGCCATGTTCAGAACAAGTCTGAAAATTATAACAAAAAATTCTTGCATTTATTCATCATACTGGGTAGCCAATGACATATGGGAAATACACCAGCAAGAGAACTTGAACCTGCTGTAATCATTCATGAGTTACGTCCTAACATTATCTTGCTATCCGGCGTGCATCTTCTGTACTGTACACAAACACTAAAATTGCGGTGTGAGATTACAAGACACAGGCAATGCTTGAGGGAAGGGGATAAAGCCAAAGACTCCCTTTCTCTCGCTTCCCTTTCCACTGACCCGATACCAACCAGAGCTCCTCGTATGTTGTGGTGCCTCCAAGTAAACTTTGGAACAATACAACCATTTGCTTCACTCTTCTCCGGGGGGAGGGGGGGGGTGGGGGGGTACATCCCGGAGTCAGACTGAAACGCTGAAGGGACTTTCACTGCTGTGGCCTGGGTTCAAATCCAGCCCATACCAACGGTAGTGAAGTCTAGTCAGTCTCAAACTTGGTGGTCGCGCACATCAATCCGCGGAATAAAAACCACAAACTGCAATCTGAAACAGATAAAGCCAGAGGGAGGGCTTCTTTGGGGAAATAGCAACGTCAAATGGCTGTAGTTGGGGGCACTCTAATCCAATTTAGATTAAGAAACAACAGAGTAAGAAAGTTTCATTCTGCATCTGGGTAGCTTGAGACAGATAATATTTGTAAAAAAAAAAATGGAGAAACCTTCTGTTTCCAAGCACCAAGATTCTTCATGAGGATACAAAATTACCCCCAAAAACTCAATTTAACGCCAGCACATCTCCGGTGGTGTTACTCACACCATGTCAGGAGGTATGCAGCTTTACAGGGACTATTTCGCACACAATATATTACTTCGCTGCTGGGGAAACGTGCGCGCAACTCGGCCTGTCCTTTTAATGCCACATGTTCTTAAACACAGACATCCTATGGTAAAGGAGACATATTCCCCTCTGGTGCTAGCGAAGTTTCTCTGAAATCTCAGGGAATAACTGGCTTCCTGTTTTAAGTATAATAGAAATTTGTAGATTAAGTTCAATCTTCTTCTTCTTAGGCAGTCCCTCGGAACCGAGGATGACTTGCTTCCACACTAAAAATGAGTTCTCAGGTGACTGATGAGTCCAATGCGGGACCTGCAGTCTCTGTCACAGTTGGGGTTGTCTGTGAGGGTCCCGACGTTCCAGGTCCCTAACTTCATTTTAAAGGGTGGAAGATGCCTGTGCGTGAATTCTTTTAACGTGGGGTGGCCGTTGCACACCAGCTACCACACGGGGCTTGACAGAGCAAGGTCTTGGCCCAATGGCAAGGGGATCCAAGACGATTGGAGACCAGGCTCTGCTACAGCGGCCTAGCGCGCACACACACAGTTCAATACCACAATTGTGAGAGGTGTCTTGTGAACATTATATATAAAATTGCATAGAGACTTTTAACAAATTAGCTACATGAATGATGTACCATCTTATAATATGCACAGGGCAGGCAATTCTCTTTATAAGTTATATCAAACAATTCAAATTACCAGGTACGTTATTTAAATTGATTGCATGATCCCATGTTTTGACCCACTTGTCTTAATCCCCACCAGACGGGAAAGGAGCCACTTTGCAAAAACTGCGATCCGCAGAATACACAGGGCGCAATGGCTGTTGGATAGCAAGGAGAGGGAACCCTGGCTAATTTGTCCCTCGCTTAGCAAGGGCACTGAGGAAAGAGGTGATGGGTTACTATCTGTACTAAATGTTACACATTTAAGACCAATCCTAAACACAAAACCAAAAAAGTTAGGTATGGAACAAAAATGCTCCATGAACAAAGACAAACTCACACCTGTTTAGGATCTTAGCCAATGTTTTACATTTACAGAAAAACAAATACAAACATCTCAATTAAGTTATTTAGGATATGTACTACTTATTGTAGAACCCTGCTAAAAGCCCAAGACTGTATTTAACTGTTATTAGATTGTAGCACTGACCAAGTCCACTTCAGTGCATGCTCATCACGGAGCATTGCATTATAATGCTGGATAAAATGTAAATTCTAGAAACATGGCCTGACCTTTTTAATGACGTCATTTAGGAAGATAATTTCTGTCAGCTTCATGGTCAGGTCGTCTTCGTTAGTCCCCGATTTCAGGTCACTGACCACTGAAGGCCGGATGCAAAGTGGAGGAACCAGCAACCGAGTAAGGACCAAGTCAGCGGGCTTCCCTGCTTCCAGGTTCATAAGAAGCAGTGGGATATCTTCTGAGGGGATTCTTTTAAATAAGTTCAACACCACAAGGGGATTGAGATTCTCCTGAAAGATTAAGAAAGCGAGTTGTAGAAGACTGCATATAAAATAAGCTTTTGAGAGATTGCGGTGATATATAATCAATACTTTCAGAAATTATACACTCAGCAGGCAAACTTCCCTGGCTTTTAAGACAGCGATGTACTGTAATGAAGTACAGATTAAAGTATATATCCAAGACAGGTATGCCCCATACATTGTACACACCTTTCTCAAGGCTAATATTCAAGATAATTAAACATTAGCGTCGTGAAAACTTTTGAAGTGAATGCCCAACCTAAATTGCAAGCATCAAAATTTCTAAATTCTAATCAATAGATTTATTAAAATTAGAATGTTACGGTTAATTTATTGCAGAGTTTATATTCTCCTGTTACATTGATTGCAGGGCAGCTTTACGAACAAACTTCTCACATTATCTAATGAAACAATCGTACCGCTCAATAGAATTATTAAATAAAAATGATCCAAGAAATTTAATTCTGGTAATAAAGTGCGGAATTTGTCTTCAAGGATGCGAACACCACGATACTAACTTGAGCTCGTCCAAGCAGTGCCTCCACCTCTTTGTTATGTTCTATGGCTATATCAAAAGACTGTAGAAAATCTGATACCACAGGATCCATCACTTTCTTATTTGTCTTGTACTTTTCATGAATAATTTTTAATAAGCCACATTTTTTCACAGGACCTATTGAAAACAAAGCACCAACACTTTTAACTTGATACAACAGACGACGACACTGAAATACAAAATGCTGATCATCCATTTTGAGATAGGGCACGACAAGGTTTAAGACCTTGGATTTATATAGTGCTTTATTTTCAGAAGTGACCCAAAAGACTCCACATTGAATGAATTACTTTGTGCACTTACAATCTGGAGTTTTCACACAGCAAGATCCAACAAAGAGCAATGTGAAGAATGAGCAGTTAATGTTTTTTGGTGGTGTTTGGTGAGGGAGGAATATACACATGGGAATTATTCTTTGAATAGACATGGACATTTAAACCTCTGACTGAAATATTAGAACAGGTAAAGGGGGCCTTGGTTTAACGTCTCACCCAAAGGACAGCATCTTTAGCAATGCTGCACTCCCTCAGCACTGGAGTGTTAACCTAGATTGTGTGCTCAAGTCTTGACGTGGAACTTGAACCCATGGCCTTCTGGCTCAGAGGCAAACGTGCTACCAACCAAACCAAGCTGACACTTCATAAAGTCGGTGACAATAAAACGGAGTTACTTTTCATATGCAGAACATGTCAGGGGACAGAATGTTTATTTTCAAGCAGGGGCCCCGTTAACAAAATAAGAACATCTCATTTTATATAGACTGACCTCCATACATCACTTGCCTTAACTTGAACTTTTAAAAAGTGTAGCATTGATGCAAAGCTTTGGCAATGGATAAAAGGTTTCCTATAGGATGCTATTCACAAGTACAAGTAAAAGTTTCTTAAAGGATTACCAATCTAGTTAAGACTCTTCTGTACCCTGATCTTTCCCAAATGCCTGCTGCCAATACTTCCACTTGTTTTCAGGCAGTCATTACTGCATTTTGATAATGTTACTGCATTCACCCACCCCTCCTCATGATCTTGCCAATCTCCATGTCCATCTACCCAATATTTTTTGGTATCAAAATCAGAATTACTGTGATAGCAGTTTGACAGCTCTTAGTTATTGTCGGTGGAAGATGTTCTTTTGTTGGCCAGCTCATCATCAAAACAGGACACAAAACTGAAAACAACTTGTATTTATATAGCGCCTTTAATGTAGTAAAACGTCCTAAGGCGCTTCACAGGAATGTTATTAGACAAAAAATTTGACACCGAGCCACATAAGGAGAAATTAAGGCAGGTGACCAAAAGCTAGGTCAAAGAGGTAGGTTTTAAGGAGCGTCTTAAAAGAGAGAGGTAGCGAGGCGGAGAGCTTTAGGCAGGGAATTCCAGAGCTTAGGGCCTAGGCAACAGAAGGCATGTCCACCAATGAATGAGTGATTATAATCAGGGATGCTCAAGAGAGCAGAATTAGAGGAGCGCAGATATCTTGGGGGGTTGTGGAGCTGGAGGAGATTACAGAGATAGACACATAGAAACATGAGTAGGCCATTCGGCCCTTCAAGCCTGCTCTGCCATTCAATATGATCATGGCTGATCCTCTATCTCAATACCATATTCCCACTCTCTCCCCCTTTGATGCCTTTTGTGTCTGGAATTCTATCTATCTCCTTCTTAAATATATTCAGTGACTTGGCCTCCACAGCCTCCTGGAGTAGAGAATTCCACAGGTTCACCACCCTCTGAGTGATGAAATTTCTCCTCATCTCAGTCCTAAATGTCCTACCCCGTATCCTGAGGCTGTGATCCCTCGTTCTAGACCTTAATAGGGAGGGGCGAGGCCATGGAGGGATTTGAAAACAAGAATGAGAATTTTGAAATCGAGGCGCTGCTTAACCGGGAGCCAATGTAGGTCAGCGAGCACAGGGGGTGATGGGTGAACGGGGCTTGGTGCGAGTTAGGACACGCCTCAAGGTACCAGAGCATTCAGTGCGAACTTGTGTTCAAAATGCATACAAACATCTAGTCAGATAGAATATGGGTTACATGTATTGAGGCTCCCCTTACAGTACTCAAAAGTGTTCCTCAACCTCACGTGGACTATCCAACCAACGCAGGATTAGGAGAAAGTTTGTGCTTTGGAATTTTTGGTTAAGAACGGGGCTGAAATTAATTTATCAGTGAATTGTTTATTTAATTCTATCAATCGGTGTTGAATTCCAATACAGTTCACAAGTAAATAATGGAATGTGGAGTGTATCGCACAGCACCACCCAACTATATCCCAAGTTACAGCAGTGGAAATGCATTAAATAAGCAATCACTTCTGACATACAGAAACACTCATTTGTGTGTACCACTTCTGAGTGAGATACATTATCTTGAAAAAGTTATATGTTTTTCTTGTATATTTTTCCATAATGAGTTGAATACCCGCAGTAATTTTTAGAACGGGCTCCTACCATTGAAGGATCCGCAATATAGACAGATTGTCTTTTTCCTACATTTGTCAGAGACTTTCTTTTTTAAGCCTCGCTTCTGAAGATAGGTTAAGCCGGGCCTCTTCAAAGTATCTAGAAAAAGCTTCCTTTCTTCTTGAGACAGCATGATATGGGAACATATTTTACAGATCATCTGGGGAAAGAAAACACAGCAAGGCATGAGTAACTAGAAAAGGTTACAACCAGAATCGATAGCAGTAATTGTTGCATTCTGTACAGCTGCTTGCACGATAACCAAGATACAGTGAAATCTGTATAAACCGACACTCTCAAAAACACTTCGAGACCCCCAAATAACTTGCATGGTTAAATACACAAGAGGCACTCTGAAATCATGGACACTCGTAAATTGCAAACTACCCGACAGCCTTCAATGCACCAAACTCTTTTACAACTTAAAACACTCGACACGCAGGCACTGTTCCCTCTAATTTTGTTTTGGGCTGCAGGGCCCACTCAAAGAATCCGCGCATGCGCGGTTTTTGCATTTAAAAGCCGGTGAGCCGGCTGCGTGGGAGCTTCAGACAGCTGCGCAGCTTAAAGGGAACACTGCACGCAGGTTAGTGAGAGGTGGCAGCGGGCTTTGTAAAGGAAATGGCTATTCTGCAATGGGGAGCTCTTTACCCAGCATCCATAGCAACAGAGAAACCGCTCTATCTCTGGGATTGAATGCTTGCACGACTATCTCAGGGATAGAGCGGTTTCTCTGCTATGGGTGCTGGGTAAGGAACTCCCCATTCTACAAAAAACGCTTTTGTCACAAAACCCGGCTGCAGCTAGAGTAGGACCTCACCAGCCTCCCGAATCAAGGAAAGCGCGCGCAAACAGTGAGAGGGGGGTCATCCTTTCCTGACCTGGTGCCACGTCCATACACTCTTTCAGCGGCTGCTGGCAGCTCCTCTCCCCCTGACCCTGCCATCGCCCTTTTCCCCCCCCCCCATCGGCTTCTGATGGTGGATCCGCTTCTTTGAGGAGCTTTGGCTTTGGGGAGTGAAGGTGGATGGTTGTCCCGTGTCTCCCTGCTGCTCTATAGTTATGAACAGGTTTGTGGGTCCCAGCCAACAGTCAGTCTTCCGGCAGAATCACTGCAGTTTCACTCCTGCACACAATGTGACCAGTTGTGTTTTCCCTTCCAAATGTGCTCAATCCGTTCGAAGACTTGCCTTTAGAAGCTTCAATGTACCGGCACAACCGGTCATTGCATTTTCCCCACTTTTTTTTTTGTCCTGTGATAGCCCTAATGCTGGTAAGTAGAAACTGAGGAACGCTGTTCATTACTGAAGATACCCTCTGCTCCAAGGCTGTTTGAAATGAAACGGGAATTTAGACTGCAAAACTGTTAGGTGAACAGAGCTGAACACTGGTGTGCGGGAGGGGGATTCTTAGCAATGTTGCAGCTGATTAGTTGCGAATCATAATCTCAGCTGGTTCTTCAAGGTTGCTGGGAAACTTTTACGGTACAGGAAACTCTTTCGTATCCAGTACCGACGGGACCGGCGTGTTGCCGGTTGATTAAAAATTCCGGATAACGGAGAGGTATATCTACTGAGGCTATTTTTAACAAACAAAAGTAAAAAAAATAAGAAATGTGCAGTATAATTGGGTACTCATAAAATGTTGTGTTAAATGGATGGTGGAAGATGCTTGATTAAGTACAGTACTGCCAGTTGAGGGTAATCCATAACTCGGATCGGAAGAGACTACCGGCAGCGTGGAAGAGTCAAACCCGTTATTGAGGTGCTCAGATCGGAAGAGACTCCCGGCAGCGCGGGAGAGTCAGACTCCTGTTACAGGGGTTTTGAGATGTTCCGACTTCCGACAGCGCCAAGAAGCCGAGTAGTGGCAGTTTGGAGAACTACCCCCACTGACTAACTCGGCCACCACGGGAGACTCGGACTCGGCAACCGCGGGAGACTCGGACTCGGCAACATTTCCGGTTATTGAGGTGTTGTTTTCGGAGTATGAATTTTGCCGGTTAAGAGAGAATTCCGGATATTTAGGTGCCGTTTAAACGAGAGTTTCCTGTACATACAAATGACCACTGTGATAATGAGGGCACCTGCAATTAAGGCATACAGTTTTGTTTCTGCGCTGCTACAGATATGTGCATCAATGCGAACAGTAAATACTTTGAAAATCTCTGCCTAATTTTTTCCACGCAGTGACCGCGTCAAACACTCCCAACGCTGGTTTATGTCACTGCATCACAGGTGGCCCAATCCGTAAAGTCTCAACCCATACCTCACAGAACTCCCTACTGCGCTACGGCATTTCCACTTTCCAAACTCTTTCCTTTGAGACAGATTTTAAACCCTGATAAATGGGGAAAAATATTCTAATGCTGACAAGTGGAAACTAGTGTCAGAACGCCTGAAACACAGGACTGTTGGCCCTTCACAGCTAAACACAAGTGCCTGTTGTTTAGGCAGGATTTGAGTCCAATACTATGCCCCAAACTATGTTCTGACATACGATGCTATTTAGTCCCCTGTTGTAAATATGCATAAACATATAGCCAATTTATACTACAGAAGTTCCCATCATGTGTATTTGAGGAGTTTTTTTTAAAGTTTGCGCCTTGTTTATCGTCATTATCGGCTTTGCCAGTGCTCGCCATCCTGGGCTCCCAACTACCACCCTCCAAAATCTCTAAGTTGTCAAAAAGTCTACCATACAAATTCTGTCCCACAGTAAGCCCTGCTTGTCCCATACCGCCACCCCCCAATGGGTCAAATTTAAAATCCTTATTCTCTTCTACAAATTTCTCCAAGGCCTCATCCTACGCTACCTCTGCAACATTTTCCAGCGTTACTTCCTCCCCTGTACCCACTAGCCTCCTGTGCATCCCTCTATCCACTCCACCTTTGGAGCCTTTGGTTGTCTAAGTCCTACTCTCTGCAACTCTCTCGCTAAAGCCCTGGCTCTCCACCTCCCTTCCCATCTTAAAATCCATCTTTTCAACTAAGCTTTTAGCCATCTTTCCTAACCTTCCGATAAGGACGCAGCACCAACATTCCCCCTAAGCTGCGCGGGCGCGTGGCCGTGCATCGACCGTGAGGTCCCGCGCAGGCCGCTCACAAGCAGTAGCCGCTGGAAAAGATAGCGCGCAGCAAATTTAAAGGGACCGCGCACAAAAAAAAGAGGGGGAACATTGCTCAGCACCAGCTCCTTTTCTCCTCTATGAAGTGTCCGGAGCTGTTTTTCGACATTAGAGGTGCTACATAAATGAAAATTGCTCCTATTATTAGTGTTCAAGGTTTGGATTTACTATTAATACGTTTCTGTGGAACAGTTAAAAAAAAAAACTCCACAGCAATCACACCAAAATCTGGCATGGATCAGCCATGTACAATACAATAACCCTAAACCTGTTTTGCTTTTCTTCCTATGAGTTGCAGCTGATCATTACCACCCTCAAATTTCAACTCAAAGCCCTCCCACATAAGAACACTAACAGACTTCTCAAGTAGTGGGTCACGTAGTAAGAAAGCTGCTAGAGTGGGATCCGAGTGGCTACACGTTGAAATTATTCCTTGGCTGCAAGATCTCACATCCAGAGATTGGGTGTTCTACTGATAAGAGACCCAAGAGCTAACCCTTTAACATCTGGGCCCGCACAACATCTCAAAAGTGAAGTCTAGAAAGTTAATTGTATTGCAGTACCAGATTTGTACAATTGAAGCCATTTCACTTCCAGGGAATTTCTAAAGATAGAAATCAAATATGGTAAAGGAAGAAAGGCTTGCATTTCTATAGCGTCTGTCACGACCTCAGGACGCCTCAAAGCACTTTACAACCAATGAAGTACTTTTGAAGTGTAGTCACTGTTGTAAAGTATTTGACACAGTTACAATGCTAGTCAATTTAATAGACTGTACACGAGCAATAGGGACAAAGCTCGTGGAGGTGTTTTTCAAGACCTATTGAACATAACCTTCTGGGGGTTTAAAAACCCAACAGTAAAATTGACACATTTAAGGCAATGCTGGGAACAGCTTGCTTACACACAAAGATTAAATCTTCCATCTAGTATAATCACTAATACATTATATAATATCTATATATGTTATATATATCTATTTTACCTACACTGAATCAAGAACTCACAACGCATCCCACAGACAGCTCACCAATAAGGACTGTATAACGGTCATTGTTCGCAGAATCAGTACGCTCATAGCAGCTGTATGTTATTTCTCCCTACCTGTAAGATGCCAATAATTGCTTTAAAATATCCAACATGGAAACATGGCAGCTCCAAGTCAATGTACCCATAGTGCCCGATACAGTCAGCCAGATTCTTCCCACATGTTTCACACGGGCGATCTTTCTCACTGGTTCCCTATTGAGGTACAAGAGTTAAGAGCGATTAACTTGAAGAACAAATTACTGGAGCTGCTCATCGACAGAACGATCAAGCTACCAAACATGCTTCCGGAACACTTTAATAGGAAAACGTGCCAAAACACTTTCAATATTTTATTTTCTGGGCACACAGTAAACTCCTTATTGTTTGGTGCTTTGACAATAGAGGGAAATGGGACTCGATGGGTAGAAGACGCACTCTCAACAATTTACAATTCAAAAAGTTACACTGCAGCCATATAACTTCAGAAAGGAGAACTACAAACTATATGATTTTTGCCATTCCCATTTGCAACATTTTATCTTTCCTGCCTCTTACAAAAGTACAGGATGTTCTTTCAATTCCTTCCTCCCCCCCTTGTCTCTGCACCTGCTTAATATCTGTTACATCTCCAGCTTTTTCCAGTTCTGACGAAGGGTCCCAGACCCGAAACGTTAACTCTGTTTCTCTCTCCACGGATGCTGCCTGGCCTGCCGAGTGTTTCCAGCATTTTCTGTTGTTACTACAAACTATAACTGTGTTAATTAGCAACGTTACTTCATTATTTTCCTTTGAAAATCAAGCACAGTCCCTGCAACCCCTAAAGTTTTACAGTTAGCTTTTCCTACTCGGGTAAAAGCTGTGATTTACCGCAATATTAGTGTGAACGGACTCTGAGCTTACCATGCGATGGTCCAGCACACCATGGGACAAAGGAGTGTGGCTATTATCCTGGCTGTACAGGTTCTTGCTGACCACCTGGATGTGCGCCTGCTGCCGCATCTGTTCTGCGGACTTCATCCCAAAACAGATGTGGCTTCTACACGAGGGAGCAAACCAAAGATCATTACGGTCATGTGTATTTCGCTTAACAGATTAGTCCGAATAATAAGCCATTTAAAATTTACTACCCGTCTATTATATCCTGAAGACAAATACTGGTTTAATTCTCTACACATAACACTGTTGCCAACAGATCATATACAACCCCAGAACTGCACTCGACACGTCAAGTATGTTGTGCATTGGGTACCTAACATTTGTTGATCTCTGTGACTGTACGGTTTCAAATCGCCACACATTACATCAGTCAAAAATGGATAAAATTTATTGAAACACAAATGTGGCAATTCTGCAGGCAGAGAACATTTTTAGATACCCGAAGGACTAAAATATTGTTGGGTGCAATTATATGAATCGCATTTTATAAAAGACTTCTATATTTAATCAGGAATTTCAATGTTTTTTTTCTCGACAGTCCTCTATGTTTGGTTCTTGGCATACAAAATCCAAAAGCTCAGCCAAAGCAGAATCCACAAGAACAGTTCAACATAAATACAAGAAAATATTTCAGACTGAGCTACAGAGGTCCATACTTTACAGTGGAGACAGCCACTAGCAACCCAAACAAAAGATGATAGTAAAAGGCTTCACACCAATCCAAAATATTCTTCAAAAGAAACTTACCAACTGAGTTGGCTTTTAATACATTTCTTAAGTTATTGTAATGTGATATTTTAATTTTCCCAATCATTGAAAGAAGCTGTAAACACTTGCACTGAAAGGTAAAAATGTACACAAACTAAAAGGACTGTCAGGGTACATCTGATCAGCCGCCCGCCGACCCCCCGACCCCCCGGCCGACCCCCGACAAATTTCCCAGTCTTATAAAATACCTTCTGAAATCCGAAATTTTCCGAAAACCGAAACACGGCTGGTCCCAAGGTTTTCGGATAAAGGATAGTCTACCTGTACTTCCAAGTTTGCCGACGACGCAAAACTAGATTGAGAGTTGTGAGGAGGATGCAAAGAGGCTTCAAGGCGATTTAGACGAGTTGAGTGAGAGAGAAAATACATGGCAGATGCAGTAAAACGTAGATAAATGTGAAGTTATCCACTTCGGTAGGAAAAACAGAAAGGCAGAGTATTATTTAAATGGTGATAGATTGGGAAATGCTGATGTACAAAGGGACCTGGGTGTCCTTGTACACCAGTCACTGAAAGCAAACATGCAGGTGCAGCAAGCAGTTAGGAAGGCAAATGATATGTTGGCCTTCATTGCAAGAGGATTTGAGTACAGGAGCAAGGATGTCTTACTAGTGTTATACAGGGCCTTGGTGAGACCACAGCTGGAGTACTGTGTGCAGTTTTGGTCTCCTTACCTAAGAAAGGATATACTTGCCATAGAGGGAGTGCAGCGAAGGTTCACCAGACTGATCCTGGGATGGCAGGACTGTCGTACGAGGAGAGATTGGGTCGACTAGGCCTGTATTCACTAGAGTTTAGAAGAATGAGAGGGGACTTCATTGAAACGTATAAAATTCTAACGGGGCTAGACAGGCTGGATGCAGGGAGGATGTTTCCCCTGGGAGGTCAAGAACGAGGGGTCACAGTCTCAGGATACGGGGTAGGACATTTAAGACTGAGATGAGGAGAAATTTCTTCACTCAGAGGGTGGTGAACCTGTGGAATTCTCTACCACAGAATGCTGTGGAGGCTAAGTCACTGAATATATTTAAGGAGATCGATAGATTTCTAGACACAAAAGGCATCAAGGGGTATGGGGAGTGAGCGGGAATATGGTATTGAGATAGAGGATCAGCCGTGATCATGTTGAATGGCGGAGCAGGCTCGAAGGGCCGAAGGGCCGACTCCTGCTCCTGTGTTTCTAACTGCGGAATTGATATTGGAACAAAGTGGAGACACAGAGACTGCCTGGAAAAGGGAGTCTCTCACTCTCACTCGCTGTTAGTTCGGGTTGTTTCGGCTTTGCACTGATTAATTTATATCTTGTCTAGTGGCTGTTGGAGGTATATTTTAGTCCATATTTTTTAAGAGGCTTCCTGCATGTAGGAGCACAGTGCAGGGGATACTCAGTGGTTCAGACCGGCCCATGGTCCACTGCTGAATCACACTGTCTCGTAAGAGAGTGACAATTTCAAGTATCGAGAATATAAACATCATTGCAAATTTTTACAAGCTTAATTTTATTAAAAGAATACAGTTAATGGTTGTCATTTTTAAACTGGCATTTTGCGCCAATATAAAATCCGTGGGCACTTTTAATTTGGCAGAAATTCAGGATTTCTCACAAAGTTAATACTGTCATCATTTTATTTTAAAAAATAAGTTAATTCCTGACTTGCTGAAGTTAACTGAGTGCCCACATACAGTTTCCAGCTCACCAAATAATGAGATTACCTAGAACTTGATGGACGCGAGCCCTGGGCCACATTCCCCATTACATACTTTCTTAAATGACTATCCTCGATGGGAGAAGGAGGGGGAATGGATCGGAAGCTAAACAGGATCTGTTTGGGTTCAAAGTGGCTCCAAGACGACACTTTGGACAATGAAACATTGAAAACAAACCAACCCTGTGGTAGACTGCAATCATGAAAAGTAAATAAAACACTTGTACAATCATAAAGGTACATTGTAACTACTGTCACACAAAGGAAAGCTTGGTTTGGAATGAATACTAGACAATCAGGCTATAACCAGTGACACGGTGAACATGTCCAAGCCAGTGTGCACACACTGCATTCCTGAATATAAGCAGCTTGATGAACACGCTTTCAATAAAACAATCACCTGTACATGCAAGGCAAAACAAGCATGTTTGATTTGGACAGGTTGGGTGATTGGGCAGAGGCATGGCAGATGCAGTATAATGTGGATAAATGCGAGGTTATCCACTTTGGTGGCAAAAACAGGAAGGCAGATTATCTGAACGGCAATAGATTGGAAGAAGGGGAAGTGCAACGAGACCTGGGTGTCCTTGTGCACCAGTCGCTGAAGGTAAGCATGCAGGTGCAGCAGGCGGTTAAGAAAACAAATGGTATGTTGGCCTTCGTAGCGAGAGGGTTTGAGTACAGGAACAAGGATGTCTTGCTGCAGTTGTACAAGGCCTTGGTGAGACCGCACCTTGAGTATTGTGTGCAGTTTTGCTCGCCTTATCTGAGGAAGGATGTTCTTGCCATGGAGGGAGTGCAAAGAAGATTCACCAGACTGATACCTGGGATGGCAAGAATGACGTATGAGGAGAGAGTGGGTCGATTGGGCTTATACAGGAAACTGGTTTATCCGGAGGTTGAATGTTCGGAAACCTCAATCCACCGGCAGAAATCAGGAGCCGTTTTGTTAGGTTTTTTTCTTCTCGTGGCTTTTTTTTCCAACAGTCAGGCTCTGCAAGGACTGAGATGAGGAGGAATTTCTTCACCCAGAGAGTGGTGAACCTGTGGAATTCTCTACCACAGAAGGCAGTTGAGGCCAATTCATTAAATATATTCAAGAAGGAGTTGGATATATTTCTTAAGGCTAAAGGGATCAAGGGATATGGGGAGAAAGCAGGGACAGGGTACTGAATTTGGATGATCAGCCATGATCTCATTGAATGGCGGAGCAGGCTCGAGGGGCCGAATGGCCGACTCCTGCTCCTATCTTCTATGTTTCTATAAAGGTCGTGGATCAGCAACTTGCCAATTACTGCCCATGCTGTTTAACTGTGACCAACCATCTTAGTTTTACACCTTGTATTGCTGCTAAATGCAGCCATCACGACTATGGCCATATAAATGAATGCACATCACAAGGAGTGTGGTCAGAGAGAGGAGGAGCCTTCTGCACAGGCACTGATCCACAATACCCGCAATCACTTAAATATGTTGTGCCCGCAAACAAAAAAAAATCATTTTTATGAGCAGCAAATTTTCCAGATAGTGTTTGTCTAATTACATTGATGTTCATTTTAAGAACATAAGAAATAGGAGCAGGAGTAGGCCAATCGGCCCCTCGAGCCTGCTCCACCATTCAATAAGATCATGGCTGATCTGATCCTAACCTCAAATCTTCTATCACTCTGCATCCACCCGAACCCATGTGATCTCCCGGGAGAGGCGAAAAACCAGATAAAGACCCAATGGCCAATTTGGGAGAAAAAAATCTGGGAAATTCCTCTCCGACCCAACTAGGCGATCGAAATTCTTCCAGGAGATCACTCTGTCCCTATATTTTCTACAGTACTTACCTTCTGTAAAGGCGATCTCCACCCCAGCCAGGAACAGGAATAAAACCATCTCCTGAAATCTAACACAGAATTAGAACACAGTAGGAGCAGAACCAGGCTACACGGCCCCTGGGCCCACTCCACTACCCACAGGGCCATGACCATTCCGAACCTAGACTCATGTCCAATTTCCTGCCCGCTCCCCATAACCCTTAATTCCCTTTACTTCTAGGAAACTATCTATTTCTGTTTTAAATTTATTTAATGATGTAGCTTCCACAGCTTTCTGGGGCAGCAAATTCCACAAACCTACCACCCTCTGAGTGAAGAGGTTTCTCCTCATCTCAGTTTTGAAAGAGCAGCCCCTTATTTTAAGATTATGCCCCCTAGTTCTAGTTTCACCCATCATTGGGAACATCCTCACCGCATCCACCCGATCAAGCCCCTTCACAATCTTATATGTTTCAATAAGATCGCCTCTCATTCTTCTGAACTCCAATGAGTAGAGTCTCAATCTACTCAACCTCTCCTCATATGAACTTGGCAAACTGTAAACAGAAGCACCAATAATGCCACTGATAACCTTTCTGATTAAATAATCAGTTGGTACAGTTTTAGCTCCAGAAGTTTTGGAAAACTTGTCCAGTTGAAGTCATCCGACATGATTTTTCTCAATCAAGTTTTAAAATATCCCAACGTATTATTTAACACAATTACCGCCCCCCACCCACCCCCCCAAACACCCACCTATGATTTCCTTACAAAAACAGGTTATTACAAGGGTGGTTTCTTTTGTGAATTTATATGAGGAAACAGCATGAACGATGCAGGTTAGCTCACACTGAATCATGTGAACAGGCAAGGTACAGTGGGAACAATCCCCATCAAATTAGTCCCATGCAGTACCTGGCAGGGCAGAGATATGGTAGCCCCAGAGTTGCAAGAGCTCAGTAGACCTAACTCAATCCTGAACGAAGGCCTCCTAAATGCCAATGACTCATCTTCCTGGAGGCACTGTGCAAGCAATGAAGTTTCTAATGCGAGTAAGGACATCGGGGGTTCTTGCTTGAATTCTGCAGGCCCAATGACTATCTCCAACAAGTGAGAGTCTAACCACCGCCCCCTTGACATTCAATGGCATTACCATCGCCGAATCCCCCACCATCAACATCCTAGGGGTCACCATTGATCAGAAACTTAACTGGACCAGCCACATAAATACTGTGGCAACAAGAGCAGGTCAGAGGCTGGGTATTCTGCGGCGAGTGTCTCACCTCCTGACTCCCCAAAGCCTTTCCACCATCTACAAGGCACAAGTAAGGAGTGTGATGGAATACGCTCCACTTGCCTGGACGAGTGCAGCTCCAACACTCAAGAAGCTCGACACCATCCAGGACAAAGCAGCCCGCTTGATTGGCACCCCATCCACCACCTTAAACATTCACTCCCTCCACCACCGGCGCACCGTGGCTGCAGTGTGTACCATCTACAAGATGCACTGCAGCGATTCGCCAAGGCTTCTTCGGCAGCACCTCCCAAACCCACAACCTCTTCCACCTAGAAGGACAAGGGCAGCAGATGCATGGGAACACCACCCCCTCCAAGTTCCCCTCCAAGTCACATACCATCCTGACTTAGAAGTATATCATCGATCCTTCATCATTGCTGGGTCAAAATCCTGGAATTCCTTCCCTCACAGCACTGTGGGAGTACCTCCACCACACGGACTGCAGCGGTTCAAGAAGGCGGCTCACCACCTCCTTCTCGAGGGCAACTAGGGATGGGCAATAAATGCTGGCCTTGCCAACGACGCCCACATCCCATAAGCGAATTTAAAAAAAGTAGTGCCTGTCCCTTATTCCAACGATGAGGAAACACTGAGGACAGATCCTTCAGGCCTACAGGACTCAAACAGCCAAAACCAGCATCCTTGCCATCAGACAAAATATCACAGCACTTAGTGTTGCCGACAGGAGGGCGAGTTAGTGAGGCTGGGAGACATTTCGCCAACACTCGGGCACAAGCACCAGCTCAATGCAGTACCTTCAAGACAGGAGGGGACAAACACATGGAACAATGTTTACTTTCCAGAATGAGATTTTTTAAATGAGCAAGTCCAAATGAACACTTTAGAGACCTGCTGTCTCAGAAATCCATATGATGTTTCCACCAACCCAATCTCTGCATTATCCCATACGTACACTAACTCACGATCATATCCTAAACTCCCTGGCATCCCAACTTTAGCCCACACTTAACCCCAAAGCTCCCTATTCCAGCACCTCCCACTCCTATATAAAAACTACAATCTCAGCCCCCACTCTCCCTTCCCCGTACCCCCAGTCTCCCTTCCCCGTACCCCCAGTCTCCCTTCCCCGTACCCCCAGTCTCCCTTCCCCGTACCCCCAGTCTCCCTTCCCCGTACCCCCAGTCTCCCTCCCCCGTACCCCCAGTCTCCCTTCCCCGTACCCCCAGTCTCCCTTCCCCGTACCCCCAGTCTCCCTCCCCAGTCCCTCTTCTCAATCCCCTACCCCAGCTCTCCGCCCCCCCCCGCTTTCCCTATCCCAGCTCTTTTCCCCCGCCACCCTACCGCACTCCCTACCCTTAGCTCCCCCCTCCCCCACCAGCTTCCCCCCGCTCTCTATCCCAGCCTCCCCAACACCTCTCCCCCAGCCCCCCCTTCACTCCCCCCCAGCCCCCACCTACACTCTCCCCCAGCACCCCCTTCACTCCCCCCCAGCACCCCCTTCACTCCCCCCAGCCTCCCCCTTCACTCTCCCCCAGCCCCCACACTCTCCTCAGCCCCCCCTTCACTCCCCCCCAGCCCCCCTTCACTCTCCCCCAGCCCCCCCACCACTCCCCCCCAGCCCCCCCTTCACTCCCCCCCAACCACTCCCCCCCAACCACTCCCCCTCCCCCCCACCCCCTCCCCCTCAGCCCAGCCCCTCCCCCCCACCCACTCCCCCCCAGCCCCTCCCCCAGCCCCCCCTTCACTCTCCTCAGCCCCCCTCCACTCTTCTCAGCCCCCCCTCCACTCTCCTCAGCCCCCCTCCACTCTCCTCAGCCCCCCCTCCACTCTCCTCAGCCCCCCCTCTCACTCTCCGCAGCCCCCCCTCACTCTCCGCAGCCCCCCTCACTCTCCGCAGCCCCCCCTCACTCTCCGCAGCCCCCCCTCACTCTCCGCAGCCCCCCCTCACTCTCCGCAGCCCCCCCTCACTCTCCGCAGCCCCCCCTCACTCTCCGCAGCCCCCCTCACTCTCCGCAGCCCCCCTCACTCTCCGCAGCACCCCCCTCACTCTCCGCAGCAACCCCCTCACTCTCCGCAGCAACCCCCTCACTCTCCGCAGCCCCCCCTCACTCTCCGCAGCCCCCCTCACTCTCCGCAGCTCCCCCTCACTCTCCTCAGCCCCCCTCTCACTCTCCTCAGCCCCCCTCTCACTCTCCTCAGCCCCCCACTCTCCTCAGCCCCCCACTCAGTCTCCGCAGCACCCCCACTCTCCGCAGCACCCCCTCACTCTCCTCA
This sequence comes from Somniosus microcephalus, assembly GCF_052327205.1. Classification (NCBI taxonomy): domain Eukaryota; kingdom Metazoa; phylum Chordata; class Chondrichthyes; order Squaliformes; family Somniosidae; genus Somniosus; species Somniosus microcephalus. The sequence goes on along the minus strand of NC_141015.1, from coordinate 34,474,031 downwards.
GCCCCCCCACTCTCTTCAGCCCCCCTCACTCTCCTCAGCCCCCCTCACTCTCCTCAGCCCCCCCTCACTCTCCGCAGCCCCCCCACTCTCCTCAGCCCCCCCACTCTCCTCAGCCCCCCCTCACTCTCCTCAGCCCCCCTCACTCTCCTCAGCCCCCCTCACTCTCCGCAGCCCCCCCCTCACTCTCCGCAGCCCCCCCCTCACTCTCCGCAGCCCCCCCTCACTCTCCGCAGCCCCCCTCACTCTCCGCAGCTCCCCCTCACTCTCCTCAGCCCCCCACTCACTCTCCTCAGCCCCCCCACTCTCCGCAGCACCCCCTCACTCTCCTCAGCCCCCCTCACTCTCCTCAGCCCCCCCTCACTCTCCGCAGCCCCCCCACTCTCCGCAGCCCCCCCTCACTCTCCTCAGCCCCCCTCTCACTCTCCTCAGCCCCCCTCTCACTCTCCTCAGCCCCCCTCTCACTCTCCTCAGCCCCCACTCAGTCTCCGCAGCCCCCCCACTCTCCGCAGCACCCCCTCACTCTCCTCAGCCCCCCCTCACTCTCCTCAGCCCCCCCCACTCTCCTCAGCCCCCCTCACTCTCCTCAGCCCCCCCCACTCTCCTCAGCCCCCCCCACTCTCCGCAGCCCCCCCTCACTCTCCGCAGCCCCCCTCACTCTCTCCTCAGCCCCCCTCTCTCTCTCCTCAGCCCCCCTCTCTCACTCTCCTCAGCCCCCCCCTCTCAATCTCCTCAGCCCCCCCCTCTCAATCTCCTCAGCCCCCCCCTCTCAATCTCCTCAGCCCCCCCCTCTCAATCTCCTCAGCCCCCCCCTCTCAATCTCCTCAGCCCCCCCCCTCTCAATCTCCTCAGCCCCCCCTCACTCTCCTCCACTCTCCACAGCCCGCCCCCCTTCACTATCCCCTCCCCCAGCCTCCTCACTATCCAAACGCTCCCCTTGGCCCACATGCTGCCCTCTGAGCCCCGCCACCCATGTGCCTCACTACTGCCGGCACTGAACACGCCCCTCCTCACATTTTCTTGGCCACATCCGTCTCCCTGAACTGCTCCTTCACCATGGTGGTGGTGGTGATGATGGCAGCTGCCCGGCTGCCTCTCGCCCTTCAGCTTCAGCTCCGGCTCCAGCCCCGGCTTCTCACTGCGGCCCGCGCCTGCGCACCGCCGCCGTCCTTCCTCCCTCCCTCCCGCGACAGCGCCACCCACAGGCACCCGGCCTAACGAGCAGCGTCAAATGATTGCAATGAGCTGGAAACCACTGCTTGCAAGGGCGGTGGAAGCACATTCACTAGTGCCTGTCCAAAGGGAATTAGATATCTACAGATAAGGATAAATTCTCTGCTATTTAAAGCACTGTACAAGTTGTTGGGAATTTAGGGCTGATCTCAGGGAGTGTTTCTTCATACAAAAGGTGGTCACTAAGGGAATGGTAGCGTAGTGGGAATGTCACTGGACTAATGATCCAGAGACGTGGGTTCAAATCCCACCATTGGCAGCTGCTGAACTTAAATTCAGTTTTGGGCTTATACTCGCTGGAGTTTAGAAGAATGAGAGGGGATCTCATTGAAACTTATAAAATTCTAACAGGACTAGACAAACTAGACGCAGGAAGGATGTTCCCGCTGGCCGGGGAGTCCAGAACCAGGGATCACAGTCTAAGGATACGGGTAAGCCATTTAGGACAGAGATGAGGAGGAATTTCTTCACCCAGAGAGTGGTGAACCTGTGGAATTCTCTACCACAGAAGGCAGTTGAGGCCAATTCATTAAATATATTCAAGAAGGAGTTAGATATATTTCTTAAGGCTAAAGGGATCAAGGGGTATGGGGAGAAAGCAGGGACAGGGTACTGAATTTGGATGATCAGCCATTGAATGGCAGAGCAGGCTCGAGGGGCCGAATGGCCTACTCCTGCTCCTATCTTCTATGTTTCTATGTCACAGTTGGCACGGGCTCGATGGGCCGAATGGCCTCCTTCTGTGCTGTCACCATTCTGTGATTCTAAGATAAATTTGCAGGGCTATGGGGAAAGGACAGTGGGTTGGGATTAATTGGATAGCTCTCACAAAGGCACGATGGGCTGAATGGCCTCCTGCGCTGTTATGATTTTATGAATGTTAGTGCTGATAGGCTCTCCTTTTTGCTTTGAACATTAAACCTTTTTTTTGATCAGATCTGTCACTGCTGTGCAATTCCAAGGTGTGAGATTTTCAAGACAAATCTGAGGGGAGGTCTACATGCACCCAAAAATATAAACATCACAAGATAGGCTTAGATGGAAAAAAAAGCCATTCAACCTCAAAATACCAACCCTGTCATCTCATCACAGCATCAAACTATTTATTAAGTAAATCCAGCATCCTGGCCTCAACCCCTTTGTGGCAACTTGTTCCAACTGTGATCACCTCCTGTGTGAAGCAACACTCCCTGAGATCAGCCCTAAACCTGGCCTTCCCAACAACAACTTGCATGTGTACAGCGCTTTACACAACAGAGAATAGACTGAGTTGCAGTAGAAGAATTAGGTCATATGATCAAAGCATGGTCTTGGGGAGGCTTTTAAAGGGTGGGAGGGCAGTAGCAAAATGAAGAGGTTTAGGAATAAGCTCCAGAGGAAAGATGGCTGGAAGCTTATCCATCCAGCAAGTGAGGAATGCAGACAAGACAGGAGGTCAGAGCTTGAAGTGGCCGAGCAAGCCATTCAGTTGTTAAAGACCACTATGAAACACTGACATAAGAAAACTACTAGGCACTTGGTCTGAGTATTAAACAAGGCTTTAATCAACTGTTTTTCAACATGCAGATCTAGTTGTGTCCTTCACTAGTTCCTGTTAAAGAATGTCCTGAGCAAGCTGGGCCCATGCCCGAGTATTTATACTCTCCCTGGACAGCGCCACCAGCAGGCCGCCCAGTATTACTTCATAAGTCATTTCCACATGAATGACAAGATTCATGTCAAACACTATCACCACAAGAACTGAAGCAATTCAAGAAAGTGGCCCACCACCACCATGTAGGGGTGGGGATTAAGTATCTTCCCAGTGTTGTCCACATCCTGAGAATATATAAATATAAAAGGTTGTTTGTCCAGGAGTTGGGAAGTGAGGGGATCAATGGTGGGTGTCATGTGTTTTCTGTGATCCTCAAACAGAGGTGGGAAGGGTAACAGGGGAATGGCAGAGGTTGGGAGACCACGAGTGACTTGGCCCTGACAAAAGCAGCAAAGGGAGAAACGAGGTTGCTGCTGAGCAGATCGAAAAGGGCAGGAGTATTGTGAGCAATGGAGGGCCAAAGAAGAGGACCTTTTTCCTGCTCCTCCTTGGCCCACAAGGACACAAAGAAAAGAAGGGAACGGACCTTTCTGTGCCTCTTCGGCCTGGTGGGGAAGCCAAGCCAGCTTCTCCAAACAGGCCTGGGGGGGTCAAGATTGTAGATGATGTCATCTGGACCCGATCTGCATATTTAAACCAGGTTCTCGCTGGCTTTGGGCGGGTGACCTTGGTCTCTGCCATTTCAAATTGTAGTCGGCAGTATCGGGGCAGGAGGCCAGCGGGTAAGTCTCCAGTTCTATTTTAACTGCCCCCTAGTCCGGTTTCTGTCGGGCGGGGTGGTTAAAAGTCCCCCCCATTGAGTGTCCTGCTGGAAGTATAAACCGTCGAGGGACTTATTCCTTTCAGAGATGCCTCAGATTCTTGTACGATAGCAAAATACTGGTGACCCCGAGCTTCCGGTCGCCTGTCATTTTAATTCACCGCCCCATTCCCACTCGGACCTCACCGTCCTCGGGCTCTTGCATTGTTCCACGGAAGCTCAGCGTAAGCTCGAGGAACAGCACCTCATCTTCCGATTAGGCACTTTATAGCCTTCCGGACTCAACACTGAGTTCAACAATTTCAGATCATAACCTCGGCCCCTATCATATTTATATATTTTTTATCCACACTTTTGGTTTGCGCCTTTTCTTTTTTTCTCTCTCCCACATGGCAGCTGTCTTTCATTCTGCCAGCGCATTTCACACTTCATCTACAGCCATCTTTTGTTTCTTAACCTGCCCCATTACCATCTCGTCTCGCCTTGAATATCTCTTAATGTCTCTTAACTTCTCCTGCCTCCTATCCTATCACAGACCTTTCCTTTTGCTCTTTCATCCCCTCCCCCTTTTCCCAGCCCCTACACTTGCTTAAAAATCTGTTCCATTTCCTGCTTTTTCCAGTTCTGACGAAAGGTCATCGACCTGAAACGTTAACTCTGTTTCTCTCTTCACAGATGCTGCCCGTCCTGCTGAGTATTTCCAGCACTTTTTGTTTTTATTTCAGATCTGCAGTATTTTCTTTTTGTCCTAAAGCACTTTACAGCCAATGAAGTATTTTTGAAGTGTAGTCACGGTTGTAATGTAGGAAGCACAGCAGCCAATTTACACACAGCAAGCTCCCACAAACAGCAATGTGATAATGACTGACATGAATCTTATCATTCATATGGAAATGACTTATGAAGTAATACTGGGCGGCCTGCTGGTGGCGCTGTCCAGGGAGAGTATAAATACTCGGGCATGGGCCCAGCTTGTTCAGGACATTCTTTAACAGGAACTAGTGAAGGACACAACTAGATCTCCATGTTGAAAAACAGTTGATTAAAGCCTTGTTTAATACTCAGACCAAGTGCCTAGTAGTTTTCTTACATCAATGACCAGATCATGTTTTTTTGGTTATGTTGATTAAGGGAGAAATATTGGCCAAGACACTGGCGATAACTCCCCTGCTCTTCTTCAAAATAGTGCCATGGGATCTTTTACATCCACCTGAGAGAGCAGACGGGGCCTCGGTTTAACGTCTCATCCGAAAGACGGCACCTCCGACAGTGCGGCACTCCCTCAGCACTGCACTGGATTGTCAGCCTAGCTTTATGTGCTCAAGTCTATGGAGTGAGACTTGAACCCACAATCTTCTGACTTAAGAGGAGGGAGTGCGACCTGTTGCAGAGCATTTCAAAATACTCGACACAAGTCAGGAGCAAGAGTGTAAACAGTCTTTATTTTGCATGGGTGGGAGAAATCTCTGTTCCACCAGGGTCGAGAGAATTTCTGCTTTTACAAAGAAGCAGGCTGCTTTTATTCTTGAAAACTGCTAAGATCAACTTGTTGTTTTGCACGTACGAAAAACTGCAGACAGGTTGTCTTAACAGTCTTTATTTGCAGAAGTTAATGTCTATCACCTAAGCTGTAGCAGCTAACCACATCCTAACATAAGAAATAGGAGTCGTCGGCCATTCGGCCCCTCGAGCCTGCTCCGCCATTCAATGAGATCGTGGCTGATCTTCTGCCTCAACTCCACTCACCGGTCCTATCGCCATATCCCTTGATGCCTTTACTAGTCAGAAATCTATCGACTTCTGTTTTGAATATACCCAATGATTGAGCCTCCACAGCCCTCTGGGGTAGAGAATTCCAAAGATTCACCACCCGCTGTGTGAAGAAATTTCTTCTCATCTCAGTCTTGATCGGCCTACCCTTTATCCTGAGGCTGTGGCCCCTGGTTCTAGACTCCCCAGCCAAGGGAAACATTCTCCCAGCATCCACCCGATCAAGCCCTGTAATAATTTTGTATGCTTCAATGAGATCCGCTCATTCTTCTGAATTCAAGAGAATACAGGCCTAATTTACTCAATCTCTTCTCATACGACAGTCCCGCCATCCCATGGATCGAACTCGTGAAACTTCGTTGCACTCCCTCTATGGTAAGTATATCCTTCCTTAGGTAAGGAGACCAAAATTGTACACAGTACTCCAGGTGTGGTCTCACCAAGGCCCTATATAATTGGAGTAAGACTTCTTTACTCCTGTACTCAAATCCTCTTGTAATGAAGGCCAGCATACCATTTGCCTTCCTAATGGCTTGCTCCACCTGCACATTCACTTTCAGTCACTCATGTACAAGGACACCCAGGTCCCTTTGAGCATCTGCATTCCCCAATCTTTCACCATTTAGGAAATACTCTGCCTTTCTGTTTTTTCTACCAAAGTGGATAACTTCACATTTATCCACATTATATTCCATTTGCCATATTCTCGCCCACTCACTGAGCCTTTCGAGATCCCCTTGAAGCCTCTTCACAACTGACACTGCCACCTAGCTTTGTATCATCAGCAAATTTGGAAATGTTACATTTAGTCCCCTCATCCAAATCATTGATATAGATTGTGAATAGCTGGGGCCCCAAGCACCGATCCTTGCGGTACCCCACTAGTCACAGCCTGCCATCCTGACCCATTTATCCCTACTCTTTGTTTTCTGTCTGTTAACCAATTCTCAATCCATGCTAGTATATTACCCCCAATTCCAACTGCCCTAATTTTGTTCACCAACTTCTTGTGTGGGACCTTATCGAAGGCCTTCTGAAAATCCAAATACACCACATCTACCGGTTCTCCTTTGTCTACTCCACTAGTTACATCCTCAAAGAACTCCAATAGGTTTGTCAAACAGGATTTCCCTTTCATAAATCCATGTTGACTCTGGCCAATCTTACTACCAGTTTCTAAGTGCCTAGTTATTGAATCCTTTATAACAGATTCCAGCATTTTCCCAACTACTGATGTGAGGCCAACAGGTCTGTAACATCCTCTGTTCAGAGAGGTTGTCTCCATGGCTACACTTATCTAGACACTTTGTGGTTTCTGTTATCTGGGTCATAATGTTAAGACTCAGCTCAACAGTTTAGGTCAAGCCTCTCTGCATTTTTAGCTTACCCAAACACTACCCACTGGCTGACACAGAGAAAAGTCTGGCTAAATACAGTAAGTAGGAACTATGCATTACTACCTGCTCTCTGTGCCTGCGAGGATGAGTCACAGACTTGGTACGTTCTAGGAATAGCACAGTATTGACTTTGAAATTGTGTCTTGATTGTTGTCCCTCTGTTTGAAGTGTTGGTCACTAAATGAACACTGCTTCCCCCTCTTGTACATTGATAAGCCCGGCGGGGGCTTCTACTGAGGAAGCAGCTTGTGCGGAACGATTCTGGACCTGATGCAGTTGTACTGGGATCTAGAAGGCAGATCAAACATGGCCTGAAGCTGTATCTGATCAAATAAAGTTTCCTATTATGATCTGGGCTTTCTTATTCTCATGAAGCCAATTTGCTCAAATTTTATTTCTACATAATAAAGCATTGAAAGGCACCAAACAATCCAATCTTTGTCAGCAGTGCAGCTAGCTCTGAATGGTTAACGTGTAGATGTCACCTCATAAAAGTAATGTACCGTTTGTAAAAGATGTATATTATAATAGAAAATTTGACTCTGTCACAACATTCTGGCATTACTGAAAATCCGACACTCTCTGAGATTAGTTTCCCAGTATAAATAAAAGTTGTAGAAATATACTGGTCACTCAGTGCGCCTGAGAGAATGAGAGCGAGAGAGAAAAAGCTGGAGAAGGAATGAGAAAGAAAATGATAAATGAGAGAGTTACAGAAAATGGAGAGAGAAGCAGCATGTATTTAAAGAGGAAGTGAACATTTATGGTGGCAGTGTTGACAAAGCTCTGTACATGGTACAGTCTCCAAGCATAATTAGACGATCAACCACATGTATTCCAATATATGGAGTGGGTACAGATTATGTTCACATTGAAATCAGGGTCACGGTGGCAAGGCAGAGTGCCACCCCCTCCATCTCATAAGAAATGCACAGACCAAGATGAACAAGGAATGATTTGGTCAAACACGCTTGTGAATTGGTTGCATAGTATTTATTTTTAATCATTTACATTTTTAGCACACCACATGTTGCCCCTTCTTTCGTGGGCCCTCGCTTTCAGACACCCTCCTTCACCGTCAATAACAAACTGAGCGGAGCCAACAATAGGTCCGCGTAACTCTCAACTCACTGCTCATTCGGAGACACCCAACTCACTACCTCCTTTCCCTGGCGTTCCTGCTGCTAACGTTCGGAGGAACCCCAGCAGGCTGAGGGGTCACTGGGGGATTCTTTGGGCCAGGATAACCAACCGTAACTGTAGGCTCGTGAAGCAAATATTTCCATTGGCGTCTGAACCCTACGGGGGGGGGGGGTGGAGGCGGAGGAGAGCACGGGCCGCATGCCCATTACTGCAAACTCTTGGTTCTAGGCCTGCCAAAGGATGCTTCGGACAACGTGCCACTCGCCTTGGATCTGAAGAACAGGTCCATCGCCATATTGGCTCAATCACGAAAGGTGACGATGAAACCAAGGAGAGAGAGTGTGTGTGTGTGTGTGTGTGTGTGTGTGTTTCAATTCTGCAAATATAAACAAAAAGAAACATCCTGGCACATTTGACTTAAGTTAATCAGTTTTGATTGAAGATGGTTAGGAAATTGCTTGTATTAGGAATTCCCTGCCGTCTTATCACATTAGAGCCTCTGAACAAGAAGGCACAACATGCGGACACCCAGTTTAATTTGCAGCAGGAGTGTCACGCAGCTTTACAACAAGAATATATAAAAATACAAGGAATACAGACCATTCAGCTCCCTTAAAGCGATTGTTTGAGTTCAGTTTCTCCTAGGCAACTGCACACTTGTGATTTTTTGACAGCGAGAACATTTTATTAAGAAACTCAAAAGTTGCAAGTGGGGGGAGGGGGGGGGGGTGCGATAACTGTCCCGATAGCCATAAAATGCTCTGCAATGCGAAAATGCACTCTCTCTGCAGCTGAACAAACATACTTGAATATGCTGATAAAAAGTGGATTACATTTACAAACTGAAACAAATTAAACTAAAATGAAAGAAAGCCAAGGAAGGTTTCATGGTACGACAGGCCGAGCTGTTTTTGGAAAACCTGCATCAAACTCTCCGCCACCGTTCGTCTCCCTCTCAGTCGTTCGAGCCACACAGCTGGAGCAGGAGCTTCCTGTAATCTCCAGAGGAGTCGTCCTGGCAACAAAAGAAACAGCTGATGAGAAGGAATGGTTGGATGGTCGAGCTGCCCGGCGAAGCATAGTCTACCAGGTCTACTCCCGTGTCTACATTAAAAGGTGCCAGAGAGCCTGGATTACAGGAGGTTGCCCTGTTTGGTCACCACTGAACGGAAGGCTCGGAGTTAATCCAAGGGCTGGCTGGACTATCCAGACTCGATCCCCAGTCTCTGCCGAGTTAGCAGATACCAGCAGCTGCCAGTGCCGAACATAGAAACAGAAGGAGGTCACTCAGTCCCGCGAGCCTGTTCCGCCATTCAATGAGATTGTGGCTGATCGGTGACCTAACTCCATATACAGGAAACTTTGGTTTATCCGGAGGTTATATGTCCGGAATACTCGATCTAACGGCAAAAATCAGGAGCCGTTTTCTATATGTTTTTTTAGTTCTCGTTGCTTTTTTTTCCCCCCCGTCAAGCACTGCAAGGTCTGTAGCTATAGCAACAGCTTCAGCTACAGACGCTTGCAGCTGCAGCCGACTGTTTTGAAGCTGTTGTTAAGCAACAGGGTTTGTTGATTCACACGGAGCTTCTCAGTTCTGTATGTTTAAACATTAACTCTGGTATGTCCGGCACTTTTGATGTTACGGCACCAGCTCAGTCCCGTCAATGCCGGATATCAGAAAGTTTCCTGTAACACAATTGGCTTCAGTGCCCGACTCAAGGGTAGGCCAGGGCTCCCACACCCGATCGTTATCCAATGTGGACTTTGCACAAGGACATGATCGGGCTTGGTCGTAATGCCTCCACCCCACAATCATAGTGACTAGCCTGTCAACACTCGCCATCAAAGCTCCCGTATTTGTTTCACAGAACGTAGAGCAGAGAAAGAGGCCATTCGGATCATCTGGTCATAGAAACATAGAGATAGGAGCAGGAGTCGGCCATTTGGCCCCTCGAGCCTGCTCCGCCATTCAATGAGATCATGGCTGATCATCCAAATTCAGTGCCCTGTCCCTGCTTTCTCCCCATACCCCTTGATCCCTTTAGCCTTAAGAAATATATCCAACTCCTTCTTGAATATACTTAATGAATTGGCCTCAACTGCCTTGTGGTAGAGAATTCCACAGGTTCACCACTCTCTCGGTGAAGAAATTCCTCCTCATCCCTGTCCTAAATGGCTTACCCCCTTATCCTTAGACTGTGACCCCTGGTTCTGGACTCCCCGACCATCGGGAACATCCTTCCTGCATCTAGTCTGTCCAGTCCTGTCAGAATTTTATAAGCTTCAATGAGATCCCCTCTCATTCTTCTAAACTCCAGTGAGTATAAGCCCAATCGACCCAATCTCTCCTCATATGTCATTCCTGCCATCCCAGGTATCAGCCTGGTGAGTCTTCGCTGAACTCCTTCCATGGCAAGAACATCCTTCCTCAGATAAAGGTCTATGGTCTATGTTTACGCTCCACAGGAGCCTCCTCCCAACCCCTCTTTGTCTAACCTCATCAACATAGCCTTCTATTCCTTTCTCCCTGATGTACTTATCTAGCCGCCCCTTAAATGCATCTATGCTATTCACCTCAACCACTCCCTGTGGTAGCGAGTTCCACATTCTCACCTCTCTCTGGGTGAAGAAGTTTCTCCTCAATTCCCTATTGGATTTACTAGTGACTATCTTATATTTATGGCCCCTAGCTTTGGTCTCCCCCACAAGTGGAAACATCTTCTCAATGTCTACCCTATCGAACCCCTTCATAATCTCCTCTTTGGTGAGACCACACCGTGAATATTGTGTGCAGTTTTGGTCGCCTTATCTGAGGAAGGATGTTCTTGCCATGGAGGGAGTGCAGCGAAGATTCACCAAACTGATACCTGGGATGGCAGGAATGACGTATGAGGAGAGATTGGGTCGATTGGGCTTATACTCGCTGGAGTTTAGAAGAATGAGAGGGGATCTCATTGAAACTTATAAAATTCTAACAGGACTGGACCGACTAGACGCAGGAAGGATGTTCCTGATGGCGGGGGAGTCCAGAACCAGGGGTCACAGTCTAAGGATAAGGGGTAAGCCATTTAGGACTGAGATGAGGAGGAATTTCTTCACCCAGAGAGTGGTGAACCTGTGGAATTCTCTACCACAGAAGGCAGTTGAGGCCAACTTATTAAATATATTCAAGAAGGAGTTAGATATATTTCTTAAGGCTAAAGGGATCAAGGGATATGGGGAGAAAGCAGGGACAGGGTACTGAATTTGGATGATCAGCCATGATCTCATTAAATGGCGGAGCAGGCTCGAGGGGCCGAATGGCCTACTCCTGCTCCTATCTTCGATGTTTCTCTATCGGGTCACCCCTCAGCCTTATCTTTTCTTCTCATGAAAGCACTGCCTGTTGCTGGGCTATGGCTCCACAGGCACATCTACCCCACAGTACCTCACCCAAGCGCCCATTCTTCATGTGTTTGCCTGGATGCTTATTCGGCTGGATATTCAACTGTGGGGGGGCATCGGAGATAACCCCTTCCCTCACCCGACATTCTCAGCAGGGATCACTGGACAGCCATCAAGAGTGGAAACATCGGCGATTCTGTTTAACTCTCCCTAATCTAGAGGTCAATCGTGTAGCTCCCGCAGGGCTAAGTCAGCGCAGACTGGCGATGGAACTCAGGGCTTGCCGTCTGTGTGGATCAATTCCAGGCTGAGCAAGCGCAATGGGGGTACGGTAGCACAGTGGTTATGTTACTGGATTTGTAATCCAGAGGCCTGGACTAATGATCTGGAGGAGTTAAATTCAGTTAATTAAGTAAATCTGGAATTAAAAAGCCAGTATCAGTAATGGTGACCATGAAACTACCGGATTGTCGTAAAAACCCATCTGGTTCACTAATGTCCTTTAGGGAAGGAAATCTGCCGCCCTTACCCGGTCTGGCCGATATGTGACTCCAGAACCACAGGTTGACTCTTAACTGCCCTCTGAAATGGCCTCGCCTCGGCGGCTCAACACCAGCTTCAAGGGCAATTAGGGATGGGCAATAAATGCTGGCCTTGCCAGCGACGCCCACATCCCGTGAATGTATTTTTTAAAAATATAAACTGAGCCAGCAGGCGCTTTCATCAGAGGAAAGAAAAGGGCTTCCATCAACGATTACATTCCCGCCCCTGGGTTCATTTCACATCCAAACAGGTGCCGGCCCACTAAGTCGATTATAAAATACCCACTTGCTTGTCCCTCGTGGTTCAGCGGTTGAGAGTAGCTTTGAGCAATGAACACGGAGACCTGGAGAAAGTGGCTCACTTCCTTCATCTGCTGTTGGACATGCATTAAACACTAACTGCTGAAGTGGGATAGTTACCGCTATAAATGAGTACAGTGACATCCCGTACACCCTCTTGAACTCGGCCCTGATGTCCAACATGTCGACCTCGCAGCGAGACACCATGACGCGAATCAGGGTTTTGTCATCCGTGCCCAAACCCTAAAATGAAAAGGAGGGAAGACCGACACTTCAACATGCGATACACAAGAACCTCTCTTTCCTCGCCAACCCGAACCTGCACGCCAAGCTTGTGTTCATGACTCTGCGCTGTTTGGTTCTCATTTCCCCATCACAGTTATCCTGTGTTCTTCCATCTCCCAAGCTCCTTCCACCAGCTGGAATGATGGGTTGGCCTTGGTGGGTCGTGATGCGGGTGACTGCGGTACTCAAAAATCGCTGACTCTTTTTAAAACGCAGTCACACGATTTCTCACCAGAGCGCACAAGAAACAATTTCGATACCTTTATTCAAAAGGAGTTAATCCCTTTATCTTGATAGTCCGCCTTTCAGTTTGCACATTAACTCTCTCAGAATTTGTCCAAGTTGTAACACATTGATGGTAACTTGACTTGGGGCCGGAAATCTGGTGGTGGTGGTGGTGGATTGGACGTCAGCCTGGGCTCAGTGGGTCGCACACTCGCCTCTGAGTCAGAAGGTTGTGGGTTCAAGTCCCACTCCAGAGATTTGAGCACAAAAATCTAGGCCGACACTCCAGTGCAGTACTGAGGGAGCGCTGCACTGTCGGAGGTGCCATCTTTCGGATGAGATGTTAAACCGAGTCTGCTCTCTCAGGTGGACGTAAAAGATCCCATGGCCACTATTTCGAACAAGAGCAGGGGAATTCTCCCCGGTGTCCTGGCCAATATTTGTCCCTCAATCAACATAATTAAAAACAGATCATCTGGTCATTGTCACATTATCACGAGTTGGTGGAGTACAGCTAGACTGCCTATGCCGAGACAAGGCCAGACATGACAGTCCGTTGACTGCCACGCCTGATTTTCCTTCCCACTGGTTTCAATGGAACTGAAAATCGAGCGGGTCGTAGAACAGACAGCGGAGCCGCAACCACCAGTCTACTGAAAGTGGCCCCATCGTCAGGGGAACCCTCTGGGTGAGTGGGAAGCCAATGCAGATTGTAGAGGGAACAGGAGGAGGCCATTTAGCCCCTCGAGCCTGTTCCACCATTCAATGAGATCATGGATAATCAGCGACCTAACTCCAGATACCCGCCTTTGCCCCATATCCCTTAATACCTTTGGTAAACAGAAAGCTATCAATCTCAGATTTAAAATTAACAATTGACCTAGCATCAATTTGCAGAAGAGAGAGTTCCAAACTTCTACCACCCTTTGTGTGTAGAAGTGTTTCCTAACTTCACTCCTGAAAGGTCTGGCTCTAATTTTTAGACTCTGCCCCCTAGTCCTAGAATCCCCAACCAGCGGAAATAGTTTCTCTCTATCTACCCCATCTGTTCCCCTTAATATCTTGAAAACTTTGATCAGATCACTTCTTAACCATCAAAATTTTAGGAAATACAGGTACAACCCCGGTAATCCGGCACCCTCGGGACCAGGCCGGTGCCGGACCACTGAAAATTCCGAACCACTGAAGGTGTCGAAAGTCACCACAAACATCGTCACCACCTGCCCCTCCTCTTCCTGCTGCTGCCCTCCCTGTGCCGCCGCCGACCCCGCCGCCCACGGGCTGCTCGGGCTCGATCGCTCCGCTGAGCCGTTGTTGATGCTGCGCGGTCCAGGCGCTGATCCTGACCTGGCGGCGGTCCCGGGACCCGAGCCGGACCCATCCCAGGGAGGGAATGTGACAGCAGGACCTTCCTCGTGCCGGACCACTGAAGGTGCCGGACCATCGGGTGCCGGATTACCGGTGTTGTACCTGTACAACCCTAATTTCTGTAATCTCTCCTCGTAACTTAACCCTTGGAGTCCGGGTATCATTCTGGTAAACCTGCGCTGCACTCCCTCCAAGGCCAATATATCCTTCCTAAGGTGTGGTGCCCAGAACTGCTCCCAGTGCTCCAGGTGTGGTCTAACCAGGGTTTGTACAGCTGCAGCATAGCTTCTACCCCCTTGTATTCTAGTCGTCTAGATATAAAGGCCAGCATTCCATTAGCCTTTTTGATTATTTTCTGTACCTGTTCATGACATTTTAATGATCTATGTACCTGGACCCCCAAGTCTCTTTGGACCGCCACTGTTTTTAGCCTTTCACCATTTAGAAAGTGCCCTGTTCTATCCTTTTTAGGTCCAAAGTGGATGACCTCACGTTTGCCCACATTGAAATCCATTTGAAACAGTTTTGCCCATTCACTTAATCTGTCAATATCCCTTTGTAATTTAATGCTTCCATCTACACTGCCTACCATGTCACCTATCTTTCTGTCATCGGCAAATTTGGATATATGACTTGCTATGCCGTCATCGAAGTCATTCATAAATACTGCGGGGTAACTTAGCCCAACCCTCCCAACTGTTTGTTCTGGCTCCTTTTCGACTGACGTCCCAGAACTCCACCAACTAACCAGGGAGGCTAGTCGGAGGACCTTCTCACGGGTCTGTTCCTGGGCCTGGCAAAGACGGCCATTCACAGGTTCAGGCTGAGCGCGGCCCGCGGGGGGGCCGTCACTCGGGCTGCCTGCCTCTATTTCACGGGTCTCCAATTGGGGGCTTCCGCAACCAGTGGACTCCAGCGTGGCATAGAGTGTCTTATCGACACTGATCATAACACGATGATTCAAATTACGAGTTCATTTTAGTTTGGTTATGTGCAACTATACTAGTGGCGACTCCTCGGTTTTGAGGGGCCACTGGGGCAACCCTATTGGTTTATTTAAAATAGGCTACTGAAGCTCCTCCTTCTCTGCAAATTCCTCATTTAAAGAACAAGGTGAACGGCATTGTCGGACAAGGTTCAACCACAAAGGGACAATCAGCTGTCTGACACTCAGCAACAGCAATGAGCTGCCCAAACTAGTCAGACCTTACGGAGGAGGCAGAGAAGTTGGAAAAAAATCCCAAACGCTAACCTTTTTTCTTAAAGCATGCTGCCAGACCTGCCTTGTGTTTCCAGTATTTTCTCCTTTTATTCCACAAAGTAACAATAGTGAAGTGGTTCACTTTGCACTAACAGCACAGAGTACACGGGGGAGGGAAAAATCTAATGATTACTCCTCTGGGAAAAATTGGGTACAATTTGAAAAACAGCTTTGTCTTCATGCAAAAAATATTCAGACACGGTTTGCCCTGCCCTGCCCCTTCCTGCCTGTACACTTAAACACTTGCTTACATTCCAGTTTTCAGTTCCGACTAAAGATTTGCATTCAAAATATTAACTCGTCTTTGCTCTTTGCAAATGCTGAAGTAAATTGGGCAAAAGCTTTTTCCGCTGGTCAGTAAACAACTAAGGGAGGGAATTCCAGAGCTTAGATGGCTTAATGCACGGCCGCCAGTGGTGGGGTGAAAGGAATGGGGAGTGCACAAGAGGCCAGAGTTGGAGGGACGCATGGTTCTTGAAGGGTTGTAGGGCTGGAGGAGGCTACAGAGATAGGGAGAGGTGAGGCCATGGAGGGATTTAAACCTGAGGAGGAGAATTTTAAATTTGGAGTAAAGAAAATGCATATTGTTTTCCAAAGATGTGTCTTCCACCCCTTTCTGTTCTATTTCCTTTCCCTTCCGAACTTCAGGAACCCTTAGTTCAACCACCAATGTTCCCTAATACAAAAGCAAAATACTGCGGATGCTGGAAATCTGAAATAAAAACAGAAAATGCTGGAAATGCTCAGCAGGTCAGGCAGCATCCGTGGAGAGAGAAACAGAGTTAACGTTTCAGGTCGATGACCCTTCGTCAGAACTGGAAAAAGCCTTGTCCCATTACCATCTCCTTGTGCCTTGCACCATCATCCCTTTTGTCATTTAATCTCTCCTGCCTTCCATCCTATCACAGACCTTCCCTTTTGTTCTTTCCTCCCCTCCCCCCTTTCCCTGCCCCTGCACTTGCTTAAAAACCTGTTCCATCTCCAGCTTTTTCTTGCGTAGGTCAGTCATGGGTGGGGAGGTCCAATGAGTATGGATCTAGTGTAAAGCGTACCCCACCCAACCAAGCAAAATAAACAGCGACATTAAGCTTTACCTTCATGGATTTGTAGAGTCTCTCAGCAAAAAAGGCCGGAGTATTTCTCAGACATTTCACTGTGAAATAAACATTAGTTACATATTAGTCATTGCTAGGATATAAATAATACTACAACATGTATAAATTATACACAAACCCACAACAAGCACAAACACACACAACCAAATTAGAAACCGAGCATATCTCAGCAGCAACCGAGCTTCCCTGTAATTTTTTTTAGTCCTGCGTGGCCCCTTTAAGGGCCATTCAAAATACCGCACGTTCACGGTTTTTACACTGAAATGCCGGCAAGCAGGCTGCGCGGGTTGCCTGGAGGGCACTGGCAGGGAACTTACAGGGGTCACTGGCAGCAACCAGGAGTTAATGCATCTCTGGCCATTGACAGGCAATGGAACACCTCAGCACATCTTTAAAGGGGCAAACAAACTAAAACATTAGTCGGACAATGGAGAAGAGGTTATTCCGGGGAGGGTGTGGAGAACTCCTGAAAACACCAGGGGGCTCGAAAGCCGTCTCGGGCGGCGGTGGCGCAGTATGGGCGGTATCTGACCGGCCGCCCATTATACGCAGCGCCTGATGTTCAGTTCCAGTGGAGTCAATGGAACGGAATATCAGGCAATGGGGAGAACGGGCGACCGGTCCGATAATGCTCGTAATGTGCCATCGCCCGAGACGGATTTCTCGGCTCGACATTTGTTGACGAGCTCCACTAATAATCGGAGAGAAGAGAAAGATCAGGAAGGGCTGAGGGGGGAAACTCAACTGGTGCTCGAGTACAGGAAGCCTGTAGCACGTTGGGAGTATTGCACCTGGGGATAGAGTCATAGGCCTAGAAATTGGGTTGGGGCGCCAAAGTCGCCTGAGCGCAGGATTTAGCGCAGCGATTGGAGTAATACCGATCGCCAGAAATTCAGTTTCAGTGCCCCTCGAGGGACACGGGGCGAGGCTCGAGGCGCTCCGCGTCCCTCTTAGGGCGCTGAAACTGATTATCGCAGCGCAACGTGCCGCAGCGCCACACGCTGCGGCACGGCACGCTGCGGTACTGCAGGCCTTCCTCCCACTGTTAAGGGGGAGGGGCCTGCAACAGCGCGATCCCTGCTCGCGAGTGCCGGCAAATGAGCCCAGCACCAAGGAGAAGTGCCGGGCTCTCGGGAAACAGCTGGCAATGCCGCGGGGGGGGGGGGGGGGGGGGTTAGGAGGCCGGGGACGGAGGTGCTGGCAGGCGGCCGCCGAAAAAGCGGCCGCCCCGCACCTCCACCTTAACTTGCACCACTGCCGGCACAGTAAGGCCCCGTGAACCGGGCGCGGGTAGCGAACGGCGCAACTGCGGCGTTCGCTACCAAATATCGCGAACGGGGCACTGCTCACACCGATGACGTCATCGGTGGCGGCGCAGCGCAACAGGCTAACGCCACCATTAGCGCCCCTCCTGAATATCGCGGGAGGCGCAGCCAGTGGCGCTACAGCCACTGCCTGCCTCTTTAGGCGCTAACAAGTGGCGCTACTTACCCAATTTCTCCCCCATAGAGTTATACAGCACAGAAAGAGGCCCTTCAGCCCATTGCGTCCGCGCCATTTCACCCCACGATTCCTTGCACACAGTCTGTTCCCAGTCTTAAACATGCAAAAGAGGTCTTGATGCTCATCAAGCAAAAGTGCCCCTTTGGTTGGGATTAGCATAGGGCCCTGGGCTATTCCATCAAACAGACTATTAAAGGGCTCCTCACACACAAACCCTTGTTCTCATTGACAAGTCCCCTCACAGCCTCACCGTACTCCATCTCTGCACCCTCGAGTCTTTGACTCTAGTCTACAGCAAGCGTTCCCCACCCTTCCCTGCAGCTAAACCTTCAGCCATCTTGTCCCTGTATGCCGACATTCTCTTACCAAACCCCTCGGACTTGCTACGTCTCTCCCCCAGCTCCAAAAGCCCCCTGTTCAGCCACCTCCCCTCACTCTCCTCCTTACTCCAGCTGGGCCTACAAACTCCCATTCTGTGAAGTGCCCCGGGGTATTTTACTACATTAAAAATGCTACACGAGCGGACAGCTCAATACGTAGCAACTACCCTGGGCAAGAACACAACGTTCTGCCTTCCTCAGCCTGAGTTTTACACACTTGGGGGGGCTAAATTTGGTTGATTTGCGCCTCCCGTTAACACCCTAAGAGGGCGCTAACGGGGCGTAAATCAACTAGCGCCTGGGCGCGGCGCCGCTAACACCTTGCACGAAATTCAGCCCCAGCTGTAATGTTGGGTGGCGTCCCCCCCGACTTACCGCCGGACGCTTTGTCCGCCGGGGTCGGGGCGGTGCTAGTTAAAGGGGAGGTGGCGGGCGTTCATTTTTGTTGCTGGCCGCCTGCCAGCACCCGCCCCCCCCCCCCCCCCGTTGCTGTCCCTGGCCCCCGTGAAGCCACCCCCCCCCCCCCCACCCCACGGGGTGCTGGCTTCTCTCCCAGTGAGCCCGGCACTCCTCTCGAGTCCCTGGTGGTCCAGCTGGGCCCCGGGTCGCGTTGCGCAAAGCCCCTCCCCTTTAATAAGGGGAGGAAGGTCTGCAGTACCGCGGCGCGACGCATCACCCCAAGAGGGACGTGGGGCGCTTTCAGTAGCGCCCCTCCTCCCTCTCGGGGCGTTACCTGGGAAAATGGGCCGCGAGGGCGCTAACTTTTTCAGGGCCCTAAAGAGGGCGCTACCCAATTTTTTACCCCTTAAGCTCCAGCAGCCGTGATGATCTAAAACTAACACCACATTACTGGATTACAGAAACATCACCGGATTACAGAAACATCACCAAAACAGATGATCCGGTCATTATCACATTGCTGTTTGTGGGAGCTTGCTGTGCGAAAACTGGCTGCTGTGTTTCCTACATTACAACAGTGACTACAATTGAAAAAAAGTACTTCATTGGCTGTAAAACGCTTTGGGATGTCCTCAAGTTGTGAAAGGCGCTATAGAAATGCAAGTTCTTTCTTCCTTATTGGTTGCAATCTGACGCCAGTTTTGGGATTCCGGCGGCTCAGTTTTGGACTGTGAATCCTCCCTCACTGTTGCTGGTGCGCGGAGTGAAGGTGGAATTAAATTCACGACATGGGATTTTTTTTTTTACATGTTAAGCAATAAAGGCTTACCCACCGCACGGCCACCCTTTTACGAAAAGTACTACAGATTGGCGTTTGTATTAATTTGAAAAGCTTTCAATTCACCATTCACAATCTGGATACTTTTACGCTCGGTCTCGAAGGTTCAGGGAATCGCACTACACTGCTCACTGATACAAGGGAGTCAGTAGAAAACAAGTCACTGACAGGAATGTTCTCTTCACATGCAAATGTTCTACTCTGTCCTCGCTCAAAATGACAATCGGCCCTTTTACAGCAGACAGATCGCACAGAGGCAGGAGATAATTCTAAACAGGGCACAGAAATGAAGAATGGGAGCTCCTGGCCTCCCACTAGCCGGTGACCGAGCAGTATCGGGAGAAGCCTGGAATCAGGCCTCGAATCTGTCCCTTCAGCTCGGAATGGGTGCAACAGTGAGGGAGTGCTGCTCTGTCAGAGGTGCCGTCTTTCGGATGGGACGTTAAACCGAGGCCCCGTCTGCGCTCTCAGGTGCAGGTAAAAAAGATCCCTTGGGCACTATTTCGAAGAGCAGGGGGGAGTTCTCCCCGGTGTCCTGGGCCAATATTTATCCCCCAATCAACATCACTAAAAAAAATACCCAGATTATCCGGTCATTATCGCATTGCTGTTTGTGGGAACTTGCTGTGCGCAAACTGGCTGCCGCGTTTCCCACATTACAGCAGTGACTACAATCCAAAAGTTGTGCTGGCTGTAAAGCGCTCTGGGACGTCCTGAGGTTATGAAAGGCGCTAGACAAATGCAAGTCTTTTCTTTGAAATGAAGGGCAACCTCAGGAGGGGCGGAGCAGGGGAAAGCGTAGTGGAAGGAAAGGAGGCCAATAATAACCTGGAAGACGACAGCTGGCGTTTCAGCTAACCTAATACCAGACAGTAAAGCAGCTTTATTTTGATCAGCTAATAATGGGATTGTGCATAGGGCTGCCCAACGCTCGCTCAGTTCCCACCTCGACTGGGAGGAGAACACTGCAGCTTTAGAGCGTGGCCACTAGATGGAGCAGGCAGGACACGCCAGGTTAAAAGGGAGTGGGGCAGAGCAGAGGGAAACCACTATTTCTGGCAGAGAGAGAAGGGTGATATTTCTGGAGAAGCCAGCACCACAGACTATTCCATTACCCCTGCAAAATGAGTTTTGCTCTGTGCTCCTCCATTAGGAGCTTGCTGCAGGGACTACATAGAATTACGTGGAATCTACAGTATAACAAAAGAAAGACTTGCATTTCTATAGCGCCGGACGTCTCAAAGCGCTTTACAGCCAATGAAGTACTTTTGAAGTGGAGTCACTATTGTAATGTAGGAAATGTGGCAGCCAATTTGCGCACAGCAAGCTCCCACAAACAGCAATGTGATAGTGACCACATAATCTGTTTTTGTTATATTGATTGAGGGATAAATATTGGCCAGGACACCGGGGATAACTCCCCTGCTCTTCTTCGAAATAGTGCCGTGGGATTTTTTATGTCCACCCAAGAGAGCAGACGGGGCCTCGGTTTAACGTCTCGTCCGAAAGACCTCCGACAGTGCAGCACTCCCTCAGCACTGCACTGGGAGTGTCAGCCTAGATTTATGCGCTCATAAAGAATACAAACAGGCCATTCGGCCCAACTGGTCTATGCCGGTCTTTATACTATACACAAGCCTCCTCCCACTCTAATTACCCTGCTCCCATAGCCCTCTTTCCGGCACAGACACGATGGGCCGAATAGCCTCCTCCTGTGCCATAAGTTTCTATGATTCTCTTCTCCCTCGTCCAGTCGCCCCCTTTTAAAATGAGGCAATGCTATCTGCCTCAACCAGTCCACGGGGCAGCGAGCTCCGCTGATGCACCGCCTGTCCACCTCCTCCCGAGAGAAGGGCAGCCCATCACCAACCAGGCGGCTCAGCAAGCCAAGCGCGAGAAAGACTCACAAACCTAGCTGGAGGAGCGCAGACCCCTGCAGAACGGCAACATAACACCTCAATTATCATCAGTGTCGAGATAGGGTGACACTCGGGCGCATCAAGGTCAATCCACATTCCAAACCTTATCCGAGTACAGAGACTGGAGCTAGCAATTGCTGTGGGCAGCATTATTTATTCAGCACGCTCGGATCAAGGTCCTCTCCCCGTTAACGTTACGGGGCGGCTAATCTGTTGTGACCGCCTCCCATTAAAAAATAGTGCGCTGAACATGTGCGCAAAAATATCGCCGACAATCATCTTCAGCCTTGCTGAGTCAGGGAGCCTAGTTAAGAACCCTCTGCTGGAAATGCTACATTTCATCGTGGAATGAGAACTCGTGCGGCCCAAACAACGGTGACTCGGAATATATGACGCATGCCACCCGGAGGATGGAAACCGATTGCCGGAACAACACGCAGACCACTTCAAAAACAAAGGAAAGAAAAACAGCACCGAGTGGGATCAAAAAAAAACACACCACACCCAATTTAATAGGGGGAATCCAAACGGCGGGATATTCATGAAAAAGCAGCTGGTAAACCATCTGTTTTCGGCAGAGGGAGAGGGAGAGGAACTGTCAACACATCCCACAGGGGCTGTAACTCAGTGCAAGCTAGGCCATTGCACCTAGGGTGGGGGTCTTGCCCCGGCAGTACAAAACCAGAAATGTGGGTGCGCACGGTCCCCTACGTTTCAACCATAAATTACTCTCCCACGTGCTGCATGTGCCAAACACGCCCTCACGAGTGGAGTGCCCCTTTAAAATCGGCCTATTGCGGACATACATACACAAAGTGCACATGCACCAGACAAATGGAAAGACAACTGTAACACACTTCACTGTACTAACCCACGAACCGAGAATCCAGAAAGCATCAGAGAGGGAAACACACGAGGAAAAGCATTACGTGCACATCGATATATAACATTGACATACTGCTCTCAGCTCCCTCGATAACTTTCCCTTGCTTTATCTATGGTGCTGTCCATACTCTCCGTTCCAAAATGGGACTATGGAATCGTTGCTGCCAGTGTCAAAAACAGAACCCACTACCCCTGGTACTTTCAACAGGGTTTCTCCAAGAAAGAAATTAAACATACTGGCTGTGTTTCAACAAGTGCCTACTCAGTGGCAGCACTCTCGCTCTGACTCAGTAGGCCGTGGGTTCCAAGCCACACTCCCAAGACTCGAGTACATCATCTGGGCTGACACTTCAGTGCAGTACTGAGGGAGTGCTGCATTGTCAGAGGTCTTTCAGGGGAGATGTTAAAACTGTCTGCCTCTTCAAAGTGATGTAAAAGATTCCCATGTCACTATTTGAAGAAGAGCAGGGGCGGTGTCCCGGTGTCTCGGCCAACAGATATCCCTCGACCAACACCACCCGAAACAGACTGGCTGGTCATTTATCATTCATGTTTGCGAGACCTTGCTGTGTGCAAATTGGCTGCCCTATTCGCCTGCAGAACAACACCTGACACTTCAGAAGTAACTCCTTGGCTGGGAAGAGCATTGGGACATCTTGCGGACATGGAAAGCATTATATAACTATCTTTTTTTGAGTTCTTACACAGCAGTGGCACCATTAATGGTTGCACTCAGGAAGCCCTGTACGACCAATTGTGGGTCCCATCTCACTCCATCAATAGTTTCTGTGCATCAAGGCAACATTTCCCTTTGCCTTAGGTTTTAGGGGAAACCATCTCAACAAATCAGAACACTCTAATTAAACCTTTCTCCCCTCCTCCCAACTTAAAGTCGTAGTCCAGTTGTTGAAGATCTCCCTTCTCTACCTACACAACCTGATTAAACCTGCGACACCATGTTAGCTGTGACAAGTACAGTGAGATATACATCACCATTAGACTGAGGATGCCTTACCTACTGCTACCATGCCCCTCTCCAGGTTCCCAGACATCTCCCGGCTGATGGTCTTCTCAATATCGTATTTACACACCTGCCGATAGTCCTCAAACACTGAAATGGAAAACAGAACTTGTAGCCACAAAACGTCTCAATAGTTTGCTCACGAAGCACTGGCTTAAGATTCCTGGAGAGTTTATAAAGTCGAGTCTCTGAGCCGCACGAGTCAGGCAGGCTCCAGGGTTTAATCTCTAATCTGTGCCAAGTTAGCCGATACCAGATGGGGCAGAGGCAGGTGAACTACAAATGGCGGCATCGCCCTGAGGTTAGGGAAGCGGAAAATCATCCAGGGTTCCCGCTCCTGCCTGGCAACCACTGTGGAAGTGTGTGTATGTGTGCACGTGGATGCAAGCGTGCACGGAAGCGGGTGTGCGTGCGTTCTTTTCAAATAGCCTGAGAGATCGATAGATTTTTGGATATTAAGGGAATCAAGCGATATGGGGATAGGGCGGTAAAGTGGAGATGAGGTAGAAGATCAGCCATGACCTCATTGAATGGCGGAGCAGGCTCGAGGGGTTGAATGGCCGACTCCTGCTCCTATTTCTTATGTTCTTAATGGTGACCATGTCGTAAACACCCATCTGGTTCACTAATGTCCTTCAGGGAAGGAAATCTGCTGTCCTTACCTGGTCTGGCCTATATGTGACTCCAGGCCCACAGCAATGTGGTTGACTCTTAACTGCCCTCTGAAACGGCGGCTCGCCACCACCACCTTCGAGGGCAATTAGGGACGGGCAATAAATGCTGGCCTTGCCAGCGACGGCCACATCCCATGAATGAATTAAAGAGAAATATACACAAAATTACTCAGCTCAACTCTAGATGGCTCAAGTCAGCAATTCACCTTGACACAATGGGGGAAGAAGTGTGATGATCTAATGTGCGAATGGGGCTGCCCGAGAGTTTACTGAAAGGTGTTTCAGGATACTCCTTAATTTTAGTTACGATTTTCACAGAAAGTTACTTTTCAGGACAGCAGTCGGAACGACACAATTACCTGCTTTCAGGTGGGATCTATTCCTTGCGCACAGGATGGCGTTAAACTTCGACTCGTCTGTTCCCATACGCCCTTCTCCTGCATTATACAAATCCTAAAAAGGCAAGAAAAGAGCATTCAATTAGGCCTTCAACAGTGATAAACCACTTCACCGTCCAAATCTCCAAATTCAGTTCAGGTTTTGTTTTCTGAATACCATTTCATTTCAAAGCATCAACTTTGCCAACATTTACTGGGGTGTTCTTTGTTGCTAACCACGTCAAATACTGGGAAAAAAGTTATGACCAGTTAGGATTGTCCTTCAGCGAAGGAAACCTGCCGTCTGGCTGACGGGCGGCTCAAGTCCCACACCAATGTGGTTGACTCGTAACTGCCCCAGTTGCATCAAACTCCGGGCAAGTGAGGGTGGGCAATACATGGCAGGGATTTCAACAGAATGGCACAGGATTGCTTTTATACTTCTTAAATCACCATGTGCCTGAATTATCTCCCTCACAAAGATAGCAAGATGACAACCCCTCAACTTACAATTACTTAGAAACATCGAAGATAGGAGCAGGAGTAGGCCATTCGTCCCCTCGAGCCTGCTCCGCCATTCAATGAGATCATGGCCGATCATCCAAATTCAGTACCCTGTCCCTGCTTTCTCCCCATATCCCTTTAGCCTTAAGAAATATATCTAACTCCTTCTTGAATATATTTAATGAATTGGCCTCAACTGCCTTCTGTGGTAGAGAATTCCACAGGTTCACCACTCTCTGGGTGAAGAAATTCCTCCTCATCTCAGTCCTAAATGGCTTACCCCTTATCCTTAGACTGTGACCCCTGGTTCTGGACTCCCCCGCCATCGGGAACATCTTTCCTGCATCTAGTCCTGTTAGAATTTTGTAAGTTTCAATGAGATCCCCTCTCATTCTTCTAAACTCCAGCGAGTATAAGCCCAATTGACCCAATCTCTCCTCATCTTCCTCCGCACAGGATCAGCAGAGAGAACGCTCCCGCTAAGCTGCGCAGCGGTCTGGAGGTCCCGCGCAGGCCGCTCGCTGGATTTTATATGGAAGAAACCGCACATGGGCCGCGCAGCCAGTTAAAGGGACGGCGCACGAAAAAAAAATGAGGGGAAACACTGGTTGCCAGGCACCGCTGCATATCTTATAAAATGTAAAATATTTATACCAAAACACGGACATAACCTACAAGTCTGATTTGTTAAAATGTATAAATGGAGCTTGGAGTGTTCTTCGAATTATGCACTCATTAATGGAAGCATCAATCCTACTGCCAAGGCAAAACAACATCCGCCGTCTGGATCTTCACCAACTGTTGGGGTGCGGTTTTATTTCACATTTAATGGGACAGCGTTAGGATTGGCACTTTCCATTTAACCAGGGGATTCCTCCAACTTAAATGCCAGCCTTTTAAAAATGAAGCCCGTTCAGTTAAAAAAAAAGGTTTCTTTTAGCCAGGCCTGTGAAGTACGGCAGTAGTTTCTGGAAATGCCTTTTTTCTTAACCCCCCCCCCACGGGGGGCAGAACAAAAGCTAGGGTTGGATTAAACTACTGCAGATCTGCGTAGTGCAACTTGGATCTGAAGCCCTGGCTACATTCTTAGAGTGGGAGAGTCTGACTGGAGTCTCTGCCACACTTCCTGTCTCAAGGCTTGCTTTAACCCTAGGAGGTTAGTCAGTCTCTGCAGGAAGCAGGCTGCACAGCTGAGTTCTCATTTTGACTGCAGTGGCCTGGAAGGTTTTTATGAACATTGTACAGCACTCGAAAGTCTTTAAAAAATATACAGACACTGTAAAAGCCAAAGACACTTTCGCCAGCGCTATCAAACGAGCCAGTCTGTCTGAGAATGGACTCGAAGATACAGTTATTATTAACACATCCAAAAATATACAGAATATACTTGGCAGTGTTTCAGATAAGCCGCTATAAACCTTATCGTTGCTTTGAAAAGGTTTCTATTTGACAAAGTAGTTTCTGATAAACAAGGCCTTTATGCCGGTCTGTTAGCTGGGACTCTTCACATTCAAAAATTATTAAGCTTGGTATTTTTAAATGTTTTCGCCTTCAATCTGCTTAAAATATTGCAAGTCGAGTTCCTTCAAAGTAACAGATGATAATTGCTGTTAAGTAAACATGGTCAGAGTTTAATCACTCTTCAGGCCAGAACTCGGACTTGTATTTTTTTAAAAAAAGGTGAACTTGGTAAGGTCAGAGGTTACCAGCATTTTGGTTCCTGTATCAACTAATTAAAAAAAAAAATTATCTGGGGACTTTGTACATTCTAAATGACTACCTTGGTTTCTTTATACTTTATATACTGAAAATTTGAATCGCGACAGTCAGAACGTTGGTTGTAGTTATTGCGTTCAGCAGACTGCTGGAGCAAATTAGAGCCAGGCCGTTCAGGGGTGAAGTGAGGAAGCACTTCTTCACACAAAGGGTAGTGGAAATCTGGAACTCTCTCCCCACCCACAAAATAAATGTTGAGGCTGGGGGTCAATTGAAAAGTTCAAAATTGAGATTGACAAAGAAACTAAGGGATGTAGAACCAAGGTGGGTAAATGGAGTTAAGATACAGATCAACCGCCATAATCTCATTGAACAGCAGAACAGGCTCAGGGCCTACTCCTGTTCCAATGACTTGAGGTTAATCAGCAAGTTAATTAATGGGAATATCTCAAACTACAGGTGCTGATTCTTCTCTCTCCTGTGATCATTCTCAGTAAATCCTACAAACCAGCTTCTCTGTACTAGAGGGGGGGTAAAAAAAAAAGTTGACCTTTAACTCCTTTTCATGGTTAATTTTATTTGTTTTCGCCAAGTTGAGGCAGTGTTGGGAATAAACAATCCTTTGCCTGTATCCAATGCTCCCAGATCAAGTGTGGCACAGGTTATTGCAGATTATGAGATCGATAGATTTTTGGGCGCTAAGGGATATGGAGATCAGGCGGGAAAGTGGAGTTGAGGTCGAAGTTCAGTCATGATCTTACTGAATGGCGGAGCAGGCTCGAGGAGGGGCCGTACGGACTACTCCTGCTCCTATTTCTTACGTTCTTATGTAAAGTGCCATTTACACAACCTGAACAGTGTTGTTTAATATCAAATTCAGAATAGCACTGTTCGAAGCCGTGCCCCTCCTCCCACCCCCACTGCCCCCAGTGAGTGTGTTTCCCACACTCGCCTTCGTGGCACCTGAGCGAGACTGACAATTATTGTTGAATCATTGATAATTTTGAACTGTGTCTGCTAAGAACTAGATGGAGATTGCTCAACTCTGCTTCGCTTGCAGTTTACGGTGTAGGATAGAGTGTACCTGTAGGATTCAGTAAACATTAAGATTCTATACCATTATTATATAACTATAATATGCGAAATTGTATGTTAAAAACCGAAAAAAAACCTGCATAAAATGGTGAATGGCTGAGACCAAAGCAGGATGGGAAATTATGCCAACCTGACTAAAAACCTCAGTTTTAAATGACTGGAGTAATGGAATGTGGTGCTGAATAAACACGGAGACTGTCGGGGACATGGAGTTCGGTAATGTTATGGAAGAGAGATAAAAGCTAGAGAGAGATAGGAGTTGGAGCCTTCATTTTAGAAACTGCAGAATAGACAAACTGTTTAGAATACACCTCAAGGATGTTCTGTAAAGTGAAATTCTTAGATGAGGGTATTTTGTTATGCACAGAAAGAGGCCTAGTGGAACTAACGAGGTCAAATAAATCGTGCCATTCATGTAGAAAGGACTTATGAAATATACTGGGCGGCCTGCTGGTGGCGCTGTCCAGGGAGAGTATAAATACTCGGGCACGGGCCCAGCTTGCTCAGGACATTTTGTAAACAGGAACTAGTGAAGGACACAACTAGACTTCCATGTTGTGAAACAGTCGATTAAAGCCTCGTTTAATACTCTGACCAAGTGCCTAGTAGTTTTCCTACGTCAGAGGTCATAAGATGATTGGCAAGGAGGAGGGACATTTACCAGGTGGCAGAGAAGCTAATTACTGCCACGTAGGCAAAATGGGAGAAAAAGGGGTATAAAAATGCAGATATTGAACACCGAAAGCAGCGCGAAGCCACAGGAAGAAGAAACTTCAGTCAACAGAACACAGCAAGAGAAGGAAGGCCGGGGTTCGATGAAGAGACTGCGACTATCTTCTTGTTAAGTATTACTTCTTTGTACAGGGTGTTTAATGCCTAATAAACCTGTTTTACTGATACACAATATACCTGTACCCGGAGTGGTTTGTTTAGTCACGGACAAATTATTCTAAAGAGCTTTTAAAAGCTACAACTGCCCCTCGAGTCTCAATATAAATATCACATGTTTTTAAATTCTAAATTCAGCAGCACAAACAGTTTCTCAGGGCTCTTGAGAAATGTGTCCGCTTGCTATTTAGTGAGCAAGGCAACCCAATAGATTTCAGCTTGATTAACACATACTTTTTTTCTGCTTACACTACAGGGCAATAACAGTCTCGACAACATTGATAAAAGTCCTGCGTTACCTTGTATACCTGGCTAGCAGGTTTTAACATTATGCTCAAAAACAGGACTGGCTTGCCAACCATATCACTGCGTACCGATACCACGTGTGAAGCTGAGGGAGGAGACAGAATTCCAAAATGTGGGGGCCGGGCTCGTTGCACTTGTACTAGATCAGTGTCAGCCAGTGGCTCAGTGGGCAGCACACTCGCCTCCGAGTCAGAAGGTTGTGGGTTGAAGTCCCCACTCCAGAGACTTGAGCACATAAAGCTAGGCTGACACTCCCAGTGCAGTGCTGAGGGAGCGCTGCACTCTCGGATGTGCAGTCTTTCGGATGAGACGTTAAACCGAGGCCCCGTCTGCTCCCTCAGGTGGATGCAAAAGATCCCGTGGCACTATTTCGAAGAGGAGCAGGGGAGTTCTCCCCGGTGTCCTGGGGCCAATATTTGTCCCTCAACCAACATAACAAAAACAGATTATCTGGTCACTATCACATTGCTGTTTGTGGGAACTTGCTGTGTGCAAATTGGCTGCTGTGTTTCCCACATTACAACAGTGACTCCACTTCAAAAGTACTTCATTGACTGTAAAGCGCTTTGAGACGTCCGGTGGTCGTGAAAGGCGCTACATAAATGCAAGTCTGTCTGCCCAAAAACATAGGGGCAGGAGTCGGCCATTCAGCACCTCGAGCCTGCTCCACAATTCAATTAAGATCATGGCTGATCTTCTACCTCATCTCCACCTTCCCGCACTGTCCCCATATCCCTCGATTCCCTTAATATCCAAATATCTATCGATTTCTTCCTTGAATATACTCAATGACTGAGCCCCCACAGCCATCTGGGGTAGAGAATTCCAAAGATTCACCACCCTCTGAGTGAAGAAATTTCTCCTCATCTCAGTCCTAAATGGCCGACCCCTTATTCTGAGACAGTGACCCCTGGTTCTAGACTTGCATTTGTAGAGCCACGACGACGGGTCCAGTCTGCTCTGGGCATCCCACTATTGCCCACACCAATTAGGACTTTGACAAGGTGATGGATACCAGTATATTTTGTGACTTACCTGACTGTCCTTTTTAACAACCGCTAGATCCACGCTTTGGCTTTCATCGCGGTTACCCTGGGGACCAGGAGGAGAGAGCAATCAACGGTTATCCAAAAATAAAGGGTTACTTTCGGTGCGTACGCACATAACAGACAGGTCCAGTTAGAGCTATACTTCCACCCACTTGTTAGCTTCCAACACGGATCCCATTAACCCTTTGGTGGAAAAGAGCAACCCAGCCAAAGTCAGCAGCCTAAGGCTTCCTACAGCAGCAACTCAATGGGCTCATCGATCACAACCTGCCGAGTCTCAAACTCATTTCAAATAAACCTCTCCATGGGGAGATGGTTGACATTTGGTCAAACATTAACATTTTTCTCCTTCAAATAATACTTGAAGGGATTTATGCAAGCATTTTTACACCCGAAGTTTTGAAAGACGGTATCCTGTGAAAATAATTATAATCCAGTTCTATCTAAGGTTTGCGCTCTTTTCCCTCCGCCTCACTCATTAATGGTGCCCATCTTGCCATCTCTCTCTCTCCCGGTTTTCAAAAGCTTCCTCTTAACCCTTCTCTCTGTATAACCCAAATTTTAACTCCTCCTAACTCACCTATTCTCTTCTACTGTGGCGTAAACCCACTGTTCCCCTTTCCCCCTTCCTGCTCCCTGTTTTTCCCCCCCTATTTGCAGCACTTCGAAATATCTTTCTGTATGTGATCAGAGCTGCCTGGGATTTTATAACTGCCCAGGTAAAATGTAATTGAGCCTCAAGTCATGTCGAGCTCATCCAAAGCTTATAATCGCGACGCTGGTTCTATACGTGCAATGTAATTTATTGCTGAGCTGTAGGTGGCGCATGTCATCAGATCAGTCAGAATGACTGACTGTGGAAATGAGTGACACTCATACCATCTATGGTAGGACCAAGCTACGAGGGAGGTTGATGAGAAAGGCAAAAATTGGAAGGGATGAGGACTTTTATTTTTATTCGTTCCTGGGATGTGGGCGTCGCTGGCAAGGCCAGCATTTATTGCCCATCCCTCATTATCCTCGAGAAGGTGGTGGTGAGCCGCCATCTTGAACCGCTGCAGTCCGTGTGGTGAAAGTACTCCCACAGTGCTGTTAGGGAGGGAGTTCCAGGATTTTGACCCAGTGACGATGAAGGATCGGCGATATATTTCAAAGTCAGGATGATGTGTGACTTGGAGGGGAACTTGCAGGTAATGGTGTTCCCCTGCTCCTGCTGCCTTGTGCTTCTTTCTAGGCGGTAGAGGTCGCAGGTTTTTAAAGACTTACAGTCAATGTGACAATTGTAACAGAGTCCAAAAATATTTAGCTTTACTGGGACACTGACTTCAGGTACAGTTACATTACTACACACTGCTGATGGCTAGTTTTGTGAAAAGGGCTTGGCTCCATTTGATCATCTGTCCTAGTATTTCCTTATGTGGCCTGGTGTCAAATTGTGTTTTATAAATTGCTCCTGTGAAGCGCCTTGGGACGTTTTACTACATTACAAAGGCGCTACAGAAATGCAAGTTGTTGTTGATGTAAATGAGCATGCTCAGTCTGAAGGGTGGACGCAGTGAGAAATCAAAAGCAGGAGCAGGCCTAGTTCCTCATCCATCACTATTTGCTCTAAATTACCTGAATAAGGGAGACCAGCAGCCTCTGGAAGTGTCCAGATGTGTCACTCTTGATATCCTGCTCCAAAGTCTTCTTAAACTCTACAAAAAACAATCATGTTCAGTATTACACATGGTGCTGGACTGTGGCAAGTAGCCTTTGACCAGAAAGGAAACAGGTCATCACATACACCGATCTAGGCAGTCCCAGGGCACTAAAGACCAACCAACCACTAAAGGCCTATTCACTTGAGGCAGGAGGGAAGCGGCGATGGGAAGGTGGGTCAGCAAGATTTCTTTAGGGTCAAAGCAAATCTAAAGTCATGTCGAGCTCATCCAAGGCTTATAATCGCAACGCTGATTCTATACGTGGCAAGGGAAGCTTGGAAACAGGTCAACCCTCTGTAGCAAGTCACACACCATCCTGACTTGGAAATATATCGGCTGCTCCTTCATTGTCACTGGGTCAAAATCCTGGAACTCCCTCCCTAACAGCACTGTGGGAGTACCATCACCACACGGATTGCAGCGTTTCAAGGCGGCGGCTCACCACCACCTTCTCGAGGGCAACGAGGGATGGGCAATAAATGTGTGTGTGTTAAAAGTCTGCTCAGCAGACATAGAAACATAGAAGATAGGAGCAGGAGTAGGCCATTCGGCCCCTCGAGCCTGCTCCGCCATTCAATGCGACCATGGCTGATCATCCAAATTCAGTACCCTGTCCCTGCCTTCTCCCCATATCCCTTGATCCCTTTAGCCTTTAGAAATATATCCAACACTTTCTTGAATATATTTAATGAACTGCCCTCCACCGCCCTCTGTGGCAGAGAATTCCACAGGTTCACCACTCTCTGGGTGAAGAAATTCCTCCTCATCTCAGTCCTAAATGGCTTACCCTTATCCTTAGACTATGACCCCTGGTTCTGGACACCCCGACCATCGGGAACATCCTTCCTGCATCTAGTCTGTCCAGGCCTGACAGAATTTTATAAGTTTCGATGAGATCCCCTCTCAATCTTCTAAACTCCAGTGAGTATAAGCCCAATCGACACAATCTCTCCTCATACGTCATTCCTGCCATCCCAGGTATCAGCCTGGTGAATCTTCGCTGCACTCCTTCCATGGCAAGAACGTCCTTCCTCAGGTAAGGCGACCAAAACTGCACACAATACTCAAGGTGCGGTCTCACCAAGGCCCTGTACAACTGTAGCAAGACATCCTTGTTCCTGTACTCGAATCCTCTCGCTACGAAGGCCAACATACCATTTGCCTTCTTAACCGCCTGCTGCACCTGCATGCTTACCTTCAGCGACTGGTGCACAAGGACACCCAGGTCTCGTTGCACTTCCCCTTCTCCCAATCTATTGCCATTCAAATAATAATCTGCCTTCCTGCTTTTGCCACCAAAGTGGATAACCTCACATTTATCCACATTATAGTGCATTTGCCATGTTTCTGCCCAAATTGTACTGGAGTTTCACGACATCCTCCTCACAGCATACCCTCCCACCCAGCTTTGTGTCGTCTGCCCAGCTTTGTGGCATCTCAATAGATCGCCAACATCACAGGAACTGTTCCTTTGGCAGTCAAAGCCAAAATGAGACACAGTTCAAGGTTATTATTGAATAACCAGTATAAGGTAGTCTGTCAGCTGTGGCTCAGTTGGTTGCGCACTCGCCTCTGAGTCAGAAGGTTGTAGGTTCAATTCCCACTGTGTGGGACTTGAGCACATAAATCTAGGCTGACACTCCAGTGCAGTGCTGAGGGAGTGTGGCACTGTCAGATGAGACGTTAAACTGAGGCCCCGTCTGCTCTCTCAGGTGGACATAAAAGATCCCATGGCACTATTTCGAAGAGTTATCCACGGTGTCCTGGCCAATATTTATCCCCCAATCAACATCACTAAAACAGATTATCCAGTCATCAGTTGGCCTTCGTAGCGAGAGGGTTTGAGTACAGGAACAAGGATGTCTTGCTGCAGTTGTACAGGGCCTTGGTGAGACCGCACCTTGAATATTGTGTGCAGTTTTGGTCGCCTTATCTGAGGAAGGGTGTTCTTGCCATGGAAGGAGTGCAGCAAAGATTCACCAGGCTGATACCTGGGATGGCAGGAATGGTGTATGAGGAGAGATTGGGTCGATTGGGCTTATACTCGTTGGAGTTTAGAAGAATGAGGGGATCTCATTGAAACTTATAAAATTCTGACAGGACTGGACAGACTAGATGCAGGAAGGATGTTCCCGATGGTCGGGGAGTCCAGAACCAGGGGTCACAGTCTAAGGATAAGGGGTAAGCCATTTAGGACAGAGATGAGGAGGAATTTCTTAACCCAGAGAGTGGTGAACCTGTGGCATTCTCTTCCACAGAAGGCAGTAGAGGCCAATTCATTAAATATATTCAAGAGTGAGTTGGATATATATCTTAAGGCTAAAGGGATCAAGAGATAAGGGGACAGGGAACTGAATTTGGATGATCAGCCATGATCTCATTGAATGGCGGAGCAGGCTCGAGGGGCCGAATGGCCTACTCCTGCTCCTATCTTCTATGTTTCTATGTTATCACATTGCTGTTTGTGGGAACTTGCTGTGCGCAAATTGGCTGCCATTTTTTCCACATTACAACAGTGACTACACTTCAAAAAGTACTTTATTGTCTGTAAAGTGCTTTGAGATGTCCGGTGGTTGTGAAAGGCGCTATAGAAATGCAAGTCTTTCTTTCTTTTTCATATTTTAAACTTAAGGAGGATTCCTCAAAGTGTGTCAGAAAATTCACCAAGACATTACGTTTGAACTCTCCTTCCTACAAGTGGCTTTTACTCTAGGCCGACAGTGGGTAGCACTCTCCCCTCGGAGTCAGAAGGTTGTGGGTTTGAGTCCCACTCCAGAGACTTGAGCACAAACATCCAGGCTGACACTCCAGTGCAGTACCGAGGGAGTGCTGCATTGTCAGAGGTACTGTCCTTTGGAGGAGATGTCAAACCGAGGACCCGTCTGCCTTTTTCAGTGGTTTGGGCATGGTTAAAGCAGGGCAGAGTGTTCTCTGGTGTCCTAATCAATGTTTCTTCTTCAACCGGCCCCGCAAGAAACAGATTAACTGGTCATTCATCTTGTTATAAAAAGGAATCTTGTGCACAAAATAGGCTTCCAGAGCAATTCTTTGAACGCTTTGAGATATCTGGAAGACTTGTGATACAGTGTTACATCAATGCAAGTCTGTCTTTTGAAGGAGGTGCTGCTGCTGTACAAGGAGTTGCCAGGCAGGCTCAGTTCCCAGAATGGTACAAGAGCATTCTGCTCCAAAAATCTCTACCTCAAGGGCTACAGCTCATCCTATACCTGGGGACAGCTCAAACTGGTCCTCATTCTGTGATCTGTAAGCAACAATATTCCTCATGTTGGGAGCATGGATCCACTGGTGCCATCAGTCCTTTGGCAGCGAATCCAGGTGGCCCTTCCAGGTACAAGTCTGGACGACGCAAGCCAACAAGCTATTGGGCGGTGGAGTCCGATTCCATCCTCACTTGACATCTAAACGCACAAGCACTCACAGCAAGAGGGCCAAGAATCGGAAGTGTGGATCCGCTACCTAATCTGGAGACATTGTGGGCAACCGTGGCACTCCTATTGCCGTCACAACTGATATCAGCCCAGACTAAGCATCTTCCTTGTCCGTATGATTGAGTACCACACCGGGCAGTGCACGTAGCCAACGAGACACCAGGGAAGTCCCCGAGCACAAACAGTCAGTTTTTTTTTTAATATCAAGTTCACAGTGCCTGATGGGAGTGTAATTCCCAGAACAGTGTCTTACAAGACATGATAATGCTGCCCTATTGAAATGAGTCTTTCTGGAGAAATGTCCCAAAATATTAAAGCGCGCCCCCCACCAGCCCCCTGATGAAAGAGTCGCCACCGTAGCTGCAGATGAGCAATCTACAAAAAAAAACCTCGGCTTTGTCGCCAACTCTGGCGGGAGGTTTGTAAATTGGACACAACGCCGGTCACATCTCACCGGTTTTGTAGGCCTTGGTGATAGCGTGGATTTCCGCGTTGGAGCGAGACGCCAGGATCTCGATCAGACACTGCTCGTCCGTACCAGCCCCCTGCAGACAAAAAGTAAATGGTCAGAACCTTTTCGCCCCCCCACTTTAAAAAAAAAAAAAAAAAACAATATTACAGCAGAATCAATTACCCGTGAGAATGTGTGTGGATAGCAAGCGACGAGTGGGAGCCCGGAACTCCCCAACATTCTTATCTCTTCCCTTTTACTCGCCCCCACCCATCCCGGGTGTGTCCCGCCCCCCCCCCCCCCCACTGCCAAGATTGGCTGGCACTACAACCGCTCTGCGTGCTCACGTCACGTCACAAGGCCTCAGGTCCGACGGAGAAATTTGGGGTTTATTTGAACTTGTTCTCCGCACGTGGACAGCACCGACAATGCCCCGTAGGTACCCTCTGAAACCCAATATTGAAAGATATAGCGAGGGAGAAATGTTTTATAAAAGTAATGCATTGGAGGAGGGAGAAAAAAAAGTCTCTTACTGGGTGTTTAATAAACTTTACAAATAAACCGTCGTGCAATACCCTCGCGTGCTATTGGAGTAGGTCATGTTGTTCTTGGCCAGTGTCTGCTGTGGCTCAGTTGGTAGCACCCTCGCCTCCGCGTCAGAAGGAAACGCGGCAGCCAATTTGCGCACAGGAAGCTCCCACAAACAGCAATGTGATAATGACCAGATAATCTGTTTTTTGTTATGTCGATTGAGGGATAAATATTGGCCAGGAACACTGGGGCTAACTCCCCTGCTCTTCTTCGAAATAGTGCCATGGGATCTTTTACGTCCACCAGAGAGAGCAGACGGGGCCTCGGTTTAACGTCTCATCCGAGAGACGGCACCTCTGACAGTGCAGCGCTCCCTCAGCACTGCACTGGGAGCGTCAGCCTGGATTTTTGTGTTCAAGTCTCTGGGAGGGGTGAGAGTGGAGTATGTGAAGAAATACTGGAAGCCTGAGGGTATCACTGAGTGAACTTAGTCCTTGTGGAGTCCCTGCTGGGACAAGACCTACAACATGGTGCTCCTGCAGTCAGCCATCTTATCTGCTACCTTACCTGCTGTAATTATCCTGTTCTGGTAAATAAACAACTTATTTATAGTTCGTCGAAGTTAAACTCTTTCATTTAGTGGCGATTTACTCGAACCGCAACATGTGCGTGTTTAAAAATAAAAGCACTGGACAGTCCTCTCAACATTAGAAATAGCATATGCATATTTTCAAATCAGACCGGACAAGTGGCTTTCTGCCAGCAGATGCTTCGCTTGGGAAACCAGATACACCTAAAACGTTATTGGGTGGCTGAAAGCAGTAAAGGTCCCCCCAGGACCTGGGCCAGGATTAACAAAGACGGACGCGCCTGCATTTGTGTGTGTTTTACAGCCCAGTTCCACCTGCGCAATTGGCTGGCTTTAAGCACAACATTAACTAGAAACAGAAAGTGGAGATCACAAGGAACACTTAGGAGGCGGACTTTGAATAGACTTTTCCACTGCATTTCTGACTTAGAAAAGAGGAAGACGGAGGAGTGACCTGATAGAGCTCTTTAAAATTATGAAAGGGTTTGAGCAGGTAGACGTAGAGAAGATGTTTCCATTTGTGGGGGTAATCCAAAACTAGGGGGCCATCAATAGAAGATGGTCACCAACAAATCCAACAGGAAATTCAGGAGGAACCTCTTTACCCAGAGAGTGGCGAGAATGTGGAACTCGTTACCACAGGGAGTAGTTGAGGCAATTAGTATAGATGCATTTAAGGGCAATCTATTTATGTACGAGGGAGAAAGGAATAGAAGGATATGCTGATCGGGTGAGGTGAAGCAAGGTGGGAGGAGGCTCGTGTGAAGCATAAACACCGCCGTGGACCAGATGGGTCAAGCGGCCTGTTTCTGTGCAGTACATTTGATGCATTCTATATAAAACGTGCCTTCTGCTGTACTGTTCAGCAGCCCTGTGGATCTACACGCCAGCTCATCACTAACCTTGATTGCTTCCTTCAGTTCAGTTGCATCATAAAGGGTGGAGGACTTCAGCAGTGCCAGGACCGCCTTCTCAAAATTACCCGATAGCTCAGACTTCAGCTCCTTTATCAAATCCTGCAGCAGAAAAGGAGAAACGGTAAATACTCTGCAACTGCGCAGCGACTGAGGGCACAGGCGGCCTGGTGCTTCCTCTGGGTCAGGACGAGACCATTTTCACAGGCCGGGTCTCATCATATGACCCCGCACGCCCGCCACCACCTCCCCCCACCCAGTCGGTCATCGAGAGGGAGCCCGTCGTTCCCAACCAGGAAAATTCTGTCGGTGCTGCAGTGAGACCACAGCTGCCACACCGGAAGAGATTTAAAGGGGGCTGGAAGACCCCAGAAGAGGAGGAGGCGGCTAAATCCGAGCATTAAATAAAGGTTAGTAGTTGGGGCCTATGTGGAGACACACAAGCCTACTACTAGGTCCTTTCCCTCCATCCACTGCTTACCCACACTACCCCAGGACTATGAATTTGTCTCGAATATTGAAATTAGGTTACCTTTGAGAGCCATCATAATCTACACAATGACACTGATCTTACTAGAAAATGTACATTTGTTTTGTATAACACAGAACAGCCATTGCATGTGTAGCACTGTTTGAGAGACACAAGACAATGTATACGTGTTTTTCTTTCAAGTTTTCATTTCTATAGCGCCTTTCACGTCCTCAGGACGTCCCAAAGCGTTTTACAGACATTGAAGGGCTTTTGGAGTGTAGTCGCTGTTGTAACGGAGGAAACATGGCAGCCAATTTATGCACAGCAAGCTCCCACAAACAGCAATGTGATGATGACCAGATCATCTGTTTTTAGTGATGTTGATTGAGGGATAAATATTGGCCCCAGGACACCAGGGAGAACTCCCCTGCTCTTCTTTGAAATAGTGGCCGTGGGATCTTTTACATCCACCTGACAGGACAGACGGGGCCTCGGTTTAACGTCTCATCCGAAAGACGGCACCTCCGACAGTGCAGCACTCCCTCAGCACTGCACTGGAGTGTCAGCCTAGATTTTTGTGCTCAAGTCTCTGGAGTGGGACTTGAACCCACAACCTTCTGACTCAGAGGCGAGAGTGCTGCCCACTGAGCCAGCAGAAATCTTTTAACTACTGGCCATTGGTTGCTTAGTGCAGCTGAAGACGGGCCCAACTGCCAACTTACCAGGAGGAAATAACCATAGCAAGTCCCAGATTTTAGCAATTGGAATAGAATTATTCCTAGCGTGTGGGTAACAAACAAACAAAATGAAATCAGTAAATTTTCAGGTCAAGCTGGTTACAGAAGCTAGTGCAACTACTGGCACAAGCAACAACAAACAAAAACACCAATGCATTAATCAGCCAGTGTTAATGTCTATTCGAGGAGATCCAATGCAGGATTGGCGGTGGTCTTGCCTTCGCCATCCACTGTGGGAGCAACAGTGAGTTTTCTGGACGGAATGCCTCTCAAAGCGAGAAAGGATAAAACAAAGACCTTGGGTTTCAACCACACAGTGATCATCAGAGATACTTGCCTTCCCGTAGGCCGTTTTAAAGGACAGGACAATCTGCTGCCTCTGCTCATTTGAACGTTGAGCAACAACATCAATGATGGCTTGTTCATTCGTGCCTATGAAGAGAAGAGTTCAAAATCAAGAGCGGGTCCTGCACCAACAACCCCATTGTAATGATATCAGCAAATAGTGATGGTATTTGCCTGTTTGATTATGATGCCTTACCAGCATATTTGCAGGTATTGATTATTTATGCCTGACCAGCAGAGGGCATGTGAGAGACAAGCAGTTTAGTTTAGTTTTAGTTTCGTTTTAGATGGATCTCCAAGATGGTGTCTCCTGTAATGCTGTTAACTGAGTTGAACAAACTTTAGGTAAAAAGTCACTCTCTTTCATAAATGTCTCGTCATTGAACCCACATACAAATCGATACATGGTGTCAGAAGTGGGATTGAAAGAGATGAAGAGAAAAATCTGAAGTTAAATCAGCTCTCCACATATTAGCAAGCCAAAAGAGAACATCGTTACTTACCATGGGAGAATAGCTAACGAAGTGAAAAAATGGAAGGTTTACACCCACCGGCGAAGCTTCAGTTGACAGGTAATGTGGCTGAAAATTGGAGAAGGTTCAAACAACGTTTGGAGTTGTATTTATCAGCAATCGGAGCTGACGAGAAAAGTGATAAAATGAAAGCGTCAGTGTTCTTACATGTCGTGGGTGATGAAGCGCTGGAGGTGTATAATAACTTCACATTCGCTGCTGATGGAAACAAAATGAAGTTGGATAAAATAATGGAACAGTTTGAGGCCTACTGCATACCTAAACGTAACGTG
Source organism: Somniosus microcephalus (assembly GCF_052327205.1). Taxonomy (NCBI): domain Eukaryota; kingdom Metazoa; phylum Chordata; class Chondrichthyes; order Squaliformes; family Somniosidae; genus Somniosus; species Somniosus microcephalus. The sequence continues at coordinate 34,434,107 of NC_141015.1, read as the reverse complement.
ACGTTTGAGAGGCACAGATTTTTCACATGTGTACAGAAAACGGGAGAGACTATTGATCAGTATGTGACTGAACTGAGAAACAGAAGCAAATCGTGTGAATTTGGGGGACTCACAAACTCGCTGATAAAAGACAGACTGGTGTGTGGAATTCCAGATAATGGTCTAAGGGCAAGACTGCTAAGAGAGCAAGATCTAGACCTGGGAAAAGCCATAGCACTGTGTAGGGCTACAGAGACTGTGAAGTTGCAGGCAAAGGAGCTGTTCAGTGACAGTAGCTGCAACGTGGATGCAGTGAGAAAGAACAGACACAAACCGTTTAACAAAAAGAGCGCCAATGTGAAAAAAGAGGCGTGGCCAGCAAACAAAAATGAAAGGGACAATCGAAAGTCATGTAGTCGATGCGGTACACAGCATCCACCAAAAAAGTGTCCAGCATATGGTAAAACATGCAATAGTTGCAACAAAAACAACCATTATGCCCGTTGCTGTAAGAACCAAGCGCAACAAAGCAAGGTCCATACAGTAGATGAAAGCGAGATAGAGGAGTTCTATGTAGATGTTGTGTCTGAAAACAAAAAAGAAAAAAGAGACTGGATGTTGACACTAAAAGTGAATGACATACACATTCCATTTAAATTGGATACTGGAGCACAGGTTAATGTGATATCAGAGACTGATTTTAAGAAAATTAGACCCAGACCAAAAATACATGGAATAAAAGTGAAAGTGACAGGATACTCAGGTACTGATATACCAGTGAAAGGAAGATGCATTGTCAAAGTAACACACAAGGACAGAGAGCACACGCTAGCATTAATCGTGGTGCCAAAGGATGTGCAGGCCATACTAGGTTTAAAAGCCTGAGAGAGACTGAACCTGGTAAAGAGAGTCCTCGTTGTGGAAAGCGAAGGAGAGACAGTCTATGATGAACTCATGAAAGAGTACAACGACCTATTTCAGGGTCTAGGCTGCCTTCCAGGAAAACACACGATCAGGGTAGATAAAAGTATGCCAACGGTCATACATCCATGCAGAAAAGTTCCGTTTGCTCTTCAAAAGCCACTGAAGGCAGAGTTGGACAGGATGGAAAGCCTGAACGTGATTCAGAAAATAGATGAGCCAACTGAGTGGGTGAGTTCCCTCGTCGTTGTGGACAAAAATGGAAAGCTCAGAATTTGCCTGGATCCAAGAGATCTAAACAGAGCAATAAAGAGAGAGCACTTCAAGCTTCCTACATGTGAGGAAATCATGTCACAGTTTGCAAATGCAAAGTATTTCAGCAAGTTAGATGCATCATCAGGATTTTGGCAGATGAAATTGGACGAGGCAAGTTCAAAACTGTGCACGTTCAACAGTCCATTTGGCAGATACAGATTCCTAAGGTTACCATTTGGCATTGCCTCAGCTCCTGAAGTGTATCACAAAACTATCCATATGATCTATGAGCACCTGGAGGGAGTTGATACATCAATGGATGACATCATATTATGGGGAACCACGAGAACTGAGCATGACGAGAGACTGAAAAAAGTGCTGGAAGCAACAAGGAAAACAAACCTGAAGCTGAATAGAGAGAAATGCCAGCTAGGGGTGACAGAACTGACATTCGTGGGAGATATCCTTAGCAGTGAGGGCATCAGACCAGATCCCAGAAAGGTGTTCGCCATTGAGAATATGCCAAAGCCACAATGCAAAAAGGACGTGCAGAGGTTTAATGGAATGATCAACTATATGGGTAAATTCATATCCAACCTCTCAGAAAAGATGGCGCCACTGAGAAGACTAACTGAAAAGAACATAGAATGGGAATGGAATCATGAGCATGAGAAGTCATGGAGCGATCTAAAGAAACTGCTCACAGAGGAACCAGTTCTGAGGTTTTATGACCCAGCGAGACCCATCAAGATATCATCAGATGCATCACAGAGTGGGCTCGGTGCCGTTCTTCTGCAAAAATATGACTACTGGCAACCTATTGCATATGCATCGCGCTCAATGACAGACGCGGAGACGCGATATGCTCAAATAGAAAAGGAGCTGCTCAGCATCACATACGCCTGTGAAAGATTTCACCAGTTTGTGTCAGGACAAGCAATCAGTGTAGAGACTGACCATAAGCCCTTGATTGCATTGTTCCAAAAGCCACTAAATAGCTGTCCGCTTAGAATACAAAGAATGATGATCAGGCTGCAACGCTATACACTGAATGTTGCGTACACACCGGGTAAGCTGATGTATACAGCAGACACGTTGTCCAGAGCTGTTGACCCAAGTGAGCCCGCAAACACCAAAATGGATGAAAAAGTGAACGCCTACGTGGACATGATCACAAGCGCACTGCCCATAGCAGATGCAAAAATGGAGCTCATAAAGACTGAGACAAACAAAGATGAAACAATGAGACGACTGAGGAAAAGCATCTTGGATGGGTGGCCCAACATGAAGCAAGACTGCTCACCTGACATGGCAGAGTACTGGAACTGCAGGGCGGAACTATCAGTGGTCGAAGACATCATCTACAAAGGAAGTAAAATAGTTAACCCAAAGAGTCTGAGAAAAGAGATGCTAAAAAGGATCCATGGAGGACATCTGGGAATCGAAAAGTGTAAGAGAAGAGCACGAGAGGTGATGTACTGGCCACGAATCAACCAAGATGTGACAAATGAGGTGTCAAACTGCACAATATGCCTGAAATATCGAGCAAGCAATCCGGTAGAACCACTAAAGCCACACCCAGCGCCAGACAGACCTTACCAGAAGGTAGGCGCTGACCTATTCGTATGTCAAGGGAAGGACTATCTTGTAGTCACAGACTATTACTCCCTGTATCCAGAGGTTTGTAGACTGTACACCACCACTGCAGATGCTGTGATAACATGTATGAAAGTCATATTCTCCAGACATGGCGTGGCAAGCGAGGTCTTCACAGACAACGGACCCCAGTTTTACAATGCAAGTTTCCGACACTTTGCCAAAGAGTGGGACTTTGTCCACACAACGTCAAGTCCTCACTTTCCACAGTCCAATGGACTAGTGGAAAAATCGGTCCAGACAATGAAAAGACTGATGTACAAGGCAAAAGACAGTGGAACTGACTTCTACCAGAGCATGCTTGTATACCGCACAACGCTGCTCGAGTGTGGTATGTCACCAGCCCAACTCCTTATGGGACGTCTGCTAAGGTCAAACCTACCCATCCCGGAGAACCTCCTGAAAACAAAAGAGGGGGAGAAAGTGAGGAAGTTCAAAGAACAACAGAAAGAAAAGCAAAAGTACTACTATGACAGAGGAACACAAAACCTACCTGAACTCCACACTGGTGACCAAGTAAGGTTCAAAGACAAAACAAACATATGGACTCAGAAGGGAACTGTCCTGAGTGAAGTTCAACCAAGATCATACACCATTCAGACAGATGAGGGTGCTGTTCTGCGAAGAAATCGTCGAGATCTTCTCATGGGACCAGCCACAGCAAGTCAAAAGACTGATACTGTTGAACAACCTGATCACACAGCTGAGAAACCATCATCTGAGGCAACAATTCAGATTCAAGGACAATCAATCAGAAAATCCTCAAGACACGTGAAGCCTCCTGAGAGACTCATTGAGCAAGTTTAAGGACTCTTGTTATAGAAGGAAGTAATGTTATCTTATTCTTTCTTCAAGTTCTAGTGTATTTACATATTTCATGTGAACACACAAAACAAGGTTAAAAAACCTTGATAATGATAATGAAAGTTCATTAAGTGTTAGTTAAAATGCAGATTAATACAAAGAAAACATGTTGTTAGATAAAAGTAAAATACTTTTGTTTTAAGAAAGGGAGATGTAATGATATCAGCAAATAGTGATGGTATTTGCCTGTTTGATTATGATGCTTTACCAGCATATTTGCAGGTATTGATTATTTATGCCTGACCAGCAGAGGGCATGTGAGAGACAAGCAGTTTAGTTTAGTTTTAGATGGATCTCTAAGATGGTGTCTCCTGTAATGCTGTTAACTGAGTTGAACAAACTTTAGATTAAAAGACATTCTCTTTCATAAATCCCAGGAGAATTACCCATCAGAAATACCCATCGACTGAGCTGCTTATGGTCATGCAGTCCGCAGTAAATGCAAGTACAGTAACTCTCCAATGACAACCCTATAATGGGGTAATTTGTACGGCTGCCAATTTCCCTAGAAGCCCTGGTGGCAAGCACGGGGCCTCGCAAAATTGACCCAGTGTAATACAAGAAAAGATCACCATAACTTTGTGGATATCATTTCCAACAGCTCTCAATGATTTTCAGTTGTCTGACCTTAGGGTGGAGCTGACAAAATTGAAACCTTTCAACTACAGCCTTGTGGTCTGTAGGAACTTTTATATTCACCATGTTTGTTTGATGCATTTTGGGGTAGTATTGTCACTATGTAGCTCAAAAGCAAAATACGGCGGATGGGGGAAAAATGAAATAAAAAGAAAGACTTGCATTTATATGATCCTATGAGGAAAGATTGAGCCTATACTCTGAGTTTAGAAGAATGAGAGGTGACCTCATTGAAACATACAAGATTCTGAAGGGGATTGACAGGGTAGATGCTGAGAGGTTGTTTCCCCTGGCTGGAGAGTCTAGAACTAGGGGGCATAGTCTCAGGATAAGGGGTCGGCATTTTAGACTGAGATGAGGAGGAATTTCTTCACTCAGAGGATTGTGAATCTTTGGAATTCTCTGCCCCAGAGGGCTGTGGATGCTGAGTCTTTGAGTATATTCAAGGCTGAGATCGATAGATTTTTGGACTCTTGGGGTTAACGGTAGTTACTCGGATTGGCAAACGGTGGGAAGTGGTGTTCCAGAAGAATCGGTCCACTGTTGTTCACCATTTACATAAACCATTTGGACTCGGGAATCGCAAGGACAATAAAAGTTCAAAAATTTGTGGATGACACCAAACTGGGGGGTGTAGTTAATACTGAAGAAGGACGGTGACAAAGTACAGGAAGACATTGATAAACTTGCAGAATGGACGTGCAATTGGCAAATGAACTTCAACATAGATTAAGTGCGAGGCAATACATTTTGGTAGGAAGAATAAGGAGGCAACATACTCCTTGGGAAATAAGTGTCCAATTGGGGTAGGGGAACAGAGGGATCGGAGGGTACAGATACACAGATCATTGAAAGTAGCGACGCAGGTTAATAAGGCCATACAAAAAGCAAACAACGCACTGGATTTCCTTTCTAGAGGGTTAGAATTGAAAAAGCAGAGAAGTTATGTTAAACTTGCAGAGGACCTTGGTTAGACCACACTTGGAGCACTGTGAACAATTCTGGTCTCCATATCATAAAAAGGATAAAAAGAGGCACTGGAGAAGGTGCAAAAAAGATTTACTAGAATGATACCAGAACGGAGAGGTTATAACGATCAGGAAAGATTGAACAGGCTGGGGCACTTTTCTCTAGAAAAGAGAAGACTGATGGGCTGACCTGATAGAGGTCATCAAGCTTATGAAAGGGTTCGATAGGGTAGACGTAGAGAAGAGGTTTCCACTTTAGGCAAGACCAGAACTAGGGGTCATCAATATAAGATAGTCAATAATAAACCCAATAGGGAATTCAGGAGAAACTTCTTCACCCAGAGAGTGGAACACGCTACCACATGAAGTAGTTAAGACAAATAGCAAAGATGCATTTAAGGAGAAGCTCGACAGCACATGAGGGAGAAAGGAATAGCGGGATATGTTGATGGAATTAGATGAGGAAGGTGGGGGAGGAGGCTCGTGTGGAGCATAAACACCGGCACGGACCAGTTGGGTGAGTGGCCCCTTTCTGTGCTGGTAATACAAAGTATTACTTTGTAAAAATGCTAAAATAAGGGGAATGTGGCGCAGCGGCCAACACTCAGCATCATTTATCTCTAGGCCCCGTGTTCAAATGCAGCCTAATCTGATAGGATGAAGGCCAATGTACCCAGCCAATGTTTTTTTTCCCCCGTGCGTGGTCCCTTTAGTTCGCTGCGCAGCCCATTCAATTTTTCACGCATGCACGGTTTCTTCCACTGAAAAGCCAGTGAGCGGCCCGCGCGGGACCTCCAGACCACTGTGGCCCAGCAGGAATGTTGATGAAGGCCCATCTCTCCCTATTGGTTCAGTGTTTTATTCCAATTGAGCTCTCAGTCTCAATAGGGACAAATCCTGAAACTGCCCACAATTCAGTACAAGTTGATGGCGTTACTTGGAAGATACACAAGTATCTGAGATGGAGAGGAGGAGGAGTGTCTAGAACTAGGAGGGGCATAGTTTCAGGATAAGGGGTCGGCCATTTAAGACCGAGATGAGGAGGAATTTCCTCACTCAGAGGGTGGTGAATCTTTGGAATTCCCTACCCCAGAGGGCTGGGAATGCCAAGTCTTTGAGAATATTCAAGGCGGAGATAGATCGATAGATTTTTGGACTCTAGGGGAATCAAGGGATATGGAGATCGGGCAGGAAAGTGGAGTTGACGTCAATGATCAGCCATGATCTTATTGAATGACGGAGCAGGCTCGAGGGGTCGTATGGCCTACTCCTGCTCCTAATCCTTATGTTATGATAGATTTTTGGACTCGAGGTGAATCATTGATACGGGGAATCAGGTGGGAAAGTGGAGTTGAGGTCGATGATCAGCCATGATTTTATTGAATGGTGGAGTAAGCTCGAAAGGCCGTATGGCCTACTCCTGCTCCTAATCCTTATGTTAAGTGTGGTTGGTCGGCAGGGGGTGGGGGTGGGGGTGGGGAGGGGGGTGGGGAGGACAAGTCGAAATCTCACACAGAAACAGGAAGGGATATTTTTTCCTGAGGCCGAGGTTAAGGCGTGTTGTCAGGACAGGGTAGCAGAAGCTCGACGCTGCTTTTGACCGGCACCTGATCTGGGGAGTGCTTGACACAGGTGCCTTGAAATCACGCTGCATCATAACATGACAAATGTAAGAATGTGTCAGCTGGAGATTATTTTTAATGGGCCGAAGCCTTTGTTAAAATAGCACTGAGAAACATGGGAACGGGAGGAGACCATTCAGCCCCTCGAGCCTGTTCCGCCATTCAATGAGAACATGGCTGATCTGTGACCTAACTCCATATACCCGCCTTTGGCCCATATCCCTTAATACCATTAGTTAACAAAAATCTATCAATCTCCGATTTAAAATTATCAATTGACATTTGTGGAAGAGAGTTCCAAACTTTTACCACCCTGTGTGTGTGGAGTGTTTCCTCATTTCACTCCTGAAAGGTCTGGCTCTAATTTTTAGACTCTGCCCCCTAGTCCGAGATTCCCCAGCCAGCGGAAATAGTTTCTCTCTATCTACCCCATCTGTTCCTCTTAATATCTTGAAAACTTCGCTCAGATCACCCCTTAACCGTCCAAATTTTGGGAATACAATCCTAGTTTGTGTAATCTCTGTGTGAAAGGCGCTACGTAAATGCCAAGTCTTTCTCCTTTCTCTCCTCTCTTGAAGAGCAGTGTTTTCTCGGTATCCTGGCCAACATTTTTCCCTTAAACACCACCACCAAAAAAAAGACCCATCACTCCCCTCATTGTGGGACATTGCTATACATAGAATGGCTGCCTTGTTGAGCTCGATAACAACAGCGCGTGCTCTTCAACACAAATCATTATAGATAAAGGGGGCTAAATTCGCAGCCCTAAGAGGGCGCTAAGGGGGCACAAATCAACTAGCGCCTGGGCGCGGTGCCTCTAACGCCTCCCGCGAAATTCAGCGGGAGGTTAGCGGCGGCGCTAACCGTTAGCGCCATGTGGCGACGACGTCATCACCGTACGCAGCGCCCTGGCTGTAATATTGGGTAGTGCCCCCGACTTACCGCCAGACGCCATGTCCGCCGGGGTCAGGGGTGCCTACCTGCGGCTGGGCGGCGCTAGTTAAAGGGGAAGTGGCAGGCGGCCATTTTTGCTGCTGGCCGCCTACCAGCACCTGCCCCCGTTGCTATCCCCGGCCCCCGTGAAGCGCCCCCCCCCCCCCCACCCCCCGACTCCCCGCGGGGTGCCGGCTGCTCTCCCTGTGAGCCTGGCACTTCGAGTGCCGGGCTCGTTTGCCGGCACTCCCGATCCCTGGTGACCCAGCTGGGCGGCGGGACGCGCTGCGTCAGGCCCCTCCCCTTTAATAAGGGGAGGAAGGCCTGCAGTACCGCGTGGCACTATGGCACGTAGCGCCACGATATTGGCTCGCAGCGCCCCAAGTGGGACGCGGGCTGCTTCCAGTAGCGCCCCCTCCTCCCTCTCGGGGCACTACCTGGGAAAATCGGCCGCGGGGGCGCTACCTAATTTTTACCCCAAAGTATCTTGGAACAGGACAGGCGTGATAATGCACATTATAAACGCAAGTTCTTTCTTAAACAGCAAGTATGGGCAGTTGTTCAACAGTGGAAGGCATCACACCTAACCCAATGTCCACACATGTGCTCTTTGCAGCAGGGGGTCACTAAAAAGCAATGAGGAGGAGGAACCATGTCTGATGCCTTCTCCTCCCCAGCCCAGAGACACGAATGCAAATACTGAGCAGTCAGTCATTCCACTCAGCTTCTCGCAAGATGAGAAAACGTTTTTTATTATAAATCTCATCATCATAAAGAAACTACTCATGAAACAACACTGGACGGCCAGCTGGTGGCGCCGTCCAAGGAGTATAAATACTCAGGCATGGGCCCAGCTTTTCAGGGACATTTTGTAAGACAGGAACTAGTGAAGTACAACTAGACCTCCATGTTCTGAAACAAGTTGATTAAAGCCTTGCTTTATACTCGAACCAAGTGCATAGTGAGTTATTACGTTAGTGTTTTTTTTTAAAAAAAAGAACAGCGATGCACTTCCGAATTTACTCACCAAATCCTTTCATAGCTTTCCTTAGGACTTCAGCATCCCTCAGCGCATCAAATCCTGCAGCTTTCCTTACAGTCCCCCGGTTCACAGGCTAAAGATCACAAAATATTTATGTCAGATAAACAGTTCAAAAGCAGGAGAGAATTATTCCTCTTCGGGTCCCGGCCAGGCGGCCATTGCTTTTCCAGCCAAGGTGGTGGGCAGGCAACCGGATGACGACATCGACGCCAAGTGCTGCTCGCATCACTTCGCTGTCATCTGCTGTACTACGGCTTAAGCACCTCAAATTTATTTTAGGCTCATCGCAAATTCACGCATGAACAGCCATTGCAATGTAAGGATGTACAGTTTCCAAATTCAGAATGGGGATCTTCAGCAGATGAAAGCACCCACTCACTAACTAAAGCTTTACTTAACTCAGTTCTGTACCCAAACAAACATAGAGCTTTTGTGATCAACATGTTACAAACGGTTCTGGCACAATGGTGGGATTGACTTAAATTAGCTTATGTACTTAGGCATGAAAAGTATTGCAGAGAGCGCTTAAAGAGTTCTAAAATGCGAGAAGGCGAACAGGGGCAAGAGGGACAATTCACACAAAATCATGTTTGCTTTATTTACTTTAGACTTTTTAAAAACCTAGGGGGAAGACATTCGGTATCGCCCCGTTTGGGGCGCAATTATCGGCCGTGCGCAAAGTTTAGCGCCTGGCGCTAATTACTGCCTCCGACTGCAAACTTGGCTTCAATCGCCCCTGGAGGTGATTGGAGCGCTAAATCAGGCGCTTCACACCTGTCTTAAGGCGCAAAGGCCGAGGAGCGAGGCGCTACCTCAGAGCGCTGGCGAAGCTCAGCCTTGAATCTCGCCCTATCTATTGGGACATTTTATTGCGTTTAAGACACTATATAAATCTAAATTGTTGTTGTTGTTATAGTGCAGTAACCTCATACAGAAAGAGAAGATTTAATCGACTGATTAGTAACAAGAATCAAAATCCAGCCATTAGTCACCTTTATTCAACTAATTCTTATAAGATAGATTTTTGATTTCCCCTCACTAGTGTTCTCCGCTCCAATACATAGAATTTACAGCACAGGAACAGGCCATTCGGCTATGCCAGTGTTTATACTCCACTCGAGCCTCCTCCCACCTTACTTCATCTCAGCCTGTCATCATATACTGAAGGCAGTGATGAGATAGGGTGAAAGAAGCACCACTAGATACCCAAGTGGCTACTCTCCATGCATCCGCTCAGACGGTCAGTACTGAGCAAGCTATTTGACCACAGGGGCCATCACAGCTGACCCCCAATGTCGTCGTACCCCATTGTCCGCCCACGTACATCAGCAGGGGTCGTCAGGCAGTGGTCAAGAGCAGGAACTCTTGTGCATTTTTCAAATTCCTAATCTGGGGCAGTACTACCCTCGTGCTGTCATCAGCTATCACAGCCCGGACCACGGATTGAACCTGGGACCTCTGGTCTGTAAGGCTCAGCTGCTCATGGGTAAGCTTACTAATCTACCAAGGGAGCCAGAGCAATCAGATTTAATGGTATTTCTCACACACACAAAAAAAATAGAATCTTTTCTCCCCCCCACCCCAGTCAACTAATTTTATAAATTTTATAAAGTAACCGAGAATGTCTTGGAAAGCCTGAAGCATTATACTCAATAAATGCTGTGATTACTGGAGTTAAATGTTCCCTTTAAGCTGCGCAGCACTCTAAGGGTCCCACGCAGCCAGTGAGCCGGCTTTTAAATTGAAAAAACCGCAGGCGTGGAATTTTGATTGGGCCAAAAAAAATTACAGGGAACACTGCCCGAGAGGGTAATCATTCATTGGGGCTCAAGTGCCACCGACAGCCAACATGCACGGAGCAGTGCCACAATAAGCCGGAACACCACACATCAGTGTCGCATGCAGCCAAACGTCTTATTTTTCTTAAATAATGTCAACTGATAAATCTTTCAATTTTAAGCTTAAACACTTACATAGAAACATAGAAGATAGGAGCAGGAGTAGGCCATTCGGCCCCTCGAGCCGGTTCTGCTATTTAATGAGATCATGGCTGATCATCCCAATTCAGTACCCTGTCCCTGCCTTCTCCCCATATCCCTTGATCCCTTTAGCCTTAATCTTTTCTTTAAAAAGTGGAGTGGGCAGTTTTTGTTTTGCTTTCGGACACACGTTGATGGCACTGTCAGTTTAGGGCATTTGTTTTGTCCCCCACCTCCCACCCTCCCGATATTATTCACTCCTGAAAGCATCTCCTCCATCCCAGGGTACAGTTCCACATGTGCCAGTCAACAGCTCCCCCCCCCATTAGTCATTAGGAACACCGGCCTCACAGCCCAGTCCAATCCTGTTCTCGTATGACATCCGCATGTGCACACTTCCAGCAGGGGTCTCCGGTTAGGGAGGAGGTGCAGCGGAAGCCTGTTCAATTGTCCCTCTTCTGTTTCCAGGGACAATTGCCCCATCTCCCACCTTATGGCCACCCTGGCTGAGATCGTTTAACCCAACATAGACCAAGGAACCTTCCTAGTCTGTATGGTTGAATTACTCACTGGATAAACCTACTTGACCATCAGGGCTACATCCAGATTTAGGTTTTTAACACCATTCTCTGAGAGAGAGAGACAGCCAGAGAGAGAGAGGAGAGAGAGGAGCGAGAGGAGCGAGAGGAGAGAGAGAGAGGAGACAGCGAGAGAAAGAGAGAAAGAGAGACAGAAAGAAAGAGAGACAGAAAGAAAGAGAGACAGAAAGAGAGAAAGAGAGAAAGAAAGAGAGCGCGAGAGCGCGAGAGCCCGAGAGCGCGAGAGAGCGAGAGAGCGAGGGCCAGAGAGCGAGAGCCAGAGCCAGAGAGCGAGAGCCAGAGAAAGATAGACAGCCAGAGAGAGATAGACACAGCCAGAGAGAGAGATAGACACAGCCAGAGAGAGAGAGAGAGAGAGAGATACAGCCAGAGAGAGAGAGAGAGAGAGAGCCAGAGAGAGAGAGCGCCAGAGAGTGACAGCGATTTCTATATTTATCGATAAATATAGATGAAAACTGAGTTTGGATAAGCTGAAGTTTGGATCCAGTGATACAAAAAAAGGGAATCAAATCCGATTTCATATACAAACATTGATATATACTGGGTTTAAAAAAAAATCTGAATGCTTTCCACACAAATGCCTCAATCAGTATGCTGGTTAGGATCACGTGCAGCAAAACACATTCTCTTCTAGATCAAGGACGGTTGAAAATGAAACAAGCGTTTTGAGAAAGAAAGGTTGACTTTTTGCTCCCGTTTTTTCTCTTCTCAACACACTGACTTGCGCTGTCGTAAAGTTCTTTTAGGAACCGGCAGCATCCAGAACTTCACACAAGTGACCGTTCTTCAGGTTTGAACTCAGGCAGTGAGTAATGGAAAGCTATTTGACTGCGGGGGTCTTCACAGCAGAGCCCCATTCGGCCCTGGCCCGACGTTCACACACTTACAGCAGATGTCACTGGACGGCAACCTGGTTGGCCATGGGGGAAATTGTGATATCTTTGCTGCCAACCCAATAAATCAAAGAGTGGGGATCGACACTGGGAGCTTTCTGGTTTGTTAGGAGGAGTTATTATTCCAAGCAATGCTTCCAACATCTGAGCCACTGGAAAGGCTCGATGATTTAAATTAAAATTCCCCACACAGGTCATTCATTCAGTGTCATTCTTCCCAGTCCAGCTGCTGCTACAGTGCAGTCTAAGCAGTGGACGTCTATTAGAGGAACAGGAGGAGGCCATTCAGCCCCTCGAACCTGTTGCGCCATTCAATTAGATCCTGGCTGATCTGTATCTTCACTCCATTTAGCCACCTTGGTTCCATATCCCTTAATGCATTTGCCTAGCACAAATCTATCAATCTGAGTTTCGAAATTTTCAATTGACCCCTCCCCCAGCCTCATCAGCTTTTTGGGGGCGAGTTCCAGATTTCCACTAGCCTTTGTATGAAGAAGTGCTTCCCGACATCGCCCCTGAACGGCCTGGCTCTAATTTTAAGGTTACACCCCCTTTTTTTTTTTTTTAATTAATTTTTTTATTTTAAAATTTGTACATTTTATTTACAGTTAATGACATTTACAGAGCTCAAGCCTCGGCTCTTTGTACAAAGTCACAAGCCATCATTGCCTACAAGGCAGGGGTCCCAGTCTCTTCAACTTGGTGATGGGATCTCCAAGCTTCTTGATCATCTTCACTTGTTCATCCAGATAGTGGGTCTCCAGGAATTCACACAAATGAGGGTCGGCGTTCCCAGTGGAGAGTTTGTGCAGATCCAGCAGAAGGTTATGCCCCCTTGTTCTGGACTCCCCCACCAGATGAAATCGTTTCTCTCCATTTACCCTATCAACTCCTTTAATCATCTTAAACACCTCAAATTCGGCGAGTCGGGCGGAGGAGCGCAGCGCAACGAGCAGCAGCAGCAGACTCACGACACGCTGCAGCACGTCGGCTGGCAGCTCCATTTCGGGTAACTCGCAGTCCGGATGGGAGCCGGGCATGGTGGCCAGAGCGGGAGAAGCAGGCCACCACACGTGGAGCCGGCAACAGTGAGGAGGAGGAGGCCGCGGTGAAGAGGAGGACGGAGCGGCTGAGGGACATCGTGCTCCCACTGCCACGGGAAGCCATTGTATTGACTCTGAACGCGGCGCTGTATGTGTAGCTGACGCGTCCCTACGGGGAACAAGCATTCCATTGCACTTGTTACATATGGCAAATAAATCTAATCTGAATCTGAATCTGAATTGGGCCATCTAGGAGGAGTATCTGGAGTGCAGCAAATCAGAGGTTATTTTGTACCCCCACTGCCCAACCCATCTTTTCTGTACTGACATCATCCAACAGGTTAGTTGAAAAGAGGAATCTTTCAGATATTTATTGTACTGTAACACCCATAGAATTAGCTGAGGGTACCTATCTTCAGGAAAGATTTTTGGATACTAAGGGAACCAAGGATATGGGGATAGGGCGGGAAGATGGAGTTGAGGTCGATGATCTTTTGAATGGCGGAGCAGGCTCGAGGAGCCCATATCTTATGTTCTTACAAAGGTCATTGATCTAGCACAGCATCGCATGCAGTTACCGGAGGGAAAGAACTCAAAAAGGCACATCTGTAACGCTTACCTCGAATGCTGAGTCAACCTGGGTGTAAAAGGCCAAGCAACATTTTAAAATAGTAAAATGAGGCTATTTTCCACCTTCTTAAGCAACCTGCCATGTAGGCGGGCAGCCATTTTCTTAAGCAACACGAGTCATCATTGAGCTAAGTTGAACTGGAGCCCTGCTCACTCACACACTCAAAGCTCTCTCATCCACAACAATCCTGCTAAGCACGAGTGTGAAACAGAATAGAGGTATGAACTATGAATGCACAAGGGCTTTCGGCCATCACCTCAGGACCATTGTAACAGGGGCTGCAATGATGGTTTGTGAATGAAATAAAATGTTGATTGACTTAAATCTAAAAAAAAGGCAGTAAACTTGACTTCTCCTGAAAGGGCAGCAATGATGCCCAGACTACGGAGAACAGCCCATCCAGATAATAATCACACAGATAATAATCGCACCAAGTCCCATTCACCCATCGCCCCTGTGCTCGCTGACCAACATTGGCTCCCGGTTAAGCAATGCCTCGATTTCAACATTCTCATCCTCGTTTTCAAATCGCTCCATGGCCCTCGCCCCCCTCCCTATCACTGTAATCTCCTACAACCCTCCGAGATCTCTGCGCTCCTCCAATTATGGCCTCTGGCGCATCCCTGATTTTAATCACTCCATCATTGGTGGCCGTGCCTTTAGCTGCCTGGGCTGTAAGCTCTGGAATTCCCTCCCTAAACCTCTCCGCCTCTCTTTCCTCCTTTAAGACGCTCCTTAAAACCAACCTCTTTGATCAAGCTTTTGGTCATCTGCCCTAATATCTCCTTATGTGACTTGGTCAAATTTTGTTTGATAATCACTCCAGTAAACCGCCTTGGGACGCTTTACTACAATAAAGGCGCTATATAAATGCAAGTTGTTGTTGTTACTTGTCGGCTGAATCAGGAAGATTACTCCTGCACCTAGTCCTGGTGTCGGGATTCTGCCAGAGTGCTGCTTTAGCAGTAAACACCTAGGGGCAACCCAAGGCTGGATAAGGGTCTTGACACCAATGGTGACACGGCCCCCGAAACTCCAGAGGAACACCCATCCATGGCCACAACACACTACATTCAACGCCTGCCTGCCTGCCCATCTCCACCCCCCCCCACCCCCGCCCCACCACTGCTGTCCTGCCCACAGTTACGTTGTACCTTTCGGCCCCCTTTCGACTACTCCAGAATCTCTTTGCTGTAAGCTGCTTGGGTGAATCACTTTAGTTTTAATTGTTCAGATACAAAACCTAGAAATGAACAGCAATAAATTTAGCATATGTTAACTTTAGCAGCAAAGACCTTAGAGCAAGTTTACTTCAATTCATGCACTGAACGATCTTCCATACCTTTAATGGTGCCGCGGAGGGCGTTACGGTCGAACCAGCTGAAGCATAGTTGGATGAGTTGTCTTGGGGTGGATTAGATCCGTAACCTGCAGTAGGGGCTGACTGGTATCCTGCAGTAGGGGCTGACTGGTATCCTGCAGTAGGGGCTGACTGGTATCCTGCAGTAGGGGCTGACTGGTATCCTGCAGTAGGGCCTGACGGGTATCCTGCAGTAGGGGCTGACTGGTATCCTGGAGTAGGGCCTGATGGGTATCCTGGAGTAGGGCCTGATGGGTATCCTGGAGTAGGGCCTGATGGGTATCCTGGAGTAGGGCCTGATGGGTATCCTGGAGTAGGGCCTGATGGGTAACCTGGAACAGGGCCAGAGCTTGTGGGATATCCTGGATTGTACGAGGGAGCACCAGGCTGACTGCCTGGGCCTTGTGGAAACATTCCCTGTGGAAGTGCTCCAAACCCTCCAGAACCGTATGCATCCATTGCGCTTGATATGTTTTGAGCCTGTAACAATAACAGAATTAGGATTAGGATTTGTGGTTGGCAAACCACAATTCGATTCTTACTTCATTCCAATTTTGCTCAAGTCAAATAAAATGCAGTCGACTTAATTTCTAACTCATCAATCTCTCATGGTGTCGCACACCGAGTTGGGGGCGGAAGTCAAAAACAAGCACAGCGATGTCTTTAGGGGAATCAAGGTTGGGGTGTGGGGGGGGGGGGAAATACTAGAGCTAGGTTCACAGGGCAATTCAGTCCCCATTTTAAAGTAATATATTCTGTCCTTATTTTTTTTTTTACATTACCATTAGAAATTCCTGTGTTCACATTTGTAATGGAAGCTGCCTCTGTAACCTTGCCACGCTGTAACTGCACCCTCCCGCCAGTTGTGGCACTGTCACGGAGGCAGTTGCTGTTCTAAATGCAGACCGAGGAATGAATAATGGAATGAAAGGCTGAGCTGAGGTCGATGGAATGGGAGGAGACTCGTCGTGTGGAGTATAAACACCAGCACAGACTGGTTGGGCCGAATGGCCAGTTTCTGTGCTGAATAATCTATGTAATTGTAAGTGTCAGCTGTGGCTCAGTGGGCAGCACTCTCGCCTCTGAGTCAGAAGATTGTGGGTTCAAGTCCCACCCCAGGGACTTGAGCACATCAAAGCTAGGCTGACACTCCAGCGCAGTGCTGAGGGAGTGCTGCACTGTCGGAGGTGCCGTTTTTCGTATGAGATGTTAAACCGAGGCCCCGTCTGCTCTCTCAGGTGGACATAAAAGATCCTATGGCCACTATTTCGAAGAAGAGCAGGGGAGTTATCCCCAGTGTCCTGGGGCCAATATTTATCCCTCAATCAACATCACAAAAACAGATTATCTGGTCATTGCTGTTTGTGGGAGCTTGCTGTGCGCAAATTGGCTGTCGCGTTTCCCACATTACAACAGTGACTCCACTTCAAAAAGTACTTCATTGGCTGTAAAGCGCTTTGAGACGTCCGGTGGTCATGAAAGGCGCTATAGAAATGCAAGTCTTTCTTAATTCTATGTAACTCAAGGAAGGCATAGCACTTTGCATTAAACAACTTCTTGCTCCCCCCCCCCGGTTCATTAATTTGTTGCCCTTCTTTCAGTCCTGCTATGGTCAGGTGCGACCACGGCCGAGAGGGAGAGGAGGTGACCTGTTTAAGAGCGACACTGGCCAAGGTGAGGGGACAGCCTGCTCTAGGAGGTGCGAGAGGGAGTTGCTGTACCCCGCGAGTTGGTCTCTTTCCCTCAGAGTCCACTGCCACTCAGCCAAGACCAGGAATTCACCGCATAGAGGAAATTAAAAATATTCCCAAAACTATTGAAGCAAAGAAAAGTTCACTGAAGATGAACTCCACAAAACAACAGGAAATTGATACGGATGATGCTGCATGGATATATTGTATACAAGGATCAAAAACTTTGGCCCGTCACATTTGTATTTTGCCTGTTCTGGGTCTATATCACAATACCAAAGACACATTCAAATATAGGTTAACAAGTGGCACTTACCATTCCTGCCAAATTCACATTTGGCATGTTTCCAAAAGCACCCAATCCGATAGATGGAGCTGGATTAGCACCCCATGGATTACTACCTGAAAATGAGCAAGAAGCAACAAGAACTGTTATGGACCATAAAAGAAAACATGGATCACTACTGTGACCAAGATTTCACACAGTGTTTCTACCAACTTGATCAAAGTCTGGACAGTACTTTGGATTGGAAAATCTGGGATAAAAGTGTCAGGGAGTTGGATATAAGTTAACCAGTAACAGTTAGCGAGTCCACGTGCACCCAGTTTATATCACACTCAAACCAAAGGATGATGTACCAAAACCGACTTCAACTTGCCACCCGTCTCCCCTAGCTTGCTGGTTAGTACTACATTAACTGCCTGAAAAAAATGAAAGAAAACTCTATGCTGATCATTTATTCCAAGGAGTTGCTCATCACCAACTTCAAAGTCCAATTCTGATGTCGAGGGGCGGGAGTTTTTACATAAGATGACCTTAGATCATTTACACTATGGAGTTTGGTGGAATTCTGCTCGAAATTGCAGCAGCCACCAGAACAGGGTTACAGATTCTTCCTGGAGATATTAGTGTAACCAACTTGGCGCCATCGGTAGCATTCTCACTGCAGAGTCAGAAGTCTGTGGCTTCAAGCCCCACTCCAGGACCTGGACACATAATGCAATACTGACAGAGTGCTGCATTGTTGCCGTGCAATACTGATACAGGGCTACACTGTTGGCGGTGCCTTCTTTTGGCTAAGGCCAAGGCTCCGGTGAACGTTAAAGATCCCCGTGTATGAATTGAACAACATTTTACATTAGAACCACCTGCATTTACGTAGCATTTTTAACATCGTAAATCACCCTAAATTGCTCCACAGAGCTGCAGTGGGGAAAGAGTTAAAAGGACATCGCTGGCAGTTTCACTGAATGGTGTAAGAAAGACAGGTGCTAACATGAAAGGCCACATCTATAAAGATACGTTCAAGATAGCTGACCTTTGAAGAGAAAAAGTCCGATTAAGTGGAGACAGGATGTCCAGCGTTTCAACTGCCTTTAACAGCTTTATTACCGAGGTCACATTCCAAGGTATCTTTTAATCAGCATTCAGCAGTTTGAGTGATTGATTGAGGAGGCAGCTTACACATGTTTACATTAAGATTTGTAACCAATCCGTGAAGGTGCATGCGGGCAAAGATCCAATCAGGTGGCAGGAATGAATTGTGCATGAGGCTGCCATGTGTATTTTAATGTATAAAAATGTAGGGCTTACTGTAACAATTTGGAGAAGTCTGGCTAAAGACAGAGCAGACTGTCTCCCCACCGGTGTAATAAAGACAACTTGACTATCGATCTGAAAACCTCGTGTCGAGTGTTGGTTTAAAATACTCCACAACAGAGCCAATGACGGATGGCGAGTTGTGGTGCTGGGAAAGGTGACCAGAGGCATGATCAAAGAGGTAGGTTCTGAGGCGGGAGGGTTGTGAGAGGGCTCCGGCATTCCATGCCAAGACGAGCAAGGCTCGGTCAACATATGTGGAACTGGAAGGGGGAGAATGCAAAGGAGATCAGAATACAGGTGAAGGGCATGTGTTGGGATGTATTGCTGGAGGAGATGCAGAGATAGGGATATTCAAGGCGATGGAATTCGAATACAGATCAAAAATGATGAAGGGGAATGAAATGGCCAATTGTGTTGAAAGCCATGGCGAGGTCGAGCAAGGTAAGGAGTGGTAGCGCACCGCACAGTCACAAATGAGGTCCTTGGTCCTTGACCAGGTTGAGAGCGGATCTTATTGAAACATAAGATTCTGAAGGGGATTGACAGGGTAGATGCAGAGAGGATGTTTCCCCTTGTGGGGGAATCTAGAACTAGGGGGCATAGTTTCAGATCAGAAATAAGGAAGAATTTCTTCTCTCAGAGGGTCGTGAATCTGTGGAATTCTCTCCCCCAGAGAGCTGTGGAGGCTGGGTCATTGAACATATTTAAGGCGGAGATAGACAGATTTTTGAACGATAAGGGAGTCAAGGGTTATGGGGAGTGCGCAGGGAAGTGGAGTTGAGGCCAAGATCAGATCAGCCATGATCTTATTGAATGGCGGGGCAGGCTCGAGGGGCCAAGTGACCGACTCCTGCTCCTACGTCTTATGTTCTTATGGTGACTTTGACCAGGATGGTCTTAATGTTGGCAGGG
The DNA here is from genome assembly GCF_052327205.1 of Somniosus microcephalus. NCBI lineage: Eukaryota > Metazoa > Chordata > Chondrichthyes > Squaliformes > Somniosidae > Somniosus > Somniosus microcephalus. Next base: position 34,414,520 of record NC_141015.1, on the reverse strand, counting down.
CAGAAACCACCCTGAAGGGATTTGCACAGGGAGAGATGGAACAGAGCTGAAATCCCTGAATTCTGAGCTTTTTAAAATGCCGAATGGCTAGCAAACCTATCTAAAGTTACGAGCACGCTGAATTGGCAGAAAAACTAATCACCGGGTCCTTTGGAGAGAGTGTGGCATTTCAATCGTGTAAGCACGTCAGACTCAGCAACTCCTCCAAACTAGGAACTCGAGGCTCGGGGGACGTCACCAGCGCTCATTGATTTTTTAGAAAGACTGGGATAAATTAGTCCATTGTACTGATGCGGAAAGAAAATGCTCTTTCAGCATTCAATCAAAACTGCAGGTCCAATAAGGGATGGCAGTGCTGGAGGAACTGACTAGACGGCGGCGCCACCCAGCTTCTCTTTTAGGGTTTACAGCTGTTTTAACAGAACGCTTAAGAGAAAACCATCTTCTGATTTAATCTAGAGCTGTAATTTGAATGAATGAGGGCATAACTAATTCAGGGGTGAGGAAGCTCAGTCCCCAGCTGGGTGGCCTCCTGTGCTCCTTGTGGGGTGCTGGGCGGGGGAAGGTATTGCAGAGATTTTGGAAGCCGTCCATTTGATGTGTAATTCCTTTCAATTCTGCACCCTGGAGGAGGTTTTTTATAACGGTGCATGATTGTAAGGACCGGCACAAATCCCCAACCTGTTAGGGCTTCGAGTACCTAAAGCCGGGAAAGAAGCCAAATTGAACAATTGGTAGAGAAAGCAACAATCGCAAAGCAACAGCCGAGGTGGACCCCTCAATCCGGCCTTCTTGCTGTCTGACAGAGCTCGCAGTAAGCCATGACATGCATGAGCCATGCCAACCGAACAGTACCTGGTGCTGGCGGGTATCCCCCTGGTGCTTGCGGGTACCCTCCTGGTGCTTGTGGGTACCCTCCTGGTGCTGGTGGGTACCCCCCTTGCGCTGGTGGGTATCCCGGATAGCTCATCCTCTAAATCTGAAAAGAAAAGTAAATTCAGATGTTTAAAAACCAACTTGGCAACAGCGAAGTCTACAGTAACCATCAGAGAGAACTTGCATTTCTATAGCGCCTTTCACAACCTCAGGCTGTCCCACAGCGCTTTTAAGCCATTAAAGTACATTTACTGTTTCAATGCAAGAAACCCAGCAGCCAATTTGTGCACAGCAAGCTCCCACAGACAGAAATCACCAGATAATCTGTTTTAGTGATGTTGGTTGAAGGGTGAATATTGGTCAGGACACCCTTGGGAGAACTCCCTTGTTCTTCTTCAAAATAGTGCCATGGGATCTTTTACATCCACTTGAGAGCAGACTGGGCCTCAGTTTAACGTCTCATCCGAAAGACGGCACCTCCGACAGTGCAGTACTCCCTCAGCACTGCACTGGGAGTGTCAGCCTGGATTTTTGTGCTCAAGTCTTCGCAGGGGGTGCTTGAAACTTCAACCTTCTGCCTCAGGAGGCGAGAGTCCGACCAAATGAGCCACTGACTGACGCTGTGAGACAGAAGCAGGACTGGAGAGGGACACCGCTGGAAGCAGTACGAGGTGGACTACCTGAGCCACAAACTGGCATCAAGAAACCCTGAGCGTGGCTGCAGATAAAGAGCAGCCAAGAAATGTGGGAGAGTCCTTCATCATTAGCCCATTACCAGATGATGGGGCAGGCAAGTGCAGCACCAGTTCGAAGACCGCCTACTTCCACCCCCACACCGCCTCAGCTCATCTGCTGCTGAAACCCTCATCCAAGCCTTTCTTACCTCTAGTCTTGACTCTCCTGGCCGGCCTCCCCCTTTAAACTCATCCAAAACTCTACTGCCCTTATCCTAACTCGCACCAAGTCCCGTTGACTCATGACCCCTGTACTTGCTGACGTACATTGGGTCCCTGTCTGGCAAAGCCTCAAATTTAAAATTCTCACCCTGGCTTTCAAATCCCTCCATGGCCTCGCCCCTCCCTATCTCCAACCTCCTCTAGCCCTACAACCCTACAACAATATCATTACACCTCCAATTCTGGCTTCTTGCGCATCCCCGATATTAATCACTCCACCATTGGCGGCTGTGCCTTCAGTTGCCTAGGCCATAAACTCTGGAATTCCCTCTGTAAACCTCTCTATCTTCCTTTAAGACACTCCTTAAAACCTATCTCTTTGACCAAGCTTTTGGTCATCTGCCCTAATACCTCCTTATGTGGCTCGGTGTCAAATTTTGTTTGATAATTGCTCCAGTGAACTGCCTTGGGACGCTTTACTACATTAAAGGCGCTATATAAATGCACGTTGGTGATGTCTAACTGGTCACAATGCACTCCGATCAAATTCCTTTGTATGCTCTTTTAACAAGAGGCGTTTGACTGCTAAATATCGCTCAACGTCATTCCCAGGCTTAGCCCTACACAAGGTGCAGTAATCTCAGAACATAGTGAAGTCTCACAGAATCAAGAATTGCGCCCATTTTGTGCAGCAGAACGGCCATTCAATTCGATTCACTTCCGCAACAACTGGGATTGAGTTAGGAAATAACAACAGAAAATGCTGGAAAAACTCAGCAGAGGCCAGGCAACATCCGTGGAGCGAAATTCGAGCCTCTTAATCTATTTCATTCCCTGTGCCTCTTTAGTCTAGATAAAGGGTTTTGACCCAAAACGTCAACTCTAATTTCTCTCCACGGATGTTGCCTGGCCTGCTGAGTTTTTCCAGCATTTTCTGTTGTTATTTCGGATTTCCAGCATCTGCAGTATTTTGCTATCGTACTGGGATTGAGCTAGGGTCTGGACCCAAGTTGAAGGCATTCGAAGTGGAGTGGAGCGGAGGCCAATCTGTGGTCTATAAAAATGCATCGCACGTGCTCGGATTACAGCCTGCATTTTATTTTGCCAATAGCACTAGAGATGGAAACTTGGTAACGAGCCAAACCTCCAGACTTTCCCACAGAGCTGGAGGAGGGGGGATTGGAGAAATCTTGATTAAATGCCAAGACTCCAGGACAACTGTTTTGTTGATGTGAAGCGCTCTTCTTCAGTGTGGACCTCCCCGACAGCCTAACCAAATAACAGGCAGTAACTAGAAGATTATAAGGTGTACATACGATAACGCAAAGATAACGGAGAGGCCATTGTTATAAATCTCATCATTCATCAAAAAAACTACTCATGAAATAACGCTGGACGGCCAGCTGGTGGCGCCGTCCAAGGAGTATAAATACTCGGGCGTGGGCCCAGCTTTCCAGGGACATTTTGTAAGACAAGGAACTAGTGAAGTACAACTAGACCTCCATGTTCTGAAACAAGTTGATTAAAGCCTTGCTTTATGATCAAACCAAGTGCGTAGTGAGTTTTATTACGTCAGCCATGTTGCGATTACAGCCTCAACCATGGAACAAAGAGCATGGAATGAGGGGGACACATTCCACGCCGCCCCACCCCCAATTCTTTTTAGCATGGGTTGGCCTTCCTTGTGCCCTCTCCAAATCCCAGAGTGGCCCCTGATGCCAGCCCCAAATCTATATACGTGACTGCTGCGCTGGTTAACACACAGCGATGGCGATGCTTATTATACTTGAAGCCAACGTTCCCTCTAAATTTTTTTTTTGTTGCGCGGTCTCTAAGGGGCTGCGCGGCCCATTCAAATTTCCGCGCCTGCGCGGTTTTTCCCATTGCAAAGCCGTTGAGCGGCCTGCACGGGAGCTCCAGATCACGGTGCGGCAACGCGCCTTAACGGGAACATTGCTTGGCGCTCCCTTTAATCTGCCCAATGACGTTTCTTAACTGGCAGATTGCCATTTTAGTGTCAATTAGTCTCGAGGGGATTTAGTCCTGTACCTTGGGCTTGTACTAACACCCGAAAGCCGATTATCTGGTCATCATCACATTGCTACTTATGGGATCTTGCTGTGTGAAATTTGGCTGCCCCGTTTCCTACATTACAACAGCGACTAGACTGCAAAGGTACTTCATTGGCTGTAAAGCGCTTTGGGATGTCCTGAGGTTGTGGAAGGTGCTATAGAGATGCAAGTTCTGTCTTTCTTTACGAGGAACTGGATGGAGTCTAGCTAAAGCCACCTCAAGCAGAACTCTTGAACAGCCAGCAGGGAGAGAGACTCCCATCCCATCAGGCTGGCCTGGATTCAAACAACAAGACGCATTATCGGTGAAAGGGCTGTACGCGAAACCGCTGCACGACCCAGGGCTCCAGTGCAGAAGTTGCCGAGCTGCAAATCAAGTGTGGGTTAATCCACATGCGCCACTTAACAAAACACAAGAGAGTGCCAAAGGCAGCTGGTTACCATGGCAAACCAAGTGTAAAGGTCAGGAAAATAAAAGAAAGAATGCGAGTTAATAAAGTACAAATGGGAGCACTGCATTCATTTAAGCATTAGTAGATGATAGGGCAACCGAGTGCAGCACCACCATAACCGGTTTAACTGGTTACAATGCACTCATTGTTTAACTCACCAATATTTACCAATAGTTCTTACTGGTTCTACATCAACCCAACACGCCAAGTGAAGATTTATTTGCATTTTGAATATCATTTACAGCAAGTGCCAGGATTGCAAAAAAGAGTCAAATCTGTTTTCATTACTTTTGTCATCATTTTTCCTCAATTTAACATGGTTAAGTGTCAGCCGTGGCTCGGTGGGCAGAAGGTTGGGGGTTCGAGTCCCACTCCAGGGACTTGAGCACATAAAGCTAGGCTGACACTCCCAGTGCAGTGCCGAGGGAGTGCCGCACTGTCGGAGGTGCCGTCTTTCGGATGAGACGTTAAACTGAGGCCCCATCTGCTCTCTCAGGTGGACGTAAAAGATCCCATGGCACTATTTTGAAGAGGAGCAGGGGAGTTCTCCCCGGTGTCCTGGCTAATATGTATCCCTCAATCAACATCACAAACAGTAATTTCTCCTCGTAACTTAACCCTTGAAGTCCCGGTATCATTCTGGTAAACCTACGCTGCACTCCCTCCAAGGGCAATATACCCTTCCTAAGGTGCGGTGCCCCGAACTGCTCACAGTGCGGAGAAGAATGTCAGGTGCCCACATTAACCAGTCTGTTACTGGTAATTTCAAGGCTTCTGCTGTCAGAGGCGAGAACGTTCCATTCCTCAGCCCCAATAATTGTTACCTCGATCACCATAAAAAACGCTGACTAACTCAAAACAGAACTGAAAGTGTAAACGCTTGCAAAAAAAAACCCCCACCTCTGATGAAGTCTGAGGAAGGTAAAGATAGACATGGTACATGAAAACCAAAGCTGCTTTTGTGCCATGTGGTTTCACACTTATTCAGCTCGCATTCCGCCCTTGCTTTTGGTACAATAAGAGTTTTGTGTCATGTTTGATAAGGGGCACATGGAATTCTTCCACTGTATCAACAAAGAAGCTACCTGCAGTCTAGTTACAGCCAGATTTTTTTTTTTTTTTTAATGTGTGCGTTTAAACATCCAGGTATGAATTCCAATCAGTCGAATCAGTTCTATGTTTCTATACATGGGGAGAAAGCAGGGATAGGGTACTGAATTTGGATGATCAGCCATGATCTCATTAAATGGCGGAACAGGCTCAAGGGGCCGAATGGCCTACTCCTGCTCCTATCTTCTATATTTCTATGAACAGTTAAAAAGAACCAAAAGCTTGATGTAAGAAAGGCGTGTGTCGAGTGTGGTGGAAGTAATGTGTCAGTCATGGATCTGTGGGTCGTACCCTCGCCCCAGAGTCAGAAAGTCGTGGGTTCAAGTCCCACTTGAGAGACTTGAGCACAAAAATCTAGGCTGACACTCCAGTGCAGTGCTGAGGGAGTGCCGCACTGTCAGAAGTGCTGTCTATTGGATGAGACGTTAAATCGAGGCCCCATCTGCTCTCTCAGGTGGACGTAAAAGATCCCACGGCACTATTTCGAAGAGCAGGGGGGAGTTCTCCCCCGATGTCCTGGCCAATACTTATCCCTCAACCAACATGACTAAAAACAGATTATCTGGTCATTATCACATTGCTGTTTGTGGGAGCTTGCTGTGCACAAATTGGCTGCTGCGTTTCCCACATTACAACAGTGACTACACTTCAAAAAGTCCTTCATTGGCTGTGAAGCGCTTTGGGATGTCTGATGGTCGTGAAAGGCACTATAGAAATGCAAGCCTTTCACGCCTTAAGTGATTAAGATAGGTCCTTGATGGGCCTTCAATAACCACAAAACTAGAAGTTATAGACTTAAACAAGTTGGCTTTTAATCACTAAGATCAGAGCTAACATCTCAACACGCCGACTGGTTCACAGGAATGAGTCATACAGATCCTGGGATCTTTATGTAAGAGAAGTCAGGGGCGGAGCCAAGAGCCAAGACCTGGAACCTCCCAGGTTAGTCGGGAAAGAGGAAGTGAAACTATACACAGTGGGGGAGGGTAATATACATGAGTGCAAAACGAATACAGGATCAAGACAAACAGATTTAATTAGTCCTAAAGTAATTAACGAGGTTTTTTAAACAAAAACTTAACAGTACAAAGTGACAAGACATTGCCAAGGCATTGCATTCCTCTTGGAGCTCGGAGAAATATTACACACACACACACTTTTTGAAAAGGATTTGTCCTTGGAACAGTCACTGGGAAAAGTAATCAGAGTCAATCAAGCTGGCAATTGGAAAACCCAACAGGAACGGACCTTCATAGTATCAGAATAATACAGCACAGGAGGCCATTCGGCCCATCGAGTCTGCGCCAACTCTTTCGAAGAGCTATCCAGTCAGTCCCAATTCCCGCTCTTTCCCCATATCCCTGCAATTTTTTCTTCAAGTATTTGGTCTACGATTGAATCCGTTTCCACCGCCCTATCAGGCTAGTGCGCTCCAAACCCTAACCACTCGTTGCGTAAAAAAGTTTTTCCTCATGTCGCCTCTGGTTCTTTTGCCAATCATCTTAAATCTGTGCCCTCTGGGTTATCGACCCTTCCGCCACCGGGAACAGTTTCTCTTTATTTACTCTATCTAAACCCTTCGTGATTTTAAACACCTTTATCAAATCTCTTGGCCTTCTCTGCTCCAAGTAGAACGACCCCAGCTTCTTTAGTCTATCCAGGTAACTGTAATCCCTACCAATACACACTTTATGTTAAGAAACTAAACATTACAATTTGAAAACTGACATTTACTAACTAATGATTTGGATATAAACTAGTATTTAGTGCCACCCATGTAAATATAAAAACAGTACAATACCCATGCTTTAACAAGTAATCTCATTTCATTTTTAAGAATATTTCAGGCCAGCATTTCCTTTGACTCCACAATATAATTTTTTTTTTTTTTTTGCAAAGGGTGTCAATTTCAGCATTTGCGTTGCACCTGGATTGGTGGCAAGGGGAATGTGGCTGTGATATTAATATTTACATGTCTATATGAGGGGGTTGGCTTATGAAGAAAGGTTGAGCAGGTTGGGCCTATACTCATTGTAGTTTAGAAGAATGAGAGGTGATCTTATTGAAACATATAACATACTGAGGGGGCTCGACAGGGTAGATGCAGAGGATGTTTCCCCTCGTGGGGAAATCTAGAACTCGGGGGCACAGTTTCAGAATAAAGGGTCGCCCTTTTAGAACTGAGATGAGGAGGAATTTCTTCTCTCAGAGGGTCGTAAATCTGTGGAATTCTCTGCCCCAGAGAGCCGTGGAGGCTGGGTCATTAAATACATTTAAGGTGGAGATAGACAGATTTTTGCATGAAAAGGGAGTGAAGGGTTATGGGGAGCGGGCAGGGAAGTGGCTTTGAGCCCAAGATCAGCCATGATCTTATTGAATGGTGGAGCAGGCTCAAGGGGCCAAGTGACCTATTCCTGCTCCTATTTCTTTAGGTTCTTACCATAACTAATCTTTCAAGGCTAAACTTTCCTCATATGGAAGAGATGCCTCTCGAAATTTACTGCCAGCATTTTTTTTTATAATAATAAATTAGGAACAGCAGTTTGCAGGGATCCCATTCAGATAGCTGGATTTTCAAAGACAAATTCTGCTAACCATGACAAAGTCTTGCCAATAGTCAGTACTTCATGGTGGCAGCACCACCCTGGAGAATAAGATGCATTGAACAACAACGTGCATTTATATAGGATAGCAAAATACTGCGGATGCTGGAAATCCGAAACAACAACAGAAAATGCTGGAAACACTCAGCAGGCCAGGCAGCATCCGTGGAGAGAGAAACAGAGTCAACGCTTCAGGTCGATGACCCTTCGTCAGAACTGGGAAAAAAAGCAGGAAAGGGAATAGATTTTAAAGCAAGTGGGGGCTGGGAAAATGGGGAGGGGATGAAAGAACAAAAGGGAAGGTCAGAGATAGGATAGAAAGCAGGAGAGATAAAGAGATATTGAACGCCGGAGGAGGTGGTGATGGGACAGGTAAAGGAACAAAGGATGGCTCTGGATGAAGTGTGACTGGCGCTGGCAGAATGAAAGACAGCTGCCATGTGGGAGGGAAGAAAAAAGGCCAGACGAAAGTGTGGATTAAAAAAAAAATCCACACTTACGTCTGGCCTTTTTTCTTCCCTTCCACATGCATTTATATAGCATCTTTAACCAGTAAAACACCCAAAAGGTGCTTTACAGGAGCATTAACAGACAACATTTGACACTGAGCCACACAAGGAGATATTAGAAGAGGTATTAGGGTGGGAATTCCAGAACTTAAGGCCTAGGCAGCTGAAGGCACAGCCACCAATGGTGGAGTGATTAAAATTGGGGGTGCGCAAAGGGCAGAATTGGAGGGGGGTGTTGAGATCTTGGGGGGTTGTAGGGCTGGAGGAGGTCAGAGATAGGGAGGGGCGAGGCCATGGAGGGATTTGAAAACAAGGATGAGAATTTTTTTTTTAATGTAGGTCAGCGAGCACAGGGCGATGGGTGAATGGGACTTGGAGAGAGTTAGGATAGGGGCAGCAGAGTTTTGGATGAGCTCGAGTTTTTGGATGTTGAAAATGGGATGCCGGTCAGGAGAGCATTGGAACAGACAAGTTTAGAACATGTAGGTGAGAAATAGAAGGGGCTGACAGTAGAGTCTCCTTGGGGGACTCCAGAGACAGCTATGCAGGAGTGGGAAGAGAAGCCATTGCAGATGATTATCCCTGAAAAGGGGGGCATAAAATCTGACTGGGAAACACAAACAGCAGAAGCAAACTGCATGCAAAAGAGGTGGACAAGCAGTAAATATGTAAAGAAAACTGTGGATAACATGTATAGCAATAAGGGAAGGGTAGCATAGTGGTAATGTCCCTGGACTAATAATCCAGAGACAAGAGTTCAAATTCCACCATAGCTGGGGAATTTAAAAATTCAGTTAATTAAATAAATCTGCAATAAAAAAGCGCTAGTATCAGTAATGGCGACCATGAAACTACCGGATTGTCGTAAAAACACATCTGGTTCACTAATGTCCCTTAGGGAAGGAAATCTGCTGCCCTTTCCCGGTCTGGCCGTTACGTGACTCCAGACCCACAGCGCTGTAGTTGACTCTTAACTACCCTCTGAAATAGTGGCTCACCGCCACCTTCTCAAGGGCAATAAATGCTGGCCTTGCTGGCGACGGCCACATCCCATGAACAAAAAAAAAAGTTTAATTTAACATGTACGACACATACCCGGATTTTCTACCTATTCGCTAAAGTAAAATAGTGAGTTACAGGTAAACACCACTACCAATCTCAAAAATTATTAGGTCAAATGAAATGGTGTGCATTATATGCAATTGATGATCGGGTAACATTAGGGATGTCAAGGGAATAGTGCAGCCGTGTAACATTTGGTAAACAAAATGCATCTTTGGACCGCTAACAGTGGTCTCGAGAATTCGAAGGCCACAAACAGTTCAGGCCAGGAACTAGCAACCACTTGGCTGCTGGTCAGCAGATGAGATGGAGGTTAGGCACACACTAGTCTGCATATATAAATGGCAAGAGTATCATAGGTGATTGACAATGAGCAAACAAGTACTACACACAGTAAGATGCAGTTACTTCCATTTAACAAAGAGGTACGGATTGTTATTTTAGACATTTTTTCATTTCCTTAAAGCAGGCCCTCGATCTCAAATAGCAATCAATGCACACCTTGACGTGTGGGATGAGTCAGGACCTGATGGACCACCTTGACCCTGAAAAATCTACAACAACAACAGGCATTCATGCAATGTTCCTCACAAAATAACTTTACAGAGCACTTCACGAGAGGGAGATGTTGGGCACTTGCGTGAAAGAACTGGGGGGGGGGGGGGGTAGAGAAGGGATTGAAGGCACACTCAACGAGATAAGTTTTCAGGAGACTTCTGAAGGCAGGGAGTGAGAGTTATTAGGAGGAAGCGGTTTTGTAAAGAGTTCCACAGGGCAAGGACATGTGGCTGAAGGAGCAGAGATCGTAAGGGACGAAACAGTAACACAACGTTGGAGGAACATCTACTGGCATTTTACAATACACCCTTTGAGGATTGTATCTGCGCACCAATATATTTAGAAGAACAAAATTCATAGCTGGTTATTAAAAGCAGCAAATAAGCAACGAATTAACAGGTACCATAACGTGCATGGACCTAGAAGGTCCTATGGTACACAGGTCAGCAAGAATACACCAGGGGGGTCAACTTTCCGCTAGTTATACCAGCACAATCCGGGCGGAATTGGCCGAACTGGCGCAAGAGATCAGGGAATTTTAAACGCAAGTGAGTTACGCCCCAAACCACTTATTTTTGCGTTTTCTTGTATGCTGGTTCAAGATTCAATTCGCCCGGATCGGGCCCTGCCTGCAAAATCGGCCACACCCCTTATTAAAAATGCTTTATTTTGCTGAAACCCATTTTCAGCTGTATTAATAAAACTGCGGCAGGTTATAAATAAATCAAGGAGTACTTTTTAAAATGGAAAATAAGAGAAATGTTTACGTTCTATTACGCTGCGTGATTGTGTTGGTTCATGGAAGATTTTATGTTTGAATTCTGCAAATTAATTTTAGCAGAAATTTGAAGCCTCACCGAACCAGCACAAGGTCTCCTTACCTAAGGAAGGATATACTTGCCACAGAGGGAGTGCAACAAAGGTTCACCAGGCTGATTCCTGGGATGGGGGGGATTTGTCCTATGAGGAGAGATTGAATAGACTAGGCTTATACTCTCTAGAGTTTAGAAGAATGAGAGGTGATCGCATTGAAACATAGAAAATTCTTACAGGGAATGACAGGGTAGATGCAGGGAGGATGTTTCCCCTGGCTTTCCCCAGGGGTCACAGTCTCAGGATAAGGGGTCGGCCATTTAGGACTGAGATGAAGAGAAATTTCTTCACTCAGAGGGTGGTGAATCTTTGGCATTCTCTACCCCAGAGGGCTGTGGAGGCTCAGTCGTTGAGTATATTCAAGACAGAGATCGATAGAGTTTTGAATATTAAGGGCATCAAGGGATATGGGGATAGTGCAGGAAAGTGGAGTTGAGGTAGAAGATCAGCCATGATCTTATTGAATGGCAGAGCAGGCTCGAAGGGCCAAATGGCCGACTCCTGCTCCAATTTCTTATGTTCTTATTTCAAGTGCATTTTGCGCGCGATTTCCCAATTTGGGCCAAAGCAGAAACTCGAACTCAAGAGTTTCTAGACTAAGACTGTCGTCGATCAGGTGGCGGGTTTACTCATCTTCCCGTACCACAACCCCCCAATCCCCTTGTTGTGTTTGTACCGCTATACACAACTACATAAAATAATAAAGCAGCAGAGACTGAGAGTAACTTCAAGTGATCTTTACTGGTCAACTGGAACTTCGGCACTGACTATACAAATCGATACGCGTCTGTTATATACGCTCGCAACTAAGGATGTACATCCGCAAAACAAAGTAGTCCCTTCAATGTTGTATACATTACACTTCCTCCCCCTTTAGTTTAATAGTATATTAACGTAAAATTTCTATAATTAACATACAGAGCCTGTCTTTACAGTAACCTTTTTGTTTTCTTAAAAGTAACAAAATTCAAATTCCAACATAACATTTTATTTTGTCAACAGCCCTTTTACAAGTCAAGTCTCTGGGGAGGCCTCCTCTGCCTCTCTGGGTAACGTCTCTCCAGACTCTTTTGCTTTGGGGAATGAGACTGTACAAGTACAGGTGCATCAGGTGAGCTACCAGCACAGGTAGAGCTCTCAGCTGTGGATGAGGCCGGTGCTGATGCTGATGAATCAGGAGTGTCTGTTTCCATATCAGGGGAGTCTGGGCGAGGTATAGGGGTGTTTTCCACCTGAACATCCAGAATTTGGTCCATATGATGTCTCAAAACGTTCTCTCCCACATCCACAGTATACATCAGTGGTCCCTCTCTTGTGGATATTGTCCCTGGTTGCCACATTTCATCCAGAAATCACGAGCAAGAACTGACTGTCCCACACTGAAGCTTCTTGTTGGCTTAGCATTCAAATGTTTGAACTGTTTGTCCTCTACATCACAACGTACATTCGGTTTAAGAAGGTCCATGCGAGATCTCAGGTTCCTGTTCAGAAACATCATCGCTGGAGTCTGATTAGTGGCTGCGTGTACTGCGTTCCGATAAGCAAAGAGGAAATTATCTATCTTGTGTTGCAGTGGTAGATTCTCGCTGTACATTGCTTTGATGGCTTTCTTGAAAGTCTGTACGAATCTTTCTGCCAAGCCATTTGTAGCTGGATGGTACGGGGCAGATGTGTAATGTTTGATTCCATTTTTCCTCATGAAACCTTGGAATTCGTCAGAGACAAATTGTCGTTCATTGTCTGTGCAGATTTGTTCTGGTAGGCCATTTCTAGCGAACATGGTCCTCAGAACTGAAATGGTTTTTTCAGATGTGGTTAATTTCATTTTAATGACCTCAGGCCATTTGGAATGTGCATCGACTGCAATCAAGAACATGGAGTCCATGAACGGTCCAGCAAAGTTGATGTGCACACGTTGCCATGGTGATGAGGGCCATTCCCATGGATGGAGAGGGGCTTGTGGTGGTGCGTTCTGGACCTTTTGACATCCTGAGCAGCTCTTTGTCAGGTCCTCGATCTGTTTGTCAATTCCCGGCCACCACTGGAGGTTTTCTTCATCACTGGAACTATAGGTGTGGCCCATTCACTCCAATCCACCTTGGACAGGACCCCTAACTGCTCCAAGTTCTCCAGCTCTGCTTCTACTGAAGGGCGAATTGCATAAGGCACTGGTCTGGCCTTGTGGAACTTTGGATTTGCGTTCTCCTCAATCTTAATTTTTGCTTTCATGCCCTTAAGTGTTCCTATTCCCTTCTTGAACACTTCCTGAGAGTCAGAGAGTATTTGTGACAGTCTCTCAGGAGTGGCGTTGCTGTCCTCCTTTGCTGACACAAACAGTGCTTGGATGGTGTGCCAATCCAACTGTATTTTCCTGAGCCATTCGCGTCCCAGCAATGGTGGCCCTCCATTTTCCACTACATAGAGGTTCAATTGCGGTATTTTTTTTTTTGTATGTCACTGTCACTTTTATTTTACCTTTGGGGCACACCCTTTGTCCTGTGTATGTCTTTAACAGTACTTTAGTTGGCCTTAGCGGTATGTGTGAAAACAGTCGTTTGTAGTCATGTACAGAGATCACTGTTAAAGCTGAGCCTGTGTCCAACTCCATTTTCAGCCTAACACCTGCCACTTCTGGAGTAACCCATATTATTCTGTGATCCTCTGTTTCTTTCATACGGTGTAGTTTCAGACATACCAAATCCTCTTCCTCTGAGTCTGTGTCACTTTTTCCTTTATCTGAACTGTCTCCAGTCACGTAGTGTATCTTCTTGTATCTATCTTTGAAAGGTTTCTTGTTTTCAGTCACTTGGTGTGCCTTTTTGTTACTCTGTATTGTATCAGTTTTCTGCTTCTTTGCTTTGCAGACTCTTTCAATGTGCCCTCGTTTGCCACATTGTCTGCAATCTTTGTCTTTAAACCAACAGTCATTGTGGTCATGTGACATTTTGCCACAGCGATAGCACTTCTTTTCTTGTTTCAGTGACATTTTGTTAGTGGAATATTCCAGGGATTTTTGTTGAATTTCTAAAGTGCCACGTGCTGCTGCTTCCATTGAAATTGCAATACTTAGAGCCTTCTCCAAGGTGAGATCTTTTTCAGACAGGAGCTTCTTTTGTGTGCTTTCATTTTGCATGCCACACACAAATCTGTCCCTCAATGTGTCTGATAAGCCCACTTCAAATTGGCAATGTTCTGATAATTTGCGCAACTTTGCCAAATATTCAGAAATGCTTTCATTTTTGCTCTGGTTCCGTTTATGGAATTTAAATCTTTCGGCTATGAGCAGTGGTCTGGGGCTTAAATGGTCTTGGAGCGTGTCCACTATTTGTTTGAATGTTTTGTTTGCTGGCTTTTCAGGGGTTAATAAACTATGTAGTAGCCCGTATGCCTTCGCGCCCATAACACTCAGCAAAACAGTGGCTTTCTTTTCTACCTCCACTCCGTTAGCCTCACAGTACAACTCCACTCTTTCAATGTAAGTTGCCCAGTCTTCAATGCTGCTATCAAATGCTGCAATCGTGCCAATCATCGTCATTTTTTTTTCCAAACCCGTTTTTCTTTCTTTACTAGTTAGCTAGCATCATGCAAGTCCTGTGCACTTTTCACTTGACTTACGTATCCCCTGCCTAGGTTAGCAAGCATACTCCGTTTTCTCTGCCGTCTCGCTCCTTTCTTCCAAGTTTTGGTGTCCTCTGGATGCGATGCCAGAATAGGAAGACGTAGGTTCATAATTCTCGTCGCCAGTTTGCTGTGTTTGTACCGCTATACACAACTACATAAAATAATAAAGCAGCACAGACTGAGAGTAACTTCAAGTGATCTTTACTGGGTAACTGGAACTTCGGCACTGACTATACAAATCGATACGCGTCTGTTATATACGCTCGCAACTAAGGATGTACATCCACAAAACAAAGTAGTCCCTTCAATGTTGTATACATTACACCCCTTCTCTTACCTCCCCTAGAAAACAGGACATTTCATTCCATTAATAAATCCATAACAATTGCTCTTTCACATCCTGTCTATCCAGCTCCCTTTTAAAGTGTCACTTGACCCGGAGTCAACTATTGTCTCTGGGATTTTGTTCCACGTGTCCACTATTCTGTTGGTGGGGGTAAAGTTTTTTTTTTTTAAATCCCCCTCTTTGTTCAAAGCTGGTGAATCTTGTACCTGTGTCCTCTGGTCCAAGCTCAATGTAGCAGTGGTTATGGTACTAGACTAATGATCCGGAGACGCGAGTTCAAATCCCACCGTGGGCAGCTGGGGAATTTAAATTCAGTTAATTAAATAAATCCGGAATAAAAAGCTCGGATCAGTGATGGCAACCATGAAACTACCGGATTGTCGTAAAAACCCAGCTGGTTCACTAATGTCCTTTAGGGAAGGAAATCTGCCGTCCTCACCCGGTCTGGCCTATTTGTGACTCCAGACCCACAGTAATGTGGTTGACTCTTAACTGCCCTCTGAAATGGCCGAGCCAGCCACTCAGTTATAGATAGGCGGCTCACCACCACCTTCTGAAGAGCAACTAGGGCTGGGCAATAAATGCCGGCCTCACCAGCGACGCCCACATCCTGCGAATGAATATTTTTTAAAAAAGTTAAGTTTACTTCAATGTTATCTACACTTTTCACTGCTCTAATTGACCCTTGGTCTTACTGCCAATAAAACGAAGCTGTTGCTTTCACTTTTCTTTATAATTTAGTCCCACAGGGCCTGTACCCTTCCTGCTCACTCTTTTTTTGAAAGTTTGCCAACACATCTATGTCCTTTTTGAGATAGGGTTTTTTAAAAAACTGAATAGCATACGGCAGAATTGACTTTCCCTCTGCACCAACCTTGATCTGCATACAGGAAACTTTCGTTTAACCGGAGGTTAAATGTCCGGAAAGCTCTATCTACCGGCAAAATTCAGGAGCCGTTTCCTATAAGTTTTTTTTACTTCTCGTTGCTTTTTTTTTTCCAGTCAGGCTCTGCAAGGTCTAGCTGAAGCTGTTGCTTAGCTACAGAGATGCTTTTAAGCTGCGGCCGACTGTTTTGAAGCTGCTAAGCAACAGGGTTTGTTGATTCATACGGAGCTCAAAAGCTCCATATGTTTTAACATTAGCGCTGGTTTGTACGGCAGTTTTGATGGTACGGCACCAGCCCGGATATCAGAAAGTTTCCTGTAACTTGTTCTGACTTGTAATGGATGCCTCATTCTTGCCGGAGGTTTTCAGGCTTTTTATCAAATGATCCTGCCCCAAATGCTTCACAGCCTCTAAGCAGTGGAGACCCGTTCACAAAAATGGGATCCTTTCTCATTATAGACATTTACTTTTGCCGGTTACTACAGTACATGCATTACCCGAGATTTACCCGTACCAAATCCATCTGCCAAAATACAAAACCACTCCATGTGTCTCCCCACATAATTCACTTACAAGCTATTTAAGGAAACAAAGAACATTTTGGAATTTTAAAAAAAGTACTTTTTCCAAAAAAAAACACGAAATATTTTTGAAGTGAATGTAGAATAATCAGATTGCCAACCTGCCAACTTAAAAATGACCTTTGTTCACTTAATCCAGGTATTTTAGCGGAAAGAAATTTAATCGACCACTCATTTTTTGGGACAATGTATATGATCGCTTTCCACCGTGAATCTGAAAAGGTGCTTGCAAGCATCCCCAGAAGTTTCCTAGAAGCTTGGTCAAAGAGGTCGGTTTGATGGAGTGTCTTAAAAAGGAAGAGAGAGAGAGGTAGAGAGGTTTAGAGAAGTAATGCCAGAGCTTAGGGCCCAGACAGCTGAAGGCACGGCCGCCAATGGTGGGTAAAGGAAGTGAGGCATGCACAAAATTCCAGAGTTGGAGGAACAGTGTTCTCGGAGGAGTGTAGGACAGGAGGAAGTTAGAGAGATAGGGCAGGGTGAAGCCATGGAGGGATCTAAACACGAGGATGAGAATTTTTTTTCAGGCATCGATAGATGGGAATCTAATGCAGCTCAGCGAGTACAAGGGATGACGAGTGAATGGGACTCTCAACCACAACAGGCTTTGAAGCAACACAATGGGGTGGTTGAGCTGGGCTGGGAGGTAGCACAGACGTGCACGGTGCTGTTTCAAAACAGTGAAACAGAGAGACAGAGTTCCCTTAAAAAACTTGGGGGTCATTCCGTCAGCTCCTCGCATGGCCAGGCATAAATCTGCCCACATGCTCGAAATGAAACTTAAAAGAAAAGGGACAGATTCTTAAAGGAAAATGTTGCCCAGTTGAAAAGAGATGATGGGTGGGGCAACCCCATGCTCACTCCCTTGAGCCAGCCATGCCATCAATTAACAAACTCTACTTCTCAATTTCCATTTCCTAGACGGTTATCTTTCTCTTACACTTCCCTCTCAACTGGCCCTCTTCTACTTCTGCCCAACCAACAGGAAATTGAAAGAAAGAAAGGCATCAAGGAGTATGGGGAGAGAGCAGGAATATGGTATTGAGATAGAGGATCAGCCATGATCATATTGAATGGCGGAGCAGGCTCGAAGGGCCGAATGGCCTACTCCTGCTCCTATTTTTCTGTTTTTCTATGCATTTATATAGCGCCTTTCATGACCTCAGGATGTCCCAAAGTGCTTTACAGCCAATGAAGTACTTTTTGAAGTGTAGTCACTTATAATGTAGCAAATGCAGCAACCAATTTGCGCACAGCAAGCTCCCACAAACAGCCATGAGATTAATGACTAGATATTCTGTTTTTTTAGTAATGTTAGTTGAGGGACACCGGGGAGAACTCCCCTGCTCTTCTTTGAAATAACATTGGTGGTCGGAAAAATGATGGAATCCCTACTAAAAGAGAAAATAGAAGAACATCTAGAAACCAAAAAACTTAGTAATGAATAGTCAGCATGGATTTCAAAAGGAAAAGTCTTGCTAGACCAACCTCACTGAATTTTTTGAAGAGGTAACAGAGAGAGTAGACAAGGGTAATGCAGTAGATGTAATTTATCTAGATTTTCAAAAGGCCTTCGATAAGGTACCCCATAATAGACTAATGAATAAGGTCAGAGAATGTGGAGTTAGGGGACAAGTAGCAGAATGGATTGCTAGCTGGCTTCAGGACAGAAAGCAGAGAGTGGGAGTAAAGGGTAGCTGTTCACAGTGGCAGAAGGTGGGTACTGGTGTTCCACAAGGATCAGTGTTGGGACCACTGTTGTTCACAAATTACATTAAAGATTTAGACTTTGGAATCAAAAACACAATTTCTAAATTTGCGAATGACACCAAATGGGGGGGGGGGGGGGGGGGATAGTCAATACTGAGGAGGACTGCAACAAATTACAGGAGGACATTAATAAACTTGCAGAATGGGCAAATAATTGGCAAATGAAGTTCAACACAGATAAATGTGAGGTATTACATTTTGGTAGGAAGAATAGGGAGGTCACTTATCACTTGCAGGGTGCGAGTCTAGGTGGGGTAGAGGAACAAAGGGATCTCAGGAGTACAAATACACAAATCACAAAGTTGCGACACAGGTTAGAAAGGCCTTAAAAAAAGCAAACCAAGCACTAGGGTTTATTTCTAGAGGTACAGAATTGAAAAGTAGGGAAGTTATGCTAAACCTGTATCGAACCTTGGTTAGACCGCACTTGGAGCACTGCGTACAGTCTGGTTGCCATATTATAAAACGGATATAGAGGCACTGGAGAGGGTGCAGAGAAGATTTACAAGTATGATACCAGAAATGTGAGGATATACACATCAGGAAAGGATGAAAAGGCTGGTTTCAACCTGAAACGTTAACTCTGTTTCTCTCTCCACGGATGTTGCCTGGCCTGCTGAGTTTTTCCAGCGTTTTCTGTTGAACAGGCTGGGTCTCTTTTCTCTTGAAAAGAGAAGGCTGAGGAGTGACCTAATAGAGGTCTTGAAAATTATTTAAGGTTTTGATAGAGTGGATAGAGAGAGAGAATGTTTCCACTTGTGGGGAAGAGCATAACTAGAGGCCATCAATATAAGATAGTCACCAAGAAATCCAATAGGTAATTCAGAAGAAACTTCTTTACCCAAAGAGTGGCGAGAATGTGGAACTCGCTACCACAGGGAGTGGTTGAAGCAAATAGTATGGATGCATTTAAGGGGAGGCTAGATAAGCATATGAGGGAGAAGGGAATAGAGGGTTCTGCTGATAAGAGTTAGAAGAGGATAGACTGGAGGAGGCTCGAGTGGAGCACAAACGCCGGCATGGACTGGTTGGGCCGAATGGCGTGTTTCTGTGCCGTATATCCTATGTAATCCTATGAAATAGTGCCATGGGATCTTTTACGTTCACCTGAGAGAGCAGACGGGGCCTCGGTTTAACATCTCATCCGAAAGTCGGCACTGAGGCCTATAGAGTGCAGGACAGCTTGAGTTAGCGATGGACCATTATCTACAATCACACTTCCAAGCTGCTCATCCCACCACACAACAAGCGAGCTTTTGTTGCGACGTAGGTTTGTTATTTTCTTATCCAGACTGTGGCTCAGTGGGCAACACCCTCGCCTCTGGGTCAGAAGGTTGTGGGTTCAAGTCCCACTCCAGAAACTTGAGCACAAAAATTCTAGGCTGATGCTCCCAGTGCAGTACTGAGGGAGTGCTGCACTGTCAGAGGTGCCATCTTTCGGATGAGATGTTAAACCGTCTGTTCTCTCAGGTGGACGTAAAAGATTCCATGGCACAATTTCGAAGAGGAGCAGGGGCGTTCTCCCCGGTGTCCTGGCCAATATTTATAACTCAAATCAAAATAACAAAACCAGATTATCTGATCATTATCAGTTTGTGGGAGCTTGTTGTGCACAAATTGGCTGCTGCGTTTCCCATATTACAACGGTGGCATAGTGGTTAGCACTGTTGCCTCACAGCGCCAGGGACCCAGGTTCGAATCCAGCCTCGGGCGACTGTCTGTGTGGAGTTTGCACATTCTCCCCGTGTTTGCGTGGGTTTCCTCCGGGTGCTCCGGTTTCCTCCCACAGTCCAAAGATGTGCAGGTTAGGTTGATTGGCTATGATAAAAATTGACCCTTAGTGTTAGGGGGGATTAAATACGTGGGGTTACGGGGATAGGGTGGGATATGTGTTGGTGCAGGCTCGATGGGCCGAATTGGCCTCTATCTGCACTGTGGGGTTTCTGGTGATTCTGTGAACAGCGACGACACTTCAAAAAGTACTTCATTGGCTGTAAAGCGCTTTGAGATGTCCGGTGGTCATGAAAGGCGTCAGATAAATTGTAAGCCGTTCTATCTTTCCCTCCAACGCCAGCATCTGCCATTTTGTCCGTCTTAAGTTAACTAGAAGGAAATCGGACGTCACTGTTGAACCATAAACCGGGGCAAGTGATACATACATCAGCATCAAGGATATAATGATCCACAGATATTGCTGTGTGTAAAATGACAGACGTGCTTATCTGAAAAGGGAAGGGAAAGGAAAGGTGGAGTTCAATAATATTAAGTTAAATTTATATGCAAATGTAGCAACTACCAGTTACATAGACGCAGCTGTATTATGATGCTGGTTTGTTGCCAAAATCCTCCGAACAGCAGTGCGAGCGCTCAGAGATCAGTTTGTGCAGGAATGCTCCTTTGAAAGAGGTGCAGTCCTGCCAGCAAAGGGCAGGTAAATCTGACACCTTACTTACATTGAAAGAAACCACACACCACATGCGGGCAGGCGTCCAAGGAATGGAGGATGTTGTCAAAATATCGCCAGGCATTTTTTGCAGGAGATGCGAGCTCTGGCTTTATGTGCGAGGCTTGCTCAATATAAATCTCGCAGCACCGGGCAAGGTTTAACAACAAGCACTTGTTTTTAGGTATGTCTGAACTTGAAATGTCTCAGGTCCTCCACTCATATGAATGACTTTGAAGTGGGGTGATTTATATAGGCCAACGTGGCAGCCATTCTGAACAGGAAAAGAAAGACTCTAAAACTGCAGCACTCCGTTCTCTCAGGTCCAACCCTGACATTGTCATTAAACCTGCTGATAAGGGCGGCGCTGTTGTGGTTTGGCGACCCAACCTCTAACGTGGAGGCTGAGCACCAACTGTCCGACACTTCCTCCTACCTCCTCCTGGACCTCGACCCCACCACTGCACATCAAGCCATCATTCCCTAGACTGTTATTGACCTCATCTCCTCTGGAGATCTTCCCCCACCCCCCCAGGCCTCCAACGTCATAGTTCCCCAACCCCACACAGCCCGCTTCGACCTCCTTCCCCAAGAGCCACAAACAGGGCTGCCCTGGTAGACCCATAGTTTCAGCCTGTTCTTGCCCCACGGAACTTATTTCTTTCTATCTCGACTCTATTTTGTCTCCACTTGTTCAGCCTCTTCTGACCTACACCCACAACTCTTCCGACACCCTCCGACACTTTTAACAGTTTCCTGGCCCTTTTCACCATGGACATCCAATCCCCCGACACCTCCATCCCCCACCAGGACCGCACTCCGCTTTTCCCTTGAACAGAGGCCCAACCAGTCCCCATCCACCACCACCCTCCTCCGCCTAGCTGAACTTGTTCTCACATTGAACAACTTCTCCTTTGACTCCTCACTTCCTCCAAATAAAAAGGTGTCACTATGGGAACCCGTATGGGTTCTGGCTTTGCCTGCCTTTTCGTGGGATATGTGGAACATTCTTTGTTCCAGTCCTACTCAGGTCCCCTCCTTCATTTCTGTTTCCGGTACATTGATGACTGCATCGGTGCCATTTCCTGCTCTTGCCTCGAACTGGAAGATTTCATCAACTTTGCTTCAAATTTCCACCCCTCCCTCGCCTTCACATGGTCCATTTCCGACTCTTCCCTTCCTCGACTTCTCTATCTCCATTTGTGGGGATAGGCTATCGACAAATATCTACTTTCAGCCCACTGACTCCCACAGCTACCTTGATTACACTTCCTCCCACCCTGCTTCCTGTAAGGACTCTATTCCAGTTTCTCTGTCTCCGTCGCACACTGGTGCTTCCGATATGTCTTCCTTTTCCCTCAACTGGGGACTCCCCTCTACCATGGTTGACACGGCCCTCGACCGTGTCTGTCCCATTTCCCACTCTCACCCCTACAACAACAACTTGTATTTATATAGCGCTTTTAATGTAGTAAAACATCCCAAGGCGCTGCACAGGAGTATTTTAAGACAAAAAATTTGACACCGAGCCACATAAGGAGAAATTAGGGCAGGTGACCAAAAGCTTGGTCAAAGAGGTAGGTTTTAAGGAGCATCTTAAGGAGGAAAGAGAGGTAGAGAGGCGGAGAGGTTTAGGCAGGGAATTCCAGAGCTTCGGGCCTAGGCAGCAGAAGGCAC
The DNA here is from genome assembly GCF_052327205.1 of Somniosus microcephalus. Classification (NCBI taxonomy): domain Eukaryota; kingdom Metazoa; phylum Chordata; class Chondrichthyes; order Squaliformes; family Somniosidae; genus Somniosus; species Somniosus microcephalus. Next base: position 34,392,188 of record NC_141015.1, on the reverse strand, counting down.
GGCCACCAAAGGTTGAGCGATTATAATCAGGGATGCTCAAGAAGGCAGAATTAGAGGAGCGCAGATATCTTGGGGGGGTGGGGGGGGTTGCGGGGCTGAAGGAGATTACAGAGATAGGGAGGGGCAAGGCTATGGAGAGATTTGAAAACAAGGATGAGAATTTTGAAATCGAGGCGCTGCTTAACCAGGAGCCAATGTAGGCCAGCGAGCACAGGGGGTGATGGGCGACCGGGACTTGGTGCGAGTTAGGACACGGGCAGCCGAGTTTTGGATGGCCTCAAGTTTACGTAGGGTGGAATGTGGGAGGCCAGCCAGGAGTGCGTTAGAATAGCCATGTCTAGATGTAACAAAGGCATGGAACAACGATAGGGATCCCCTTGTCCTCACCTTTCACCCCACCAGCCTCCACATTCAATGGATCATCCTCCGCCATTTCCGTCACCTCCAGCGCGATGCCACCACCAAACACATCTTCCCCCTTCCGCCCCCCCCCCCCCTTTCTAGCATTCGGAAGGGACCGTTCCCTCTGCGACACCCTGGTCCACTCTTCCATCACCCCCTCCCCTCCCCTTCCCACGGTACCTTCCCGTGCAAGCGCAGATGCAAAACCTGCCCTTTTACCTCCTCCCTTCCCACCGTCCAGGGCCCCAAACACTTCTTCCAGGTGGAACTGCGATTTACTTGTACTTTTTTCAATTTAGTATACTGTATTCGCTGCTCACGATGTGGTCTCCTCTACACTGGGGAGACCAATCGCAGATTGGGTGACCGCTTTGCAGAACACCTCCGTTCAGTCCGTAAGGGTGACGCAGAGCTTCCAGTCGCTTGTCACTTAAATTATCCCCTCCACTCCCACTCTGACTTCAGCCTCCTGCACCATTCCAATGACGCTCAACGGAAGCTCGAGGAACAGCACCTCATCTTTCGATGAGACACTTTACAGCTCTCAACATCGAGTTCAACAATTTCAGATCACAGCCACTGCTCCCATTGTTTCGGACAGCAGGTGCTGTAATGATTCTGCTGTTCATTTACCCACTCCTGCCTTCCGCCCCATCACAGACCTTCCCTTTTGTTCCTTCCTCCCCTCCCCTCCCCCCTTCCCTGCCCCTGCACTTGCTTAAAACCAGTTACATCGCGAACGTTTTCCAGTTCTGACGAAAGGTCACAGACCCGAGACGTTAACTCTGTTTCTCTCTTCACAGATGCTGCCGGACCTGCTGAGTGTTTCCAGCATTTTCTGTTTATATAAAAGAAAGACTTGCATTTATTTAGCATCTTTCACAACTCCAGGATGTCCCAAAGCACTTTTGCAACAGTGAAGTACTTCTGAAGTGTGTTCACTGTTGTAATGTAGGGAAACGCGACAGCCAATTTGTGCACAGCATGCTTCTTCTTCTTCTTAGGCAGTCCCTCGGGACCGAGGATAACTTGCTTCCACATTAAAAATGAGTTCGCAGGTGACTAATGAGTCCAATGCGGGGCCTACAGTCTCTGTCACAGGTGGGGCAGACAGTGGGTGGGGTGCTTGGGTTGACGTGCGGTCCTTGCGCTGCCTGCACTTGCTTACTTTCCATACCTCGGGAGCCTACTGTCAACAAGGGCAGACGTCGACGACGAAGTCCAACACCGCCTTCAGTGTAGCCTTCGGTCGCCTGAGGAAGAGAGTGTTTGAAGACCAGGACCTCAAACCCACCAACAGCAATGAAATAATGACCAGATAATCTGTTTTGGTGATGTTGGCTGAGGAATAAATGTTGGCCAGGACATTGGTGTGAATTCCCCTGCTCTGCAAATAGGGTCATCAGATCTTTTACATCCACCCGAGAGGGCAGACAGGGCCTCAGTTTAACGCCTCATCTGAAAGGCGACACACCAACACTATTGCACTGAAGAGTCAGCCTAGATTTTGTGCTCAAGTCCCCAGAGTGGGACTTGAACCCACGACCTTCTGACTCAGACGAGCGCGCTACCCACTGAGCCAGTGCTGACACTCATCCCAAAAGTAACCACAAGTTCATCTGTTGTGTTGGTGGTATTGGTTGAGGGAGGAATGTTGTCCACGACACTGGGAGAATTCCAAAGTAGTGCCACGAGATCTGTAATGGCTGGCTAAACGACCAGACGATACAGAAGGATATTCAGCTACCAATGCATTCAAGGTGACACTGCAGCACTCCCTCAGTACTGCACCATAACATCATCTTCAGAAATGAGCTGAAACATCAACCAATCATAGGCTTTCAATATTGGGGTTTGCAGGCTCTTGCAGCTCCATGAGGGGATTCCAAGGGGCCCACGATGTTGTTAGACTTCTGCCCATGAGGAGTTGGTCAAACCACATGCCAAAAGCACAACGACTTGAGAATTCTGCATTCTATATTCTTTTCCCTGGTTTTGTTGAATTATTAGAGCATTATTCATGTTCCTGTATACTAATAAAAGACACTTTCTGCAATGTTAGCAAGGTTTCAGCTGTGGCTCAGTGGGTAGCGCACTTGCCTCCGAGTCAGAAGGCTGTGGGTTCAAGTCCCGCTCCAGAGACTTGAGCACAAAAATCTAGGCAGACACTCCAGTGCAGTGCTGAGGGAGTGCTGCACTGTCAGAGGTGCCGTCTTTCGATGGGATGTTAAACCGAGGCCCCGTCTGCTCTCTCAAGTGGACGTAAAAGATCCCATGGTGCTATTTCAAAGGAGAGCAGGAGCGTTCTCCCCGGTGTCCTGGGGCCAATATTTGTCCCTCAACCAACATCATTAAAACAGATTATCTGGTCCTTATCACGTTGCTGTTTGTGGGAGCTTGCTGTGCACAAATTGGCTGCTGCATTACAACAGTGACCGCACTTCAAAAAGTACTTCATTGGCTGTAAAGCGTTTTAGGACACCCCAAGGTCATGAAAGGCGCTATAGAAATCCAAGACTTTCTTTTTCCCTTTAGGTAGTTGATGCTGTCTTTCAGAGGTTGGGACAGGGGGGTCCTGGGAAAATGCCTCAGTATTTCCAGGCGATCCCCGGCACAGAAAGATTTGAAAACCACCGGCCTCAATCAAGTGTTGAAGACCCAGGGTGGAGCTCAAACCCAAAATACCTCTGACCCAGAGGCAAAAGACTGCGTCAAACTCAAGACAATTTGGCACCATAATGGTAGGTAAAATGAAGTAACTGCTGTTCACTGCTCACAACCTTTGGGAGGGCACTTGAATATTATTTTCAGGAAAAGCGAGAAGAGTGGGTTTATACAGTGCAGAAAGCAGAATCATTTTTAGATTTTGCAACGTGATACTGGCCAAGTGTCACATTTGCAATGTAAAAGTAAGCATACAAGGATTACTCCAATTATCACTGGGTAGTTGACTGAATGTGCAATTGTCCGACAACTCCAGCTGCTTCAATGCCTCAATCTGTTCAAGTTTCCACTCGCCCTTGCAAGCTTGTGGTAAGGGTTGGAAAATTACGTGGCTATTTTGGCAGGTCTACAGTGGTTCATTTTTGGTCTGTTTAAGAAAAACGTAATTAAATCAGCCGCCTCACTAACATACCATTCTCAGTCAATGCAAGGCACCTACACACACACACACCCCTACACACACACAGACACACACCCCTACACACACTTCTGCTAATGCAGCACCTGAATTAAGACTTGGCAGCAAAATTCTAGGCTGTGCGAAGCATTCTGCACACGCTCAATTAAAACGAGGACCACTTTTTAAAAACAAAACTGGTTCTCTATTTATAATATAGTAAAAGTCCAACTTGTGGCACACACTTCCTGTACACATTAACCACACTTCCTGTTTCACACACAGAAACAGGAGGAGGCCATTGAGCCCCTCCAGCCTATTCCGCCATTCAGTAAGATCATGGCCGATCTGTATCTTAACTACCTGCCTTGGTTCCATATCCCTCAACACCCTTGCCTAGTGAAAATCTATCAATCTTAGTTTTGACATTTTCAACTGCACCCCCAGCCTCAACAGCTTTTTGGGGGAGGGTGTTCCAGATTCCAACTACGCTTTGTGCGAAGAAGCTCTTTCAAACATCACCCCGGCTAAACTCTATGGCCCAGAAATTCATGTCCCCACGGGTGAGTACGCACTGGGTACTCACCTGTAAGCCCAACGAAAGTGCCGGTTTCGTGCATGCACTGCGCATGCGCGGGAAACCGGAACTTCCGTTCCCTTAAAGGAAGGGGTTCAGAGGTCGAACGCGTGCGCCGGAGAGGCAGCGCGTGCGCCTGGAACTTACGCTTTTTTTGCAGGTTTCTCCGGGAAGGTAAGTCTCCAGGAGCTACGCTTTTAAAAAGCATTCGCAAGGCCTGCTTTTAACAAGGTACGTGGTGAATTAATTAAAATTAAAACATTTTTTCCACAGGTTTATTATTTTTAAATACTTTAAAGAAAGGTAAGTTTATTTTTAGCCCCGTTAGAAAATGTAATTAATTTTTTCAAAAATTTAAATTGTTGTTTAAAATAGTTTTTTAATGTAATTTATAGTTATTTTAAAAATGTGATTTAAAAAAAAAATTATTTGAAGTTTTAGTTATGTTTTGGGGCTTATAGTATTTATAGTTTTGATAGCTCTTCCTGTCAATTTTATGAATGGGCATTTCCCTGCTACCATTGGCTCCCCATGGCCCACGTGATCCCAGGGGACGCATCGAACTAACTGCGCCCCTGGGATACACAAGCACTGCGTGCCAACAGTTGGAGGAGGCCCAGGATCGGAATCCCACGCGGGCCCACAGCTCAACGGCCGGCGCGCTAGGTAAGTGCAGGTCAGAGGCTTGCACCCGCGGGAAGCCTCCGACCCGAATTTCTGGGCCAATATCATCGTGTCAACATTTTATAATGGCAAAAGCAATTGCAGGCTGGCAGCCACTAGGAGGTGCTGCTGTGGTCACTCCAACGCCCTAGAAATGTCCTCGATTGGACAACAACTTACGGCTCGAAAACAGGACCTTCAGTCAATGGGCGAAACATTATGGGGGGTGTGGTGGGCGACAAAAGCTCGGCCAGAGAGGATCTTAAAGGATGAAAGAAAGAGAGAGAGAGGTGGAAAGGCAGAAGGGTTTAGGGAGGGAATTCCAGAGTATGGGGCCCAGATGGCCAAAGGCACCGCCACACCTATGGAGGGTTGAAAGGGGGAAGGAATGTACAAGAGGCCGAAGTCAGAGCTTGTAACACATTTTGCTTCTCCACAAAGCTCACATAATACAAGGAAAAAGTTAAAATTCACATTGATTACAGGCCCATGGAGGAGCCCTGGTTGATGTTTCCCTTCTCCTGCCCAGAGACGCCAAGGTCAACGGAGGTGGATCCAATTCCATTCCCAGCCGACACCAGCACAGGCCAGGTCCAACCTGGAACTTTCCTGATCTTTGTGTTTCATTAAAACACGGGCCCAGTCCAAAAATAAACCTACAAAAATGATTTTAAAATCAGGTACCTGCACAATGGCAATAAGCAGGATTGATGAATCGACGGAGATAGATACATAGAAGACAGGAGCAGGAGTAGGCCATTCGGCCCCTCGAGCCTGCTCCGCCATTCAATGAGATCATGGCTGATCATCCAAATTCAGTACCCTGTCCCTGCCTTCTCCCCATATCCCTTGATCCCTTTAGCCTTAAGAAATATATCTAACTCCTTCTTGAATATAATTAATGAATTGGCCTCGACTGCCTTCTGTGGTAGAGAATTCCACAGGTTCACCACTCTCTGGGTGAAGAAATTCCTCCTCATCTCAGTCCTAAATGGCTTACCCCTTATCCTTAGACTGTGACCCCTGGTTCTGGACTCCCCTGCCTTCGGGAACATCCTTCCTGCATCTAGTCTGTCCAGTCGTGTCAGAATTTTATACGTTTCAATTTTATACCTCTCATTCTTCTAAACTCCAGCGAGTATAAGCCCAATCTCCCCAATCTCTCTTCATATGTCATTCCTGCCATCCCAGGTATCAGTCTGGTGAATCTTCGCTGCACTCCCTGCATGGCAAGAACATCCTTCCTCAGGTAAGGCGACCAAAACTGCACACAATACTCAAGATGCTATTTTGGAACGGAGGGCAGATTTTGGGACCAAACCCAACATTCTGCCATGATTTACGTAATGTCCCAAAAGCATATTTGAAAATGGCGGCAGTTTTCTGGTATAAAATTTCCATGCTGCTAGGAAGAATGACAAGTTGAATGGAAATTAAAATTGGGCGGGTTTGGTTCCGGGCGGACAACATGCTCTGCCCAAGCGATGAAGGTGAAAATGACCCACCCTCGAGTCACGTAGTCTAACTCTCCTGCTAAAGCAGGATACCCTCCAACTTACCCTGAACATCAAGAGAGAGCCTCAAGTATTATGGGGAAAATTAGCTGCACCAGCTGATTGGTTGGCTCGAAGGGTCTTTTAAGCAAATTTATTGGCTCCTACAGCACGTCACTTTCTAGCAAGTGCATTGGCCAATGGCAAGCACGCGAATTAAAATTAAAAATATGCGTCTCAACCTTCCTAGTTCTGCCAGAAGCAGTTACTATGGTCCAGCTTGTTCCTCATCTAAAATAACAACCGAAGACGCTGGAAAAACTCAGCAGGCCAGGCAACATCCGTGGAGAGAGAAATAGAGTCAACGTTTCAGGTCAAAACCCTTCTTCAGAACCTGTTCCTCATCTAGCTTGCCCTTAAAGGCATCTGTGCTATTCTAACCACTCTCTGGGTAAAGATGTTTCTCCTGAATTCCCTATTTATCGTCTAGTGACTATCTTATACTTATGGACCTCTAGTTCTGGCTCCCCCCACAAATGGAAACATCTTCTCTATGTCTACCCGATCAAGCCCTTTCATAAGCTTAAAAATCTCTATCGGGTCACCCCTCAGCCTTCTCATTTCTAGAGAAACAATATATACTGTTCGATCTTTCCCAATAGTTATAACCTCTCTCATTATTAAACAGTATATATTGTTGAAGAAGATTTTGTAGTCTGTGGTTCAAAGTCAATCATTAAATTTAAAAAAGTCTGTCTTTTCAGCATCGGTCTTCAGCTTTTATGCGTTTTGGTTATTTTAAAGTGACTTTAAAATTCTTTTATTCTTAATTAATTGCTCGTGAGGAAAGATTTCTTTGTATTGAATTTATCTTCTTAGCACTATTCTCATTCATAATTTGAATACAGGGAGATTTTTATAATGTTGTTAAATGGCTACTTCTACACCTCCAAATCACAATACAAAGACATGCCATTTGACTCACTTTTAATGTTATTTTAAACGCAAACACAGGTCACTCCTTACCCCGAGGCAGTTTGACAGCACGTCCTTCCATCGAAGTGGCTTCACGGACAGATTTCATTTTATTTAACTACTAATAAAAATCACGTGACTTATGAGGCACATTTTCAAATAGTTTAAACACAAACAAGGATCACATTGTCATTCATTTTGAAGCGATCCGTTGTACTGAGGCAATTTTCCATCTAACGGAACAGCACAAGGAGCCATAAATGTTGGACAAACATACCTCCCAACATCATACCAAAGAATGGCGCTCATACTCTTTCCTCATCTCCAATGTACAAGATCCACATTTTTCTCCACACTTGCCCAAATTGGGAGGGGGAGGGGAAATGGGAACGAGACAGAGAAGGGGGGAACGAGGCAGAGAAGGGGGGAACGAGGCAGAGAAGGGGGGAACGAGGCAGAGAAGGGGGGAACGAGGCAGGAAAAAGTACATCCAGGGACAAACAGACAGACGGAAATAAAATGCATCAGCAACAGAGACAGTGAGACACACACAGTGGAGAGGATACAGTTGGAAGCAAACATTTATGTGCAGAGAAAGAGAGAGAGAGAGAGAGAGGAGAAATACACACACACACATAGAAAAAGCATGCAAGAGTCATCTGAACAACAGTAAGAGAAAGAGAGAGCAACTATGACATACACAGAGACTGACAGAAGGAATGGAGTACAGATCAGGAGACAGAAAGAATTAGATAATGAAGGCAAACAGACAGTTACAGGAACAAAGCAATACAAATGTATTTGACATATTTCTTCCCCCTCTCAACAAGCAATGCCATAGATTACCTAGGAGGACATCATCGGGTTGCCAACTCTGGGTGGACGTATTCCTGGAGGTTAGCGCATGACCTCCCACCCAAACAGCCTTTTTTTCCTTCCCGTCTCCAATATTTATTTTATAACGAATAACCAAAATGTGTCCAAAGAAAATAGGAAAAAACACGCAATTCTTCTTCACTGCCCCTCTGATTTTTCTCCCGGGGTTTTCTAGTGTCCAGGCGATTAATCTATAATTCCTAGAGACGCCAGGACAATCCTGGAGCGTTGGCAACACGAGGGCATCACAATATATGAGGTAACCTAATTATTGGCTCAGGGAGTCTCGCCAGTTAATAGGCGACCCACACAGGTCAGGAAGGCACCAGCCCTACATGAGTAATGGCGGCTTTCTGGATGGTGATAAGCATCCATATCTCTGCAAGCAGTAAGTTTCAGGAGAGTTGCAGAAAGTGGCAAGAGGAAAAAAAAAATAGCTAGCAGTCATTTGAGAATGCACATTACAAGGTGCACGACGCAGAATGTCTGGAAATACACCCGGAGCCCTTTCTGAGCAGCTCATTTTATCATCTTCTAACAATGGCACTACAATCAAAAACTGGCAGGGCTCCCAGTGACTTCACTGGAACCAATACGTAGTTTGCATTTAAACTTAATATTTACATCCAATGACTGCCATGAAAGAAAAAAAGACTTGCATTTATTTGGCGTCTTTCATGACCACCGGACGTCCCAAAGCGCTTTTCAGCTAATGAAGTACTTTTATGAAGCACAGTCACTGTTGTAATGTAGGAAACACGGCAGCAAATTTGTGCACAGCAAGCTCCCACAAACAGCAATGTGATGATGACGAGATAATCTGTTTTAGTGATGTTGATTGAGGGATAAATATTGGCCAGGACACCGGGGATAACTCCCCTCCTCTTCTTCAAAATAGTGACATGGGATCTTTTACGTCCACCTGAGAGAGCAGACGGGGCCTCGGCTTAACGTCTCATCCGAAGGACGGCACCTCCGACAGCGCAGCACTCCCTCAGCACTGCACTGGGAGTGTCAGCCTAGCTTTTTGTGCTCAAGTCTCTGGAGTGGGACTTGAACCCACAACCTTCTGACCCGGAGGAGAGGGTGCTACCCAGGTAGCACCCCCACCTCTGAATCAGAAGGAGCAATGACAAAGCTTACAATTATTGAGTCACGCTGACCATGATTTAGTCACAATTATGATGGGACATGAGTTATTAAGTCAGGTCAATCATGGGATATATCCCATGCTCATTATGTAGCCTATACTTCCTCCTTGGGTATATAACCAGGCATCAACACACTACCAATCCTCCCCTCTCCCACAGACATCAACTATAATGGGTATGGCCCCATATACACCAGGAACACTTTGGTATCCTGCGCAAGCAGCCATATTTCTTAAAATTTGTTCATGGGATGTGGGGGTTGCTGGCAAGGCCAGCGTTTATTGCCCATCCCTATCTTTAAACAGCAAGTGTTGGCAGGCTGTTCAACCCCAGAGGGCATCACAGCTGAGGCAGATCCCCATCCCAAGAGTCATAATTCCCAGTTCTGAGATCGATAGATTTTTTAGACTCTAGGGGAAGCAAAGGATATGGGGGATCGGGCGGGAAAGTGGAGTTGAGGTCGAAGATCAGCCATGATCTTATTGAATGGCGGAGCAGGCTCGAGAAGCCGTTTGGCCTTCTCCTGCTCCTAATTCTTATGGTAACTGGATAGCAAGTATAAAGCAGGAATCCTGACTGGTCTTCCCCTCCCAAAGAATGTTGAGGCCAAGGAATAGTAACAGTCCCGTTGTCACTTTGGCCAAAATCAGGCAATTCCACACAGACTGGGAATTGAACCTGGAATCTGTATAGCTCAGCTACTCCCTACTTTACCAACTAAAGGCGGGGGCAAAACCAGCAATATTCAACCCCCACGGCCTAGTATGAAAGAGGCCCTCGCAATTTAGCAAGGGCTACACCAGTTTGAACTAGGTGTAGTTACTGCATTTCTTTAACAAATCAGGACAACAGCAGAGCTATTCTAGTTCACATACTTTTTTCCCCCCAACCTATTAAGAAAACAGAAATTGGTCTAAATGGAAAATCTGACCCCATGTAGCAGAAACACCAACAGTTTGTGCTATGAATCATGAGACTGGGAGAAGGAAATTACAAATCCTGGCCACATTATGAAATACTAAGCTGCCCACATGGTCTAATATCTATAATTTGTGGGGAGTCACAGAGTAAATTGTAATGAACGGTTCCTCACGAAGTTTAAAGTCTCACACTCGCTGCTGCACACAGTTTCACACCAGCACTCTACGAAAATAACAGCTTCGAGAAAAAATAGGAAGGCCTTTAATGGCAGAGATTATGTTGAAACAACACCAGAAAATGCTGGAAACACTCAGCAGGTCAATCAGGCAGTTTGTGTTGAAATTCGGCTGTGCATTTTTAAAGAGGAACCCAACCGACAAACTCGGAGGCCGAGCACAGAAACCGGCAGATGTCGAAACTCATTCTAAAAACCTGTTGAAAGCAGCGCCTCAATTTTAAAATTCTCATCCCGGTTTTCAAATCCCTCCATGGCCTCGCCCCTTCCTATCTCTGTAACCTCCTTCAGCCTCACAACCCTCCCCCCACCCCCTGAGATATCTGCGCTCTTGACCAATATTTATCCTTCAATCAACATAACAAAAACAAATGATCTGCTCATTATCACATTGCTGTTTGTGGGAGCTTGCTGTACACAAATTGGCTGCCGCATTTCCCATATTACAAACAGTGATTACACTTCAAAAGTACTTCATTGGCTGTAAAGCGGCTTTGAGACGTCCCGTGGTCATGAAAGGCGCTATAGAAATGCAAGTCTTTCATTCTAATTCTGCCCTCGAGCATCCCTGATTATAATCGCTCAACCATTGGTGGCCGTGCCTTCTGTTGCCTAGGCCCCAAGCTCTGAAATTCCCTGCCTAAACCTGTCCGCCTCGCTACCTCTCTTTCCTCCTTTAAAGGCGCTCCTTAAAACCTCTGAGCAAGTTTTTAGTCATCTGGCCTTAATTTCTCCTTATGTGGCTCAGTGTCAAATTTTGTCTTAAAATACTCCTGTGCAGCGCCTTGGGACGTTTTACCACGTTAAAGGTGCTATATAAATACAAGTTGTAGTTGTTGTTGAATTGACTGCCAGGTAACTGGTTCTTGGATCATTAATGTCATGATTGTAGCTAGGCTTTGAACTAGTTTACACCTGTCCTGAACAGTGCCAGGAGCAAGCTTCACTAGTCCCAACCAGTCTTGCTAACAGAAAGTGAGAAACAATCTAATCCCTAACCTTTAAGTCAGACCCAAGAGTTAGTGAAACCATTAAAAAAAAATTACAAACTACACACACATAGCAATACCCCATGTGAGACGGAGTTGATAATTTAAGTAAGAGCTTAATGAAATCCCAGATGGAAGGTCAGACCAAGTCCTACCCTTAATAACCTGGAGGTGCAATGTGTGTTTAAGCAGGCTGACTGAGCTCTCCTCTGCACGGCACACCCCCATCCGGCCCCCCCCCCCCCAAATATTCCAAGAAGCAATGGCAATTGTCTAAAACGTGGTTGCCACTTCTCCCTTCTCGCCCAGCGGTTTCTTGCACCAGATCGCCTTTTTTTTTTGCAATCAGACTAGGACCACATGAAAAGTTCAGAGATTTTGCGCATAGATGCACTCACTTGCCATGGATTATTCATGCACATTGCAGAACTCACAACTAAACTGGTTCAGTGCTTGAGGGGGGTTTGTACTGCCACTTGGCTGTGGAGCCCCTTGCCCTCCTCGAACCAGGGAAAAATGCAGCGGCTCCAGGATATTCGAGAATAACCCTCCTAGGATTAATGGGCCAAACACCAACAAGCAAGGAGACTGATCAGATCGGGCAAGTTGCCCATTTCCTTCCCCTTGTGAGTTTCGTGTTGGTTTCACTCGCTGTGATACACTGTAACCAACGGCCCAGGCTAATGCTGAGCAGCGACCTCCTCATCCCATCACACTGGGCGACACAAATCTATTTCAGACACTTCCACAAGGCTGGCTGGCTGGTGGACGGCGGCGCCTGTCCTTCCTTGCTGGGTGGGTGGAGATCCGAATTCGAGCTGAGCTCCGCAGTTAAATCAAGGAGCAAGAGAGATACACTGTTTCCAAAAACGATCAGACTTTGACCCGAGGGAACACATACCTGCAAACTGCTCCTGCAAATCTCGCTGTCCTGAAAATAAAAATTGAGCAAATCTCCTTTCCTGCTTAATCCGCCCTGTTTTTCTCTGCTGGGCGAAGGTGGGCGTGAGCTCTCCAACAGGGCTCTTGCTCAATACGTCCCGCCCACTAACAACGTCAAACCAAATACACAAGCTGAGAAAGTGGAAAACTTCACATTGAATCGTTTGTAGTTTTTACATTCGCTTCATTGTAAAATGGCACCAGGAAGCCCCGGGACCTTGTTCCTGAATGTCTATGAGGTTGAGTCATCTCAGAGAAATTGTGTAATTATTGGGGGGAAAAAGTTACAAATCCAATTGACAGCATTGCTCATTTTGCCTTGAGGGCGTTTCCATGCTTTAAAAAAATATATATGTAAACAACAAGCATCACTACAAAAGTTAATGCATTATAGATGATACAACTGGTTTGGCCCCAACTGGAGTACTGGGTCCAATTCTGGGCACCGCACTTTAGGAAGGATGTGAAGGCCTTCGAGAGGGTGCAGAAAAGATTTAGAAACATAGATAGAAGATAGGAGCAGGAGTAGGCCATTCGGCCCCTCGAGCCTGCTCCGCCATTCAATGCGATCATGGCTGATCATCCAAATTCAGTACCCTGTCCCTGCCTTCTCCCCATATCCCTTGATCCCTTTAGCCTTAAGAAATATATCCAAATCCTTCTTGAATATATTTAATGAATTGGCCTCTACTGCCTTCTGTGGTAGAGAATTCCACAGGTTCACCACTCTCTGGGTGAAGAAATTCCTCCTCATTTCTGTCCTAAATGGCTTACCCCTTATCCTTAGACTGTGACCCCTGGTTCTGGACTCCCCGACCATCGGGAACATCCTGCATCTAGTCTGTCCGGTCCTGTCAGAATTTTCTAAGTTTCAATGAGATCCCCTCTCATTCTTCTAAACTCCAGCGAGTATAAGCCCAAGCGACACAATCTCTCCTCATACGTCATTCCTGCCATCCCAGGTATCAGCCTGGTGAACCTTCGCTGAACTCCTTCCATGGCAAGAACATCCTTCCTCAGATAAGGCGACCAAAACTGCACACAATACTCAAGGTGTGGTCTCACCAAGACCCTGTACAACTGCAGCAAGACATTCTTGTTCCTGTACTCGAATCCTCTTGCTACGAAGGCCAACATGCCATTTGCCTCTTAACCGCCTGCTGCACCTGCATGCTTATCTTCAGCGACTGGTGCACAAGGACACCCAGGTCTCATTGCACTTCCCCTTCTCCCAATCTATTGTCATTCAGATAATAATCTGCCTTCCTGTTTTTGACACCAAAGTGGATAACCTCGCATTTATCCACATTATATTGCATCTGCCATGCTTCTGCCCAATCACCCAACCTGTCCAAATCATCCTGGAGTTTCTCGGCATCCTCCTCACAGCACACACGCCCACCCAGCTTTGTGTCACCTGCAAACTTGCAGATATTACATCTAGTTCCCTCATCTAGATCATTAATATATATTGTGAATAGCTGGGGTCCAAGCACCGATCCCTGCGGTACCCCACTAGTCACTGCAGTTTCAGGTCGATGACCTTTCGTAATCCGCCACTTGTCTGGAGGGATTGGCTCCCCTACCACTAGACTCCATCACCGACACACTGTGACTGCAGTACGTACTATCTACAGGGTGCAGTGCAGCAACTCGCCAAGCTTGCTTTGGCAATTCCTCCCAGCCTCGCAGCCTCTACCAACAAGAAGGGCACAGGACCAGCAGCTAGATCATGGGAGCATCATCACCTTCAAGATCCCCTTCAAAAGACACATCATCCTGAATTGGAGGTCAACCACCATTTCTTCCTTGTCACCAGGTCCAAATCTTGCAATTCCCTACCTAACACCGTTGTGGAAGCACCACTGGCAGAAGGACTTCAGCAGTTGAAGGAGTCGGCTCACCACCACCACCTTCTCAGGGCAACTAGAGATAGAGAATAAATGTGGGCTTGCCAACGTCGCACTTTAGACATTCAATAATTAAAAAAAGGAAAGTCAGTTGTTTCAGTGTTGGCTGTGGCTCAGTTGGTAGCACATGCAGATCTCAAGTCAGAAGGTTGTGGGTTCAAGTCCCACTCAGGGGACTTGAGCACATAAAACTAGGCTGACAGTGCAGTACTGAGGGAGTGCTGCATTGTCGGAGGGGACGAGACGGTAAACCGAGGCCAAGTCTGCTTTCTTAGGTGGATGTAAAAGATCCCATGGCCACTGATGTAAGAAAACTACTAAGCACTTGATTTGAGTATAAAACAAGGCTTTAATCAACTGTTTCACAAACCATTAGATTCTACTTACATCACTAGTTCCTGGTTACAAAAACGTCCTGGGCAAGCTGGCCCCAAGCCCGAGTATTTATACTCCTTGGACGGCGCCACCAGCTGGCCGCCCAGTGTGTATTTCATGAGTCATTTCTTCATGAATGATCAGATTCATGACAGCCACTATTTCAAAGAAGAGCAGGGGGATTATTCCCCGGTGTCCTGGGGCCAATATTTATCCCTCAACCAACATAACAAAAACAGATTATCTGGTCATTATCACATTGCTGTTTGTGGGAGCTTGCTGTGTGCAAATTGGCTGCCGCGTTTCCTACATTACAACAGTGACTACACTTCAAAAAGTACTTCATTGGCTGTAAAGCACTTTGAGACGTCCAGTGGTCATGAAAGGTGCTATAGAAATGCAAGTCTTTCTTTCTATTACTCTTGGAAATTCGTAAGCACCTGCCATCTGTAGCTTGTAATTGAACCCTGGATATTTACAGCAATGAGATTTTGTGCCGTTAAAGGAGCAGGCCATGTTAAACACTGGTCCATCCTTAGCCGCTGAAGACGACATTGTGCATTACGTGCTATAACACCCCCCGCCATAATCAAGCAGTGTATCGTCTGGCTTAGAGTGAGCAATGCGACCGGGCGCCCACTCATTTTTTTCGTTGGAGGAAGGGAGGCGATCTGGGCAGGATGAGAACATGCTTCTTCCATCTTTAGAACCCGATTTCAAATCAGCCCAGGCTTATGGAATGAAAGTTTTCCCTCTCAGCTCCCAGTCTGTAAGGGTTTCTCAGTGAGATTAATTTAGGCAGTAACCGCCTTATTCCGAATGGGTATAATGGACAGCATAAGCCTGCCAGTTGACACTAAATTGAAAAACTTATCCAGAGAGCTGCAACCATGATTCATGTGCGAAGTAGAACGTGCAGTACGAATTCAAAAAACACACTGTATCAATTTAAAAAAACAGACAGTACAAATTCACAAAAGTCACCATGTTTAGTCTTTAGAAAGAAAGTTTTATTCCTGGTCCATTTTCCCATCGCCTCCAACACACCCTCCCCTTCCCACGGCACCTTCGATTTCAAGTGCAGGAGATGCAACACCTGCCCTTTTACCTCCTCCCTTCCCACCGTCCAGGGCTTCAAACACCCCTTCCAGGTGAAACAGCGATTTACTTGTACTTCTTGCAATTTAATATACTGTATTCGCTGCTCACGATGCGGTCTCCTCTACACTGGAGTGACCAAATGCTGATTGGGTAATCGCTTTCCTGAACACCTCTGTTCAGTCCGCAAGCGTGACCCTGAGACTCCGGTCACTTGCCATTTTAATTCACTGTCCCACTTGCCACTCTGACCTCTCCGTCCTCAGCCTCTTGCACTGTTCCATGGAAGCTCAGTGGAAGCTCGAGGAACAGCACCTCATCTTCCGATTAGGCACTTTACAGCCTTCCGGATTCAACATCGAGTTCAACAATTTCAGATCATAACCTTGGCCCCCATTTCTTCGGACAGCATGCGCTGGTAATTATTCTGCTGTTCATTAAATCTCTCCTGCCTTTTGCCCTATCACAGACCTTCCCTTTTGTTCTGTCCTCCCCTCCCCCCTTTCCCCGTCCCTGCACTTGCTTAAAATCTGTTACATCTCTAACTTTCTCCAGTTCTGACGAAAGGTCACAGTCCTGAAACGTTAACTCTGCTTCTCTCTCCATAGATGCTGCCTGACCTGCTGAGTGTTTCCAGCATTTTCAAGTACAGGAGCAAGGATGTCTTGCTGCAGTTGTACAGGGCCTTGGTGAGACCACACCTTGAGTATTGTGTGCAGTTTTGGTCGCCTTATCTAAGGAAGGATGTTCTTGCCATGGAGGGAGTGCAGCGAAAATTCACCAGACTGATACCTGGGATGGCAGGAATGATGTATGAGGAGAGATTGGGTCGATTGGGCTTATACTCGCTAGAGTTTAGAAGAATGAGAGGGGATCTCATTGAAACTTATAAAATTCTAACAGGACTAGACAGGCTAGATGCAAGAAGGATGTTCCTGATGGCGGGGGAGTCCAGAACCAGGGGTCACAGTCTAAAGATAAGGGGTAAGCCATTTAGGATTGAGATGAGGAGGAATTTCTTCACCCAGAGAGTGGTGAACCTGTGGAATTCTCTACCACAGAAGGCAGTAGAGGCCAATTCATTAAATATATTCAAGAAGGAGTTAGATATATTTCTTGAGGCTAAAGGGATCAAGGGATATGGGGAGAAAGCAGGGACAGGGTACTGAATTTGGATGATCAGCCATGATCTCATTAAATGGCGGAGCAGGCTCGAGGGGCCGAATGGCCTACTCCTGCTCCTATCTTCTATGTTTCTATGTTTCTAGTTATTGTATGTATGGCTGGCACGGAGATCAATTTTGCTAGAGATTAAATAATGTAAAAGTGAAAACTGTGTCCACCACTTCCTGGCATTGCACAACTCCTGGCAAAAGTGGCCTTGTTGTTAATAAAATAATTAATTTTAGAAATTGCCTCCAATGGGTTTTGTTTGCTTAGGTTAACGTCCAAGAGTCTGTACGTGTCATGTTGTGGGATTCTGGTGGATTGAAAGTAATGTTGATTTAAAAAAATACCCTATTCATCCACGAGAATTTGCTTTATCGTCCACACTACATATTCTGTGAAAGCAACAAAAGAACACAGTACACAAAGGGTGGAGAGCTACTTTTACCCTTGTAGTTTCCATAGCAATACAAAAGTGACTGTATAACAACAACAACTTGCATTTATACAGCGCCTTTATCACAGTAAAACATCCCAAGGCGCTTCACAGGAACGCTATCAGACACAACTTGACACCGAGCCACTTAAAGCAGATATTAGGGTAGGTGACCAAAAGCTTGGTCAAAGAGGTAGGTTTCAAGGAGCGTCTTAAAGGAAGAAAGAGAGGCGGAGAGGTTTCGGGAGGGAATTCCAGAGCTTAGGGCCCAGGCAGCTGGCAGCACGGCCACCAATGGTGGAGCGATTAAAATCGGGGATACTCAAGAGGCCAGAATTGGAGGAGCGCAGAAATCTCGGAGGGTTGTGGGGCTGGAGGAGATTACAGAGATAGCGTAACTCCAGAAATAAAAACAGAAAATGCTGGAAATGCTCAGCAGGTCAGGCAGCATCTGTGGAGAGAGAAACAGAGTTAACGTTTCAGGTCGATGACCCTTCGTCAGAACTGGAAAAAGGTGGAGATGGAACAGGTTTTTAAGCAAGTGTAGGGGGCAGGGAAAGGGGGGAGGGGAGGAAAGTAACCCCAGAGCTAGATCCTGATTTGACTCCAGAATGGAGCAGAGTGAAACCCACTGAGGGAGAAATTCTCACATTATGGTCCATAACTTCTGGTGTCAAACCAGGTTTCAAACGTGCTTAATGTGCACCCTGGACCTTCTGGGCACTTCATAAACTTATTTAGAGTCTTTGTAATAGTTTGACTCTCCCTGTAACTGCCTAGGAACAGAGCTCGGTGTATGTGTAGAAGCACTTGTGCGAGATGTCCTCTGCACAGGTCCGCGAATTCGATTGGGAGCCATGCAGTACAAGTTATCCAGTCTGAGGCCTGAAGTATAAACACAACTGTAGAAAGATGTGTTCCCGGGTCTTGTGAATGAAAAGCTTTGTAGGGGGTTGACTTGTGGTATCACTGAAAGGCACATAAACTATAACAGTTTCCAACACCCATTCCAAAAATATCTCCTATAAATAACTCCAAGGTTCAACAAATCTGTGCCATCAGAGTGAGTGGTTAAAAAAAGCTAACTAAGTTAAGCACTTACAACTGCAACTAAAAATAAACTCATATTCTGCTCGGGAAGAATACCTTCTCCCTCCCATCCTCTCTTCTACCCTACCTCTCCTAAAGAGAAAGAAGTAGAGTTGGCCTATACACTCTGGAGTTTAGAAGAATGAGAGGTGATCTCATTGAAACTTATAAGATTCTGAAGAGGATTGACAGGGTAGATGCTGAGAGGTTGTTTCCCCTGGCTGGAGAGTTTCGAACTAGGGGGCATAGTCTCAGGATAAAGGGTCGGCCATTTAAGACTGAGGTGAGGAGGAATTTCTTCACTCAGAGGGTGGTGAATCTTTGGAATTCTCTCCCCCAAAGGGGGAGTATATTCAAGGCTGAGAGAGATAGATTTTTGAACTCTAGGGGAATCAAGGGATATGGGGATCAGGCGGGAAAGTAGAGTTGAGGTGGATGATCAGCCATGACCTTATTGAATGGCGGAGCAGGCTCGAGGGGCCTTATGGCCTACTCCTGTTCCTATTTCTTATGTTCATAGAACATTGTTTGGTTTATGGGCTGTTTCTCAAATATATCTGTCAAGCAATTTGAAAATAGAAATGAGGCACTACCAAAAGTCAATAAAGATCTGCTGCTAGTTTAATCATTTACCTGTGAAATGTTTCCATCATCAGTGGGAAGCACCTTTCCTGTCTGCAGTTGTATAACGCACAATGAGTCAGTGTGATTATCCTTAAACTCATCTGTTCCATTTGCTTCACACACTCATGCTAATTCTAATGTATTAGTATCGCACGGAGATAGCAGCATAATCAAATGTATGGGCTTCGATTCTTCAGGATGCAGTTTGCTTAAACCGGTATTTAGTCATAAAATCATAGAGTTATACAGCACAGAAAGAGGCCCTTCGGCCCATCGTGTCCGCGCCGGCCATCAAGCCCTGTCTAATCTAATCCCATTTTCCAGTACTTGGTCCGTAGCCTTGTATGCTATGGCGTTTCAAGTGCTCATCTAAATGCTTCTTGAATGTTGTGAGGGTTCCTGCCTCTACCACCCTTTCAGGCAGTGAGTTCCAGATTCCAACCACCCTCTGGGTGAAAAGGTTTTTCCTCAAATCCCCTCTAAAATCCTTGCCCCTTATCTTGAAACTATGTCCCCTGGTTATTGATCCCTCTACTAAGGGGAAAAGTTCCTTTCTATCTACCCTATCTATGCCCCTCATAATTTTGTACACCTCAATCAGGTCCCCCCTCAGCCTTAGCTGCTCTAAGGAAAACAACACCAGCCTGTCCAGTCTCTCTTCATAGCTGAAGCGCTCCAGCCCAGGTAACATCCTGGTGAATCTCCTCTGCACCCTCTCCAATGCAATCACATGCCTCCTATAGTGTGGCAACCAGAACTGCACACAGTATTCCAGCTGTGGTCTAACAAGTGTTTTGTACAGCTCCATCATAACCTCCCTGCTCTTATATTCTATGCCTCGGCAAATGAAGGCAAGTATCCCATATGCCTTTTGAACCACCTTATCTACCTGTCCGGCTGCCTTCAGGGATCTATGTACATGCACACCAAGGTCCCTCTGACCCTTTGTCCTTCCTATATTCCTACCATCAAAAATCTTAAGATCAGATGGCCACCTTCCCTCACCCTCTCTATTGAAACATCACCAGGGTGGGCGCAAGAGAAAAATCCATGGCCCGTATATTCCAATGCCTACGGGTGTGTACGGGCTGTGTACCCACCCGTAGGGACATCGGAAATGCCGGTTTCAGGCACGTGAAGCGCACGTGCTGAAAACCAGCATTTCTGATCTGTTAAGAATCCTCTTGACAGATCCTCCGCCTGTCCTGGAGAAGGGCCGCTGCGGGGGGGAGAGTTCTGCTTTCTGCAGAACCTCCGCTTGCTGAAAACACTTAAAATTCTTACGCCTGGTAAAAGCAGGCATAAGGGCTGCTTTTACCAGCATAAGAGTTTAAAAAAGTAAAAAAATAAGAAATTTTCATTCATTTATAATTTTATAATGCTTTTAAAAAAAGGTAAGTTTATTTTTAGCCCTGTAAAAAACTTTATTTTTTCAAATTTTAACTCATTTTAAAAACGTGATTTAAAAAAAAATTATTTAATGCTTTGATGTGTTTTTGGGGTGATCTCCATTCATATCTTTGACGGGTCTATCTGTTAAAAGTATGAAGGGAGATTCCCTTCTTTCATTGGCTGGCCTGGCCCACGTGACCCCAGGGACGCTTGCGAACCGCCTGCGCCTCCTGGGATACGTGGGCCCTGTGCATTTCGACTGTGGAGAGGCCCAGGATCGGAAGTGTCCGGATCTCGGGAGCCCTCGGTTAAGAGCGTGGATTTTTTTCCGATAGGAAGCAGGAAGCCTTCGATCGGAAATTACGGGCCCGTGCCTTTTTTAAGTGCTGAGCTTTCCTGGAATTGTTCAATTCATCCCACCCTCGCCACTAAAGTTGTGCTCAGTTAGTCATTTAACTTCAGATTAGCCTTTTATGTACTGCAAACGACCTCTGGTTATCGACCCACTCGCTAGAGGAAATAGTTTTTCTCAATCTACTCTATCAAAACCTCTCATCACCTTGAGAGGATGGTGTTACAGAACCAAGGCGGATAGATGGTGTTGAGACATAGATCAGCCATGATCTCATTGAATGGCAGAACAGGCTTGAGTGGCTGAATGGCCTCCTCCTGTTCCTATGTTCCTATTTGTGTTGGCATTCCCAATGGATCCAAGCTTTGGGAGTTTCTCGCTAAAGTGAATTTCCAGTAACAGATAAAGGAATCCATAAGTGGAAGCTGTTTGGGGTTGGGCTTCAGTTTCATATATATAGTTGTTACGCGGTTTGACCATCGCACTGTATCGATGTACTAGAAAGCTCTAAGTGCTCAGCTCTGAGGAGGAAGGATGTCCTTTGCCTATCAAAAAGTAGAACCAGAAATATTGAAAATGCTAAACAATATTTTTAAATCTTAAACAAAAAGTGAGAAACTAGGTAAAGAGCTTGGCCCCATTAGCAATGCCAACACCAAAGGAACACAGGAGCAGGAGGAGGCCATTCGTCCCTCGCGCCTGTTCCGCCATTCAATGAGATCATGGCTGATCTATATCTCAACACCATCTACCCGCCTTGGTTCCGTAACATCATCCTCTCAAGATGATGAGAGGTTTTGATAGTATAGATCGAGAAAAGCTATTCTCTCTGGCGAGTGGGTCAATAACTAGAGTCATAGATTTAAAATCACTGGCAAAAGATCTAGAGGGGAGTTGAGAAGAAATGTTTTCACTCGGAGTGTTGTCGGGATCTGGATCGCTCGACCTGAAAAGGTGGTGGAAGCTGATTACATAAATAATTTTAAACGGGAGTTGGACAGGTGCTTCAGGATGAGGGACTTACAGGGTTACAGACAGTGGGGGGGGGGGGTTGTGACTGGGCACGACCGCTCTTTCAGGGAGCCGGCACAGGCACGACGGGCCAAATGGCCTCCTTTTGAGTTAGAAACATAGAAACATAGAAGATAGGAGCAGGAGTAGGCCATTCGGCCCCTTGAGCCTGTTCCGCCATTTAATGAGATCATGGCTGATCATCCAAATTCAGCACCCTGTCCCTGCCTTCTCCCCATATCCCTTGATCCCTTTAGCCTTAATAAATATATCCAACTCCTTCTTGAATATATTTAATGAATTGTCCTCCACTGCCTTTTGTGGTAGAGAATTCCACAGGTTCACCACCCTCTGGGTGAAGAAATTCCTCCTCATCTCTGTCCTAAATGGCTTACCCCTTATCCTTAGACTGTGACCCCTGGTTCTGGACTCCCCTGCCATCGGGAACATCCTTCCTGCATCTAGTCTGTCCAGTCCTGTTAGAATTTTATAAGTTTCAATGAGATCCCCTCTCATTCTTCTAAACTCCAGCGAGTTGCAAGTTTTAATGATTTCTATGAGCCCTTAATAGCCTTGCCTAACAAAAATCTTATGTTGGAAAGAATAGGAGAGAATCTGGAGAAATTAGAGAGTCGGGATTATTTGATGCCAGGTCTGGATTTTAAAAGCCTATAGGTTGTAGGAGAAAGGCCAGATTGAAGGAGGCAAAGAGCCTCATAGTTATTGAAACTTTAGGGAAGAATGAGTCAGAGGGGCAGAGGATGAGTTGAGTCTGGATTTAAACTGAGTGAGGTTGCAGGATCTATTCTGCAATAGAGCACGTCACAAGGGTGTTGGAATGTATCACATGTATTTGACGTCATTGTGAGGAAAATGACACACAGATCTTCACATTCCCAAACAAGTATGGCTTAGCCAAACATTTCTTTTCACAAAGGTAAGTGCTCCTTTAAATTTTTTCAGATGTCTTTCCATGTGACAAAGCTGCCACACCCTTGGAGTTATTTATGGAAAACGTTTTTGCAGTGAGTGTTGGAAAGCGTTGTGCCGTTCCTGTGTATTTAGTAACACCCCCTCACATTTCCCGCTGAGCTTTCATTCATAAGCACCAGGAGTGCATCATCCTGAGTTTTGTGTATATTTTTAGTGCTATTTCAGTATTACTGTATCATGGTAGGAAAATCTGGAAAACCATCACCTCCCGTTGCCTGACACTGTTATAACTTTGCACCAACATTCTTTTTTTTTCTTCCCTCCCACATGGCAGCGGTCCTTCACTCTGCCAGCGCAATTCACACCCCATCTAGAACCATCCTTAGTTCCTTAACCTGTCCCATTACCACCTCCTCTCGCCTTGAATATCTCTTAATATCTCTCAATGTCTGTTAATCTCTCCTGCTTTCTATCCTATCACTGACCTTCCTTTTTGTTCTTTCATCCCCTCCCCCTTTTCCCAGCCCCTAAACTTGCTTTCCATTTCCTGCTTTTTTCCAGTTCTGACGTAAGGTCATCGACCTGAAACGTCGACTCTGTTTCCCTCTCCGCGGATGCTGCCCTGGCCTGCTGAGTTTTTCCAGCATTTTCTGTTGTTATTACTAACATTACAATGTTGTGAGACACCCAGACTTCCTGTCTATGACCTGGATCACAGACATAAGGGCATGAAATATAATTGTCAATGGTAATGGAAGGTGAAGAAAGAAAGAACTTGCATTTATATAGCGCCTTTCACAGCCTCCAGACGTCCCAAAACGCTTTTCAGCCAATTAAGTATTTTGAAGTGTAGCCACTGTTATATAGGACACATGACAACCAACAGAGGGACTCTCCTTGCCTAGGCTAATCATGGGGTCCATGATCCTATTTTTATAAGGCTCTCCGACAGATCAATATGGATCATAAGGGTTCACCAACACCATGGTGTGATGTGTCTGGCTGATTAACCAGACATTGCAAACAAATTGCCTCTTGGTGTCTGAGTGAAACAACTTGCCATCTTGCATATTAATTATTATTCATTTGCCTGCAATGCACAAAGAATCTCAATTCATGACAGGAACACTGGAAAATGATGCACCAACTAAACATAATAAGAACATAAGTAGGAGCAGGAGTAGGCCATACAGCCCCTCGGGTCTGCTCCGCCATTCAATAGGATCATGGCTGATCTGAACCTAGACTCACATCCACTTCCCTGCCCGCTCCCCGTAACCCCTAATTCCCTTATCAGCTAGGAAACGGCCTATCTCCGTTTTAAATTTATTTATTGTCGCAGCTTCCACAGCTCTCTGAGGTAGCAAATTCCATAGATTTACTACCCTCCTCATCTCAGTTTTGAAACGACAGCCCCTTATTCTAAGATTATGCCCCCTAGTTCTAGTCTCACCCATCAGTGGAAACATCCTCCCCGCATCCACCCGATCAAGCCCCCTCACAATCTTATATGTTTCGATAAGATCGCCTCTCATTCTTCTGAATTCCAATGAGTAGAGGCCCAACCTACTCAACATTTCATCATAAGTCAACCCACTCATCTCCGGAATCAACCGAGTGAACCTTCTCTGAACTGCCTCGAGAGCAAGTATATCTTTTCTTAAATATGGAAACCAAAACTGTACGCAGTATTCCAGGTGTGGCCTCACCAGTACCCTGTATAACTGAAGCAAGACTTCCCTGCTTTTATACTCCATCCCCCTTGCAATAAAAGCCAAGATTCCATTGGCCTTCATAAAATATCATATACATATCAATGTGTCGGACTCTAGGAATTTCTAGAACTCACTGCAAAATAAATTTGATGGAATTGTATTTATTTTTTAAATTAGAACTGTTCTCACCCCATCATGACCTCCAAGCTATGAAACGAATGACCCAACCGACCATGTCCCCATCTGAGAACTTCCATGACTATGGCCCCCAACTTGCCAGATGGCCTAGGTGCTTTCACTAATTATATAATATTCTTCAAACCATATGTAATCATGTCACTAATTCAAAGTGCACAACAGGCAAACCATTTTATGAACAGGATTGCAGCATGATTGAATCACCACTGCAAAGCACCAAAAATAAAAATTCTCAACCTTGTTTTCAAATCCCTCCATGGCCTCGCCCCTCCCTATCTCTATAATCCCCCTAGACCTCTGCTCCACCTGTTCTGGACTTTTGAACATCACGATTTTAAATGCTCCACCATTGGTGGTCATGCCTTCAGCTGCCTAGGTCCATAAGAACATAAAAACATAAGAAATAGGAGCAGGGGTAGGCCATAGGGCCCCTCGAGCCTGCTCCGCCATTCAATAAGGTCATGGCTGATTTCGACCTCAACTCCACTTTCCCACCCGATCTCCGTGTCCCTTGATTCCCCTAGAGTCCAAAAATCTATTGATCTCAGCCTTGAATATACTCAAAGACACAGCATCCTACCAAAGTGAATAACCTCACATTTCCCTACATTATACTCCATCTGCCATCTTACTGCCCACTCACTTAATCTAACTATATCCCTTTGCAGACTTTTGGGCGCGATCTTGCCAGCCCTGGGGAGGTGGGTATGGAGGTGGGACTGCCGGGAAAATGGCAGAATTTGGGGGCGGGTGCCCAACTCACCCCCAACCCGCCTCCGTGCCAACCTGCCAGGAGGCGGGTAGCCGTCCCGCACCGGGTCCCGTCTTCTTGGAGGCGGAAGGGGTTACAGCCACTTAACTGCCTGTTAACAGGTAGTTAACAGGCAGAAAATAGGTTTATCACCATTTTGCCCACACAAGTGTGGGCTTCCAGAAGGATCCGTACCCTACCAGGGTATTTTCGACAGATGAAACGTCATACGTTGACGTTCTCTGCAACCGGCTTTCCCATAATTGGCCTGCTAAGCCCGCTGGGCGGGCTTAACAAGGTCAGTCTAGGGAAAATAGCGTGGATTGGCCAGAAGTTGATGGAGGCGGGACTGAAACCCAACAAGTGGGAGTCCCGCCTCCAAAAGCTCCCCATTGGCAAAATCACCCCCTTTGTGTTCTCCTCACAGCTTACTGTCCCATTTAGATTTGTATCGTCAGCAAACTTGGATACATTACACTCGGTCCCTTCATCTAGGTCATTAATATAAATTGTAAATAGTTGAGGCCCCAGCGCTGATCCTTGCGGCACCCCACTAGTTACAGCCTGCCAACCTGAAAAGGACCTGTTTATCCCTACTCTCTGTTTTCTGTCAGTTAACCCATCCTCTATCCATGCTACTATATTACCCCAACCCCATTAGCCCTTATCTTATGTAATAACCTTTTATGTGGCACCTTATCGAATGCCTTTTGGAAATCCAAATACACTACATCCACTGGTTCCCTTTTATCTACCCTGCTAGTTACATCCTCAAAAAACTCTAATAAATTTGTCAAACCTCTGCGCCTCTCTACTTCTCTTTCCTCCTTTAAGACGCTCCTGAAAACCTACCTCTTTGACCAAGCTTTTGGTCACCTGCTATATGTCTCGGTGTCAAACATTTTTTTATAACACTCCTGGGAAGCGCCTTGGGACGTTTTATTATGTTAAAGGCACTATATAAATATAAATTGTTGTTGTTGTTGCGGTCTCCGAGTCCCAAGGCACTGTAACTGACCTCTGGTCCTTTGATTTCCCCTCATGAAGTTATCTGATAACCCAGGTGAGATCACAGACTCCCAGTGTGGCATCTCCATGGGGACGGTAATAGGGATTAGTAACTTGTATCCTATAGTCTTCTTCTTCTTCTTAGGCAGTCCCTCGGAACCGAGGATGACTTGCTTCCACATTAAAAATGAGCTCGCAGCTGACTGATGAGACCAATGCAGGACCTACAGTCTCTGTCACAGGTGGGGCAGACGGTGGTTGAAGGGGCAGGTGGGTGGGGTGCTTGGGTTGACGTGCGCTCCTTGCGCTGTCTGTGCTTGGCTTCCGCTTGCTCCCGGCGAAGAGACTCGAGGTGTTCGGCGCCTTCCCAGATGCTTCTCCTCCACTTTGTGCGGTCTCGGGCCAGGGATTCCCAGGTGTCGGTGGGGATGTTACACTTTTTCAAGGAGGCTTTGAGGGTGTTCTTGAAGCATTTCCTCTGCCCACCTGGGGCTCTCTTGCCGTGCCGGAGCTCCGAGTAGAGCGCTTGTTTTGGGAGTCTCGTATCGGGCATGCGGACAATGTGACCCGTCCATCGGAGCTGATTGAGCGTGGTCAGAGCTTTGATGCTGGGGATGTTGGCCTGAGCAAGAACACTGACGTTGGTGCGCCTATCCTGCCAATGGATTTGCAGGATCTTGCGGAGGCAGCGTTGGTGGTACCTCTTCAGTGCTTTGAGGTGCCTGCTGTACATGGTCCATGTCTCTGAGGCATAAAGCAGGGCAGGTATCACTGTTGCCCTGTAGACCATGAGCTTAGTGCCGGGTTTGAGGTCCTGGTCTTCAAACACTCTCTTCCTCAGGTGACCGAAGGCTGCACTGGCACACTGAAGGCGGTGTTGGACTTCGTTGTCGACGTCTGCCCTTGTTGACAGTAGGCTCCCGAGGTGTGGAAAGTGGTCCACGTTGTCCAAGGCCTTGTCGTGGATTTTGATAATCGGGTCCACTGTGTACATGCCTGGACATGCCTCGGCTGACTCCTCCCACAAGTCCTAGTATAAAGGTGACTGCTCCCCAGCCCTTTGTATTTCTGGACCGGTCGACCACTCGAGGCAGACCTTCATTCTTTTGTTAATAAAAGCCTTTAGTTACTCTCTTAACTCTCAGTCTTTTATGAGTAATTGATAGCGCATCAATTTTATTAACAAAATTTTTATAATGGAGAAGATCCTCACACCAGCATGCCTAGACTTAGATCATCGGGAGGCGGACTCATCCACCAAGTTTACTCACTGGCTTAAGTGTTTCGAAAAATTCCTGACCGCCTCCGCAGCAATCAAATCGGACGAGGACAAACTGGATGTCCTGACCTCCAAAGTGAACCACCGAGTGTACTCGGTCATCCAAGGCGCGACCTCGTACGCGGACGCTATCAAGCTCCTCAAGGACCAGTACACGCGCCCAGTGAACGAAGTGTACGCCAGGCACCTTCTGGGGAGTCGTAAACAACAACCTGGGGAATCGACCGTGGAATACCTTCAGGCACTGTCTGTGCTTGGCCGGGCCTGTGGTTGTAAGGATGTAAAGGCCGTCATGTACACAGAGGAACTTATCCGGGACGCTTTTGTAGCGGGCCACAGATCCAATTACACCCAACAGCGACTGTTGGAGCAGAGCGACCTCGACCTCAACAAGGCCTCTGAACTCGCACTATCATTGGATGCAGCCTACCGGGGCATGGATGCCTACTCCTCTGCACCGTGGACGCCGCGGGGAATGACAGCCTGGGACACGGTAGGACCGCCTCATAGCGCCGTGCCACCCCAGCCACACCCCAGCAACGGCCCAACTACCGCAGCAGTGTCCCAAGGCCAGACAGCAGTGCCCCAAGGCCAGAAATGCTACTTCTGTGGCCAGGCAAAACACCCCAGAGCGCGCTGCCCGGCGAAAAACGCGATCTGCTCGGGCTGCGGGAAGAAGGGACACTACGCTAGCGTCTGCAGGGCCAAAGCCACCCCGAACCCCAGCAGCGCCGCGTGTGGGCCATGCGGGCCGCCATCTTGGGCCTCCCCGGCCATGTGCGAACCACCGGTACAGCAGCCATTTTGGACGCCTCCAGCCACATGGGGATCATGGACGCCGCCATCTTGGACGACAGCCGGAACGCAGCAGGCCCCCAACACCGCCTCATCTGATACCCGCAGCGACACACCGACCCCTACGCTGGCATCCGTTACACTGGACCAAGCGAGACCGCACCAGCTGGCCAGTTCCACAATGGACATTAAGGTAAATGGTCACGATACAATCTGCCTTTTTGACTCTGGGAGCATGGAGAGCTTCATCCACCCCGACACGGTGCGGCGTTGCTCTCTCCCAGTCCTGCCTGCGCACCAGCGGATTTCTATGGCCTCCGAGTCCCAGTCGGCGGACATCGGCGGCTACTGCGTGGTGACACTCGTAGTAGACGGGACTGTGTACGATCATTTTAAACTTCTGGTCCTGCCCGACCTCTGCACTGCCGTCCTGCTGGGGTTAGATTTTCAGTGCCACCTTAAAAGTGTTACGATGGCGTACGGTGGACCCCTACCCCCACTCACAGTCCGCAGCCAGCAGCTTCCAAATTGCCCGCCGCGCACCAGGTGCAACCTCTCCACACTCAGAGTCACCCCCCCACCACTGTTTGCTAACCTCACCCCTGACTGTAAGCCCATCGCCACAAAGAGCAGGCAATACAGTGCCGGGGACAGGGTTTTCATTAAAGCCGAAGTGGAGCGGCTCCTGAAGGAAGGGATTATTGAGGGCAGCACCAGCCCCTGGCGAGCCCAGGTTGTGGTCGTTAAGACCGGTGAGAAGCAGCGCCTGGTCATCGACTACAGCCAGACAATAAATCGCTACACCCTGCTGGACGCCTACCCACTCCCCCGCATAGCTGATATGGTCAACCAGATCGCGCAGTACCGCGTCTTCTCGACCTGAAATCAGCGTACCACCAGCTCCCTATCCGCCCTGAGGACCGCCAGTATACTGCCTTTGAGGCAAACGGCCGCCTCTATCACTTCCTTAGGTTCCCTTTGGCGTCACCAACGGGGTCTCCGTCTTCCAAAGGGAGATGGACCGGATGGTAGATCAAAATGCGTTGCAGGCCACTTTCCCATATCTGGACAATGTGACCATCTGCGGCCGTGACTTGCAGGACCATGATGCAAACCTCGAAAAATTCCTCCGCACCGCCCAACTCCTGAACCTGACATATAACAAGGAGAAGTGCATATTCCGCACAAACCGCCTCGCCATCCTTGGCTGTGTTGTGGAACACGGAGTCATCGGCCCCGACCCCGACCGGATGCGTCCCCTTATGGAACTCCCACTGCCCCACTGCCTCAAGGCCCTGAAGAGGTGCCTAGGGTTTTTCTCCTATTACGCCCAGTGGGTCCCCTACTATGCGGACAAGGCCCGTCCGCTGATCAAGTCCACCTCTTTTCCCTTGACGGCAGAGGCCCGCTTAGCCTTCCACCGTATCAAGGAGGACATTGCCAAAGCCACCATGCACGCAGTGGATGAATCCATCCCCTTCCAGGTGGAAAGCGACGCATCCGACTTTGCCCTGGCCGCTACCCTCAATCAGGCGGGGAGACCCGTGGCCTTCTTTTCACGAACCCTCCAAGGCCCGGAGACCAGACACTCCGCTGTTGAGAAGGAGGCCCAGGCGATTGTGGAGGCTGTGCGTCATTGGAGGCACTACCTGGCCGGAAAACGATTTACCCTGCTCACTGACCAGCGTTCAGTTGCTTTCATGTTTAACAACAAGCAGCGGGGCAAAATCAAAAATGACAAGATCTTGAGGTGGAGAATCGAACTTTCCACCTACAATTACGAGATCTTGTACCGGCCCGGGAAGCTCAATGAACCCCCGGATGCACTATCGCGTGGCACCTGCGCCAGCGCGCAGATCGATAGACTGCGGGCCCTCCACAATGACCTCTGCCACCCGGGGGTCACCAGGTTCTTCCACTTCATCAAGGCCCGCAACCTGCCTTACTCTATTGAGGAGGTCAGGACCATGACCAGAAACTGCCAAGTCTGCGCTGAGTGCAAACCGCACTTTTATAGACCAGACAGGGCCCACCTGATAAAAGCCACTCGCCCCTTCAAGCGCCTGAGCGTTGATTTTAAAGGGCCTCTCCCCTCCTCCGACCGCAATGTGTACTTCCTCAATATTATTGATGAGTACTCCCGTTTCCCGTTCGCCATCCCCTGCCCGGACATGACCAGTGCCACGGTCATTAAATGTCTGAACGACCTCTTCACCCTGTTCGGTTTCCCCAGCTATATCCATAGCGACCGGGGCTCATCGTTTATGAGCGACGAACTCCGTCAGTACCTGCTAACTAGGGGTATTGCCACAAGCAGGACCACCAGTTACAACCCCCGGGGGAACGGACAGGTGGAAAGAGAAAATGCGACAGTTTGGAAGGCCGCCCTGCTAGCCTTAAAGTCTAGGGGCCTTCCAACCTCCCGCTGGCAGGATGTGCTCCCCGATGCGCTCCACTCTATTCGGTCACTGCTCTGCACTGCCACTAACGCCACCCCTCATGAGAAAATGTTTGTCTTCCCAAGGAAGTCCACATTGGGGACATCGCTACCGCCATGGCTGACGTCCCCAGGGCCGGTCCTACTGAGAAGACACGTGAGGACCCATAAAACGGACCCCCTGGTCGAGAGGGTCGACCTCCTCCACGCCAACCCCCAGTATGCTTACATTGCATACCCGGACGGGCGGGAGGACACAGTCTCCATAAGAGACCTTGCACCCTCGGGGGCCGCAGTAACCCACTACTCACTACCAACCCCCCCACGATCCGATATCCAGCCCCAGCAGACGGCAGGCCTGGGCCCCGCGACCCACTCGACATCTACGAGGACGACACGCCTGTGCCACAGCCTACGCAGGACTCGACGCCGGAAGCTCCACTACCCCTGCCATCGCCACGCCGATCACAGCGGCAGACAAGACCTCCGGAGAGACTCCAATACACTAACTTTTAATACACTTCACCCTGCCGGACTCAATTTTAAACAAGGGGTGAATGTGGTAAACCACTGTTTGTATTCCACTGTGTACATGCCTGGACATGCCTCGGCTGACTCCTCCCACAAGCCCTAGTATAAAGGTGACTGCTCCCCAGCCCTTTGTATTTCTGGACCGGTCGACCACTCGAGGCAGACCTTCATTCTTTTGTTAATAAAAGCCTTTAGTTACTCTCTTAACTCTCAGTCTTTTATGAGTAATTGATAGCGCATCACGGGTTTGAGGTCCTGGTCTTCAAACACTCTCTTCCTCAGGTGACCGAAGGCTGCACTGGCACACTGAAGGCGGTGTTGGACTTCGTTGTCGACGTCTGCCCTTGTTGACAGTAGGCTCCCGAGGTATGGAAAGTGGTCCACGTTGTCCAAGGCCTTGTCGTGGATTTTGATAATCGGGGGGCAGCACTGTGTGGCGGGGGCAGGTTGGTAGAAGACCTTTGTCTTACGGATGTTTAGTGTAAGGCCCATGCTCTCGTATGCTTTGGTGCAGGTGTTTACGATGGTTTGGAGTTCGACCTCCGAGTGAGCGCAGACGCAAGCATCGTCTGCATACTGTAATTCGACGACAGAGGATGGGACGATCTTGGATCTGGACTGGAGGTGACGGAGGTTGAACAGTTTCCCGTTTGTTCTGTAAATTAGCTCCACTCCAGTGGGGAGCTTATTGAAGGTGAGATGGAGGATTGCAGCAAGGAAGATTGAGAAGAGCGTTGGTGCGATGACACAGCCTTGCTTGACCCCGGTTCGTACGTGACTTGGGTCTGTGGTGGAACCGTTGGTCAGGATCACAGCTTGCATGTCGTCGTGAAGCAGGCGGAGGATAGTGACAAACTTTTGAGGGCAGCCGAATTTGAGGAGGACACTCCATAATCCCTCACGGTTGAGAGTGTTGAAGGCCTTTGTGAGATCAAAGAAGGCCATGTACAGTGGTTGGTGCTGTTCCCTGCATTTCTCTTGTAATTGACGTGCGGTGAAGATCATGTCCATTGTGCCCCTTAGTGGGCAGAATCCACATTGCGACTCTGGGAGGAACTCTTCGGCCACTGGGAGAAGGCGATTGAGGAGGATTCTTGCGATGACTTTCCCTGTGGCAGACAGCAGGGAAACTCCTCTGTAATTACCGCAATCGGACTTGTCACCTTTCTTGAAGATAGTATAGACCACTTAGAATGTAACAGTGCCACCAATACGTTTGATCAAATCCGCCCAGTCCCAGACATCTGAGATTTATCAGAAGGGGCAGGAGTGCATGATAAAAGCAACAGTCAAACCCAAACTCCTCTCACCTTGGTGTGGAGCCAAAACCGAAGGCCTGACAAAAGAGAATGATTTTTCTTCTCTTAGGCAGTCTCTCGGAACCGAGGATGACTTGCTTCCACATTAAAAATGAGTTTGCAGGTGACTGATGAGTCCAATGCGGGACCTACAGTCTCTGTCACAGGTGGGGCAAATGGTGGCTGAAGGGGCGGGTGGGTGGGGTGCTTGGGTTGATGTGCACTCCTTGCGCTGCCTGCGCTTGGCTTCCGCTTGCTCCCGGTGAAGAGACTTGAGGTGTTCGGCACCTTCCCGGATGCTTCTCCTCCACTTTGTGCAGTCTTGGGCCAGGGATTACCAGCTGTCGGTGGGGATGTTACACTTTTTCAAGGAGGCTTTGAGGGGCTCTCTTGCTGTGCCGGAGCTCCGAGTAGAGCGCTTGTTTTGGGAGTCTCGTATTGGGCATGCGGACAATGTGACCCGTCCATCGGAGCTGATCGAGCGTGGTCAAAGCTTCGATGCTGGGGATGTTGGCCTGAGCAAGAACATAAATGATTTTTACTTTTCAACTGACCACCTGAGCACTTTTTAAACCTGCCCCGACACTGGAGTTGTAGTACTCAGCACTACATTCTGGAGTTCGATTGGAACCTGGCTCTGGAGCTGCACCGCTAAGTTTGCACTGATGCTCAGTATAGCTGCGTTCTGAAGGAACCTTCCAACCCTGGCTTTCCATCCTGTATTTCTATCTCGTTCGCTGCTTTCTGAAGTTGCGCACTCTTTCGCACCCACCCTGCCTCAAAGAAGCACACTCTGCAAGAAACACCTGGACTCACCTGCATTGTACATCACTTACAAGCCGATCATGTCCCTCCCGTCTCCCATCCTCCATCAGGACCCTGCCACCTGCTTTCTCCCAATCCCAACTCCAGGCTTCAAGTTCCCCAAACATTGGCAATTATGAGTAAGCAAAATAAATTGATTTGCAAATATTTGAGCGGCATAAATTCTCCCTTGTTCAGTAGCTCTTATGCAAAGGTTACATACAATATTCTTTTGTCAAGAAGTGGACAATATAATCAAACCCAGTAAAAAGATTATCTTCTGTCACTCTGCGGATGCTTTATTTAAATTGATTAAAAGGGTAGACATCAAAGAGATCATTTAGATGATGCTGAATCTTTGCGATCAATGTTGAACATGTAAGTAAATATACAAGGCCCTTAAATCCAGATAAATACACACATTTGTATTGTTGGTGTTTTATTGTCCTATGATGCTAATGATTTTTTAATGATTGGACTTCGAAAGCTCTATTGGGGTTGTTCAATCCTTTATTACAGCTGCCTTTTTCAGCGCTGCAGTGATACTATTGGCTATTACCTCTTGTTTGTATTGATTTCTTTGTGGGTTCAATGATGAGACATTTATGAAAGAGAATGAGTTTTAATCTAAAGTCTGTTCAACTCTTTATACAGCATTCAGGAGACACCATTATGCTAGTGATGCATCTAGAACGAAACCGAAACTAAACTAGACTGCCTTGCTTGTCTCGGTCACATGACCTCTGCTGGTCAGGCACAAGCAATCAATACATGCAATCATGCTGGTAGGCATCATAATCGAACAGGCAAATAACATCACTATTTGCTGATATCATTACATTGTTCAGTATTAACACTGTAGGAATTGACGAATTCCTAACCAATAACTGAGGTCGACTCAGGAGATCAATCAAACAGGTCTTTAATGTAAGACTAAACGAGTTCAAACAGTTTGTTGAGATCGATACAGGAGAACCACGAAAACAGGTCTTAACAAGATGGAGATTCCACGAGGACTGCCCCGACAGTCACGTGGTTTGCGACGTGACATCATCGCATTTGCCCGCGTTTTCCCGCGCTCTTAAAGGGGCCATGCCCCGTGCATACAAACACTATATAGAAAACACAGTAATGTCTAACACAATGGTACAGGCTTAGGCTGGTGTTAGAACATCGTTAAAGGGAATTAAATGCAGTTGCCCAGAGTCATTCAGTGGCTCCGCCACAACACCACATTTTATCTCCAGTGAATTTCAGAGCGTGCTTTTCCTGAGAGATAAGCGATTCCACAGAGCACATCTTTCATGTAGAGTTCAAAGTATAGGCTGCATGGATCAGATACCTGTTGTACAATGAACTTGTTCTTCGTAACAGGGTGATCTTTGTTATGCCCAATATTATGCTACAGAATATGGACTTCTTATTATTTTCCATTAGTACTAAATTCCACTTCAGTGTCAGTATAAAAGGAATGGAACTAATAAATTTGTAGCACTCCACTGCGACATTAAAATATTTACATCTCCACCCACTCACTATAATTAGAATTGAATTATTCCTCTTTGAGTGGCTTACACCAGAAACATCGCAACTTTAAAAAAACGTATTCGCTCACAGGATGTGGGCATCGCTGGCAAGGCCAGCATTTATTGCCCATTCCCTAACTGCCCTTGAGAAGGTGCTGGTGAGCTGCCTTCTTGAACCGCTGCAGTCCGTACGGTGAAGGTGCTCCCACAGTGCTGTTAGAGAGGGAGTTCCAATCTCAGGAAAAATCTCCAGGAAATCCCTGCAAGGTAATCAAGCAAGCTTCAGGAGACCGTGGTGACCCATGACCCATTGAGTTACATCGAGTTACAGCAAGTCTACGGCACAGAAACAGGCCATTCGGCCCAATGCCGGTGTTTATGCTCCACATGAGCTTCCTCCCACCTGACTTTATCTCACCCTATCGGCATAACTTCCTATTCCTTTCTCCTTCGTGTGTTTATCTAGCTTTCCCTTAAATGCATCTGTGCTGTTTGCCTCAACTGCTCCATGTGGTAGCAAGTTCCACATTCTCACCACTCTCTGGGTAAAGAAGTTTCTCCTGAATTCCCGATTGGATTTATTAGTGACTATCGGATATTTATGACCTCTAGTTTTGGACTCTCCCCAGAAGTGTAAACATCTTGTCTACGTCTACCCTATCAAACCCTTTCAGAATTTTAAAGATCTCTATCAGGTCACCCCTCAGCTTTCCCTTTTCTAGACACATCACTGACCAATACACCACCAATGCCGCCCAATGTCCTGCTGCCTCAGGACATGTTGAGTTCCCTCTTAAAGAGTGGCAGCTTTCCCACAGTTACCAAATACATCAGTAGCCTATTCCAGAGGGCAGCAACCTTCTGAGAAAAGAACTATCTACTGCCATCTAACGTGACTCATCACCTATGTCTGTTATAGACATGCCCTCTTGTCCTACTGTCACTATCCATTTTGGAAATCTTATCCAAATTTGCTCCATTCAATAATTTAAAAGACATCAAATCATTTCCCCTGCATCTATGTTCAACCAAAGTGAATAATCCTAACTCTCTAAACATACCTTTATAATTGAGAAAGCTGAGTTGCAGCTTCTTGATGTTTTATACAAAATGTGCTCATAGAATCATAGAAATTTACAGCACAGAAGGAGGCCATTCGGCCCATCGTGTCCGTGCCGGCCAAGAAAGAGCTCTCCAGCCTAATCCCACTTTCCAGCTCTTGGTCCGTAGCCCTGTAGGTTGCAGCACTTCAAGAGCATATCCAAGTACCTTTTAAATGTGATGAGGGTTTCTGCCTCGACCACCCTTTCAAAGGCAGTGAGTTCCAGACCCCCAGCACCCTCTGGGTGAAAAAAGTTCTCCTCAACTCCCCTCTAATCCTTCTACCAATTACTTTAAATCTATGCCCCCTGGTTATTGCCCTCTCTAAGGATAAGGGGTAAGCCATTTAGGACTGAGATGAGGAGGAATTTCTTCACCCAGAGAGTGGTGAACCTGTGGAATTCTCTACCACACAAGGCAGTGGAGGCCAATTCATTAAATATATTCAAGAAGGAGTTAGATACATTTCTTAAAGCTAAAGGGATCAAGGGATATGGGGAGAAGGCAGGGACAGGGTACTGTATTTGGATGATCAGCCATGATCTCATTAAATGGCGGAGCAGGCTCGAGGGGCCGAATGGCCTACTCCTGCTCCTATCTTCTATGTTTCTATGTTATGTAAGGGAAACAGGTCCCTCATGATTTTATACACCTCAATTAAGTCTCTCCTCTGCCTCCTCTGTTCCAAAGAACACAACCCCAGCCCATCCAATCTTTCCTCATAGCTAAAATTCTCCAGTCCTGGCAACTTCCTCTGTAGCCTCTCTAGTGCAATCACATCTTTCCTGTAACGTGGTGACCAGAACTGGACGCAGTACTCTAGCTGTGGCCCAACAAGTGTTTTATACAGTTCTAGCATCTGGAGTGTGCAAGCAGCTCTCCAGGCTTTTGTATAAGTAGATAGTTAAAGCTACTATTTCAGAATCCAAATATTTCTGTAGGCCTCATCTACATAATTCTCCAGATCCCATTTTCATCTGGCTTTTATGACAACAAATGTTTGGTATTGCAGCTCAAAAGCAAAGGGCAAGCTGCCAATTTCAGTTTGTACTGTGCGTGACTCACTCTCTAAGTAACAGATGTAAAAGACCTCAAAGATGCATCTAATTTAATGACATTTTTGCATAGCGGTGCAGTGTTTCCAAAAGGAACGCGTTTTGAATAACTTTCTCCTGGCAGCTGAAGCAATGAGACAACCCAATCTTGGGAAAGGTTAGAAAAGCAGCAAATACATAGAACTGGATTTTGTCAATGGGGGCGTGTTGGAGGCGGGACTCCCACTTGTTGGGTTTCAGTCCCGCCTCCATCGACTTCTGGCCAACCCACGCTATTTTCCCTTGATTGACCTTGTTAAGCCCACCCAGCGGGCTTAGCAGGCCAACTAAGGGGAAGCCGGTTATAGAGGGCATCAGTGTATGATGTTTCATCTGTCAAACATTTTTGACAGATGAATTGTTATCGTTTGACAGCTCTGTGAAGCTGTCTAACACTGACATTCTCTGTAGTTTGATGAGTCCTTGTATTCATGGCTCATCAAACCTCTTTTGTGAGCAGAAATTAGATGGTTGTTGCATTGGAGAATGCAGCAGCCATCTGTCATCTCTGCCGATGAGATGCGAGACTCTCCGCATCCCCAACTGTTGAACCCCAGGAAGAAACAAAGGTAAGTAAACATTTTCTATCACTTTCCACTCACCTCACATACTCACCTCTCCACACTTGTACCCATCACTTACCTTCTGATATACCTATCAATTCCTCCAATA
This sequence comes from Somniosus microcephalus, assembly GCF_052327205.1. Classification (NCBI taxonomy): domain Eukaryota; kingdom Metazoa; phylum Chordata; class Chondrichthyes; order Squaliformes; family Somniosidae; genus Somniosus; species Somniosus microcephalus. The sequence goes on along the minus strand of NC_141015.1, from coordinate 34,354,247 downwards.
AAAGGCGAAGAGTTACGAAGGTGACTAAAGGTTTTTATTGACTAAATAACAGCCCACTCTCGTGGGTGATCCGATCCAAGCAGGAGGAATACCAGCCAGTCGCTCACCTTTATACCTGGCCTGGTGGGTGGAGCCAAGGCGGAGTCGGCAGTGGTCATCCCAGGTATAGCAGTGTGGCAAGAGGCGACCTCGTACCGTGATACAATAGTGGTCAGTGATACAGTTATAACGAACAGTGGTGAACAGTGCTAACGATAGTGAACGTGGTTTACCACATTCACCCCTTGTTTAGAATTAAGTCCGGCGGGGTGAAGTGTACTACCAATTCTGGTAGGTCAGTCTGTCCGGAGGCTTCGTAAGCCTCTCCGATCGCCGCAGCGGTGGTGTTGCCTTATCCGGTGCTGGTGCCTTATCCGGTGTTGATGCTGGTGTTTGCGTGGTCGGCGAGGGCTCGTGGGGTTCCGGCATGCCGTCTACCTGGACTGAGGTTGGGGGGGGTGGTGGCGGTGTTTCCGGATCGGCTGAGGGTGCGAGGTCTCGTAGGGAGACAGTGTCCTCCCGCCCGTCTGGGTACGCCACGTAGGCGTACTGGGGGTTGGCGTGCAGGAGGTTCACCCTCTCGACCAGGGGGTCCGTTTTATGGGTCCTCACGTGTTTCCGCAGCCAGACCGGCCCCGGGGCGGTCAGCCAGGTTGGTAGAGTGGTTCCCGTAGTCGACTTCCTGGGGAAAACGAACATTCGTTCATGGGGGGTGGTGTTAGTGGCCGTGCAAAGTAATGACCGGATGGAGTGCAGCGCTGTCGGGAGGACTTCTTGCCAGCGGGAGGTTGGGAGGCCCTTAGACTTTAAGGCTAAGAGGACGGCCTTCCATACCGTCGCGTTCTCTCTTTCCACCTGACCGTTACCTCTGGGGTTGTAGCTGGTGGTCCTGCTTGCTGCAATACCTCTCTCTAGGAGGTATTGCCGGAGTTCCTCACTCATGAAGGAGGAGCCCCGGTCGCTGTGTATATAGTTCGGGAACCCGAACAAGGCGAAGAGGGCATTCAGGCACTTAATGACCGTGCTACTGGTCATGTCGGGGCAGGGGAAGGCAAAGGGGAAACGGGAGTACTCATCAACGATGTTGAGGAAGTACACATTACGGTCAGAGGACGGGAGGGGCCCCTTAAAGTCGATGCTCAGGCGCTCGAAGGGGCGGGTGGCCTTGATCAGGCTTGCTCGGTCTGGCCTATAGAAGTGCGGTTTGCACTCCGCACAGGTCTGGCAGTTCCTGGTCATGGTCCTGACCTCCTCGATGGAGTAGGTCAGGTTGCGGGCCTTAATGAAATGGTAGAGTCTGGTGACTCCGGGGTGGCAGAGCTGGTCGTGGAGGGTCTGAAGCCTATCGATATGCGCGCTGGCGCATGTCATTCGTGAAAGGGCATCAGGGGATTCGTTCAGCTTGCCTGGCCGGTACAAGATCTCATAATCGTAGGTGGAGAGCTCGATTCTCCATCTCAAAATCTTGTCATTCTTGATTTTGCCCTTCAGCTTGTTATTAAACATGAAAGCCACCGAACGCTGGTCGGTGAGGAGGGTAAATCGTTTGCCTGCCAGGTAGTGCCTCCAGCGCCGTACTGCCTCCACGATCGCCTGGGCCTCTTTCTCGACCGACGAATGTCGGATCTCGGGGCCCTGTAGGGTCCTTGAGAAGAAGGCCACTGGCCTCCCCTCCTGGTTTAGGGTGGCGGCTAAGGCGAAGTCGGAGGCGTCGCTCTCCACCTGAAAGGGGATGGACTCGTCCACTGCGTGCATCGTGGCCTTGGCTATGTCTCCCTTAATGAGGGAGAAGGCCGCGCACGCCTCCTCCGTGAGGGGGAAGGAAGTGGCTTTCAGGAGGGGTCTGGCTTTGTCCGCGTAATTGGGTACCCATTGGGCATAGTAGGCGAAAAGCCCCAGGGTTCTCCTAAGTGCTTTAGGGCAGTGGGGGAGGGGTAGCTCCATGAGGGGGCGCATTCTTTCTGGGTCGGGGCCGATGATTCCGTTCTCCACTACGCAGCCGAGGATGGCAAGGCGCGTGGTGTTAAACACGCATTTCTCCTTATTGTAGGTGAGGTTCAGCCGTTGGGCCGTACGGAGGAATTTCTCCAGATTCGCGTCATGTTCCTGCTGGTCGCGGCCGCAGATAGTGACGTTATCTAGGTAGGGGAATGTAGCCTGCAGTTCGTTCTGGTCAACCATCTGGTCCATCTCCCTTTGGAAGACCGAGACCCCATTAGTGACACCGAAGGGGACCCTAAGGAAGTGGTATAGGCGCCCATTCGCCTCGAAGGCGGTATACTGGCGGTCCTCAGGGTGGATAGGGAGTTGGTGGTAGGCCGACTTCAGGTCGATGGTCGAGAATACTTTATACTGTGCAATCTGATTGACCATGTCAGATATGCGGGGGAGGGGGTATGCGTCCAGCTGGGTATATCTGTTTATGGTCTGGCTGTAGTCGATGACCAGGCGGTTTTTATCGCCGGTCTTTACGACTACGACCTGGGCACGCCAGGGGCTGCTGCTCCCCTCGATAATGCCCTCTTTCAGGAGGCGCCGCACCTCAGAGCTAATGAAGGCTCTGTCCCCGGCGCTATACCGCCTGCTTTTGGTAGCGACGGGTTTGCAGTCAGGGGTAAGGTTAGCAAACAGAGAGGGTGGCGGGACCTTGAGGGTGGAGAGGCTGCAGGTGTTACGCGGTGGGCGGTTTAACGTTTGCTGGTTGTTGACTGTGAGTGGGGGGAGGGGTCCACCGTATGCTAGGGTTACGCTTTGGAGGTGGGATTGGAAGTCCAGCCCTAGTAGGACGGCAGCGCAGAGATGGGGGAGGACGAGGAGTTTAAAGTTTTTATACTCCGTGCCCTTAACCGACAGGGTCACGACACAGTAGCCGCTGATGTCCGTGGCGTGGGACCTCGATGCCATCGAGATTCGGCTGCGCGTTGGTAGGACAGAGAGGGAGTAGTGGCTCACCGTGTCTGGGTGGATGAAGCTCTCCGTGCTTCCGCTGTCGAACAGGCAGGTCGTGGCGTGGCCGTTCACTTTGATGTCCATCATTGACTTGGACAGATGGTGCGGGCGGGCTTGGTCCAGGGTGACGGAAGCTAGTGTGTAGCTGAGCGAGTCGTTGTCATCTGCGGGCGAGGCGGTCGGGCGTGGTGAGTAAAATGGCGTCTCCCACGAGGTAGGGCCCCATGAGGCACTATTGGGGTCGGTTGCCTTAATCAAAGATGGCCGCCCCCATGACTCATGTGTGGGGATGCTGGCCTCAGTTGCCCTAAACAAAGATGGCCGCCCCCATGACTCATGTGTGGGGATGCTGGCCTCAGTTGCCCTAAACGAAGATGGCCGCCCCCATAGTTCGCATGCGGCACTGCTGGCCTCTGAGGATCCGCTCCTGCAGGCCTTGGAGAAGTGGCCTTTCTTCAGGCAGGTTCTACATATGGAGTTCTTGGCTGGGCAGCGCGACCTCGGGTGCTTCTCCTGGCCACAAAAAAAACAGCCGGCGGCCCGATCGCGGATGCCCGATGTCGGGGCCGGTGCCGGGGGTGGCGGGGCCGGTCGGGTCCGGGACGCCGACGCAGAGGTAGGTCCCGGGGGCGGCGCTGGGAAGGGTGCTGTGGTAGGGGTCGGGCCCGAGTCCCAGGGTCGCGAGCAGTACCTGGTGAATGCTTCCTGATCTTGGTGGGCCACTTCCAGGGAGATAGCGAGGGCTTCAGCTTTTTCCATGCTGAGGTCTTTAGCTTCCAGCAGTCTTTGCCGTGAGTACTCGGACCGTAGGCCTTTCAGGAATGCGTCGCGGATATTATCTTCAGTATTTTCGGCTGCCGACACCGATTTAAAGTCACAGTTCCTGGCGAGTGCATATAGCGCCTGTGAGAATTCGGCTACTGATTCTCCTGGCTGTTGCGGCCGTGATCTTAGGAGGTGCCTAGCGTACATGTAGTTTACCGGGGTCCGGTACTTCTGTTTCAGCAGGTTGATGGCGGTCTCGTAGGTAGTCATGTCCTCGATGAGAGTGTATACTCTCGGGCTCAGTTGTGCCTGCAGGACACTTAGTTTGGATGCCTGAGGGACGCTGGATTCTCTCAGGTATGATTCGAAGCAGACCAGCCAGTGTTTAAAGTCTGCGGCTGAGTTTGCTGCTCGTGGGTTCAGGTCCAGGTACGGCGGTCTGAGGGCTCGCAGCCAAGCTGGCTGGTGTGGCTGTGCTCCTGGGAGCTGCGCTGGTGGCTCCTCCGCCGGTTGTGACTCGTTGTCGGACATCATTAAATTTAGTCAATAAAATTGATATACCTATCAATTCCTCCAATAAAAGGCGAAGAGTTACGAAGGTGACTAAAGGTTTTTATTGACTAAATAACAGCCCACTCTCGTGGGTGATCCGATCCAAGCAGGAGGAATACCAGCCAGTCGCTCACCTTTATACCTGGCCTGGTGGGTGGAGCCAAGGCGGAGTCGGCAGTGGTCATCCCAGGTATAGCAGTGTGGCAAGAGGCGACCTCGTACCGTGATACAATAGTGGTCAGTGATACAGTTATAACGAACAGTGGTGAACAGTGCTAACGATAGTGAACGTGGTTTACCACACCTTCACAGTGCACTTTTGGACCCCACGACCCCCGCAGACCCACTGCTCGCCTCGGTGACCCTGGCGGGGTTTCCCGGTGTTGGGAAGCCCGCGCCTCTGGTGGAAAAATGGGGATAATCCTGTTAACTACCTGTTAATGGGCAGTTAAGTGGCTGTAATCCCCTTCCTGCCTCCAGGAGACGGGACCCGGCGCGGGTCGGCTACCCGCCTCCTGGGAAGATGGCACGGAGGCGGGATGGGCACCCGCCCCCAGATTCTGCCATTTTCCCGGCAGCCCCGCCTCCAAACCCACCTCCCCAGGGCTGGCAAAACTGTGAATTTCCTTGGGGTGGGAGGGGAGAAGGGGGGGTGGGGGGATGTATAGGGAGGGGGTTCTTGCAATCGTCTGCTGTAATTTCAGTGGAAGGTGCACAGAAACTCCGGAGAAAAGGTGTAAATGCCTTTTTCGCCATTTCTCTGGGGTTGCTGACTTTACTAGAATTGAGGGATCATCCTATCAGGAAAGGCTGAACAGGCTGGGGCTCTTTCCTCTAGAAAAGAGAAGGCTGAGGGGGTGACCCGATAGAGGTCTTTAAGATTACGAAAGGCTTTGACAGGGTAGATGCAGAAAAGATGTTCCCACTTGTGGGGAAGACATAAATATAAGCTAGTCACTAATAAATCCAATAACCAATTCAGAAGAAACTACTCTCTCCATCCTCAGCCTCTACACTGTTCCAATGAAGCTCAACATAAGCTCGAGGAACAGCACCTCATCTTTCGATTAGGCACTTTACAGCCTCCTGGACTCAACATCGAGTTCAACAATTTCAGACTATAAATTGGCCCCTGTATTGCTTTCTTTTTTCTCTCTTGTTTCCTCACATGGTAGCTGTTAATGTTGCTGCCATCATCATTCACACATCCTCTAGAGCCATCCTTTGTTTCTTGACTTGTCCCATTACCTCTCCTTTTGCCTCGCACCATCATCCCTTTTGTCAATCAATCTCTCCTGCCTTCCATCCTATCACAGTCCTTCCCTTTGTTCTTTCCTTCCCCTCCTCCCTGCCCCTGCTTAAAAGTCTCCCCTCCCTCACCTTTTCCAGTTCTGACGTTGACTCTGTTTCTCTCTCCTCGATGCTGCCTGACCTGCTGAGTGTTTCCAGCACTTTCTGTTGTTATTTACTTTACCCAGAGAGTGGTGAGAATGTGGAACTCGCTACCACAGGGAGTGGTTGAGGCGGCTAGCACAGATGCATTTGAGGGGGAAGCTTGATAAACACATGAGGGAGAAAGAAATAGAAGTTTAAGCTGATCGGGTGAGATGAAGAGAGGTGGGAGGAGTCTCGTGTGGAACATATGGATCCGCCACTTGTGGGGAAGAGCATAATTAGAGGCCATCAATATAAGATAGTCACCAAGAAATCCAATAGGGAATTCAGAAGAAACTTCTTTACCCAGAGAGTGGTGAGAATGTGGAACTCGCTACCACAGGGAGTGGTTGAGGCGAATAGTACAGATGTATTTAAGGGGAGGCTGGACAAACATATGAGGGAGACGGGAATAGAGGGTTATGCTGATAGATTTAGATGAGGAAAGACGGGAGGAAGCTCGTGTGGAGCATAAATGCCGGCACGGACTGGTTGGGCCGAATGTGCCGGATATCCTATGTTGTGGCGTTACCACATTGGGGAAACACTGTGTGTATGTAGATAAACCTGTATAATCCCCTTTTAACTGCTGTATTCCCCTCCCCCCCGCAAGACAGTTGCAAGCTGAGAGGAATAAGGCATGTTCAGACTCGCCTGCTGCTGAGAGAAGGAAAACCAATCAGGTTCCAGCAGGTGACCAATGCGTGAGTCATCACAGGTTCGCGGGCTTTACGAATTCAGTACTGTATTGTGAGAGTTGGAGTAAAGACCTATTTCTTGTAGCTCGCTGTGTTGCCTATTTCTTTACGCGGGAGACTGTAGTCTCCCACAATGTAACCTAATTGGGCTGACTGGCCTGTTTCTGTGCTGTATATCCTATGTTACACGGATGATCCGGAGAACCCCCGAGGAAATTGAACCCCATAGTTCTCAGAAATAAGAGGCCTGTCTCTAAGCCATACAGATCAGGAAGAGGGCATGAAAAAGGGTCATGGGGTGCGTGTGGGCTGGTGGGGAGGTTAGTGGGGAGCAAAGTTTTTATCTGCCCTATTTAAAGACAGAAGAGTTTAAAGAAATCCCTTATTCATTCTTGCGAAGGTGCTGGAATGCAGTCAAAATAATTCCAGGAACTCATATAGCCCTTGGAGAAGTTCCAGCAGTAATCCAAGCCTGAGTTCCAGATTCCAAGTTTCATTTTCACAGGATATATTTCACAATCTATTGTGGTATTAGACCAAGTGTAGTATTCGCGTAAAGCTAAGTTTGCGTAAAGCATAATTGGACCGCAACGCGCAGATATAGATCAATCAATATTTCAAAATCATACATTCAGTCCATATTTTTATATTTTCATTTTAAATTTCTATATCCACATTTATAATGGGAACTGCCAGTTGGGAGAAAGGGAGGTGGAGGAGTATAGTTACAGCGTGACAACTGTACATAGCCAGTTTCTATGTGGATACAGGAATTTATAATGGAGGAAAATGACAGGAAGTGCATGTAAATGTAAGATTTTTATTAGTGTGTGCAATATATTTTACACACACGTGAATTTTTCTTGTGTAATAAATTCTTACTTTGGCAATTTTCCCGAATGCTCATAATACTGTGAATATCGTAGGATCCCCGGGAATATCAGTATTGGTGAGCTGCTCTGGGCAGGGAGCGTTTCAGCAGCTGATTATACATTCGTTATATTTAGATTGTGCTCAATGGTGTATGATATCGCAGCGCAGTATTTCATTTCAGACAGGGGCTCGTTTGAAATCGAGAATGTGTTAGGTGCCTCAACATGCTGAGCGGCAGACTGTGGCTTGTTCAGGAAGTGGGTAAATGCACAGAGTACGTGTCTGTAATTTCTCAAATGCACCTCAACGGAATGATTTGCGACCTTATTTTTGCGCTATCTAACCATATTTTAATATCTGAAACCAAACGGTGCAAGGCCCCGAAGGTGGCAGAGCCAAGAAAAATGCACAAGTCCACCTAATTTCTTTTATTTTTTTTTGTGTGTAGGGAACCAGAGTACCTTTAAAGGGTGCCCGGCCTAAAGGAGTCCAGGCCAGAAATTTAGTTTCACTTTTAATGATTGTTTTCCCTCCGGTTCCTGTTGCTACTCAGACGATCACCTGGCTGGCAGCTGCCAAAACTGTGCAGAATGTCCCCCGCATTCTGTCTCCTGTATAACTCCTCCCCAAACTGAGGGAGAGGCAGAGCATAAAAATGACCGATTTAAACCAGGATATACAAATGTGAAAAATACTTGTGGAACATAGCAAGGAACACAGGAGGAGGCCGTTCAGCCCCTCAAGCCTGTACCGCCATTCAGTTAGATCATGGCTGATCTTTACCTCAACTCCTTTTACCTGCCTTCGCTCCATATCCCTTAATAACCTTACCCTAACAAAACTCTATCTCAGGTTTGAAATTTTAAATTGACCGCCCCCCACCCACCCCCCAGCCTCAACAGCTTTTTGGAGGAGAGAATTTCAGATTCCGCCACCCTTTGTGTGAAGAAGTGCTTCCTGACATCACCCCCTGAACGGCCTGGCTCTAATTTTAAGATTATGCCCCCTTGTTCTGGACTCCCCCCACCAGAGGAAATAGTCTCTCTCGATCTAACTGTAAAGTCTGTGGGTTGTGCAGATAATAAATACACAGACTTCAGAAATAACAACAAACAAGTCTTTACTATTCGAAGGTCCGGGCGAATCTGCCCCAGAAATCCTGCTACAACACTTATATACTGGTGTGGTCACTATCGGTATTACAGTATACAGAAGCCAAACAAATAGTGCCACACCTAAAGTAGTTCCCTTAAAGGTGAACGGTTACATTCAATAGTTCCCTTAAAGGTAAACGGGTACATACACTACACTAACCTTATCAAATCCTTTAATCATCTTAAACACCTCAATTAGATCACCCATTAATCTTCTAAAGTCGAGGGAATACAAGCCTAGTCTGTGCAAGCTGTCCTCATAATTTAGCGCTTTTTGCCCCGGTATCATTCTGGTGAATCTATGCTGCTCCCCTCCCAAAGGCCAATATATCCTTCATAAGGTGTGGTGCCCAGGCCTGAGTGCCCGGATGCAGTCTAAGTAGAGATTTATACAACTGTAGCATAACTTCCACCCCTTTGTATCCCAGCCCCCTTTGAGATAAAGGCTAACATCCCATTACACTTTTAAATTATTTTTTGTATCTGGTCCACTGGCTTTTTATGATTTCTGTATGGGAGGAAGTGCTTGCGGCAAAGAAAATAGTTGCAGAAAAGAAAGGCAGGCCAAATGATTCGAAAGGAAAAAGAAAAGACAGACTTGCATTTATACAGCGCCTTTCACGACCACCGGACGTCCCAAAGTGCTTTACAGCCAATGAAGCACATATTGAAGTGGAGTCACTGTTGCAATGTGGGAAACGCAGCAGCCAATCTGCGCACAGCAAGCTCCCACAAATAGCAATGTGATAACGACCAGATAATCTGTTTTAGTGACGTTGGTTGAAGGATAAATATTGGCCCAGGACATAACTCCCCTGCTCTTCTTCAAAATAGTGCCATGGGATCTTTTACGGCCACCTGAGAGAACAGACGGGGCCTCAGTTTAATGTCCCATCCGAAAGACGGCACCTCCGACAGTGCAGCACTCCATTGGGAGTGTCAGCCTAGATTTTTGTGCTCAAGTCCCTAGAGTGGGACTGTGAACCTGTGACCTTCTGACTCAGAGGTAAGAAGTGCTACCCACTAAGCCACAGCTGACACATCAACAGCAATACTGCAATAAAGAAATGGCAGAGAAATTAAACAAATACTTCGGCCGCGATTTTGCCAGCGCTTAGAGGGCGAGTTCAGAGGCGGGTCCGCTGTCAAAACTGCAATGATTAACGGCGGGTTGGGAACCCGCTGCGAATCCACCTCCATGTAAGTTTCCAAAGTGTCGGGTCTGTGATTTCAGAACAGACCCGACACCAAGCGGCGGGGAAGGCATTTAGCATAGTTATCTGCTCATTAAGTGCTTGTTAAATACTATTTTGGCAGCCTTTTTATATTTTCCACATTTTTAACGGGTTTCACGTTGTTCGGGGATCAGGTCAGGTAAGTACGTCGGGTGTTCAATCGAGCTGAATAGATCATAGCTGCAACTGCAGTATAAAATCTAACCTTTCACATCTGTTCAGTTTGCAATGTCAGAAGTTGCTGATTTCAGGATTGGGAAGACACATTTGATTTTTATTGAGGCTGTAAGTGTGTGGTGTAAACTCGATATGCACTGTCACCTCCTTGGAATAACCTCTCTCCCCATGGACTGATTGCTTCTAACATCTCATCCTCAACTACCATATATAACAGCAGAATGGGAACCATTTATACTCTCTCACCCTGGTCCTCAGAATCGGAAGATGATCAGCCGCAGCAGCAGCAGAACCAGGTGCAGCAGCAGCACCAACAACAAGAGCGCCAATCTTCTCCTCAACCGCCTGATGCTGCACAGGGCAGAGACCATCAGCGCAGGGCTGCACCGCGCCGCAGGAGATACCCCCAACACAGGGTTTACAGGCAGAGGATGAGCTTCCTCAACATGACTGACCAGCAGTGCCAAAAGGAGGTTGAGACTTTTGCGACAGGTAGTCGTAGACATTTGCACAATGCTCGATCAAGACCTGCAGCCCAAAGGAGCGGGTGGACATGCCTTACCAGTGGCTGTCAAAGTCAACACCGCCCCCAGCTTCTTTGTGTCAGGGTCCTTCCAGGGATCAGCAGCAGACATCAGCGGCATCTCCCAGTCGGCCACCCACAGATGCATCACGCAGGTCACCGATACCCTCTTTGACAAGTCCGCTAATTACATCCACTTTTCCACGGGTGCAGGGCATCATCGATTGCATACATGTCACCATCAGGGCACCCCATCAAAACACAGCAGTATTTGTAAACCGTGAGGACTTCCACTCCCTTAACGTGCAGCTGGTCTGCAACCATAGGAAGAGCATCGTGCATGTGTGCGGCAAGTTCCCTGGCAGCTGCCATGACTCTTACATCCTGCACCAGTCCACTGTCCCTCAGTTCTTCGCACCGCCAAACGGACTTTCCGGATGGCTCCTTGGAGACAAGGGCTATCCTCTGAAGACATGGCTAATGAAACCATTGAGGAGCCCATCAAATGAGTCTCAGGAACGTTACAATCAAAGCCACATTTCCACCAGAAGTCTCATAGAGCAAACAATAGGGTTGCTCAAAATACGCTTCAGATGCCTGGACAGATCTGGTGGAGTCCTTCAGTATGCACCAGCCAGGGTCTCGAGAATCGTCGTTGTCTGCTGTGCCCTCCACAACATCGCACTGCAGCGAGGATTAGCGCTGCAGGGGGAACAAGGCACAGAGCGCACAGCCTCTTCAGAGGAGGAGGAGGAAGAGGTTGAGCATGAGGAAGACCTGGAGGAGGCGGCTGGCCCAGTGTGACCAGCACGCGAGCACATTGCTGCCCGTGATGCCAGGAATGGCCTAAGAGTGTGGTGAACCTGTGGAATTCTCTACCACAGAAGGCAGTAGAGGCCAATTCATTAAATATATTCAAGAAGGAGTTGGAAATATTTCTTAAGGCTAAAGGGATCAAGGGATATGGGGAGAAAGCAGGGACAGGGTACTGAGTTTGGATGGTCAGCCATGATCTCATTAAATGGCGGAGCAGGCTCAAGGGGCCGAATGGCCTCCTCCTGCTCCTATCTTCTATGTCTATGTTAATCAATGCCAGATTCACCTAGCTTTATGCAGCACAGACATGCGGCTGCCACCTGCACATGAAGGTTGGCATCACCACACTTCAACACCATAGGGCATCTCTACAATGAACTGTGCATTCCTTGCACTGTCACCACCATTGCTGAACATAAAAGGCGCCCTTCAAACTGTGCCACTTCAAATTTTGACCACACATATGGCAACGAATTCAAACATTCAGAAAACATTACTTTATTACAACAAAATAAAGGAACTGAAATTTAACATTCATTTATAGCAAATCACCCAAGTGACTACCCTAGTGACTATTTATGTGTGAGCTTTCTTTTACACATGCCTCTACGTGGTGCTACCCCTGTGGCTTCACCAGATGTAGAGGCAGCCTGCTCACTTCCCTGCTGCACCTGCTTAGACACCTTTGGCAGTCGTCCTCTGGGTTTTGGAGCCTGTGAGGGCCCCGCCAAAGTCTGCTCCTCCTGCGGCTGTGCAGGTGCAGACTCGGCCATTAGTGCTCGGGGAGGCATCTGGGCTCTGACTGAGGGGTTGGCAAGTGGGGGGGGGGGGAAGTTTAAGTGCTTGGAGAGGAGCCCCCACTTCCATGTCCCCTCCCACCATCATCCCTCTCATGGGCCATCTGCACTTCTCTGCTAGCAAGTAGCTGGAGAGCACCTTGCTGCACATCAGTGGGGCCATGAGGACCCATGTCTGTACTAAGATTCCTCATAACAAGGATGTCCATGAACTTTTGGTTTCGCTCCTTGATAGATGCCCATCTACCCTCCATAGATGACCATCTATTTAGAAGTGTTACCATGTTCGCCTGAGTCTGGAGATTTATGTCCTCCATGGAGGTTGCCATCGTTTCCATGGCGGTACCTACAGTTACCAGTGCGTGCGCCATGGTGCTGCTCATATTTGAGATGGACTCCTCCATTCTCTGCACACTCAGAGTCACCGTGGTTGTTAACCCAGTCAGAGCCTCCTGCACTTCTTCCTGAAGCTCCACGATCGCTCTCTTCCTGGATGGCCCCCCGAGGCTCAGCGTCTAAATGCAGCTGAGCACAGCTAGGAGCATCCTGCAGCCTCTGACGAGGAGCCTCCACTGCTGTCCCTGTCTCCACCATCTGCTCTTGCTCACTTGTGACTTGTGATACACCAGGTGACAACACTACTCTATCTCACATTATACCCACCGAGGTGTGCGTCTCTGCGCTGGTGCTGGGTGCACTCATTTCTGCTGACGCTGCTCCCTCAGAGGCTGGAGGATCCTCTGAGGGGTGCTCCTGCTCTTCCTCCTGGACAGTGGGGGGGGGGGGGGGTGCTCTTGATGGTCCTGTGGGAGAGTAAAGACACGAGTTCGACATGTGATATGTAGATTGCACACATCCCATTATGCAGATGAGGAGCATTCAATTTCTATTGACATCAGATCGCAATTGATTCACTCATGAATGCCAATTAAGATATATGGAGAATAATTCTGTCACCAGGTTGTTCTATTGAGCCCCTCTCTCCGCCCCTCACTTCAGGCTGCTCAACTTCTCCTGCGATGTCCAGAGCTGCCTCCTCAGCGTTGGTGAGCTCAGCCATGGTGCTCCTCCTCCTGTTCTCTCCCGCTCCCTCTTATTGTGGGCTCTCTTTTCCTGCAATGAGGGAAAGAAGTGCAGTTTTAGTGAGAGTGATGGAATGAGTGTAAAGAATGGATAGGATAGATGTTTAGATGGAGTGGGGTGCCAATGAAGGGATATTTACTAGTCCCAGCCCCTTTAGGGCTACCCCAGATCAGGCGTATTTCTCAGACGTTCATGTTCAACTAAAGTTTGAGGTAGCCAAATCCTAAAGACGCTTAAGTGGGTCTCAAGGTCTGGACTATCTCTCCCTAAAGGAAAGGAACAACCTGCTTTTAATAAGTTTAGCTAGACTGTAACGTCCCGGATATTATTAGGGTCCAGAAAACTCCCTCAGAATTCTGTAACTCTTCACCAAAGAGTGTACAGAAATTGAGTTTGCGAGTTATTGATACAGAAGACTTATGTGAGACAATTCTAAAAATATATAGAGATTTATCAAAGAACCGACATGCAATTTGCAGTTGGTGAATCAATCAATCGCAACTTTAACAGTTTTAAAAAGAGAAAAAATACTATCTTATTATTAACAGAGAATCTTACTTTTAAATCTTAACTTCACTACAGTATTACAGTTCTTAAAGGTTTCTATACAGGATATCCATCAATATCAAATACCTTTGATCCCCGAGGTATAAAGAGTTGGAGAACACAGAGCCACCTCTGTGGTTGAGAATTCCTTTGCCCGATTAAAGCGAGTCTGATATCCCATTTGAAACTTCAATATTTATACCCTTTTTCAGTGGTATTTCCTTTAAAGTTTCTGCTGATGCAAGTTAATTATCCCTATTCATCTTTCTGCTGACCTCTGCAATTCTTACTGCTACATCAGCCAGAATCTAGTCTCATCTCCGGGTGTTGTAGGGTCACCATATAGAACGGTGTGAAAGGCAGGTGTTCCTTATTTTATGTGCTTCTTTACAAAGTTTAAATTAGAACACCTTATCCAGGGTGAACCATTGTTTTTGTTGCCAAAGGTCAGCCTGTCGGAGCCATGCACCTTCTGTTTCAATAAGGTTATTTATTCAGGGTCAACAACTGTCTTATCTCAATAGCCAGAATTCTTTCATAGCTATTTCATAGTTAGGTTTCTAAATTTCCAAACCCAGTTTGTCATGTTTCAATAAGGCCAGAATACTTTCATAAGATGGTGTATTTTTCTGAATAGGTTATATGGCTTATTCCTTCACACCAATACTAAGTTGCATCCTTTGTGTTGTGTATGTACCTTTAAGGGAATAACTGGTCTCAGACTGCAGTACCGGCAGTGACCACCCCTGTATAAAAGGCCCTAGCAGGCTTCTGTAGTTTCAGTTTCCAGGTTGTCTCCATCCAGTAAAGACTTGTTATAATCAACTGCTGCAGTCCGTGTCTCAATTATACACGGACATAATATTGGCGACGAGCAGATACGAACTTACCTACAGTCTGCACCACCTCATGGGGATCCATCCCTGAAGCGAAGTTAGCAGAGGTCGAGGCCAGAAGGAAGAAAGAAACAGTAGAAACGGGCGTCAACCGTGGGCATCCGCCTCTGAGTCAGCGGAGTTGAAGATTTGCAGGAGAGGCTGTCGAGAGCGGGGCTTGGTTATCCTGTCGACGGTGCTTCAGCTAATCGGGCTGGTGGCAGGTAGTACACTGATCCTTCCTGGGCTGCGGCGGTCTAGAACTCGAGCGGGTGGCTTGCAACGGGGCCGAGCAGCGTTGCCGGGAAGAGGAGAGAGAGAGAGAGGGTGGAGCACACAGGGCGCGGCCGGTGCTACGAAGCCGGGCAGCGTACAGACCTGAGAAGAGGGAGGCAAGAGTCCCACAGGGTTGTTCCGACGACGGGAAAATAATAAAATAAAAAAATTAAACGCGCAGAAAGCCGCGAGGAGCTGCAGTTTGCCACGGAAACCGCGGAAAGCAGTGCTAGCAACAGCGGAGAAGAAGGCAAAGCGCGGGAGGCGCCATCTTAATCCAGCGGGGAAGAAGGCAAAGCGTGGGAGGCGCCATTTTGTTAAATCGGGGAAGAAGGCAAAGCGCGGGAGGCGCCATTTTACATTTCCAAGATGCCGAAGACTGGCTATATCACTGCCTTCGATAATGCAATAGAAGACTGGACCAAGTATGTGGAAAGAGTCGAGGTATATTGCGAGGCAAACGAAATAGCCGATGAGAAAAAGGCATTGGTACTGCTAAACTTAATGGGCGCAAGAACGTACGGCCTATTGCGGGACCTGATTACTCCAGCCAAACCGAAGGCGAAGAGTTTTAACGAAATTGTTGCTATCCTACAGGAACACCTAAACCCTGCACCGCTGCTGATAGCAGAAAGATTTAAATTCCACAGGAGAACTCAGCATAAAGATGAGAGCAATGCTGATTACCTTACGGAACTACGCAAGCTATCAAGGCACTGCCAGTTTGGAGCAGGACTGGCAGATACCCTACGGGACAAATTTGTCTGTGGACTCCCGAGTGAAGGAACCCAGAAGAAGTTACTCTCAGAGAAAGAGCTGACGCTAGATAAGGCTTTCAGCGTGGCAGTATCGTATGAAGCAGCAGCCAGGGGAGCTGCGGAAATACAACAAAAGCCACAGGAATACGACACCCACGAAATGACACGGGGATTTGCAAAATGTTATCGCTGTGGCAGAACAACCCATGACCAGAAGGACTGCTGGTCCAAGGACAAAATATGCAGGCAATGCAGAAAGATGGAACACATTGCACGAGTTTGCAGGTCTGGGAAGAAGACCAACGACAACAAAAAGGCTACTAAGGAACCGTACAGGAAAGTACAAAAGATGACGGACAGTAGTTCCGAAGACCAGATGAGCGATAGTGAATCCGGGAACAAGAGACTAAGCTGTCTCAAACTTCACAACGTAATCGCAAAAGAGGATCACCAAACCATTTGGGTCACCCTCATGATAGCAGGGTCCCAAGTCAAAATGGAATTGGATACAGGATCAGCTCTAACCGTCATGAATCGCCGAGACTACGAGCGGCTATTCTCACACATACCCTTGAGAGAGACATCCATCGTCTTGAGGACGTATACGGGGCAAAAAGTATACCCCAGAGGAAAAATAAGGGTGCCTGTCGAATACAACGGCAAGAAAATACGGAAATTGTATCTCTACATACTGCAAGATGGTGGACCACCGTTATTGGGACGTGAATGGATCAGAAAGATAAGCTTAGACTGGCACTCCATTCAGGCACTGACGGTGGCTGGTAAAAAAGATGACGACGTCACTCCTGAACGATTGTCAACAATCTTAGCTAACGCCAAAGAGGTATTTCAACAAGAACTGGGCACTCTTAAAGGCGTAACCGCCTCGATAAAAATAGAAGAGAATGCAATTCCCAAGTTTTTCAAAGCAAGACCGGTACCATATGCAATTCGCCCAGCCGTCGAGGCAGAGCTGGAGAATCTGGAGAATGCAGGCGTGTTATCTAAGGTAGACTGGAGCGAGTGGGCGACACCCATCGTTCCTGTCATGAAGAAAACGTTAAACAATAAGTCTGAGGAGCCAAGGAAGGTTCGCATCTGTGGGGACTTCAAGGTGACGGTGAACCCAGTCCTTCACACAGTACAATATCCTCTTCCAAGGATAGAAGATATCTTCGCCTCACTATCTGGAGGGAAGCGTTTTACATAAATTGACCTAGCACAAGCATATTTGCAGATGGAGGTTGAAGAATCCTCTAGGAAGTATCTCACGATAAATACTCACAAAGGTCTTTACCAATATCATCGACTGGTATTCGGAGTAGCATCAGCTCCGGCAATATGGCAAAGAGCGATGGAACAAGTCCTGCAAGGGATTCCGGGGACTCAGTGTTACTTGGACGACATCCTAGTGACAGGTGAAGATGACAGTGAACACCTTGCCAACTTAGAGCAGGTGCTCACTAGACTATGTGAACATGGGCTACGTGCCAATCGCCCCAAGTGCGAGTTTTTTAAGAAACAGATATCGTATTGTGGCCACGTGATTGATGAAGAGGGGTTACATAAGTCCCCTGACAAAATTGAAGCGGTAGTTAAGGCACCAGCGCCTGAAAATGTGTCACAACTGAGGTCATTCCTCGGATTGGTGAATTACTACCATAAGTTTTTACCGAATTTGTCCACAATTCTGCACCCACTGAACGCCCTACTACGAACGGGAGTAGCATGGAAATGGAGCAATGATTGTAAGCGGGCCTTTCAGAAGAGTAAGGACCTAATCACTTCAAGAGAAGTATTGGCTCACTACAACCCATCACTACTGATAAGACTGGCATGTGATACGTCTCCCTACGGCATTGGGGCGGTTCTGTCACATAAATTCCTTGATGGTTTAGAGAGGCCGATAGCTTTTGCGTCACGCTCGTTAACTTCAGCCGAGCGTAACTACGCCCAGATTGACAGAGAGGCCCTCAGCCTGGTGTGGGGGGTGAAGAAGTTCAATCACTACCTGCACGGTCAAAAATTTACTCTACTAACTGATCATCAACCTCTTGTCTCCATTTTCAACCCTTAGAAGGGTGTACCGATAATGACAGCACAACGGCTACAGAGGTGGTCCCTTTTCCTAGGGGCACACCAATATGACATCGAGTACAAAGGAACTAAACAGCACGGGAATGTTGATGGATTGTCGCGCCTACCGTTGCCGACGGTAGAAGAAGAACTTGCAGTGGATCCAGTGGAGATATTCCACTCAACCATAGTCGAATGTCTCCCTGTGACGAATGCAGACATAGAAAAGGAAACACGAAATGACCCGACACTATCCTGGGTCTATGATTTAACGGTGAAGGGATGGCCAGCACATGGCGAACCACTGCTGCCAGCATTCTCGCCGAGAAGAGAACAGCTGTCAGTGTGCAGAGGAACCTTGATGTGTGGATCCAGAGTAGTAATTCCATCCAAATTGAAGGATAGAGTGCTCAATGAGCTTCATGAGGGTCATCTGGGAGGGGTAAAAATGAAGAACTTAGCCAGAGCGTTTGTGTGGTGGCCGGGAATCAATAGAGAAATCGAAGAGATGACCAAGAGCTGTACAGGATGCCAGAAGGTCCAAAACGCCCCACCACAAGCCCCTCTACATCCATGGAAGTGGCCCTCATCTCCATGGCAAAGGGTGCACATTGATTTTGCTGGTCCCTTTATGGACTCGATGTTTTTAATTGCGGTGGATGCACATTCAAAGTGGCCAGAGGTAATAAAAATGTCCTCAACCACCACAGAAAAAACTATCACAGTCTTACGAACCATATTCTCCAGGAATGGGCTGCCTGAACAGATTTGCTCTGACAATGGACCACAGTTTGTGTCTGAAGAGTTCCGGAGGTTCTTAAAGAACAATGGTGTTAAGCATTACACATCCGCCCCATATCATCCAGCCACTAATGGATTGGCCGAGAGGTTTGTTCAAACATTCAAGAAGGCTATCAAGGCAATGTGTAATGAAGATATACCCCTACAACACAAGGTGGACAACTTCTTGTTTGCCTACCGGAATGCGACACATGCGGTTACCAACCAAACTCCTGCCGTGATGCTCTTCAATCGAAGACTACGATGGCGCTTGGATTTGGTTAAGCCAAACATCAGAAGAGATGTGGAGAACAGACAGTTTCAGAATATGAATGAAAGGCCGACCAGGAGTTTTAAGATAGGTCAACCAGTTTTGGCCCGGGACTACCGCACAGAGAAATGGCAGCCAGGAACGATCTGTACACGGCAAGGCCCTCTCATGTATACCGTGGACGTTGGAGAGAGCATTGTAAGACGCCATGCTGACCAGATTCTAGAGTCACTGGAAAACGTCAACTCCACACCACGATCTGATACACCTGGCGATGAAACCGAAGTACCACTTGCATCTACCGCAGAATCGGTGATATTGGAAGCAGACGAACCAAACAACGACATTGATCCCGACTCAACTTTGCCAGAAGAACCTGATACCCCAAAGAGGCGTTATCCAGACAGAATCAGGAAGCCTCCTCAAAGACTGAACTTATAATTGCTTAACTTCAACCAATGTATCTAGCAACCGTAATTGTAATTGTAATTAGTTATCATTTAGTTGTTAAATGAATGTTATGTACTGTTTATCTAAAAGGGGAGGAATTGTTGTGTATGTACCTTTAAGGGAATAACTGGTCTCAGACTGCAGTACCGGCAGTGACCACCCCTGTGTAAAAGGCCCTAGCAGGCTTCTGTAGTTTTAGTTTCCAGGTTGTCTCCATCCAGTAAAGACTTGTTATAATCAACTCCTGCAGTCCGTGTCTCAATTATACACGGACATAATACTTTGGAGTTGTTAGTTGTTGTTATTGCATAACGTTGAGGGTGAGTGTGAGGGGTGTTTAGTAAGATGGGGATATGATTCTATACATAGTGAGAGAGGGATGAGTGATGGTGCAAGGGATGTTGGGGTGAGTTAGGATGCGCAGGAGTAGGGAAGGCAATGTAGAGTGATGGGGATGTGATGACAGGTACAGCAGAATGAAGGTAAGTGTGCTTTTATATTCACTTTTCCTGAACACAGGAGATCATTGCGAGATCTTCCTGCATTGCGAGTAACAACAGACCTTGCAGTGACCTCCTCAGATATTTGCAGCCAGGCTGCCTTTGTCTGGTGAGGAGATCTCCTCCTTCCATCTCCAGGGAACAGAACCGCCCTGCGTCCTCTGACTCCCTCCACAAGAACATAGAGGGAGTCAACGTTGAAACGTGGTGCAACTCTTTGTCTCTCAGCACTCATTTAACAAACAACCAGCACTCAGGAGTATGAAATCTGAAGTGAGAGCAAATGGGAACATGGCCCTCTTTAATAGAGCTGGCAGCAAACGCGTCATCAGAGGACAGCAACAGACCCGCACCTTGTAATTGGGCTGGGTCTCGAGCACGGCGGACTTAACAAACCCAATCAACGCAAAATTGTTTGCACAGAGCGGCAGGAGCCAGGAGCAGGACCGGAACCCACCAACTACCTCTCCTCCCTAAACCCCTCTGCTTCTCCATCTCCCTCTCCTGCTTTTAAGACCCTCCTAAATACCCACCTCTTTGACCAAGCTTTAGGTCACCCATCCTAATATCTCCGCTTTGATTCGGTGTCGATTCTTTGTCCGATTACACCTCTGTGAAGAGCCTTGGGACATTTCCTCTACATTAAAGCTGCTATTTGTTTTTGTCTTGTGTAATGTCAACGTGAACAGCTAAATGAATGTTAACACATAATATGTACACGTGTACACACAACACACAGATGCAAGATTCAAAACCAATTGCAGACGCACCGATGGTTGCTGCATCAAGATAATCTGTTGATGTGTGCCAGCTGTGGCTCAGTTAGTAGCACCCTTGTCTTTGAGTTAGAGAAGGTTGTACGTTCAAGTCCCACTCCAGAGAGCGCAAAAATCTAGGCTGACACTCCAGTGCAGTTCTGAGGGAGTGCTGCACTGTCGTCTTTCAGATGAGACATTCAAACCGAGGCATCTCAGCTGGATATTAAAGATCCCATGGGCACTATTTTGAAGAAGAGTAGGGGAGTTCTCCCCGGTGTCCTGGGCCAATATTTATTCCTCAATCAACATCACTAAAACAGATTACCTGGTCATTATCAGATTGCTGTTTGTGGGAGCTTGCTGTGCGCAAACTGGCTGCTGCGTTTCCTACATTACAACAGTGACTACACTTGAAAAGTATTTCATTGGCTGTCTTCTTCTTAGGCAGTCCCTCGGAACCGAAGATGACTTGTTGCCACATTAAAAATTAGTTCGCAGGTGACTGATGAGTCTAATGTAGGACCTACAGTCTCTGTCACAGGTGGGGCAGACGGTGGTTGAAGGGGCGGGTGGGTGGGGTGCTTGGGTTGACGTGCGCTCCTTCCGCTTGCTCCCGGCGAAGAGACTCGAGGTATTCGGCGCCTTCCCAGATGTTTCTCCGTCACTTTGCGCGGTCTTGGGTCAGGGATTCCCAGGTGTCGGTGGGGATGTTACACTTTTTCAAGGAGGCTTTGAGGGTGTCCTTGAAGCGTTTCCTCTGCCCACCTGGGGCTCTCTTGCTGTGTCGGAGCTCCAAGCAGAGTGCTTGTTTTGGGAGTCTCGTGTCGGGCATGTGGACGATGCGACCCGTCCATCGGAGCTGATCGAGGGTGGTCAAAGCTTCGATGCTGGGGATGTTGGCCTGAGCGAGAACACTGACGTTGGTGCGCCTGTCCTGCCAATGGATTTGCAGGAACTTGCGGAGGCAGCGTTGGCGGTACCTCTCCAGTGCTTTGACGCGAATTCATGAACTCATTTCTCATTGTCTGTAAAGCGCTTTGGGACATCTAGAGGTCGTGAAAAGCACTGTAGAAATACAAGTCTTTACTGAATGTTTTGCATATGTGGTTAAAACTGAATTTGTGCTAAAAAGTGAAAGTTATATTAGTTTAAGTGGCCAATGTAATGACCAGATATTCCTGTCTCAAGCACTGAGTTAAAGGGTTACAGCACACCCTAGTGGTCAATTCAGACAATAACCTCAAGTACAGAAACCCCAGTGGATCAGAAAAATGGCCACTTCCTAAAATTTGTGACCAGTTTGAAAAGATATGCTATGTTTAGTGACTTATTTAGAAATAATTCACCGAGTGATCTCGGGCCACATAACCCACAATGCAGTAGACACAAGTGCGGCTCATTTTTAGTACAAAGCAGAGTCAAAGGTCAAAATCCACAAGAGATGAATTCGATTTTATGAAAGAAATAGTGGCCCCGATACTAACGGGGAGGCGAGGAGGGAGCTGGCGGGTGGGGTGGGGACAGATTTGCGGGCGGGAAACCCGGAAGAACGGTTTTCCCTCGGGTCCTGCCGAATTTAACGGCAGGACCAGATTAACACTCTTTGTCTCCGTTTTCTGGCCGCAGCCAGCCCGATTGAGAGGCCGGCTGGCTGTGGGGCGGGTAGGCCTTCGGCGGCAGGCTGCAGCCGGAGAGCGGAGAGGAGGCAGGGAGAGGTCGGAGGGGGGCCATTGATGGTTGGTTCTCCGGTCCCACCTCTGTTAAAACTGGAAACGGCGGGTTCGAGGCGGGTTGGATTCGGGTTTGAGATTGTTTACATCTTTACTTCCCACCCGACCCAAACCTGCCCGTTTTTGGGGGTTAAAATTCCCCCGTTGTTTGCAATAGTTTAAACTTATCATGCTGCTGATTTCTGGGCGTTCGATGATGGCTATAAAGAACATGGTTAGAATCATGGTTAGAATTCGCGGCACAGAAGGAGGCCATTCGGCACATCGTGTCTGTGCCGGCCGAAAAAGAGCTCTCCAGCCTAATCCCACTTTCCAGCTCTGGGTCCGTAGCCCTGGAATTTACAGCACTTCATCAACAACAACAACAACTTGTATTTATATAGCGCTTTTAACCTAGTAAAATGTCCCAAGGTGCTTCACAGGAGTGTTTTAAGACAAAAAATTTGACACCGAGCCACATAAGGATAAATTAGGGCAGGTGACCAAATGCTTGCTCAAAGAAATAGGTTTTATGGAGCGTCTTAAAGGAGGAAAGAGAGGTAGCGAGGCGGAGAGGTTTAGGCAGGGAATTTCAGAGCTTAGGGCCCAGGCAACAGAAGGCACGGCCACCAATGGTGGAGCGATTATAATCAGGGATGCTCAAGACAGCAGAATTAGAGGAACGTAGATATCTCGGGGGGTTGGGGGGGGGGCGGGTTGTGAGGTTGAAGGAGATTACAGAGATAGGGAGGGGCGAGGACATGGAGGGATTTGAAAACAAGGATGAGAATTTTGAAATCGAGGCGCTGCTTAACCCGGAGCCAATGTAGGCCAGCGAGCACAGGGTGATGGGCGAACAGGACTTGGTGCGAGTTAGGACACGGGCAGCTGATGACCTCAAGTTTACGCAGGGTGGAATGTGGGTGGCCAGCCAGGAGTGTGTTAGAATAGTCAAGTCTAGAGCTAACAAAGGCATGGATGAGGGTTTCAGCAGCGGATAAGCTGAGGCAAGGGGCGGAGACGGGTGATGTTATGGAGGTGGAAATAGGCGGTCTTAGTTATGCTGCGGATATGTGGTCAGAAGCTCATTTCAGGGTCAACTATGACACCAAGGTTGCGAACAGTGTGGTTCAGCCTCAGACAGACGTTAGGGAGAGGGATGGAGTCAGTGGCGAGGGAACGGAGTTTGTGGCGGGGACTGAAAACAATGGCTTCGGTCTTCCCAATATTTAATTGGAGAAAATTTATGCTCATCCAGAACTGGATGTCGGACAAGCAGTCTGACAATTTAGAGACTGTGGAGGGGTCGAGAGAAGTGGTGGTGAGGTAGAGCTGGGTGTTGTCAGCGTACATGTGGAAACTGACGCTGTGTTTTCAGATGATGTGGCCAAGGGGCAGCATGTAGATGAGAGATCGGATCCTTGGGGGACACCAGAGGTAACGATGCAGGAGCGGGAAGAGAAGTGCATATCCAAGTACTTTTTAAATGTGATGAGGGTTTCTGCCTCTACCACCCTTTCAGGCAGTGAGTTCCAGACCCCCACCACCCTCTGGGTGAAAAAAGTTCTCCTCAACTCCCCTCTAATCCTTCTACCAATTAATTTAACTCTATTCCCCCTGGTTATTGACCTCTGTTAATAGGTCCTTCCTATCCACTCTATCTGGGCCTCTCATAATTTTATACACCTCAATTAAATCTCCCCTCAGCCTCCTCTGTTCTAAAGAAAACAACCCCAGCCTATCCAATCTTTCCTCATAGCTAAAATTCCCCAGCCCAGGCAACGTCCGCGTAAATCTCCTCTGTACCCTCTCCTGTGCAATCCCATCTTTCCTGGAAGGGTGGATTTGAATCCAAATTTGGATTGGCCGGTGAAGGATTCAGAACGCCATTGTTTAGCTCACTGAAACCAAACTCGGGAACCTGGTTGTGAACCAGAACCTTCAGTATTTTCACACTTGCAGCTGCCTATCGCGGAACCTGGTTAATGCTGGAGCTGCACTTACCTCAGCCAGCCAGTGGGTGGCATCTGAAACAAATGTCCTCAAACCTGAACCCAGGCTCCAGCTGTAGAACTATTCCCACCACTGCCTGCGCTCTACGCGATGGAAGCGCGAATTCTTCCCATTTGGCTCCATTAACAACAACAACAACAACTTGTATTTATATAGCGCCTTTAACATAGTAAAACGTCCCGAGGCGCTGCACAGGAGACAAAAAATTTGACACCGAGCCACATAAGGAGAAATTAGGGCAGGTGACCAAAAGCTTGGTCAAAGAGGTAGGTTTTAAGGAGCGTCTTAAAGGAGGAGAGAGAGGTAGCGAGGCGGAGAGGTTTAGGCAGGGAATTCCAGAGCTTAGGGCCCAGGCAGCTGAAGGCACGGCCACCAAAGGTTGAGCGATTATAATCAGGGATGCTCAAGAGGGCAGAATTAGAGGAGCGCAGATATCTCGGGGGGTTGTGGGGCTGGAGGAGGTTACAGAGATAGGGAGGGTGTAGCCATGGAGGGATTTGAAAACAAGCATGAGAATTTTTGTAATCGAGGTGTTGCTTAACCGGGAGCCAATGTAGGTCAGCGAGCACAGGGGAGATGGGCGAACGGGACTTGGTGCATAGAAACATAGAAACATAGAAGATAGGAGCAGGAGTAGGCCATTCGGCCCCTCGAGCCTGCTCCGCCATTTAATGAGATCATGGCTGATCATCCAAATTCAGTACCCTGTCCCTGCCTTCTCCCCATATCCCTTGATCCTTTTAGCCTTAAGAAATATATCCAACTCCTTCTTGAATATATTTAATGAATTGGCCTCAACTGCCTTCTGTGGTAGAGAATTCCATAGGTTCACAACTCTCTGGGTAAAGAAATTCCTCCTCATCTCAATCCTAAATGGCTTACCCCTTATCTTTAGACTGTGACCCCTGGTTCTGGACTCCCCCGCCATCGGGAACATCCTTCCTGCATTTAGTCTGTCTAGTCCTGTTAGAATTTTATAAGTTTCAATGAGATCCCCTCTCATTCTTCTAAACTCCAGCGAATATAAGCCTAATCGACCCAATCTCTCCTCATACGTCATTCCTGCCATCCCAGGTATCAGTCTGGTGAATCTTCTCTGCACTCCCTCCATGGCAAGAACATCCTTCCTCAGATAAGGCGACCAAAACTGCCCACAATACACTCGGCCCAAACTGCTGCCCTAATTGTTACAGTGGTCCTAATGAGAGGAGCAACAGAAGGTTTACCAGCGCCCCATGCTGGTTATACCCGTGCGCACACCTGCGGGCCCCCAAACCATGGCTCTTGCCAATTTCTGCAGCTAGGGTCATTGGGTTAATTAGGAAGGGCGACCCCCCCTACAGAGGGCGTGTGCACCCGGCAGACAGAAACTCCATACATGTGAATTTCTCAGCCGTTAGGTTCGGGAATTAAACACGGCGATGGGATTTCAACAGGTAACAAGACACAAAAACTAAAAGCTGCCCCGAACTGCAATTTGGTTGGCAGGTCATGACTTACGGTTTGGGGCCCTCGGTGGGAGGCAGTGCAGTGACACACATTCAGATGAGTAACGTCTTGAGAAGTTTTATTTTTACCGAGTGCCGCCTTACAAGATGGAAACCAGGATTTGCAAATGACGTAATAAAACTCTACGCACTTGGTTCGAGTATAAAGCAAGGCTTTAATCAACTTGTTTCAGAACATGGAGGTCTAGTTGTACTTCACTAGTTCCTTGTCTTACAAAATGTCCCTGGAAAGCTGGGGCCCACGCCGGAGTATTTATACTCCTTGGACGGCGCCACCAGCTGGCCATCCAGCGTTATTTCATGAGTAGTTTCTTGATGAATGATGAGATTTATAACAGCAATGTTTTCCTCAGTTTTAGCGAACACTGCACTTCCCTAATACGATAGTAAAATACTCCGTCAGCGGCCTCTTGCATTGTTCCATGGAAGCTCACCGTAAGCTCGAGGAACAGCACCTCATCTTCTGATTAGGCACTTTACAGCCTTCCGGACTCAATATCGAGTTCAACAATTTCAGATCAAAACCTCGGCCCCTATTATATTTTTATATATTTTTTATCCACACTTTTGGTTTGTGCCTTTTCCCTTTTTTTCTCTCTCCCACATGGCAGCTGTCTCTCACTCTGCCAGCGCATTTCACACTTCATCTAGAGCCATCCTTTGTCTCTTTACCTGTCCTATTACCATCTCGTCTCGCCTTGAATATCTCTTAATGTCTCTTCACCTCCCAGACCTTCCCTTTTGTTCTTTCATCCCCTCCCCCATTTCCCAGCCCCCAAACTTGCTTTTTCATCTGTTTCATTTCCTGCTTTTTTCTCAGTTCTGACGAAGGGTTTCGACCTGAAACGTTGACTCCGTTTCTCTCTCCACGGATGTTGCCTGGCCTGCTGAGTTTTTCCAGCGTTTTCTGTTGTTATACTGCACTTCCCTACTCTGACCCCCGGTGAGGCTGTGAGCTGATCCTGTACGAATTCTGATTGCAGTTGGTTGTAATTCCTCTCTCCATTATTTGAAACGCCTTGGCCAGAGCTGAATTCCAAGCAAGGGCTTTAAGTGTCTGTCTGCCACGGCCCAGGGTAACATCAAGGCCTTAAGTGTTAAATGTGGACATGGTGACACTTTCTGCGGATGTTCATCAGCAGCTGAACTGGGCCGATTTTGTCTGCTTTGCTCCACCAAAAAGACCTGCATTTCTATAGCGCCTTTCACGACCACCGGACGTCCCAATGCGCTTTACAGCCAATTGAGTACTTTTTGAAGTGTAGTCACTGTTGTAATGTGGGAAACGCAACAGCCAATTTGAGCACAGCAAGCTCCCACAAACAGCAATGTGATAATGACCAGATAATCTGTTTTTGTGATGTAGATGGAGGGATAAATATCAGCCAGGACACTGGGGATAACTCCCCCTGCTCTTCTTCGAAATAGTGCCACGAGATCTTTTACGTCCACCTGAGAGAGCAGATGGGGCCTCGGTTTAACATCTCATCTCAAAGACAGCACCTCCGACAGTGCGGCACTCCCTCAGCACTGCACTGGGAGTGTCGGCCTAGATTTTTGTGCTCAAGTCTCGGGAGCGGGACTATGAACCCACAGCCTTCTGACTCAGAGGCGAGGGCGCTGCCCACTGAGCCACGGCTGATACCAATTGAGTTATCTGGGATGTATACACTTCAGCTAAGGGTGCGGTTTAGAAGTTTCTGTTGAACAGAAAGATCTCGTAAGAAAATACGACTGAGCAAAGGCTGTGTGCCAAGCGGTCCATTAAAAGATCTTCTGAAGGTCGGGTTGTTATCAGTAATGCCGACATCTTCAGCAGATTCGTTCTTTTTCTTTCCTTGGGAAGTTGCCAAGAGGCATTATTCTCCCACTCGGATCTATTTTCTCCTCTGAAAACATGTCAGGAGGA
The DNA here is from genome assembly GCF_052327205.1 of Somniosus microcephalus. Lineage (NCBI taxonomy): Eukaryota > Metazoa > Chordata > Chondrichthyes > Squaliformes > Somniosidae > Somniosus > Somniosus microcephalus. Next base: position 34,326,723 of record NC_141015.1, on the reverse strand, counting down.
TGATTCTCCCACTTAATCTTTCACAGACCTGCTGCACAGACATGATGCTGCTGTCTGGGGCTCCGGCCACTGATAACACATAGCAACAGATCTCAGCGCTTAGTAACGGAGGGACAGGAAATAGATGCCTTATTGAAACAAGCCTTTAAAAAAAATATGCAAGGAAAACATTGCACTGGCAGAAATGAAGTATTACATGAAAGCAAATACAGCAAATTATTTAAGTAAGAAGGAATCTTATTTCTGCTTTGTGCAGCCATTGTCTGACTGCTTAGTGACCTCCAAGTATTTTTATAAGTCCATCTGGTTGAGGTCTTCTGTGGTGGGAGACAATAACTAAAAGTAATTACTACAACAGATCCCTTAAGTACATACCCTTGGATAAGTGCATTCAAAGATTTAATGGCCAACCATTGGTACTCTTAGAGAAATTATGCTAAACTTGTATCGAACCTTGGTTAGACCACACTTGGAGGACTGTGTACAGTTCTGGTCGTCATATTATAAAAAAGGATATAGAGGCACTGGAGAGGGCGCAGAGAAGATTTACAAGGATGATACCAGAAATGCGAGGGTATACATATCAGGAAAGGATGAACAGGCTGGGTCTCTTTTCTCTTGAAAAAAGAAGGCTGAGGGGTGACCTAATAGAGGTCTTTAAAATTATGAAAGGTTTTGATAGAGTGGATACAGAGAGAATGTTTCCACTTGTGGGGAAGAGCAAAACTGGAGGTCATCAATATAAGATAGTCACCAAGAAATCCAATAGGGAATTCAGAAGGAACTTCTTTACCCGGAGAATGGTGAGAATGTGGAACTCGCTACCACAGGGAGTGGTTGAAGCGAATAGTACAGATGCATTTAAGGGGAGGCTAGATAGGCATATGAGGGAGAAGGGAATAGAGGGTTATACTGATAGAGTTAGATGAGGAAAGACGGGAGGAGGCTTGAGTGGAGCATGGACTGGTTGGGCCGAACGGCCTGTTTCTGTGCCGTATATTCTACGTAATCTTATGTAATTCTCTTCTCAGAATGGTCTGTGCTCCTGAAACAGTTCTGTTATCCATTGGCAGAACCCATTTTTAAAATCTTTTCCCTCCACTCCAGTCCAAATCCCATCTGAGAAGTGATCATGTAGAGGTATACAAGGTTATAAATGGTATGGATTACTACTTTGAATTAAACTGTGGGAGCAGGGCAAGGGGGATAGAGGTTGAAACTAGCTTCGAGTTCCATCCAACTTGTCCATACCTCTGCCTCTCCAATCCTGCCGCTCACCTATCATCCCTGTCCTCACTGACCCGCACTGACTCCCCACCCGCCACCAAGGCATAAATCCTCGCTTTCCACCCCTCCATGGTCTTGCTCCCTCACCTCACCTCACCTCACCAATCTTCTCAAGTCCTGCATCTCAGTATGTAGCCTCTGTTCTTCCGCCTCTGGTTCAGTCTGCGATCCCTTCTACCCTTCTTCTCCACCATCAGTGCAGCCGCCAGCTTTTCCTCCTCAAACCCTCTGTCTTGCCATCTCTTTCCCCCCCATCTTGAAAAGACTCCTGAATACCTACCATTTTGCCCGCAAACTTCCCCCAACGTTTAGAGCTGCCAAGGAGGTGTGCTTTAAATTATCTCAATGCCACACAAAACCTCTCAAATTTATTTACATTCGTTCAATGCCATGAAATCAATGCCAATCACTAAAGAAAGCTGCTTTGCCTAAAAATGCAAGATCTTCCTCAGCACACGAGTGCCCTCAAAGGCAATGCAGGTCATCAACATTACGTCATTGCGCAGACCATGTACAGCAGGCACCTCAAAGCACTGGAGAGGTACCACCAACGCTGCCTCCGCAAGATCCTGCAAATCCATTGGCAGGACAGGCGCAACAACGTCAGTGTTCTCGCTCCGGTCAACATCCCCAGCATCGAAGCTTTGACCACGCTCGATCAGCTCCGATGGACGGGTCACGTCGTCCGCATGCCCGATACGAGACTCCCAAAACAAGCGCTCTACTCGGAGCTCCAGCACGGCAAGAGAGCCCCAGGTGGGCAGAGGAAACGCTTCAAGGACACCCTCAAAACCTCCTTGAAAAAGTGTAACATCCCCCACCACCGACACCTGGGAATCCCTGGCCCGAGACCGCATAAAGTGGAAGAGAAGCCTAGCAACCGATGTGAATGCAAAAAGGGGAAAGCCGCACACGGACGTCAGTATGGACACAGAGCCCGATGTTCAAGTGAAGAAAAACTATAAAAGCCTCTTAAAACTCTCGCCAAAGCAGTCCGTGATGGCCGTCGGGCTAATTGTAGGAATCCCAGTCACCACAGGGGCCCTGTGTGCACAGGCAAAACCTGCTTAAAGTTTGCTGAAAAAAACGTGAGTCCTCTGTCAATGGATGGCAGCACACCACCTTCGGAGAACTAGGCTGTACAGGAAGGATTGCATCTTCAGCATAAACTACTGGCTGCGAGACTTTAAATGGCAGTTTTGCGTAGTTAAGGCTGCGTTGAGTTTTAAGCCCATACATGGGAAATGTGGCCAGGCAAGTGTTTTATAATTTAAGAGCCCTGTCAGTGGGAAACATTTGCTTTGTTTCTAACTGCGCCAGTGAGATGACTAGACTTGAAGCGTTGCACAGGACAAGACACTGCCGTAGCCCACAGTCTGTTTGAGCAAGGAGCATATATAACTGCAGAAAAAAACATGCATTTCTGGGGAACTTTACTCAGGTCGTCTCTTTAATGACTTTGTGATAAGGGACAGCAGTGTGCCAATTGTCTCCAATTTACTGGAAGTAAACATGAGGCTAATCGATCACCAATTACACAATCCAGCCGACTTACCAGAATGTCTCTCGTACCATTCCAGCTGTTTACATACGAGAAGGACATCACAAAGGCATTTCCTTTTATCTGCAGTGAGTTTTAAATGGTGTGTTTACATATGGAACAAATGCTTGGGATGAGTGTCTCATACCAGCATACAAAACCAATTGAGACCCCTCTCTTAATTCAGTCCCAGACCAGGTGATTATTCTACATTGTATATAATCACAACTTGTGGATTCAGTTGCACGGTCATTTCTACCCCTGGTTTAACAGCAGTTCTCGTGAATGAACCTTGCGCTCTCCTTCCATCTCCTAGTGTCAGCTGTGGCTCAGTGGGCAGCACCCCCACCTTTGAGTCAGACAGTCGTGGGTTCAAGTCCCAACTCCAGGAACTTGAGCACGTAAAGCTAGGCTGACGCTCCAGTGCAGTGCTGAGGGAGTGCCGCACTGTCGGAGGTGCTGTCTTTTAGATGAGATGTTAAACCGAGGCCTCGTCTGCTCTCTCAGGTGGATGTAAAAGATCCCATGGCCGCTATTTCACAGAAGAGCAGGGGAGTTATCCCCGGTGTCCTGGGCCAACATTTATCCCTCAATCAACATCACAAAAACAGATGATCTGGTCATTATCACATTGCTGTTTGTGGGAGCTTGCTGCGCGCAAATTGGCTGCCACGTTTCCTACATTACAACAGTGACTCCACTTCAAAAAGTACTTCATTGGCTGTAAAGCGCTTTGGGATGTCCGGTGGTCGTGAAAGGTGCTATATAAATGCAAGTCTCGCTTTTTTCTTTTCCCATGATCCTCAAGTTGCACTCTTTCTAGATGCTTTTTGAAGAGGCACATACTTGAAGAACTAAGATTTGCTCCATTTAGACCTGACAAGTTACACCATAGTCTTGCACGACACTACCGAACTCTCTTTAAAATGGTGGCTATCGTGCGGGAGAAAGAGCGACAGTCAGAGACAGAGAGGGGGAGGGAAGGCCCAGGATTGCACCTTAGACCTACTTTTACAAGTAAGACAAGGAAACAGCTTTCCTACCTAAAAGCCCAGGGAAGGTGTTTTACACCCCTCTACCCTAATCCTGGTACAAGAAAGGGATTAGCATAACCGGCCCCGTTGCCAATGTGAGCCAGTGAAATAACCCCAGCTCTGGTCCAGGGCGTATTGTCTGGAATACAAACAAATGATGCTGGAAAATGCCCAGCAGCTCAGGCAGCGCCTGTGGGGAGAGGAGTAGAGTTATCGCTTCAGGTCGATGGCCTTCCCTCAGAACGGTCATCTTTGTCTAGAGCTTGTTTCACAGGGAATCAAGTCTACAAGGCACAAGTCAGGAGTGTGATGGAATACTCTCCACTTGCCTGGATGAGTGCAGCTCCAACAACACTCAAGAAGCTCAACACCATCCAGGACAATGCAGCCCGCTTGATTGGCACCCCATCCACCACCTTAAACATTCACTCCCTCCACCACCGGGCGCACCGTGGCTGCAGTGTGTACCATCTACAAGATGCACTGCAGCAACTCGCCAAGGCTTCTTCGGCAGCACCTCCCAAACCCGCGACCACTACCACCTAGAAGGACAAGGGCAGCAGATGCATGGGAACATCACAACCTCCAAGTTCACCTCCAAGTCACACACCATCCTGACTTAGAAGTATATCGGCCGTTCCTTCATCATCACTGAGTCAAAATCCTGGAACTCCCTCCCTAACAGCACTGTGGGAGCACCTTCACCACACGGACTGCAGCGGTTCAAGGCGGTGGCTCACCACCACCTTCTCAAGGGCAATTAGGGATGGGCAATAAATGCTGGCCTTGCCAGCGACGCCCACATCCCAGAAAAACGAATAAAAAAAAAAAATCAATGTATAGTGGCAGTTCCCTTCTGCAGGATGGGGATCTCCACTGATGGGGTATCTCCAGCCCCATGCTACACACAAGCATTGTTTCAGGATAAAGTAACGTTCATTGGGAATGCACTAATACTGTAAAATGAGTACAACACACGGCTAAAACTCTCTAAGTAAAAGCATTCTAAATAAAGGCCTTAGTGAAGGCCTTAGAGAGGGTGCAGAAAAGATTGACGAGAATGGTTCCAGGGATGAGGGACTTCAGTTACAAGGATAGACTGGAGAAGCTGGGGTTGTTCTCCTCACAGAAGAGAAGGTCGAGAGGAGATTTTATAGAGTAGATAGAGAGAAACTGTTCCCATTGGCGGAAGGGTCGAGAACCAGAGGACACCGATTTAAGCCGATTGGCAGAAGATCCAAAGGCGACGTGAAGAGAAACTTTTTTAAGCAGCGAATTGTTAGGATCTGGAATTCACTGCCTGAGAGGGTGGTGGAGGCAGACTCAATCGTGGCTTTCAAAAGGGAATTGGGTAAATACCTGAAGGAAAAATATTTGCAGGGATACGGAGAAAGGGCAAGGGGAGTGGGACGAGCTGAAGTGCTCTTGCAGAGAGGCTGGGACGGGCCGAATGGCCTCCTTCTGCGCTGTAACCATTCTATGATTCTATGATTCTGAAGGGAGGCTCTAATAAAGGAAACGAGAATTAACCTAGCCGTAACCATATTAAAATGACTTACCTTTTTTTAGTTCATTTTCAGCATGTGGGCGTCGCTGGCAATGCCAGCATTTATTGCCCATCCCTAGTTGCCCTTGAGAAGGTGGTGGAGAGCCGCCACCTTGAGCCGCTGCAGTCCGTGTGGTGAAGGTGCTCCCACAGTGCTGTGAGGGAGCGAGTTCCAGGATTTTGACCCAGCGACGATGAAGGATCGGCCGATATATTTGCAAGTCAGGATGGTGTGTGACTTGGAGGGGAAACTTGGAGGTGGTGGTGTTCCCGTGCGCCTGCTGCCCTTGTCCTTCTTGTAACCTGTGTGTGATTATTGTGACTAAAATGCACTATTCCCCAGAAACAAAACAATAAATGCACCCCCTCTCTCTCCCCCACCCCCCCAGCCTGGTGTTAAGGCAGGAACTCTTTGAATAATACTTTTTAAAATCGTGGTTACGTAGGTTTTAACAGATACCATTGAGGAGCCTTATCCCAGTGCACTTCTACACTACAAGATAAAAAGCCTGCCTATTTGACAATTTTCATGCAATTTTACAGGAACGTCATATTTCCTGAGGATTCCATATGTTCTCTGCTTCCAACAGTCATGGTTAATGCGGCTTTCTTCAGATGAGGCCCCAGCTGTTTATATGAACTCAGTGTACGCGTGATAGGCACTTCTCGTCGTCTTCTTGAGATGCGCAATGAGGCTGCGGCAGTTGGATGTCTTCCAAGGCATAATCAAGCACGTCTCTTAAAAAAAAATGATCATTGCCAGGCCCCTTTCGAAGCCATGAAAAGTGTTCTTGCATTGAACCTCCGGATAACGCAAGCACATTCCAAGTAATGGAACTTAGACCACACTTACAGCACATTGCTCACTGAAAAGGCAGAGGAGGGGGGAGGGGTTTCAGAACTGGGCAAGAGTTGGGAGGTTAATCTCCAGTACTTCGCTATTGAGCAAAATATAATAGAATCCTGATGTCAGAAATGGACATTTAATGTGTGCACTGCCAAGGTTAGATTGCACACTCCTGGTAGGATGACTTATTACCCAGGGCCATATGTTGGGCGTTCCATCTCTCTGATGATAACTGTGCTACCCATGACTACTGATTTTTTAAATATAGTCTAACGTGCAGATAAAAATCTCTCAGTCACCAACATTTCTCAGATTTTTGACAAGGGATTCTGCAAGAATTATATGTAGGTTAATGAGGCATTTTCCAACAGATAGAGAAAAACCGTTCCCATTGGCAGAAGGGTCGAGAACCAGAGGACACAGATTCAAGGTGATTGGCATTAGAACCAAAGGTGACATGAGGAAAAACTGTTTTACGCAGCGAGTGGTTAGGATCTGGAATGCACTGCCTGAAAGGGTGGTGGAGGCAGACTCAATCGTGGCTTTCAAAATGGGAATTGGAGAAGTACCTGAAGGAAATAAATTTGCAGGGCTACGGGGAAAGGGCGGGGGAGTGGGACAAGCTGAAGTGCTTTTGCAGAGAGCTGGCACGGGGCTCGACAGGCTGAATGGCCTCCTTCTGTGTTGTAACCATTCTAAAATGTAAACAGATCGCCCCTGTGCTGGCCTTCCAGGAATCACTTAACACTTCCTGTACAGCTCGGCACAGATGAAAAATGCTTTGTCTTAAACACATAAGGATTACTGTAGAATGAAGCAAAGTAGCCACGTCACAGTCTTTGCATAGGTAGCTCTTCATACATAGCCTAATTTAGCTATAAAAATCAAAACTGTTTTATAGGCTGTTGTCTACTGTGTCTGAACATGACCCCCCCCCCCGCCACACTCAAGACAGACAATAAAACTTACCTTGCAACACATTAACAACCAAACATTCTGTCTAGAATCGATGATTCATTACTTTTGCTTTCACACAAAACACCAGTTCAGTTTGCATGCTTAATATGAGACACACACACACACTCCCCACATCCCCACAGTCACACTCCCCACAGTCACACTCCCCAAACACACACTCCCCACACACACACACTCCCCACACACACACTCCCCACAGTCACACTCCCCACACACACACTCCCCACAGTCACACTCCCCAAACACACACTCCCCACACACACACACTCCCCACACACACACTCCCCACAGTCACACTCCCCAAACACACACTCCCCACACACACACACTCCCCACACACACACTCCCCACAGTCACACTCCCCACACACACACTCCCCACAGTCACACTCCCCAAACACACACTCCCCACACACACACTCCCCACAGTCACACTCCCCAAACACACACTCCCCACACACACACTCCCCACACACACACTCCCCACACACACACTCCCCACAGTCACACTCCCCACACACACACTCCCCACACACACACTCCCCACAGTCACACTCCCCAAACACACACTCCCCACACACACTCCCCACACACACACTCCCCACAGTCACACTCCCCACACACACACACTCCCCACACACACTCCCCACACACACACACTCCCCACACACACACACTCCCCACACACACACACTCCCCACACACACACACTCCCCACACACACTCCCCACACACACTCCCCACAGTCACACTCCCCACACACACACTCCCCACACACACACTCCCCACACACACACTCCCCACACACACACTCCCCACAGTCACACTCCCCACACACACACTCCCCACACACACACTCCCCACACACACTCCCCACACACACACTCCCCACAGTCACACTCCCCAAACACACACTCCCCACACACACACTCCCCACACACACACACTCCCCACACACACTCCCCACACACACACTCCCCACACACACACACACACTCCCCACACACACTCCCCACACACACACACACACACACTCCCCACACACACACACACACACTCCACACACACACACTCCCCACACACACTCCCCACACACACTCCCCACAGTCACACTCCCCACACACACTCCCCACACACACACTCCCCACACACACACACACACTCCCCACACACACTCCCCACACACACACACTCCCCACACACACTCCCCACAGTCACACTCCCCACACACACTCCCCACACACACACTCCCCACACACACACTCCCCACACACACACACTCCCCACACACACTCCCCACACACACTCCCCACACACACACACTCCCCACACACACTCCCCACACACACACACTCCCCACACACACTCCCCACACACACTCCCCACACACACACTCCCCACACACACTCCCCACACACACTCCCCACACACACTCCCCACACACACACTCCCCACACACACACTCCCCACACACACTCCCCACACACACACTCCCCCCACACACACTCCCCCCACACACACACTCCCCACACACACACACACACTCCCCACACACACTCCCCACACACACACTCCCCACACACACTCCCCACACACACTCCCCACACACACACTCCCCACACACACACTCCCCACACACACACTCCCCACACACACACTCCCCACACACACACACACACTCCCCACACACACACACACACTCCCCACACACACTCCCCACAGTCACACTCCCCACACACACACTCCCCACACACACTCCCCACAGTCACACTCCCCACACACACACTCCCCACACACACTCCCCACAGTCACACTCCCCACACACACTCCCCACACACACTCCCCACAGTCACACTCCCCACACACACTCCCCACACACACTCCCCACACACACACTCCCCACAGTCACACTCCCCACACACACTCCCCACACACACACTCCCCACACACACACACACACTCCCCACACACACTCCCCACACACACTCCCCACACACACTCCCCACACACACTCCCCACACACACTCCCCAAACACACACTCCCCACACACACACTCCCCACACACACTCCCCACACACACTCCCCAAACACACACTCCCCAAACACACAGTCCCCACACACACACTCCCCACACACACACTCCCCACACACACTCCCCACACACACACTCCCCACACACACACACACTCCCCACACACACACACACACTCCCCACACACACTCCCCACACACACTCCCCACAGTCACACTCCCCACACACACACTCCCCACACACACTCCCCACAGTCACACTCCCCACACACACTCCCCACACACACACTCCCCACACACACTCCCCACACACACTCCCCACAGTCACACTCCCCACACACACTCCCCACACACACACTCCCCACACACACTCCCCACAGTCACACTCCCCACACACACTCCCCACACACACTCCCCACACACACACTCCCCACACACACTCCCCACACACACTCCCCACACACACTCCCCACAGTCACACTCCCCACACACACTCCCCACACACACACTCCCCACAGTCACACTCCCCACACACACACTCCCCACACACACTCCCCACAGTCACACTCCCCACACACACTCCCCACACACACACTCCCCACACACACTCCCCACACACACACTCCCCACACACACACTCCCCACACACACACTCCCCACAGTCACTCCCCAAACACACACTCCCCACAGTCACACTCCCCACACACACACTCCCCACACACACTCCCCACACACACTCCCCACACACACACTCCCCACACACACTCCCCACACACACTCCCCACACACACTCCCCACAGTCACACTCCCCACACACACTCCCCACACACACACTCCCCACACACACTCCCCACACACACACTCCCCACACACACACTCCCCACAGTCACACTCCCCAAACACACACTCCCCACACACACACTCCCCACACACTCATAGGCCTCGATTTTAACTGACCCGTGGAGTCGGGATTGGAGGCGTGCGGGGGGTTAAAGTCCCGAATTCGGGGGTCCCGACACCATCCCGCCCCCATGCCAGTATCAAAGGAGGCGGGTACCCGCCCCGCACTGGGACCCGCCTACCCGAGGCAGGAAGGGATTAGTGCCAATTAACTGCCAGTTAACAGGCAGTTTTTAGCCTAATCCCTATTTTAAAGCTTGAAGTGTGGGATTCCCGACGGCTCCAAACCACGCCAAGTTAGAGGAGTCGGGCCGTCGGGTTGAAGGACTTGGAGGGGTCGAGGTGTCGGTGTTCAGGTGAGTGATGGGTGCACGAGTGCAAAGGTAAGTGTGTTTGGTGTGTCTAAAGTGTGTAAAGAAGTTTAAATTACCTGTACTTACCTTTACAGCCTTCCTTCCTCTAGGTTTCGGGAGTCCATCATTCAGCCGGCACTGAAAGCAGAATGGCTGTGATCTGTCAAAAGTGACAGCCTGCAGCTTTCTGTGCCGGTGAGATTTCTAACTGAGTCTGTGTAGAAGGACTCAGGTTAGAAGTAAGACTGTCAGTGTTTGACAGCTTCAAACAGCCGTGAAACACTGACATTTCATCTGTCAACACGTCTTGACAGATGAAATTTCAATCTGTGATGTCACCTGTTGCCGGGTGGCCCTTAAATGGCCTGCTGAGCTCGCTGGGCGGGCTCAACAAAGTCAATCAAGTTAAAATCGTGTGGGTTGGCCGCATCTCGATGGAGGTGGGACTACAACCCCAAAAGTTGTAGTCCCGCCTCCTTCCCGACTTCTGAGTGAAAATCACCCCCTTACACTCCCCACACACACATCCCCACAGTCACACTCCCCAAACACACACTCCCCAAACACACACTCCACGGCCCAGAATTGAATTGCCCCTGCCTAGTGGAAACTGGGCGGGGGAGGAGTCAGTTAAAGTAAGGCGGGTCACTAACCCACTCTGACCGTGCTGCCTTCCTAGCGTGCGCTGGATATTAACCTGCTCTTTAGAGCAAGCGAGCGGGACAACAGCAGGAAGGAAGCAGGGTGCGACATGGAATATGCCGATTGGGTCTGATGGTGTCATCAGGACCCGACCTGCAATTTCAACCCGAGGCCTGGGCTGGGGTTCTGATGGCTTCCCCATCAGGCAAACCTGTCGGGAGCCGGATCCTGGGCCAGAAGAGGCTCAGAAGGTAAGTTTTAATACAATAGCAAAATACTGCGGATGCTGGAAATCTGAAATAACAACAGAAAACGCTGGAAAAACTCAGCAGGCCAGGCAGCATCCATGGAGCGAGAAATAGTCAATGGGCTGGATTTTCCTCCAGCAGTCGGGAAGGAGACGGGACTTCAACTTTCGGGTTTTAGTCCCGTCTCCATTGACGTCCGGCCAATCCGCGTGATTTTCCCTTGATTGATCTTGTTGAGCCCACCCAGCGGGCTCAGCAGGCCAATTAAGGGCCACCCGGCAACAGGCGACGTCACAGACTGAAATTTCATCTGTCAAGAGGTCTTGACAGATGAAATATCAGTGTTTCACAGCTGTCTGAAGCTGTCAAACACTGACAGTCTGAGTTCTAACCTGAGTCCTTCTACACAGACTCAGTTAGAACTCTCACCGGCACTGAAAGCTGAAGGCTGTCACTTTTGACAAATCACGGCCATTCTGCTTTAAGTGCCGGCTGAGTGATGGACTCCCGACGGCTAGAGGAAGGAAGGCTGTAAAGGTAAGTACAGGTAATTTAAACTTTTTTACACACTTCAGACACACCAAACACACTTACCTTTGCACTCATGCAGGGCATGTGTTGCATCTCCTGCGCTTGCACGGGAAGGTGCCAGGCGAAGGGGAAGGAGTGTTGGGGGTGATAGAGGAGTGGACCAGGGTGGCGCGGAGGGAGCGGTCCCTTCGGAATGCTGAAAGGGGAGGTGAGGGGAAGATGCGTTTGGTGGTGGGATCACGCTGGAGGTGGTGGAAATGGCGGAGGATGATCCGTTGAATGTGGAGGCTGGTAAGTTTTAATGTTTTATTTAGGGTTTGTTTGTGGGGCGGGAGTTCTCCTCCAGCCCTCTTCGTCCGAGTCTTGGGCCTCCCTTGCATCGGGCAAACCCCCTCCCAATCTTTGACACATCCTCCCCCGCCCTGATCCTGCTGACAGCGTACTCCCCGCCCCTCCCCCCAACGATCTTTCCACAGGCCTAAACCCCCCCCTCCCCAAACTGACGGCCGGGGATCGTTCCTATGGAAACCCCGGCTGCGGCCTCCTGCCACCACATGCCCGCTCCCGCCCCGCTGGTCAGTTTTGGCAATCTGGCCGGGTGTCGGGCGGGACTCTGCAGAGTTTTATTTAAATGAGGCCCTGGCGTTCAGATGGGCAGGGCCTCCAATGCAAGTCCTCGGCCTTGCCGGGTTCGCCACCCGCTACCGGGCTCCCCGCCCACCCATGAAAGTCGCGGCCACAGTCTCGCAATCATACATACACACCAGGACAAGAGCCACAGGGACAGAGGCAGAAGCACAGCTATATACACAGGAACTGAGTGAGAGAACCACAGATGTACACACACTTCCCCCCACACACACACTCCCCCCACACACACACACACACTCCCAAGAGAGAACCATAGCTCCATACTGGGGCAGACAGAGAAAACCGCAGATAAAGCCTGGAAGAGTGAGGGGGTGGGGGGGAGGGGGCGAAGGGAGAGAGAGAGAGAAAGAAAATGTACATTGGGATTGACGGAGATAAAACCAAAAATACACACTGGGAGAAAGTGGTCATTGAAACGTATAAAATTCTGATGGGGCTAGACGGACTGGATGGAGGGAGGATGTTTCCCCTGGTTGCGGGGGGGGGGGTCTAGAATGAGGGGTCACAGTCTCAGGATACGGGGTAGGACATTTAGGACTGAGATGAGGAGTAATTTCTTCACTCAGAGGGTGGTGAACCTGTGGAATTCTCTACCACAGAAGGCGGTGGAGGCCAAGTCACTGAATATATTTAAGAAGGAGATAGATAGATTTCTAGACACAAAAGGCATCAAGGGGTATGAGGAGAGAGTGGGAATATGGTATTGAGATAGAGGATCAGCCATGATCTCATTGAATGGAGGAGCAGGCTTGAAGGGCCGAATGGCCGACTCCTGCTCCTATTTTTCTACGTTTCTATGGTCTGGCTTTTTAATGCCAAGGATAGACTTGGTGTTTGCAAAATACAAACATAGAGAATCTGCATTTTCCTTCAACAAAATGGGCTCTGTCACCCCGGGATGGAGTTTATGGTCTTTCCAGTGGTCATTGTAACATAATCTTGTGCACAGAGTTTATTAATAGGGAGGGCTTACTTCACTGTGTGGCCATTGGAGTCCTCAAATGGCTCCTGTGTCTAGTGAGCAAGTCAGACAAAGGGCAAGGGCTAGCCAGTCATATCACTGAAGTAATCCAATGAATGAGCTTTTTCTCCTCTTTCATCATTTGTGTTATGGGCTTCTTGAACGGCTCAGTGGGCGAATGCACTGACTGAGCCATTTGGACGTCAAAGGTGCCAAACTGGATCCCTGGTCTGTGCTACGTTAGCTGATCTTAGTTGTGGGAGCGGCACCATTGCTTCCAGGCTCCGAGTCTAGAATAAAGAGAAAAATCGGCCAAGGTTCCTGCTCTTGATCACAGGAACACGAGGAAGCCATTGAGCCCCTCGAGCCTGTTCCGCCATTCAATGAGATCATGGCTGATCTGCGACCTAACTCCATAAACCCGCCTTTGCCGCATATCACTTAATACCTTTGGTTAACAAAAATCTATTAATCTCAGATTTAAAATTAACAATTGAGCTAGCATCAATTGACGTCCGTGAAAGAGAGTTGCAAACTTTTACCACCCTTTGTGTGTAGAAGTGTTTCCTAATTTCACCCCTGAAAGGTCTGGCTCTGATTTTTAGACTATGCCCCCTAGTCCTAGACTCCCCAACCAGCGGAAATAGTTTCTCTCTATCTACCCGATCTGTTCCCCTTAATATCATGATCCTGTGACCCCTGCTGGAGTGCACAGGTTTGTGGATGTTGGTTGACGACAGGATTGGTTTTGGCTCCGAGTCTGAAGTTGTCCACAGTTCATTTGCTCACCAACATGCAGTGCCCTGGCTCGCACATTCGCAATGGCTACTGGGTGAGGTACTAAAGGGCTCTTACTGCCTCCGTAACCAAACCCCAGTCTCATTGAACACCTTCAGGAGGGGAAAGAAACGGTTTAAAGGATTTGATTGATAGAGTATTGGGTTAGTAAGAATACACTGATGGAAGAGGCAGTACCTAACAGACAAAACCTTTGGGAAAGGTTAAGGCTCCTTTGTGGTTAAAGCTGATTGAACGGGCCGAGATAGGAGCACCAATATGGAGTTATGGTGCGGTACACGGGTACTCCAGGCACCGAGTGGCAAGAATGCAAGAGAGACAGTCACCCCCGGGTGCCCGAGAGTCTCTGTCTGGGAGCCCAGCAGCTGTGAGGTGTGCATGACCCAGCTATGGGGCGGGGGGTGGGGGGGAAGGGAGGAGGATGATTTAACAAAAGTTGAGCAGAACACTTTTTCATTCATTCCAAAGGTTTTCAAATCATTAAGTTTGGAGTTGATGTTTGAGACGCCAACAGAGGAAACCAACGGCATAATCATTGACAGAGCTCAATGCTCTCGATGAACAATTGAGGATAAATGTCAATTTGTTCAAAAAAAGATCTTGCATTAAAAAGACTTGCATTTCTATAGCGCCTTTCACGACCTCAGGACGTCCCAAAGCACTTTACAGCTTTGAAGTGGAGCCACTGTTGTAATGTAGGAAACGTGGCAGCCTATTTGTGCACAGCAAGCTCCCACAGACAGCAATGTGATAATGACCAGATAATCCGTTTTAATGATGTTGATTGAGGGATAAATATTGGCCCAGGACACCAGGGATAACTCCCCCTGCTCCTCTTCAAAATAGTGCCATGGGATCTTTTCCGTCCACCTGAAGGGGCAGACAGGGCCTCGGTTTAATGTCTCATCCAAAAGACGGCACCTCTGACAGTGCGGCACTCCCTCAGCACTGCACTGGAGTGTCAGCCTAGATTTGTGTGCTCAAGTCTCTGGAGTGGGCCTTGAACCCATGGCCTTCTGACTCAGACGCAAGAGTGCTGCCCACTGAGCCACAGCTGACACCTTTCATACTCATGGGACATCCCAAAGTGCTTCAACAGCCAATACATTACTTTTGCAGTGTGGTCACTGTTGTGAAATAGGGAAATGCGACCAGCAACTTTGAGCACAAGGGCCCACAAACAGCAACGATGTAAATGATCAGCTACTCCCGTTCTTTTTTTGGAGGTCTCAGTTGTGGGATAAATGTTGGCCAGGACACCGGGAGAACTCTCCTGCTCTTGGAATAGTGCCGTAGGATCATTGACGTCCACCTGAACAGGCTGAGGATTAATATTCAAAGAGTAAATGTTAAATTACAAACAAGAGCAGGATACTTTTGTCATATAGGAACATAGGGGTGGGCCATTCAGCCCCTCCAGCCTGATTTAATTAGATCATGGCTGATCTGTACCTCATTTCCATTTACCCACCTTTGCTCCACATCCCCTAATCACTTACCTAACAAAAATCTACCTCAGTTTTCAATTGACCCCCAGCCTCGACAGCTTTTTGAGGGAGTTCCAGATTTCCACTACCCATTGTGTGAAGAAGTGCTTCCTGACATGTCCCAGTATCAGAATCCCAACCGCTTAAATCCATATATGTGCAAAGCTGCCCCTTCCCCAGTGCAATGGCAGATTCCGCACACATGCACACAAATGCTTTTGATACGTGCCTGGACACCACCAGGAGGGCAGAGGACAACTTTGGCAGCACATCTGTCTGTCTCGAGGGCTGGAATGATTGCAGCACGGACCCAAAGAAGTTCTAATAAAGAAAGAAAGACTTGCATTTACACAGCACCTTTCACGTGATTGCAGCACGGACCCAAAGAAGTTCTAATAAAGAAAGAAAGACTTGCATTTACACAGCACCTTTCACGACCACCGGACATCCAAGAACGCTTTACAGGCCAATGAAGAACTTTTTGAAATAACAACAGAAAACGCTGGAACGTTAACTCTGTTTCTCTCTCCACGGATGTTGCCCGGCCTGCTGAGTTTTTCCAGTGTTTTCTGTTGTTATTTCGGATTTCCAGCATCCGCAGTATTTTGCTATCGAAGAACTTTTTGAAGTGTAGTCACTGTTGTAATGTAGGAAATGCGGCAGCCAATTTGCGACAGCAAGCTCCCACAAACAGCAATGTGATAATGACCAGATAGTCTGTTTTAGTGATGTTGATTGAGGGATAAATATCGGCCCCAGGACACCGGGGATAACTCCCCTGCTCTTCTTCGGAATAGTGGCCATGGGATCTTTTACGTCCACCTGAGAGAGCAGGCGGGGGCCTCGGTTTAACGTCTCATCCGAAAGACGGCACCTCCGACAGTGCGGCACTCCCTCAGCACTGTACTGGAGCGTCCGCCTAGATTTTTGTGCTCAAGTCCCTGGAGTGGGACTTGAAGCCACAACGTTCTGACTCAGAGGCGAGGGTGCTGCCAACTGAGCCACGGCTGACACTAAACTAGGGGGGCTGCACTTATGCAGCTGGAAAGGCCCGCTGTTGTGTTCGTGAGGTGCAGGGAATTAAACACAGAATGCGAAAGAATTTGTATTTTTGCATTGTTTTAATGCACAAATAGAATACTATTAAAAGTTCTATAAGCAGGCTTATACTAACCAGCAAACATAAGGCACACGACGGAATGCCATTGTAATGGACATTAATGAGAGAGGGTAACACCCGTCCACATTGAACTGGCTGTTCATAACACTTCATATACAGGACTTTTTTATTTTCCATTACCCAGTTCCTCTGAGTCTGCCCACACATTACAGCTGTACAAAAAAAAAGTCTTAACACTGTTATCTAGAAATAATAAGTAAACAATCCCATCAAGTTGAAAAGAAAAAAGGCATGCTGGTTACAAACGGTCTACAGAAAGTTCCAAATATATATATCTTATTCTTCATTTCAGACTAAAAATTTAAGCAGCAGCAGAATGCTTGATACAGTATTAGTCAGTGTAATACAACTATATAAAAAAATGTAGTGAGGAGTTGTTTATTACTAAAGAATCCTTCAGCAAGTTAGGTTCAAGTACGGTTTTTTTTCTTCTGCAAACTCCCTCAGCATTAATAAACTTCTAACTCTTGCGGTAAGGCTATGATTAAAAAATACAAGACTTTAAATGCTCTCATATATCTTCCCTAGCAATGTACATGCACATGCATGGTCTACCCCATCACGTGTCCAGGTGGTATATTCGCACGCCTGTACGGCTTCGCTCATTGGAGCCCGCGCCGTGTTCCCCCCACAGAACGCTGCTGTCGAGCAACTGAAGAGAAAGACCACTTGCAGCGTCCGTTTCTAGTCACATGGCTCGTGCGTACACTCGTCGACAAGGCGGTACGAGACGAACTCACAGTTTCATAGTTGCACAGTGGTGGATTTCCATCTACCAATTAAATACCTAAAATTACTCCATTTCTGAGTCTTCCTTTTTTTTAAAAAAAAGAAAAAATGTGTTTCATATCTTCTGGTAGCACAAAGTGTTCCGCTTACAGAACACCCAATTTGTCCCTCGCCTATATAATGGCAAATAAATGCTTGCGGTGCAGTTTTCTTAACATCAATATGCACATTCCTCCACAGAATCGTGTCTTCCTGGTAATCGACGTACAATAGTTACTGGTTATTTTGAACAATCTAATACTGCTAGCTTAGATGGCAGTTATTTCCCAAAATACACAAATATAAACCGTAATGTATTAGTACAATCAAAGTACAATTAGTTTAAACATTGGAATAAATGCAGGTTAATTAATACTGATAATATTTTCATCCCGATTTTAATATATGGCTTCAAGAATTGTAAGGGTTTAATTTTTCTTCCCCCAAGAATTATGTACCAACTTTCATAGAATAATCATTTGTTTTAAACATCATTATTTTCCTTCCTAGTCAAATTACTCCCGTTGCACACTTTATACAGACAATGAACTGTAGAAAAAAAAAAGATCTTTTTCAGATAAATAATATTTTCTTCCGGCTATAACCTTGGCTTGTAAAATATTCAAGAAAAACTCTCAGCTGTGTTAGTTATTTAGTAGAAAAGGTCTTTCGAGAAAAAAAATAATTTTTTTTTAAAAAAGGTTCCACATTATTTCAAAAAAACAAGGACCCTAAAATTCATGCCCCTTGAATATATACAAAAAGGTTACTGCAAAGATAAACAGGAACTTGGACAGATAGGAACTTGGCTTTATAAGAAATATTTGTTAACTTTAAAATTTTTAACATCTAGAAGGTTTCCAAAATACACAGATAGTATAAAAATCCAAACAAAAGGACTATAGTCAAGTAATACTTAAGATAAATACATCTGCAAGCAGAATTCAGAATACATCATATATGAGTAAATATATCCAGTACAGCTAAAAAAAACTCCACACTTTTCTTTCTCTTGATTGTCCCTTAAAAACCTCACTTTCACACTCACATACTTAGCGTACAAGTTTCTTGTCAGTTTCCTGGCATGTCTCTCTTGGTTAACCCTTTAGGTACTGAGTTAATAGTTCTGTCAGCAGCGAGGGTGCGGAGGGATTGGACTCGCAGCCTCCCCATCTCCCTGCCACGAGCACCTGGACCTGTGGAGTCCGTTTCACAGTGACGACCGAGAGTAAAGCGCCTGAAAATCAGGTAGCCGCCATTTGCTTCTGTTTGTGTGGGCCCACTGATCATCACTGTCACTTGTAACTGCTGTTTGCCCCTACAAATGGACAAAGTGCGGCTTATTGTTCAGGCTGCTGACCAGCCACCAGTTTTCAGGGCTGGGGCGGGAGCTGTACTTTGGATCATTCCGTAACTTACTCCGACCGATAACCTTTCACCCTGCAGAGGATGCTTGACATTGCCCCACCCCCGGCCCCATTTTCAGGAATGATAGGGAGGCAGGGTGGTGGGTCATGGACTTTTGCACAAGCACTCTGTATTGCTTCATGACTGGCTGACCGAATAAGTACGTGTGTATGTGTGTGTGTCTGGGGTGGGGCAGGTGTGTGTCTGTGTGTGTATGGTTGTGTGTGTGTGTCTGGGCTGGGAGAGGTGTGTGTGTCTGTGTCTGTGTGTGGGATGGAGGAGGTGTGTGTGTGTGTGTGTCTGTGGTGGGGGAGGGGTGTGTGTGTCTGTGGTGGGGGAGGGGTGTGCGTTTGTGTCTGTGTGGGCTGGGGGAGGTGTGTGTGGGATGGAGCAGGTGTGTGTGTGTGTTTGGGCTGGGGGAGGGGTGTGTCTGTGTCTGTGGGGGAGGGGCGTGTCTGTGTCTGTGGTGGAGGAGGTGTGTGTGTCTGTGTGTGTGTGTGTCTGGGCTGGGGGAGGTGTGTGTGTGTGTGTGTGTGTCTGGGATGGAGGAGGTGTGTGTCTGTGTCTGAGCTGGGGGAGGTGTGTGTCTGTGTCTGTGATGGAGGAGATGTGTGTCTGTGTCTGAGCTGGGGGAGGTGTGTGTGTGTGTCTGTGTGTGTGTGGTTGTGTGTGTGTGTGTGTCTGGGCTGGGGGAGGTGTGTGTGTGTGTGTGTGTGTGTGTCTGTGTCTGTGATGGAGGAGGTGTGTGTCTGTGTCTGAGCTGGGGGAGGTGTGTGTGTGTGTCTGTGTGTGTGTGGTTGTGTGTGTGTGTGTGTGTGGGCTGGGAGAGGTGTGTGTGTGAGTCTGTGGTGGGGGCGTGCGCGAGGAACGTTTTAGCTGACTCTTCAGATAACAATAATGTACATTGGCAAATGCTGAACTATCTGGGCACCACAGAGTGGTAGGACACAGGTCTGTGCTGGTGATTCCGCATAGCTGAGATCTCAATCGAAGTGTTAGTTTGTGTGGCAGCAACGAGCCAGAGGTTGGGCATCCTCCTATAGGCGGGTGGGGTGGGGGGGGAGCAACTGAGTCACTCTCCCTCCCGATTAGCAGCTGGCTCAAGAGTGCCATTAGCAGAGGCCTAGGGGGGGCCAGTGTCCTAGTCAGCCAACCAGCCAAGGGAATGGTGCGTGGCCCTGAGGAGATGGGGGAGGGTGGGGGAGTTAATTTACTAAATGAAACCCCGCCACCATCAGATAAAAGCAGTATGTTTTAACCAAGAGACTGACTAGTGTAAAAAGCAGTAAATGTTTGAAATGCACATCTGGCCAGTCAGCATCTGTACACAGAACAGACAGTCCTTGATCAGCACTGGTCTGAAAGATAAAGAGGCATTTTCGCAAGAGAGAAAGGTGGGAGGGGCATGAAAAGGTGAAAGCAAAGCTCATTTATCCGTCAGCCTTCGGTTCTGACGCAGGAAAGATACCCGAAATATTATCCTTTCTCTTTACAGATGCCGACTGACCGACTGTGAATTTCCAGCATTGTTTTACGTCCCCAGCAGTTTTTCCTTTTTTTATTTTACGATTTTAAAGGCTTGTAAGAAGCTGTAAGGCGGCTGCTCCTCTCAGTAAGGCATCGTAACACCGCGCAGAGTAAAGAGGTCACAGTGCGTGCGTTGCGCACTGAAGAAACGGCACGCTGCATTAGAAAAAAAAAAGGCCTTTTAATCTAAACGGTGACAATTAAAATGTATGAGGAGTTCAAGCTTTAAAAAATTGGTATTGGCGAGACCACACCTGGAGCACTGCATACAGTTTTGGTCTCCTTATTTAAGGAAGGATATACTTGCATTGGAGGCAGTTCAGAGACGGTTCACTAGGTTAATTCCAGAGATGAGAGGGTTGACTTATGAAGAAAGGTTGAGCAGGTTGGGCCTATACTCATTGGAATTTAGAAGAATAAGAGGTGATCTTATCGAAACATAAGATACTGAGGGGGCTCGACAGGGTAGATGCAGAGAGGATGTTTCCCCTCGTGGGGAAATCTAGAACTCGGGGAAACAGTTTCAGAATAAAGGGTCGCCCTTTTAGAACTGAGATGAGGAATTTCTTCTCTCAGAGGGTCATAAATCTGTAAAATTCTCTGCCCCAAAGAGCCGTGGAGGCTGGGTCATTAAATACATTTAAGGTGGAGATTAGACAGATTTTTGCAAGATAAGGGGAAGGATTATGGGGAGCGGGCAGGGAAGTGGCTTTGAGCCCAGGATCAGCCATGATCTTATTGAATGGTGCAGCAGGCTCGAGGGGCCAAGTGGCCTCTTCCTGCTCCTATTTCTTATGTTCTTAAAATGCTTAAAAAAATGGAAAAGCCCCGGCCAGGAGCTCTGTGATCCTATTCCCCTTGCGTTTCAGTTCTCTCTTTTTTGCTATTGCTGCAGAATGCACAATGCCGAGGTGCTCATAATAGGTTGGAGGAAATGCTGCTTCATAAGAGCAGGAACGTCAATCCACGTAAAACAAATTGGCCCAGAAATTCAGGTCTCCACGGGTGAGTACGCACGGGGTACTCGCGCGTAGGCCCAACGAAAGTGCCGGTTTTGTGCATGCACTGCGCATGCGCGGGAAACTGGCACTTCCGTTCCCCTGAAAGAAGGGGTTGACAGGTGGAACGTGTGCGCCGGAGAGGCAGCGCGTGCGCATCGAACTTACGGTTTTTTTCCAGGTTTCTCCGGGAGGGTAAGTCTCCAGCAGTTACACATTTAAAAAGCAGGCGCAAGGCCTGCTTTTAACAAGGTAAGTGGTGAATTAATTAAAATTAAAATATTTTTTCCACAGGTTTATTATTTTTAAATACTTTAAAGGTAAGTTTATTTTTAGCCCCGTTAGAAAATGTAATTAACTTTTTCAAAAATTTAAATTATTGTTTAAAATAGTTATTTCATGTAATTTATAGTTATTTTAAAAATGTGATTTAAAAAAAAATGTATTTGAAGTTTTAGTGATGTTTTGGGGCTTATAGTATTTATAGGTTTGACAGCTCTTCCTGTCAAACTTATGAATGAAGCATTCCCTGCTACCATTGGCTCTCCATGGCCCACGTGATCCCAGGGGACGCGTCGAACTAACTGCGCCCCTGGGATACGCAAGCACTGCGCGCCAGCAGTTGGAGCAGGCCCAGGATCGGAATCCCATGCAGGCCCACAGCACAGCGGCCGGCGCGCTAGGTAAGTGCAGGTCGGGGGCTTGCACCCGCGGGAAGCCGCCGACCTGAATTTCTGGGCCAATGGCCCGGATTTTGCAGTAAAAACAACAGTGAGGCTATCAGCACTCACCGTTATTAAAGAGTAAATCGGACGGCAACTTCCAGCGACCGCACGTGCGCAGTTAAACATGGAAATCAGGAAGTTGCTGTGTCCGGGTTGCCCTGCTCCTCCAGAAGCTGCGCTGTAACAGTATCACACCGAGAGAAGTCGGCACTGAAACACATGAAAAGCGTGACGTCGCGGTACTTACCCACTAAACACACCAGAAAAAGTTAGGGCTCGTCTACTCCAGTGTAAGTAAATTTTTAACGGTGTGCTAAGTCTTAATTACTGCCAAACAACCTCTCTGGCACTGAAAATTAACTTTTACAAGTGTGGCATCTCATTCCTTCAGATTTTAATTATTGTTGGAGATTGAAATTTTTTTTTAAATTTAAAGAATTAAAAAAAAAAGTTTTCTTTGTCTCTTTTATCTCTCGCTCTTAATCCCATCTGTCATTCCCTCTCTTTATTTCACTTTCTGTACATGATTTGGCATTGAATTAACTATTCTAACTTGCACTTCCTGGTTTAGACTCTGCGCGCCTCAGTAAGGATTCTTCAATCTGATTGGTTGAGGGGACACACCGTTGCTTTCCCTGCTCACACAGGTCCCAGATCCCCTGTAGAGGGCGGCGCGCTGTTTTTGGATTTCTAATCACAGCAAGCTCCAGTGCAAAAACCCACAGAAAGCCGGTGGACAAGTGCAAGTGTAATGAACAGCTGGCGCCGTTTGTTCGATGCTAACCACAAAATCTGGGCCACAGTTCTGTCCTGCTGGTAAAGTGCAATTATGTGAATCTTGGCGAGTCCCTTGACGGTCACAAGGTGCAGGTGTTGTGCCTGCTTCGGCTAAAGTAAAGGTTGATGGCTTTTCACAGCTTCTCGAATCATAGATTGACTTATTTTCGACTACTTTTTAAAAGAGTGTGACACAGAAATTTACGTGCGAGACCTGAAATGTGAAGAACATGTCTCAAAACTTATACACACACAGCCTAATAAATAACCTTGCGTCTCACTGGAGGTGTGGGGAGTAAATTACACTTCTACAAGTCATGTGATTGATCACTTACATTTCTTTACAACACTAAGCCGTGCATTAATATTGAGTTCCAAAATGTTCTGAGGGTCTCAGTGTTTGTTAATCGCTGTTTGATGTTACCCCAGTATTGCAACCGTTGTGTAACATCCTTACGTATCTGGGACAGTGCCGATACTTTGGGGAAGGGGGACGAGCATGCAACGGTGTCCTGCTGTCTTCATCACTTGGTGGGACAGCCCTACCTGAACTAAGGAGGTGGCAGTGCACTAGGAGAGCGACATACTGTGGTACAACACTAGATCCGTGCTGATTCTCCTCTTTCCCTCCCCTGTCCCCTCTTCATACACATCAATCTCGTTTGTGCGGTCAGGGGGAGAGGTACCTGAGCAAAGACTTCCCTGTGCGGAGGGTGAATCAGAGAGGGCAGTCAGTCCAGGTTGATGTCTTGAACTACTGAGCAGCCAGTCCCGGGAGCAGCATTGGAAAGGAGGTCAACCAGATGCCAGCTTAGAGGAAACATACTTTTGGTTCATGGGAAGGGTGGGACACACAAAAAGTGGAAAACACTTATTTTTAAAATGACAGGACAGAGAAATAACATTTTTAAAAATTGAACTCCAAGGGTAAGTTAATGATATGAGTTACGAAGGCACTTAATGTTCTGCGATTCAATTATCGAAAGGATTTAAAAGTTCTTACAGAAATTCACAGTATAATATTTTGCCACTGCTGGGGACTCAGTTTTTTATGGGATGCCCGTGGAGTTATCTCCAGTTGTGATAATGTGCTGCACTGTACAAAAATATTATTCAGTACTCTTAGAGTTAACCATGCCTCTCTCTCTATTTTCGTGCCTATATTTCAACCTACTCACGGTTCTCTACAATACCAGACACATATTGTCAGTCATCATTGTAATCACTTGCCAATAACCATATTTTATTTTTTTAAACTACTCTAATACTGATGCTTGCCAGCTTTCTTGAAACAAAGAGTGGGGGGGGAGGGGTAGGGAAGGTCAAAGTTCTCACGCCATGTGACACTTCACAGCAAATGGACTTGTATTATTGGCTTAAGGATTAGTAATGGCACAGAAGGGGTTTGGTTTAAAATATCAGCCTCTCAGTCCATTATGTCCCCCCCACCCCCCCTCCCCTCACACTTGCTCGTGGTACAAAGTCTCTGTAAACAAAGAATAGGCAAGGCACCCCATTTAAGGTGCCATTTTAAACTGCGATTGGTAATACTGTTTCTGGTAGTTAATAATACTATAAATACAACCTGGAAATATACACATACACAGGAAAGAGTCACATTCTACCAAGTTAAGGCCTATTAGTTTGCTGTTTAGAGCGAGATTTTGGTGAATTCTTCTTTCGGCTGATGTGGTCCGAGGACTCTTTGAAGCGGTGGTGGGAGAGGGAGGCAGGCGGGCAGAGGGTTGGGGGGGGGGGGTGCTGGTGGTGGTTACAAGGGGGCCGGCACGCCACTCACTGCACCCGGCGACAGTAGTAGCCCAGAACTTTGCACTTCTCGCACAGATGCTGGGGATGTTCTTTGCTCTGATCTGACACGTCCAGGCCGTCAGGCTTCTCCAAGGGCCTCTGGAAAAGGAGGAGGAGAACGTACAAATTAAAAAAAAAAACACGAATGATGACTAAACACGCACAAACTACACCGTGACCCAAGAAACCTGTCGTCATGTCACATACATAGAAACAGAGAAACATAGAAACATAGAAGATAGGAGCAGGAGTAGGCAATTCGGCCCCTCGAGCCTGCTCCGCCATTCAATGAGATCATGGCTGATCATCCAAATTCAGTACCCTGTCCCTGCTTTCTCCCCATATCCCTTGATCCCTTTAGCCTCAAGAAATATATCCAACTCCTTCTTGAATATATTTAATGAATTGGCCTCTACTGCCTTCTGTGGTAGAGAATTCCACAGGTTCACCACTCTCTGGGTGAAGAAATTCCTCCTCATTTCTGTCCTAAATGGCTTAGCCCTTATCCTTAGACTGTGACCCCTGGTTCTGGACTCCCCGACCATCGGGAACATCCTTCCTGCATCTAGTCTGTCTAGTCCTGTTAGAATTTTATAAGTTTCAATGAGATCCCCTCTCATTCTTCTAAACTCCAGCGAGTATAAGCCCAATCGACCCAATCTCTCCTCATACATCATTCCTGCCATCCCAGGTATCAGCCTGGTGAATCTTCGCTGAACTCCTTCCATGGCAAGAACATCCTTCCTCAGATAAGGCGACCAAAACTGCACACAATACTCAAGTTGTGGTCTCACCAAGGCCCTGTACAACTGCAGCAAGACATCCTTGTTCCTGTACTCAAACCCTCTCGCTACGAAGGCCAACATACCATTTGCCTTCTTAACCGCCTGCTGCACCTGCATGCTTACCTTCAGCGACTGGTGGACAAGGACACCCAGGTCTCATTGCACTTCCCCTTCTCCCAATCTATTGCCATTCAGATAATAATCTGCCTTCCTGTTTTTGACACCAAAGTGGATAACCTCGCATTTATCCACGTTATATTGCATCTGCCATGCATCTGCCCAATCACCCAACCTGTCCAAATCATCCTGGAGTTTCTCGGCATCCTCCTCACAGCACACACGCCCACCCAACTTTGTGAGATCATTTTCGTAAAATATGATTTGTCCATCCAGCAAGTATTTTAGCTTACAAGATGTAATGGCTGCTTTCTTTTATTTAGATCAGGGGTTCCTAAACTGTGGTACGCCTATCCCGGGGGTACGCAAGACATCTCTGAGGGGTACGCGGGAGAAATTGTCTTGTGGTGGATTTTATTCATTAATTATTTTATTTATCTGTTGATTGCATTTTTATAATAGGCCACTCGGATGAAGCTTTGAAACTCTGTGGGAATTTGTTATATAAAGTAGTTGATTTACTTCAAGATGTACCAATGAGAACACAGATACACAGAGACGATGACGTACAGAGCCCTCGCTTCCAAGGGGAGGAAATCTGCTGCCCTTACCCGGTCTGGCCGGTATGTGACTCCAGACCCACAGCGAAGTGGCTGTCTGTTAGCTGCCCTCTGAAATGGCCCAGCAAACCACTCAGTTGTACCAAAACGCTTTGTACAATGCTTGGGGCATTCAAGGGGTTAAAATATTAAACCTGTATGCTGGTAGGGGTACACGGGCAGTTGGTAGATCTGGAAAGGGGTACACAATAAGTAACGTTTGGGAAGCTCTGGGCTAGATTTTGCCAATGGGGAGCTTTTGGAGGCGGGACTCCCACTTGTCGGGTTTCAGTCCCGCCTCTATCAACTTCTAGCCAACCCACGCTATTTTCCCTTGATTGACCTTGTTAAGCCCGCCTAGCAGGCTTAGCAGGTCAATTAAGGGAAAGCCGGTTACATAGAACATCAGCGTATGACGTTTCATCTGTCAAAAATTTTTGACAGATGAATTGTCATCGTTTGACAGCTCTGTGAAACTGTCAAACTCTGACATTCTCTGTAGTTTGATGAGTTCTTGAATTCAAGACTCATCAAACCTCTTTATTTAGAAGAAATTAGATGGTTGCTGCATTGGAGAATTCAACGGCCATCTGTCATCTCTGCCGTGGAGGTGCGAGACTCTCCGCATACCCACCGACTGAAGCCTGCAGGAAGAAACAAAGGTAAGTAAACTTTTACTAACACTGACGAAGGGTCATCGACCGGAAACATTAACTCTGTTTCTCTCTCCACAGATGCTGTCTGACCTGCTGCGTATTTCCAGCATTTTCTGTTTTTATTTTATTAACACTTTCCACTTACCTCACATACTCACCCCTCCACACTTGCACCCATCACTTACCTTTGCAGCGCACTTTTGCACTCCCCCCCTGACCCCCGCAGACCCACTGCTCGCCTCGGTGACCCTGGCGGGGTTCGGAGCCTTTGGGAAGTCCACACTTGTGTGGGAAAAATGGGGATAATCCTCTTATCTGCCTGTTAACAGGCAGCTAAGTGGCACTAATCCCCTTCCCGCTTCCAAGGAGACGGGACCCGGCGCGGGTCGGCTACCCGCCTCCTGGCAAGATGGCATGGAGGCGGGTTGGGGGTGGATTTGGCACCCGCCCCCAGATTCTGCCATTTTCCCAGCAGTCCCGCCTCCAAATCTGCCTCCCCAGGGCTGGCAGGATTGTGCCCTCTGATTTAGATTTTTTTTTAAGCCAATTGCCCCCTTTTGATGCCCCATTGCAGCTTCTAAGTCCCTTTTTCTTGAATGAGTCTCCACTGATCCACCACCGCAGCTCCTGAGCTATCGCTTGCCAGGGCAATATTCTCAATGCAGACCGACCTCAGTCACAATCTATGTAAATAGTCCTTTTCACACCACTGTAAGTAAGTAGGAACAAGAAAAAGTCCATTCAGTCCATCTAACTTGCCCTTGACCTTGTTAAGGTCCATGACCATGGCAGCTGGGGAATTTAAATTCAATTAATAAAATAAATCTGGAATTAGAAAAGCTAGTATTAGTAATGGTGACCATGAAACTGTCGGACTGTCGTAAAAACTCATCTGGTTCACTAATGTCCTTTAGGGAAGTATAGTAATCTGGGATGTTATGATTAAGGTTATCCACCAGGTGGTGCT
The DNA here is from genome assembly GCF_052327205.1 of Somniosus microcephalus. Classification (NCBI taxonomy): domain Eukaryota; kingdom Metazoa; phylum Chordata; class Chondrichthyes; order Squaliformes; family Somniosidae; genus Somniosus; species Somniosus microcephalus. Next base: position 34,298,574 of record NC_141015.1, on the reverse strand, counting down.
GTAGCCAATGCTGCTGCTAAGGTCAGAGGTTTGCTTCCTGTTAAGGTCAGAGGTTTGCTTCCTGTCAAGGTCAGCAAAGGTGAAATGCCAGGATGCAGGTATGATGTTTGTTACTCTGTTTGTTAATAAAGTACTCGTGCTAATTCTACGATATCGCCTCTTCGAGTCCTGGTCTCACTACATGGATTTATCACAGGAAGGAAATCTGCCGCCTTTACCCGGTCTGGCCGATATGCATCTCCAGACCCATAGCACTGTGGTTGACTCTTAACTGTCCTCTGAAATGGCCGAGCAAGCCACTCAGTTGTACCAAACCACTACGACAAAGTCAGAACTGTGGGAGTACCTTCACCGCACGGACTGCAGTGGTTCAAGAAGGAGGCTCACCACCACCTTCTCAAGGGCAACTAGGGATGGACAATAAATGCTGGCCTTGCCAGCGATGCCCACATCCCATGAAAGAATAAATTAAAAAAAAAACTCTACAGGGCTCACTCCTGCCGCGGTACCAAGCAGCTATTTGATACATTTAAAGGGAAGCTAGATAAGTACGCGAGGGAGAAAGGAATATGCTGATGGGGGAGATGAAGTAGAGTGGGAGGAGGCTTGTGTGGAGAATAAACACTGGCATAGACCAGTTGGGCCTTATGACCTGTTTCTGTGCTATAAATGCTATGTAAAGCTATCCCTCTTAAAGGCTGACTGATGGGCCTTGTACGTGTGTAGGCCAGTATTCTAGATTGTACAAAATATAAGGGTAACTTCACTGATCCTCACTCACAATGACAAGCCTTGCCCGACAGCAGCACTGGTTGGAGATAGATGGTGCAATCTTGCCAGCCCCGGGGAGGCAGGTTTGGAGGCGGGACTGCCGGGAAAATGGCAGAATCTGGGGGCAGGTACCCATCCCGCCCCCAACCTGCCTCCGTGCCATCTTCCCAGGAGGCGGGTAGCCGACCCGCGCTGGGTCCCGTCTCCTGGAGGCGAAAAGGGAATTACAACAACTTAACTGCCTGTTAACAGGTAGTTAACAGGCAGATAAGAGGATTATCCCCATTTTACCCACACAAGTGTGGGCTTCTTGAAGGCTGCGAACCCTGCCAGGGTCAGCGAGGCGAGCAGTGGGTCTGCGGGGGTCGGAGGGGTGCAAAAGTCCGCTGTGAAGGTGAGTGATGGGTGCAAATGTGGAGAGGTGAGTATGTGAAGTGAGTGGACAGTGATAGAAAATGTTTACTTACCTTTGTTTCTTCCTGCAGGTTTCAACAGTTGGGGATACGGAGAGTCTCACATCTCACCGGCAGAGATGACAGATGGCTGCTGCATTCTCCGATGCAACAACCATCTAATTTCTGCTCACAAAAGAGGTTTGATGAGTCTTGAATACAAGGACTCATCAAACAACATAGAATGTCAGTGTTAGACAGCTTCACAGCGTCATACGCTGATGTTCTCTGTAACCGGTTTAATTGGCCTGCTAAGCCTGCTGAGCGGGCTTAACAAGGTCAATCAAGGGAAAATAGCGTGGGTTGGCCACAAGTCAATGGAGGCGGGACTAAAACCCGACAAGCAGCAGTCCCGCCTCCAACGTGCCCCCATTGACAAAATCGCCCCCAGAGTTACAGATGATTCCCCAATCTGTGCCCTCATCGAGCAAGGCATTGGCGAATTTATAGTGAGATGGAGTCATTTCGGATACTGACTGGATTTACTTTGCTCATACAAGTGGAAGTGTAGTTAACGTGTGAAGGAATAAGCCATATAACCTATTCAGAAAAATACACCATTCTATGAAAGAATTCTGGCCTTACTAAAACATGACAAACTGGGTTTGGAAATCTGGAAGCCTCAACAATCTAAAGCTGTTACAGCATTCTGGTAATAGAGATAAGATAGTTGTTGACACTGAATCAATAACCTTATTGAAACAGAAGGTTAAAGGCTCCTGACAGTCTGAATCTTTGGGGACAAACAATAGTTCACCCTGTTAAGGTGTTCTAATTTACACTTTGTAAAAAGGCACAAACAGAAGGGCTTAGCAAAAATGTCATCAAATGAAATGCACCTGCTGTTACACCGTTTTTTAAGGTAAGCTTTGAACACCTAGAGGAGAGACACAAGTCTGTATTGCTACCAGCTGAGGTGACTGTAAGAATAGCAGGGGTCAGCAGAAAAATAACTAGAGATAATTAGCTTACATCAGCAGAAAACCTTAAAGGAAATACCACTGAAAAAGGGTATAAATATTGAACTTTCAAATGGGATAATAGATTTGCTGTAAAGGGTCAAACTGATTCTCAAGCTTCAGAGGCTAGCTCAGTAAGTCTACAACTCTTTGTACTTTGGGGATCAAGGTAATGTATTTGATTTTGGTGGATATCCTGAATAAGACTAAGAACTGTAAAACTGTAGTGAAGTTAAGATTTGAGAATAGGATCTCTGATAATAAGATTGTAAAGCTTTCTCTTTTTGGAACTGTTAATCTTGCGATTGAATCACCAACTGTAAATTACATGCCGGTTCTTTAATAAATCTATATTTTTTTAGAATTGTCTCACATAATACTTCTGTATCAAACTCGCGAACTCAATCTCTGTACGCTCTTTGGTGAGGAGTTGCAGAAATCTGGGGGAGTTTTCCGGGCCCTCATAATATCCAGAACGTTACAGTCTAGCTAAACTTATTAAAAGTGCTATCTGGACATTTTCAGGTTGTTCCTTTCCTTTAGGGAGAGATAGTCCGGATCTTTAGACCCAATTAAGCGTCTTTAGGATTCGGCTACCTCAAACTTTAGTTGAAAGTGAACGTCTGAGGAATACGCCTGATCCAGGATAGCCCTAAAGGGGCTAGGACTAGTAATGATCCCTTCAAGTGCAGTGAACTTGTACATCGAGACCCCTTCCAAATACAGTACTGCCATCAATGGAGCTTTAGAAATTCACCGACGGAGACATATATCGACCTGAGTGCGAGTGACAGGCAAGTTAAACCCAGACCAATCAATTTTCCTATTCTTAGGCATCTTCTCCCATCCTATAGGTAGCCAGTTGTCAACTGTCCATCATCACAGTCCCATAAACTGACATGTACGCAGATATCTGCAAAGTTCAACCCTTGTATTTCACGTGGGGCTGCGCATGGAAAATGAAAACATCACACGTGAACTCGCGGAATGGGATCGGCGGTTGCTGGTGACTACAGTTTGGAGGAGAAAACACCTTCAGAAAAGAGTGCAGAAAATGATTGGCCTTTTAGAGTCTCCCTGAAAACTATTTACAGTGGAAAAACGTGTGTTTTTTTTGGAAACATGTCTCTGCCGCGACACTTTCTATAGAAAAAAAACCCACACAATTTCTTTTTGCAATACTGTTGGAAATCTGAAATAACAACAGGAAAATGCTGGAAACACTCAGCAGGTCAGGCAGCATCGAGGAGCGAGAAACAGCCAATGTTTCCGGTCGCCCGAAACGTCGACTCTGTTTCTCGCTCCTCGATGCTGCCTGACCTGCTGAGTGTTTCCAGCGTTTCCTGTTGTTATTTCTTTTTGCACGATGGCGGTTCAGCAATTCAACTATAGCTTTCACAGAACAACTCAAACATCCAAATTGCAACAGCTGTGTGGCTAAGGCCAGCTGATGAATCATCTATCGCTGCTCCGCGCAGCAGTATTCCCAGAATAAGACTTCATTTTGCCTGAAAGACCAGATGTTCTAGTGTTTTTCAGTACAGCAGGCCATTTTAACGTCAAGTGTGTGGATACTTGGATCTGTTTACTGTTGATTTTCATTGCATGCTACAATCAAGCAGTGTAATCAGAGAACATAAGAAATAGGAGCAGGAGTAGGCCATTCGGTCCCTCGAGCCTGCTCCGCCATTCAATAAGATCATGGCTGATCTGATCTTGGCCTCAACTCCACTTCCCTGCCCGCTCCCCATAACCCTTGACTTAGCACAAATATCTGTCTATCTCCGCCTTGAATATATTCACTGACTCCGCCTCCACAGCTCTCTGGGGTAGAGAATTCCAAAAATTCACAACCCTCAGAGAAGAAATTCCTCCTCATCTCCGTCTTAAATGGGCGACCCCTTATTCTGAAACTGTGCCCCCTCGTTCTAGATTCCCCCACGAGGGGAAACATCCTCTCAGTATCTACCCTGTCAAGCCCCCTTGTTTCAATAAGATCACCTCCCATTCTCCTAAACTCCAATGAGTATCGGCCCAGCCTGCTCAACCTTTCCCCAAAAGACATCCCTTTCATCTCAGGAATCAACCTCGTGAACCTTCTCTGAACAGCCTCCAATGCAAAAGTGGTACCATGGCCTTGTAACATACAAGATATCTTATGGGCTGTCGAAATCAAGGTGTGCAGAGTGATATAATGATGCCACTGTATCGCTCTCTATATTTACATCTGTATATCTTGCATCTAACATACGTCTGTCACACTGCAGATGACTCATTCCAAATGTCACACTTTGTTGCAGGGGAAAAACCACCTTAAATAAAAAGCCAGTCGTGGACTGAAGCTGGAAATTTACACGAACCTTTCAATTGGCAAATGTGCTCGCCGAACAGCAATTAAACTCTGACTGACCTCACCCCAGTGTTTACTTAGCAGCAATTAGACTTTGTAACGTTAAAGAGACTGACGTAAGAAAACTACTAGGCACTTGGTCGAAGCATTAAACAAAGCTTTAATCAACTGTTTTACAACATGGAGGTCTAATTGTGTCCTTCACTAGTTCCTGTTAAGAATGTCCTGCGCAAGCTGGGCCCGTGCCCGAGTATTTATACTCTCCTTGGACAGCGCCACCCATAGGCCACTCAGTATTATTTCATAAGTCTTTCTTTCATGAATGACTGATTCATGTCAGAGACATTGGGCCGTGTTTTGCGACCGCTACGGATGCGTACGAGGTGCGTACGCGCCCGTCGGAGCCGCGCAAGTTCCGGGTCTAGGCGTGCGAAGCGCATGCGCTAAAACCCTAAACTTGCGATCTGTCAAGAACCCGCTTGACAGATCTTCCGCATCCCCGGGAGATGGGCTCCTGCGGGTGGAGAGTTGCGCTATTTGCCCAACTTCTGCCGCTGAATGCCTGTGAAATTCATATACCTGGTAAAAGCGTAAGACCTGCTTTTACCAGCATAAGAGTTTTAAAAAATAGAAAAATAAAATTTTATCACTCATTTATACATTAAAAACCCTGTCCAATAAGGTAAGTTTATTTTTAGCCCCGTTAAAACATATTTTTTTAAATTAAATTTTTGTTTAAAATATTTAATTAAATGGCATTTTAATTAACTTTAATATGTAATTAAAAAAAAATTATTTCATGTGTTGGTGTATTTTTTAAGTGATCCCCATTCATACTTATGGAGATTCCGTACGTACGCAACTCCCAAATAGTATGAATGGGGAATTCCCTTCTTTGATTGGCTGGGCCGGGCCACATTATTCCAGGGGCGCTTGCGAACCGCCTGCGCCCCTGGGATACGTGGGGCTCTGCCCGCGCGGACCCGGAGAGGCCCAGGATCGCGAGTCTCCATACCTCCTGGGCCACCAGGTAAACGCGTAGATTATTTACAGGTCGGAAGCATCCGCCCGCAGGAAGCCTCCGATCGCACATTTTGGGCCATTGCTTTGTCAGCACAGTAATACATGGTGCATTACACAGTACAATACTCTGGTCCTCATTAAACAGCACATCGCCCAATTTTGTGTAAGCAACAATACAATGAGATTTGCTAGTGTTAATGAAAAAACAAATGACACTGCCATCCCTCAAAAGGGAAAGGCTTGCTATCTCCGATGGTTTAACAGATTAAGACAGCAGCTGAACCATATGAACCAGGAAGGCCTCAGATCCGATTCCTCCAGATCCAATTCCCCCATCTGTACTGAGCTAGCTGGGGCAGTGGTAGGGGCACTCCAGGTGGGTTAGACAGGGGGGAGGGGGGGGCTATAGAAATGGGCAGGGCTCCAACACTTGATACCTGATGTAAGAAAACTACTAGGCACTTGGTCTAAGCGTTAAACAAAGCTTTAATCAACTGTTTTACAACATGGAGGTCTAGTTGTGTCCTTTGCTAGTTCCTGTTAAGAATGTCCTGCGCAAGCTGGGCCCGTGCCCGAGTATTTATACTCTCCCTGGACAGCGCCACCCGCAGGCCGCTCAGTATTATTTCATAAGTCTTTCTTTCATGAATGACTGATTCATGTCAATACCTATCCAGGGCCTTCTGCTGGAGTTGGACATTGGATCAGGACAAGATCAGCCTTGGCTGTGAGGCCCTCATGTTGTTGAAATAGTTTACGGCCAAGGCTCATGCATGAACAAAAAAGCAACGTAGGTGAGGTACCAGAAGGCGAGCTGTGCAATTGGAACAGTGGACCAGCCAGCGGTCAGCTCCTTCAGGAGAGAAAGGAAAGACTTGCATTTATATAGCATCTTTCATGCTGAAATATCAGCGTGGTGTTTTCACATATTTAAAATGAAGAGTCAAGTTTTAATGAAATCTGGAAATAGCAGTGGGGCCATCCATTCAGAAATGGCCGGGACTGAGGTGACATATCCGGACAGTTAATTGTGTACAAGCCAGTGGTTTATATTTGGCACATGGGACAATAATGATGGGGGCTGACATTAAATGAAATGGACAAGAAATTGAGTAGGGAATTTTCAGTCAGATGGAAATACACATGTTTACCAATGACTCTTTTACTTGGAGCAGTGCCCTGTATATACTCACCAAGTTGGGCTGGATTGTGCCTAATGTAAACTCGTATGGCAATCCAACCTCAACTGATCCTTTCAGCCTCCAATAATCCACATGCACAATGACCAGATAATCTGTTTTTTAGTGATGTTGATTGAGGGATAAATATCAGCCAGAAACACTGGGGAGAACTCCCCTGCTCTTCTTCGAAATAGTGCCATGGGATCTTATACATCCACCTGAGAGAGCAGATGGGGCCTCGGTTTAACGTCTCATCTGAAAGACGGCACCTCCGACAGTGCAGCACTCCCTTAGCACTGCACTGGAGAGTCAGCTGAGATTTTTTTGCTCAAGTCCCTGGAGTGGGACTTGAACCCACAACCTTCTGACTCAGAGACAAAGGTGCTGCCCACTGAGCCACGGCTAAAATTGGTAGAAGGAGAAGAATAAAAGAAGGACTCATACCACAGCACTGCACTGCCAGCTAAAATAGGGGCTCTAAAACCAAGCCTTCACGGCACAGCGAGCAGGGAAAGGACAGAAACTCCCAACCTCGCATTAAAAAACACAAAACAAGGCAACTTAACATAGAAACATAGAAACATAGAAGATAGGAGCAGGAGTAGGCCATTCGGCCCCTCGAGCCTGCTCCGCCATTCAATGCGATCATGGCTGATCATCCAAATTCAGTACCTGGTCCCTGCTTTCTCCTCATATCCCTTGATCCCTTTAGCCTTAAGAAATATATCCAACTCCTTCTTGAATATATTTAATGTATTGGCCTCTACTGCCTTCTGTGGTAGAGAATTCCACAGGTTCACCACTCTCTGGGTAAAGAAATTCCTCCTCATTTCTGTCCTAAATGGCTTACCCCTTCTCCTTAGACTGTGACCCCTGGTTCTGGACTCCCCCGCCATCGGGAACATCCTCCCTGCACCTAGTCTGTCCAGTCCTGTCAGAATTTTATAAGTTTCAATGAGGTCCCCTCTCATTCTTCTAAACTTGGCCACTCTCATCTGAGAATCAATGCAACATGTTTACGAATGACTCTTTTACTTGGAGCAGTGCCTTGTATATACTCACCAAGTTGGACTGGATTGTGACTAATGTAAACTCGTATGACAATCCAATCTCAACTGACCCTTTTCAGCCCCCAATAATCCACTTTCTCAATGTCTGAAAAGATTCATCCCCACAACAAGCTGGACTAGTATCAAGGTTAAGGGTGAATCCCACGTATGTTCCTTTAATTTACGGGCACTCTGTCTCTTAGCCACTTGGCTCACTTCCTCGAATGTATTTGTGTATTTCCATCTGACTGAGAATTCCATACGCAATTCATTGTCCATTTCATTCCATCTCGGCCGCCACCATTATTGTCCCATGTGCCAAATATAAGCCACTGGCTTGTACACAATTACCTCAGCCTCTGCCATTTCTGAATGGATGGCCCCACTGCTACTTCCAGATGGAATTAAAGCTTGACTTTTCATTGTAAATATGTGAAAACTGGAAACATCAGCACCACACTGGAATTTCACGTTCAATGCACTAGTTTCTGTTTTTCTAAAACCAATTCTTAATGTAACGTTCGTTGTTCACCACTTGTGGATATCTGGATGTCAGGCAGCTTCACAAGGAGTCCGATTAAGCCTCAGTAACAAATGCATACTTGCAGCTCAAATTCAGATTTTGGGCAATTATCCCTTGCAAGTACATGCTCGTCCCTCAGCTCCTCGCCAGTACATGCTCGTCCCTCAGCTCCTTGCAAGTACATGCTCATCCCTCAGCTCCTCGCAAGTACATGCTCGTCCCTCAGCTGATAGTTTAGATCACAAATCGTGTTTGTCTTAACTGAAGTCAAAAGCTTTTTGTCAAGGGCCATAGTTCCAATCAGTCTCTTGCCAAAACATCTTAAACCGCAGCGTGATGGGGCATGGGTTGGGTGTTGCAATAGGGGACACCCATGGAGTGACGGGTTGGGTGTTGCAAAGGGAGCACCCAGCGAGTGATGGGTCTGCGTGTTATCCTGCATGTAAATGAACCATACAGACCACTAAGGCTCCAGGTTCAACCCCTGGTCTTTCAGGCTGGCACAAGGAGTGTGCGGCATGGCTCAGTGGGTAGCACTCTTGCCTCGGAGTCAGAAGGTTGTGGGTTCAAACCCCACTCCAGCACAAAATCTAGGCTGACACTTCAGTACAGTACTGAGGGAGTGCTGCACTGTTGGAGGTGCTGCCTTTCAGACGAGATGTTAAACCGAGGCCCTGGCTGGCCTCTCAGGTGGATGTAAAAGATCCCATGGCTACTATTTCAAAGAAGAGCAGGGGAGTCCTGGGCCAATATTTATCCCTCAATCAACATCACTAAAAACTCGATGATCTGGTCATTATCACATTGCTGTTTGTGGGAGCTTGCTGTGCGCAAATTGGCTGCCGCGTTTCTCTACATTACAACAGTGGCCACACTTCAAAAAAGTAATTCACTGGCTGTAAAGAGCTTTGGGATGTCCTGAGGTCGTGAAACGACCCCAGGTTAGGGAGAAGAAAATAGGCTGGGGTTCCCTGCTGGAATTGCATGTGTGCGTGCAGCTTATGTGAGGCCGGGATCAGGGTGGCCTGCGACGGCCCCCGTGGTCGAGAAGCCTGCCGACGGCCACCGTCGAGGCTCACCCCTTTGAAGAGTGGCCACTTGGGGTGAGGTGGCTAACTGAAGCCCGCACAAAAAGTTCTGTCAGTTTAAAAATAAAAATCATGGCCTAGCTGCAAGATTTTATAAAATGCGAAAAGCTCAGTGAAATTTTTTTAACAAGGCTCTGGAGCCCTAAGTGGAAAAAAGTTACCGTGGAATGGAATATTACCCAGAACGTTTCTGACGAAGGTGAAGGGCGAAGGGGGAAGGCCCTGAGAATCATCAAAGACGCGAGCCACCCCAGCCACAACCTCTTCGCCCTGTTCCCGTCCGGTAAGAGATATCGAAGCATACGGTCTCGTACCAGCAGGTTTTGAAACAGCTTCTACCCCCAGGCCATAAGACTCATGAACGAATAATTTATTATTATTTATTACTGTTGTTTTATTTATTATTACAGGTAGACTACTTTTTATCCGAACTTCCGAAAACCGAAACCCTCTAAAAACCGAAGGTTTTTTCGTTCAGCGTAAGTCGTGCGCACGACATGACCAGAGTGGCGCATGACCCCGACCCCCGCCGACGACCCCCCGCGGACCCCCCCCGCCGACGCCGACCCCCCCGCGGACCCCCGTCGACCCCGACTCCCGCCGACCCCCCCCCGCGGACCCCCCCGCGGACCCCCGCCGACCCCGACTCCCGCCGACCCCCCCGCCGACCCCCGACTCCCGCCGACCCCCCGCCGACCCCCGCCGACCCCGACCCCCGCCGACCCCCACCGCCGACCCTGACGACCCCCACCCCGACCCCCCGCCGACCCCCCCGCGGACCCCCGCCGACTCACCCCCGACAAATTTCCCAGTCTTATAAAATACCTTCCAAAATCCGAAATTTTCCAAAAACCGAAACACGGCTGGTCCCGAGGTTTTCGGATAAAGGATAGTCTACCTGTACTGTATTTCTATTAGTATTTTTATCACTGCTATGCCATATTTATTCCAATGTTGGGAGGACTCGTAAAAATCAACATTTCATTGTGCAGTACACATGTCTGCTGCATATATGACAAATAAAATTGAATTGAATTGAATTGAATTGAAGTGAATTGAACCAATGTCACCTCTGTGCCTCTCCCCCACCACCCTTACCAAACGCAATATCACAAGCTGAACCTCTTCACAACACAACAACAGCTGGTTTCCAAAACCTGGCTGAAGATTGAGTTCTTCAGTAAAAGGCTGGAATTTGAAATCCATTTAAGTCACTCCCGTCTTAAATTGTAGCTTTTCTTTAAGGCACAACATGCTGCTGTAACCATGGTTACCGCTGGGCCCTTTTGAGCTGCACAGACATTTTTCAGTGTTTCCGATTTCATTGAATCCAGTTTTCCAGCTTTTCAGTTGCTGTCCGATGGGTATTGGCTGTCATCCAACCAAATCTGAACTCAGGTCAGAAGGATAAATGGGGAGTTTGCTATCCCCTTGCACTGCTCAGTCTCCATCGCTTCTTTAACGATGATATAATAGGCAAAGGTCTTGTTTTTGTTCCATACAAAATGCTGAATTAATTTCAATGAAAAATCAGCTCTAATAAGTCCCATTAGTCACACTTGTCTGTCTGTAGATTGTGTGTGTGAGCAGCTTGATCCCCATAGTTATACTGCGCACTTGGCAATGTTGCTTCCTGGGTTAGTGGGCTTTTCACTCAGGTGACAATGCACTGGTTGACAGGATCCTTTAAATAAATGAGGCAGAGGAGAGACTCGAGCACAAAAATCTAGGCTGACACCCCAGTGCAATGCCGAGGGAGTGCTGCACTGTCGGAGGTGCTGTCTTTCGGATGAGACGTTAAACCGAGGCCCCGCCTGCCCTCTCAGGTGGATGTAAAAGATCTCATGGCCACTATTTCGAAGAAGAGCAGGGGAATTCTCCCCGGTGTCCTGGCCAATATTTATCCCTCAACCAACATCACTAATGATCATCTGATCATTATCACATTGCTGTTTGTGGGAGCTTGCTGTGCGCAAATTGGTTGCCGCGTTTCCTACATTACAACAGTGACTACACTTCAAAAAAAGTACTTCATTGGCTGTAAAGCGCTTTGGGACGTCCTGAGGTCGTGAAAGGCGCGATAGAAATGCAAGTCTTTCTTTCTTAGATGTAACTCTAATAACCTGAGTGTCTAGGCCATCGGATCCAGGGCCAATCTGGGATCAGCTTGCTGGGAAAAGCTTTAATTTCATTCCAATTAATCTCTAGTTGGTTAATTAAGTTCCTAAACTTTGGGATTTGCCCTTGAATTTCAGGTGGCCGTTCAGCAAGTGTGTTTAACCGCTCAGCTTTACCCAAAGCGGGCTGGCTGATGACTCCCTCCTTCTTGAGATAGCCAGTATGGACACTGTTATAAATCTCATCATCAAGAAACTACTTATGAAATAATGCTGGACGGCCAGCTGGTGGCGCCGTCCAAGGAGTATAAATACTCGGGCGTCGGCGTCACACTTCATCTAGAGCCATCCTTTGTTTCTTAACCTGTCCCATTACCATCTCCCCTTCCTTGAATATCTCTGAATGTCTCTTAATCTCTCCTGCCTTCTATCCTATCACAGACCGTCTCTTTTGTTCTTTCATCCCCTCCCCCATTTCCCAGCCCCTAAACCTGCTTAAAAATCTGTTCCATTTCCTGCTTTTTTCCAGTTCTGACGAAAGGTCATCGACCTGAAACGTTAACTCTGTTTCTCTCTTCACGGATGCTGCCTGACCTGCTGAGCATCTCCAGCATTTTCTGTTTTTATTGGTAGTCCCTATTGACATGAATCAGTCATTCATGAAAGAAAGACTTATGAAATAATACGGAGCGGCCTACGGGTGGCGATGTCCAGGGACAGTATAAATACTCGGGCATGGGCCCAGCTTGCGCAGGACATTCTTAACAGAAACTAGTGAAGGACACAACTAGACCTCCATGTTGTAAAACAGTTGACTAAAGGCTTGTTTAACGCTTAGACCAAGTGCCTAGTAGTTTTCTTACGTCATCTATTGTTGTTTCCTAGCCAATCTTCCTAGCATCAATTGTAGTTGTTACTCAAGGCAATAATATCTCATAAATGGGGGAAATTGGAACCATCAGCAGATTATGATTGACAGACGACAACCAAAAGAAAATCTTCACGCCCTTGCAATGTACATCTGTCCAAAGGACCTCCTGCATGCTCCATTCCAAGATCTGCCTGCAGGGCTTTGGAAGAAAAAGAAACTCTGCCCACCGGTCTATGCAATGGATCATTGCCAGGGATGGGTACAGGCTCATTTGCTATCTGTTCCACTAAGAATAATTCAGAGATAGCTAGTATGTCAGGATTGTCAACATCTGAAATACCAGAGGACAAGAGGGACTGAGAGATAAATGGAGGGGCTGGGAATTTCCTCAGAGCCGCTCCCGCTTTGCTGTCTTAACTTCACCAGGAGTGCAGCAGTAAGCCCGTTTACATGCTTCCAGGGCGAAGGAGCAGGAGCAGTCATGAGGAAAATCCCAGACAGAGAGATAGATAAATGGGTCTCTTCTTCTTCTTCTTCTTCTTAGGCAATCCCTCGGAACTGAGGATGACTTGCTTCCACATTAAAAATGAGTTCTCAGGCGACCGATGAGTCCAATGCGGGACCTACAGTCTCTGTCACAGGTGGGGCAGACGGTGGTTGAAGGGGCGGGTGGGTGGGGTGCTTGGGTTGACGTGCGCTCGTTGTGCTTGGCTTCCTGCTTGCTCGCGGCGAAGAGACTCGAGGTGTGCGGTACCTTCCCGGATGCTTCTCCTCCACTTTGTGCGGTCTTGGGCCAGGGATTCCCAGGTGTCGGTGGGGATGTTACACTTTTTCAAGGGCGCTGTTTACATGCCCCTTTACATGCTTCCGGGGCGAAGGAGCAGGAGCAGTCACAAGGTAAAATCCCAGGCAGAGAGATAGATAAATGGGTAGAGCGAGAAAGCGAGACTACTAGTTGGCTTGCAGGCACAAATGTTTGGAACATCTTTCGCTCCCTCTTCCTATGCACACATTTCCTATTTACAAACTTCACTTCCTGTTGTCACAATTTTGTTCACACTTTTCATGTCAACGTTTAACACTGACAACACCTATGCAGTCAGTTATAATGGGAATTCTCTATGTAAACAGGTCGCAGTAATACTGTGGTTGCACGCTGCCGCCACTAGGTGGCATTGTAACTCCACTGGCTTCTGTAACACTGTAACCTCTGTCACACAGTGAGCAATGCCATGGGAGATCTACCGTTGTATAGTAAATTTGTGATCCACTTGGAAAAACAACTCCCGGTCGGGAATTAATATCCAGCGTCTCCCCCTTGCTTTCCGCCCGGGAGTTAAAATCCCCGCCACAGTGTCTGTTGTGTGGTGCCCTTGAGTGGAGTCTGTATGTTTACTGTAGGCAACAGGAAACAATAGGAGTTGTATTGTAAAGATTGGAGGTGGAAAGGCAGAACTGCCCCTTGCGCAGAGTATCAGCCTATTCCTCCGCAAATACAATTGTGGCATTGTCACCTCACGAGGAAACATGTTTACATTCACAAACAGCAGCATCAACCACTCCAATCCATCCTGCCTACCCACCATTCCTCTTCACCAGACTGGTTGAGGGGATGACATAAGAACATAAGAATTAGAAGCAGGAGTCGGCCATACGGCCCCTCGAGCCTGCTCCACCATTCAATAAGATCATGGCTGATCTTCCACCTCAACTCCACTTTCCTGCCTGGTTTTCTTGATCAGTAAGACATTCTATAAAATAGAATTAAATTGCCTGTGGCTTTGCTCATGGTCAGTTTATTTTTTACACGCAAAATGGCAATGAGGATGGGAAAGAAACTTTAGAAACGTGTTCCACAGCGCCACCTGGTGTTCAGAGCCTGCAACTACACTGTGACAGTTGACATACTAAACTTGAATGAGAAATTTGACGTAGATATTTAGAGTGGTAAATGTTGACATGAAAGCGTGACCAAAAATCGTGACAACAGGAAATTAGATTTGTGGATAGGAAGTGTGCACCCTACACAAGACGCTGGAGTGGCAGAGGGTGACTGTCAGGCCCTCAAAACTCGAGAAGTAGAGGCAGAAGGGGGTTGAATTTCTATGCAGGACCTCAGATCAGGACCACAATGAAACATCACAAAATCACAATTCAGTGAAAGAAAGACTTGCATTTATATAACGCCTTTCACTAACAACGGACATCCCAAAGCACTTAACAGCCAATGATGTACTTTCTAAAGTGTAGTCACTGTTGTAATGTAGGAAATGTGGCAACCAATTTGCGCACAGCAAGCTCCAACAAACAGCAATATGACAATGACGAGATAATCTGTTTTTGTGATGTTGAGTGAGGGATAAATATTGACCAGGACACCGGGGATAACTCCCCTGCTCTTCTTCAAAATAGTGCCGCGGGATCTTTTACCTCCACCCGAGAGGGCCTCAGTTTAACTTCTCATCCGACAGTGCAGCACTCCCTCAGCACTGCACTGGAGCGTCAGCCTAGATTTTGTTCTCAAGCCTCTGGAATGGGACTTGAACCCACAACCTTCTGACTCAGAGGCGAGAGGGTGCTACCCACCGAGCTACGGCTGACATAACTCCAGTGAGCAACTCCACAGGAGGTCTGCTGGTGATATTAAAATTATTAGAGAAAGTTCATTGGCTTTTGACCACCACTGCTACTGATGGATGTGATAATAATATAAACACACGAGGGAGAAAGGAATAGAAGGATATATTGATGGGGTGAGATGAAGATGGGGGTGGGAGGAGGTTCATGTGGAGCATAAACACCGGCACGGACCAGTTGGGCCGAATGGCCTGTTTCTGTGCACTAAATGCTACGTAATACTATGTAATATGTGGAGATCTGAGTGGTAATTTTATGACTGCATGCTCCTGAAAAGGCCCCACTTGGAGTGCATATCAACAATTCCGGGAAATGCTAATCATGGCCGAATTTCCAATTTGCGCTCCTGATGGTCTAGATTTCCTGCCAGGAGTGCAAAATTGGAAAAGTCCCCCTTTGGTTGAGATCGGTATGTTTACGTGTTTGTAATACTTATTTCTCCAATAATTTTTTTTTACCCTGTAGTTAATGCCTGATGTTAGAAATGTTGCTGAGTACCGATTATTAGCCAATCTCTCCTAGAGGAAAAGCAAGAGCTTGGGGTAGGGGGCAGAGCCAAATAAACAAGATACTGCAATGTTAAAGGCGATCCATTAAAAAAAGACACACTATAGCCCAGTGAAAACGCACACACCACCATGAAAGCTAACACAAAACAGAAGTACCAACTTTCTTCAAGGCCTTGGGAATCATTTTCCTGGAACGTGTGAAAAAGAGCTTTGGAAAGTCTGTCAGGGTTTCTGGAACGATGTCAGGAACAACAGTTGCTCCAACGATTTGTTCTTCTACGACTGCCTGAGCTCATTACAGTGGAGAAGTGTTTGCCTTAGAAGAATTTTCTGGTCAATTTTGAGAATAGAAGGAAGCGAATTACTGAGGACGGATAGAAGAGCCAATCTAAGATTCCCTTTCGCAAGCTTATGGCCGTTTCAAAAGTCATAGAATCATAGAATGGTTACAGCACAGAAGGAGGCCATTTGGCACGTCGAGCCTGTGCCAGCTCTCTGCAAGAGCACTTCAGCTAGTCCCACTCCCCCTGCCCTTTCCCCGTAGCCCTGCAAAATTTTTTCCTTCAGGTACTTATCCAATTCCCTTTTGAAAGCCGTGATTGAATCTGCCTCCACCACCCGCTCAGGCAGCGAATTCCAGGCCCTAACCACTCGCTGCGTAAATAAGTTTTTCCTCATGTCGCCTTTGGTTCTTCTGCCAATCACCTTAAATCTGTGTCCTCTGGTTCTCGACCCTTCCGCCAATGGGAACAGTTTCTCTCTATCTACTCTGTCCAGACCCCTCATGATTTTGAACACTTCTATCAAATCTCCTATCAACCTTCTCTGCTCCAAGGAGAACAGCCCCAGCTTCTCCAGTCTATCCACGTAACCGAAGTCAAGAGGATAGATATACGTATTGAAAAGCGAACAGTAAACTGCACTTAGGGTTTTAAGATAAAGTACCGTCTGGCCGCTTTTCACTGGAGCTCTTGTACGTATTTTCACACAGCTCAGAGGATCAGTTTTCCCTCTGATTCCCAGAGGGCTGTCACTGCAAGCCAAAAGACAGCGAGCGCTCTTGGCTGCTGCGACTGAGCGATTGCCCACAGGGAATGCAATTGAAATAAAGCTCCCTTAATTGGCAGGGCCAGTCCCCTTATTTATGCCCTGGGGGGGTTATGGCCTCTCACTGGACCCAATTCAAGATTCGTGAAGAGAAACCCATTTGACTTGAAAACCAGAGTCCAGCCTGCCTTTACAGAGAACGATGAAGTCTGCAGTTTGCCTAAATATTAGGAAATAATACTTGGCATTGGTGTACAGTATTAAATCAAACGGCATTGGCAGTGTGGCTTGTATCTGAATCCTGACCGTTCCAAGACATTAAGAACATTAACTGCAGCTTATGGTAAATCCAAATGAACACAGAAAGTACACGATGAAATGTGGGAAGTGGCCAATCCCGCTGGTAACCATTTAAAAGAGCCATGTAAGCTTCTTTACAATAGCTTATACTGAAATCCAAAAGGGCAGCTTATTTAGACTAATGCAATATTGAACGACATGTAATCCATCACCTCTAGTAAAGAGAATGTCTGCTTCGTAAATTGGTAGGTGTTGGGTTTGAGTCTTGGGGGGCGCTCGGCCGCTCAGATCTGCCCGCGTCTGCAGTGTTGGAAGTCGTGAGTCTGATTCCCTCTCAGGCAGGCTGCTCGGTGGTAGAACATCATCTTAGAAACACAGAAGATAGGAGCAGGAGTAGGCCATTCGGACCCTCGAGCCTGCTCCGCCATTCAATGAGATCATGGCTGATCATCCAAATTCAGTACCCTGTCCCTGCTTTCTCCCCATATCCCTTTAGCCTTAAGAAATATATCTAACTCCTTCTTGAATATATTTAATGAATTGGCCTCAACTGCCTTGTGTGGTAGTGAATTCCACAGGTTCACCACTCTCTGGGTGAAGAAATTCCTCCTCATCTCTGTCCTAAATGGCTTACCCCTTATCCTTAGACTGTGACCCCTGGTTCTGGACTCCCCCGCCATCGGGAACATCCTTCCTGTATCTAGTCTGTCTAGTCCTGTTAGAATTTTATACATTTCAATGAGATCCCCTCTCATTCTTCTAAACTCTAGCGAATATAAGCCCAATCGACCCAATCTCTCCTCATACGTCATTCCTGCCATCCCAGGTATCAGTCTGGTGAATCTTCGCTGCACTCACTCCATGGCAAGGACATCCTTCCTCAGATAAGGCGACCAAAACTGCACACAATACTCAAGGTGTGGTCTCACCAAGGCCCTGTACAACTGCAGCAAGACATCCTTGCTCCTGTACTCGAATCCTCTCGCTATGAAGGCCAACATACCATTTGCCTTCTTAACCGTCTGCTGCACCTGCATGCTTACCTTCAGTAACTGGTGCACAAAGACACCCAGGTCTCGCACTTCCCCTTTTCCCAATCTATTGCCATTCAGATAATAATCTGTCTTCCTGTTTTTGCCACCAAAGGGGATAACCTCACAATTATCCACATTATACTGCATCTGCCATGCTTCTGCCCAATCACCCAATCTGTCCAAATCATACTGGAGTTTCGCTGCATCCTCCTCACAGCACACACTCCCACCCAGCTTTGTGTCGTCTGCAAACTTGGAGATATTACATCTAGTTCCCTCGTCTAGATCATTAATATATATTGTGAATAGCTGGGGTCCTAGCACCGATCCCTGTGGTACCCCACTGCCACTCGGAAAAGGACCCGTTTATGCCAACTCTTTGCTTCCTGTCTGCCAACCAGTTCTCTATCCAAGTCAGTACCTTGCCCCCAATCCCATGTGCCTTAACTTTGCACGGCAATCTCTTATGCGGGACCTTATCGAAAGCCTTCTGAAAGTCCAAATACACCACATCCACTGGTTCTCCCTTATCTATTCTACCAGTTACATCCTCAAAAAATTCCAGTAGATTAGTCAAGCATGTAATTACCTTTTGTAAATCCATGCTGACTTTGTCCGATCCTGTCACTGTTTTCCTAGTGCTCTGCTATTACATCTTTTATAATGGACTCTAGCATTTTCCCCACTACCAATGTCAGGCTTACTGGTCTATAATTCCCCGTTTTCTTTCTACCGCCTTTTTTAAATAGTGGGGTTACATTAGCTACCCTCTAATCCATGGGAACTGTTCCAGAGTCTATAGAATTTTGGATCTCTTA
Source organism: Somniosus microcephalus (assembly GCF_052327205.1). NCBI lineage: Eukaryota > Metazoa > Chordata > Chondrichthyes > Squaliformes > Somniosidae > Somniosus > Somniosus microcephalus. The sequence continues at coordinate 34,279,845 of NC_141015.1, read as the reverse complement.
ACCCATCTCTCGGGAGGAAAACATCGCCAATCCTATTCAGCCTTGCCCAGGTACAGTGTGTGTTCTGGCTGATCCTGGGCCATCATTAGTGGTGGGTGCGGAGTCTCAGAATTCAAAGAATGTCCTGTACCTTTAAGATGAAAGTTGAAACAGCTCGTAGAAAGTAGGGGAACTCTAAAGTGAAATGTTTTTCTGAATATAAAAAATGAAAAAATGAAATGAAAAAATGAAGAATCTGAATGAATGCATTCAGTTCAAACAGGCCACAGTTTGAATTTTCTCACGTATATGGAAATACATGATTGAGTTCACAGCACAGTTAGTACCGCCAGTGTACTCTGTGCAAAGAGTTATTCTAAATGGATTCATGTTAGGGATCTATACGCTTCCTGATAGCTGCCTCTACAAGTAAAACCGACTGGGTAACTGGCTTGGGATGATCCATATGGATCAGGTTGTAGTTATGTCGAACTTTCTGTAGGAGGTTAATTGGGTGGGGAAGAGGTGATGATGGAACGGATTTGTTCATGGGCTGCGGAAGGAGCCTTTTCTTGGACCACGCTCTCTTATGGTGTAAAAACATTTGAGAAACGTTCCCTGTAAGCTGAACTTTGTGTTGTGCATGGCCTGTTTATTTCAGTGCGCGGTCCCTTTAAATTTCTGCGCCTGTGCGGTATTTCCAAGGAAAAAGCTTGTGAGCGGCCTGCGCGGGACCTTGCAGATTACTGCGCGGCCACGCACATGTGCGCAGTGTAGAGCGAACATCGCTCGCGAGTGGCAAAATTACAATTGGGTTGGGTCAATTTTACTAGTGGAAATCCTTATATATATCTTACTTCTGGTTATATAACCACTTGTGTTTAAAACTGGAAAAAAAAGATTTAGTGCTGTAAATAAACGTACTTATACAGCACTAGCAGATCTCTCATAGGCAGTCTGGGTAAATTAAAAACATTTACTTCACTGTCTCTGAGCACATCTCTCACAAGCTTCTTTCTACTTTCTTTGACGGTGCACACCCCTACCCTATTCCCATACCCCAGCATTCTCCTACCTTCCAACAGCATAATCCCCACTCACATAGAAACATAGAAGATAGGAGCAGGAGTAGGCCATTCGGCCCCTCGAGCCTGCTCCGCCATTCAATGACATCATGGCTGATCATCCAAATTCAGTACCCTGTCCCTGCTTTCTCCCCATATCCCTTGATCCCTTTAGCCTTAAGAAATATATCTAACTCCTTCTTGAATATATTTAATGAATTGGCCTCAACTGCCTTCTGTGGTAGAGAATTCCACAGGTTCACCACTCTCTGGGTGAAGAAATTCCTCCTCATCTCAGTCCTAAATGGCTTACCCCTTATCTTTAGATTGTGACCCCTGGTTCTGGACTCCCCCGCCATCTTGTAGATGGTACACACTGAGGCCACGGTACGCCGGTGTTGGAGGGAGTGAATGTTTAAGGTGGTGGATGGGGTGCCAATCAAGCAGACTGCTTTGTCCTGGATGGTGTCGAGCTTCTTGAGTGTTGTTGGAGCTGCACTCATCCAGGCAAGTGGAGAGTATTCCATCACACTCCTTACTTGTGCCTTGTAGATGGTGGAAAGGCTTTGGGGAGTCAGGAGGTGAGACACTCAGTATTTACGTAGCTTAGTACGATCGAAGACTAAGGCTGTGTTGCAGAGTGTTATTCCTCAGCTCAAGTGGACACGTTACAAAAATTAATGGGTGGCCAATCATGGGACATGGTTGCGCAACTTTTTTGATCAACATTCGTGCCGGGCAAAACTCAGTATTGGAAGTGCGCAATTAGAAAATTCGCCCTCAGGTGCCTAGCGTTTTGCTTTACTGAAATCCAAGTGTAACATGCTGAAATTTATGCAGATTTGTTCCAGTTACATAAGAATAGTAATGAACAGGAAAAGATCCTCTGGTCCACTTGTTCTACACAACGACGATGCCTTGTGCATCACAATATATAGACTCCCCACATCTCCTGAAACAACGTGATTTCCTGGGAGAGGCGAAAAACCAGATAAAAACCCAAGCCCCATTTAGGAAAAAACATATCTGGACCCTTTCCAACCCCCTTCAGCAATCAAAACTAGTCCAGGAGACAACCTCTGGCCACGATTAATGTCATAAAGTACTTACCTTTTGTGCGAGGAGGGAAAATTAATTGATGTCGCTTTGTGTTGTTCCTGTGACTTTTATGTTGACAGGTATTTCCCACACCAGTGTTATGAAGCAAACATGTCAGTCAGTACCAACAGGATGTGGGATATATCCAACATGCAAACATAACTGAATAATCCCCAAGTATGCAGTTGGCTGTGCGCATTATAATGTTCAATCTACTCGTTGGATAAATATGATACTAGACAGTTCCTGACTTTTTGGCTTGATCAATTGATCAGAAATGATCAATTGCCCAATAAGAAAAGGTTAAAAAAAACATGTGAAATTTAGTCAACCTGGTGACATGTGAAAGAACGAGCAAATGAACTTGCATTTAGATAACGTCTTTTGCGATCTCAGGATGTCCAAAACAATGCTCCCTCTGAACTCCGCGGCCACGCAGCGGTCTGGAGGTCCTGTGCAAGCGGCTCACTGGCTTATGAATGAAAAAAAATGCGCACGCGCGGGAATTTGAAGGGGCCGCGCAGCCCATTAAAGAGGCCGCGCACCCGAAAAAAAACTAAAGGCAACATTGGTCCCAAAGTGCTTCACAAACAATAAAGAGAGAGGAAAGGAAGACTTGCATTTATATAGCGCCTTTCACGACCCCAGGGCGTCCCAAAGCACTTTACAGCCAATGAAATACTTTTGAAGGGTTGTAATTGTAGGGATAGGGTGAAAGCTGCTCTGCTGTATGCCACAGAGACATGGACCATGTACAGCAGGCACCTCAAAGCACTGGAGAGGTACCACCAACGCTGCCTCTGCAAGATCCTACAAATCCATTGGCAGGATAGGCGCAGCAACGTCAGTGTTCTTGCTCAGGCAAACATCCCCAGCATCGAAGCTTTGACCATGCTCCACCAGCTCCGATGGACGGGTCACATTGTCCGCATGCCCGATACGAGACTCCCAAAACAAGCGCTCTACTCGGAGCTCCGGCATGGCAAGCGAGCCCCAGGTGGGCAGAGGAAATGCTTCAAGGACACCCTCCTTGAAAAAGTGCAACATCCCCACCGACACCTGGGAATCCCTGGCCCAAGACCGCACAAAGTGGAGGAGAAGCATCCGGGAAGGCACCGAACACCTCGAGTCTCTTCACCAGGAGCAAGCGAAAGCCAAGCGCAGGCAGCGCAAGGAGCGCATGTCAACCCACCCACCCGCCCCTTCAACCACCGTCTGCCCCACCTGTGACAGAGACTGTAGGTCCCGCATTGGACTCATCAGTCACCTGAGAACTCATTTTTAATGTGGAAGCAAGTCATCTTCAGTTCCGAGGGACTGCCTAAGAAGAAGAAGGAGGGCGAAAGCTGGGAGCAACACACACTGACTTTTGTAAATACCATTCAGTGTTAACCGGGCCCCGTGGAATCATGCACCACTGTGGTGCCAGTAGCACAGTGGCATAGTGGTTAGCACTGTTGCCTCACAGCGCCAGGGACCCGGGTTCAAACCTGGCCTCGGGCGACTGTCTGTGTGGAGTTTGCACATTCTCCCTGTGTCTGCGTGGGTTTTCTCCGGGTGCTCCGGTTTCCTCCCACAGTCCAAAGATGTGCAGGTTAGGTTGATTTGGCTATGATAAATTGACCCTTAGTGTTAGGGGGTTAAATACGTGGGGTTACAGGGATAGGGTGGGATATGTGTCGGTGCAGGCTCGATGGGCCGAAATGGCCTCTATCTGCACTGTAGATTCTGTGATTCTGTGATCAAGGGAGGCACAGATTTTGGGCTCGGTCTGGTTCAATTATTGTTCCACTAGTGCCATTGCCAATTTACTCATTTCTCACGCGTTACTGCAAATTCCCTTCAGCTGAGGACTTTCAGAGCAACAAGCGAATGTTATGGAACAGATCGATTACATTTTTTCCACAATATTTTGCCAACTTTTAATTTATTCTGCCACATCAGTAATATTACGGCAACTTGAGAATTTGGGAATTAGCCTACTGACCTTCAGCGTTTAGTTCTTGCTGTCTTTTAAAATATATCTCAGTCTAAGGGTGGCATTAAAAACAAATATTGACCGGTACTTCATTGATAAGATGATCTGCAAGGGCAAACTTAATGAATGGAAAATCATGGGGTTGAGCCTGTGATTTTCTGATACGTGCACTCGGTGAGTGAGACTGACACCACAGGACAGAAGAACATAAGAATTAAGTGCACGAGTACGGCCCCTCGAGCCTGCTCCGCCATTCAATAAGATCATGGCTGAGTTTCGACCTCAACTCCACTTTTCTGCCCGAACTCTATTTCCCTTGATTCCCCTAGAGTCCAAAAATCTATTGCTCTCAGTCTTGAATATACTCAACGATTCAGCATCCACAGCCCTCTGGGGCAGAGAATTCCAAAGATTCACAGCCCTCCAAGTGAAGATATTCCTCCTCTTCTCAGTCTTAAATGGCTGACCCCTTAGCCTGAGACTATGCCCAGGATAGTACCGACGGAGTACTCCAATAGCAGAGCTGCTATCTTTCAGTTAAGACACTAACTGATGGCCTTCAGATAGAAAGGTTCAGTGCCCTTAACGAACAAATACACACCAGCAGAGAAAAGATTAATGTAGCCAGTCACTTAAAAAGTCAATCATATAATGAATATGAATTATTCGATCCCTTGGCTTTAGTCCTTCTTAAAAATTTGTAAAGCCTTAAACCAAGCCTCTGGTTTGCGAGGTTGAAGGAAAATAGATGGAATCGTGGATTCTGCTCCCAAAACACCAGTGAAAATCCTGGAATATCCTGCAGTCTAATGTGGTAACAACAGAACTCGCCTTGATCGGTCATTGTAAACCAATGGGCTTACTTATCGAAGGACGGAATCATAGAGTTATACAGCACAGAAAGAGGCCCTTCGGCCCATCGTGTCCGCGCCGGCCATCAAGCCCTGTCTATTCTAATCCCATTTTCCAGCACTTGGTCCGTAGCCTTGTATGCTATGGCGTTTCAAGTGCTCATCTAAATGCTTCTTGAATGTTGTGAGGGTTCCTGCCTCTGCCACCCTTTCAGGCAGTGAGTTCCAGAGTCCAAAGTAGTTTGGGGAGGATGAGGTTGGTGTCGCCCATCTTCTTGTTGCTGAGGGTTTGAAGCTACAAACCAGGTGGTAAGTTTGATAGTTTCCTGTATTCATGACACCTGTGACATGACCTCAGTATCAACAGTAAAGGTGGAAATGATATTTCATTTAAAATAACTTGGGGGCAAAATTGGGTTGCACCCCATTTGGGGTGCTAACTTCGCCGGGGCGCTACTTTTAGCACCCCGAAAAGTTATGACCCCCGTGCCCGAAATTCACCGGTAGTGCCCCAAGAGGGAGGCGGGGTGCTACTGGAAGCGCCCCGCCTCCCTCCTGGGGCGTTGCGAGTGAATATCGCAGCGCTACGTGTAGCCGCACCACATGCGGCGGTAATGCAGGCCGTCCTCCCCTTATTAAAGGGGAGGGGCCTAGCGCAGCACGACCCGGGGCCCAGCTGGGCCACCAGTGATCGCGAGTACCGGCAAAACAGCCCGGCACTCAAGAGAAGTGCCGGGCTCACGGAGCGCTGCCGGCACCCCGCAGAGGGGGGTTCAGAGGAGGCCAGGGACAGCAACGGGGGCAGGCGGCCAGCAACAACAATGACCGCCCGCCACCTCCCCTTTAATTTGCGCCGCCCCGGCCGCAGGTAGGCACCCCAGACCCTGTCGGACATAGTGTCCGGCGGTAAGTCAGGGGGCGCTGCGCATGCCAATGACGTCAGCGCCGCGGGGCGCTAACGGTTACCGCCACTGCTAAATTCAGCGGGAGGTGTTCGCGCCGCTGTGCCCAGGTGCTAGTTGCTTTGCGCCCCATTAGTGCCCTCTAAGGGTGCTAATGGGAGGCGCAAACCCACCAAATTTTTCCCCCCTTAAGTCTACAACAAGACTAACGCTCTTTTCTCTAAAAAACAAGGCGGCTGAGGGGTGACCTGATAGAGGTCATCAAAATTATGAAGGGGTTCGATAGGGTGCATAAGAACATAAGAAATAGGAGCAAGAGTAGGCCAGACAGCCCTTCGAGCCTGCTCTGCCATTCATTAAGATCATGGCTGATCTTTTACATCAACTCCACCGTCCCGCCCTATCACCATATCCCTTGATTCCCTTACAACTGAGCATCCACAGTTCTCTGGGGTAGATAATTCCAAAGGTAGAGGTTTCCACTTGTGGCCTCCTACTGTGCTGTATCATTTTACGATTCAAACCCAAGATTAAGAACAGTGATATTGACCATTACATCACTCAAATTCCCACCATCATGTCTTAACCCAGTCTCTTCATTCCTTTCCAAACATTCTTGTATATTGGTAGGATTGATGTCTTTCTATTATGTACAATAACATACAGTTCAGTAAGTACATTTATAGTATCTATAGAGGTAGAATTTTTTTTTTCTATTGATGTCTAGTGTCCTTAGTCAGCTTCCCATCCTACTGTCTCATGGTTCTATGGGGGAAAACATTCGCTAGCGACCATTTTGGGTTGCTAACATTGCCTGGGTGCTAAATTTAGCGCCAGGCGAAAAATAGCACCGACGATTGCTAACTTCAGTTTTAGCGCCCCAAGAGGGAGGTGGGGCGCTAAATCAAGCTCTCCACTTCCTTCTTAGAGCGTTAACCCCGAATATCAGGGCAGTGCGTTCTGCAGCGCTACGCACTGGGTCACGTAGCGCTGCCACAGGGAAGGGTTCTTCACCTCATTAAAGGGCAGGGCCCAAGCCCACAACTCTGCGGGGCCCTACCTGGACCACCGGGGAGTGGGGGTGCCGTGCCAGCAGCCCAGCACACAAGATGAGTGCCTGGCTGCCAGATCAGGGCACGGACCCCGCATTCAAAGAGGCAACGGGTCGCGACAAGGAAGTTGGCCGATTTTTTTCCCCCTCCCGCCTGCCATCTCCCCTTTATTTATCGCTCCACGAGCCTCCTGCCGCTCCGTTCCCGCCCCCTGAATTGGTCGCCGTCATCGCCCGGCACAGATCCAAGGGGCGCGGGCCAATTTTGCAGTCGGGGCAAAAACAGGGCGCTGCGCACGGTGATGACGTCGTCATCGCCTGCGCAGCGGTGCGGGGCGCTACCAGTTACCGCTGCCGCTGAACTCCCGCTGAATTTAGCGGGAGTCGTTAGCAGCGCCGCACCGGGGCGAAAAGTCATTTGCTCCCTGACATGAATCTTGTCATTCATGTGGAAATGACTTATGAAATGATACTGGGCGGCCTGCTGGTGGCGCTGTCCAGGGAGAGTATAAATACTCGGGCATGGGCCCAGCTTGCTCAGGACATTCTTTAACAGGAACTAGTGAAGGACACAACTGGATCTCCATGTTGAAAAACAGTTGATTAAAGCCTTATTTAATACTCAGACCGAGTGCCTAGTAGTTTTCTTACGTCACTCCCCGTTAGCGCCCCCCAGGAGCGCCAACGAGGGGCGCAAATGCCCCGAATTTCTCGCCTTAAATCTTTAATTTCAGTCTTGCAGAATTGAAATTCCGCGCAATTATCTTCCATTAATTGTACTAACTATGGTACTGCTGCCTTTTTAATTAAAATCCTTTGACCCAAGGATAAACACATTCACTTCGTTGTACCTCATGCTTAGTAGCCTGCTGTTATATTCTGTTGATCAGGAGCTTTCACCCGTCATAGACAAGCCATTAATCATGGCGCATGACCCCGGTCTTTCAAATACTAGCGGAATTTCACTACCTTTCATTTAGGCTAATATTTCACTGTGGAGGATTGTCATAGCCCCGGACCTAGAACCGGACCAGACCCAACATTTTCTTGCATGCCTTACGACTGCGTTTAGGGCAGTTACATTTCTACTGTGTAGAATTATTAACAGATGATAAAATGACAGTAAACATAATGCTGGCCAAGAACATGAACTAATTAACAGTGACAACACACAAGACTTTTTCCATTATCTCGCTGGTGCCTAATTATTCAAAGCTGTCACAGGAGTTACACATTTGAACAAAGAAATAAGATAAACTCAGAATGAGGAGACAAGCTTAACCCCTAAAGGAAATCTGTTCACTGACTGGAGATTCTGCATGTTCAGCAGAATTAACCTAATGGGAGTCCGCTGCATGACATTAATTCCCTATTCACTGAAAAAAGCTGAGGGGGCAGGAAGCAATTAAAAACGTTCCATTCCCTAACATATCTACCTCCTTAAGGAGCACAGAAACCTTAAAGAAAGATCTTTAAAAAAAACACCATTATTTGGACCATATGCAGTTAGAGCACAGGTTTTCAAAGTGGGGACTGCAGACCCGAGAGGGTTTGTGAGGGAATGCCAAGAGGGTTGGCAACATTATCAGATTTCTGTCCGCCATCAAATTTGCTGACACACTGGGGACAATCCTAACCTAATTCGCCCGCCGGGGAACTGATGGGATCGGATACAATCCTGGTTTCACACCCTGCCCCGGTTGAAGATGACACCTCCGACAGTGCAGTACAGTACACCCTCATTATTGCATTGAAGTTCCAGCCTGGACTATGTGTCAGCCGTGGCTCAGTGGGTAGCACACCCGCCTCTGAGTCAGAAGGTTGTGGGTTCAAGTCCCACTCCAGGGACTTGAGCACATAAAGCTAGGCTGACCCTCCCAGGGCAATGCTGAGGGACTGCTGCACTGTCGGAGGTGCCGTCTTTCAGATGAGACGTTAAACCGAGGCCCTGTCTGCTCTCTCAGGTGGACGTAAAAGATCCCATGGCATTTGACGCAAGAAAACTACGAAGCACTTGGTTTGAGTATAAAACAAGGCTTTAATCAACTGTTTCACAACCATGAGTTCTAGTTACATCACTAGTTCCGGGTTACAAAATGTCCTGAGCAAGCTGGGCCCACGCCTGAGTATTTATACTTTCCTTGGACAGCGCCACCAGCTGGCCACCCAGTGTTATCACATGAGTCATTTCTACATGAATGGTAAGATTCATGACAGCACTATTTGGAACAAGAGCAGGAGAGTTCTCCCCGGTGTCCTGGGGCCAATATTTCTCCCTCAACCAACATCACTAAAACAGATGATCTGGTCATTATCACATTGCTGTTCGTGGGAGCTTGCTGTGCACAAATTGGCTGCCACGTTTCCCACATTACAACAGTGACTACACTTCAAAAGTACTTCATTGGCTGTAAGGCGCTTTGAGACGTCCGGTAGTCGTGAAAGGCGCTATAGAAATGCAAGTCTTTCTTTATGTGTTCAAGTCCAGAAGTGGGGCTTGAATCCACAACCTACTAACTCAAAAGCGACAGTGCTACCCACTGAGCCCGTTAAAGATGTGGGTATTGGTATTTTTGGGGGAAAAGAGGCGGTTTTCCAAAATTGAGGGTTCCAGGATTGTGATGGGCCATTGAGGGTGGAGTTGAGGTCGAAGATCAGCCATGATCTTACTGAATGGCGGAGCAGACTCGCGGGGCCGAGGGGCCGACTCCTGCTCCTGTTTCTTAAGTTCTTATGTTCACACTCCACTGAAGCTGACAGGGAGCTACATTGGGTGAGGTGTAATAACGCCGACGTTCCACCCGATCACGTGGGATTCCCGCCTGGAGAGGTAGTTTAAAATGACCCCGCATTACATCTGTTGCCGTGTACAAAAAAAAAAATTGTTTGCTGCAATGAAGCTGAAACTATCTTTTTGGACATTAGGACAGAGGATCCTTGGGACAGTATCATTATTTGCGGGGGGGGGGCCCGTGGGATTGCGTTAATACGTGCAGCGAGTGCCTGGGAGTGCGCCGATATTTGTAGCGGGGCCTGTTAAGGTTGCACTGGCTCAGCATCTCACTTCAGAAGTACACATCGTATTTATACCCTGTTTCTGGTATTGTGCACTCAACAGCTTTTTCTTTCATGTTTTTGTTCATAGTTATTCTCAAGTACATTGCATCTTGAATATGTGTTTATAATTTGTGTGTGTGCTAGGCCAATGTAGCAGAGCCTGGTCTCCAATCGTCTTGGATCCCCTTGCCATTGGACCAAGACCTTGCTCTGTCAAGCCCGTGTGGTAGCTGGTGTGCAACGGCCACCCCACGTTAAAAGAGTTCACGCACAGACATCTTCCACCCTTTAAAATGAAGTTCGGGACCTGGAACGTCAGGACCCTCATGGCAACGCAAGGAGTGCCATGAGAGCACCTTCACCACATGGACTGCAGCGGTTCAAGAAAGTGGCTCACCACCACCTTCTCAAGCACCCCACCCACCCACTCCTTCAACCACCGTCTGCCCCACCTGTGACAGAGACTGTAGGTCCCGCATTGGACTCATCAGTCACCTGAGAACTCATTTTTACTGTGGAAGCAAGTCATCCTCAGTTCCGAGGGACTGCCTGAGAAGAAGAAGATACATCGCTCTCTCAGCAGACAACTTTTGAATTTATTCAGCATGTCATGCCTGTTGGGAGGGAGCTTTACTGTTATAATAGTCGGCACTATTACTGAAAAGGGATTGAGAAAGAGATAAGCAAATGGCTGTAATGATCACGTAGGAAGAATCCAAAGTGAAACCAATTGGATGGGATAGGGCGAATACTAAATTAATTTTATACTCAGAGGTTCTTATTACATAAAAATTACAGCACAGAAACAGGCCATTCGGCCCCCAGTGTCGATGCCGGTGTTTATGCTGCACACCAGCCTCCTCCTACCCTACTTCACCTAACTCTAGCAGCATAACCTTGAGGTGATCCAAAACTCGGCTGCCCGTGTCCTAACTCGCACCAAGTCCTGTTCGCCCATCGCCCCCCTGTGCTCGCTGACCTACATTGGCTCCCGGTTAAGCAATGCCTCGATTTCAAAAATTCTCATCCTTGTTTTCAAATCCCTCCATGGCCTCACCCCTCCCTATCTCTGTGATCTCCTTCAGCCCCACAACCCCACCCCCCTCCCCCCGAGATATCTGCGCTCCTCTAATTCTGCTCTCTTGAGCATCCCTGATTATAATCGCTCATTCATTGGTGGCCGTGCCTTCTGTTGCCTGGGCCCTAAGCTCTGGAATTCCCTCCCTAAACCTCTCCGCCTCTCTACCTCTCTTTCCTCCTTTAAGACGCTCCTTAAAACCTACCTCTTTGACCAAGCTTTTGGTCACCTGCCCTAATTTCTCCTTATGTGGCTCGGTGTCAAAAATTTTTCTCTTCTAATGCTCCTGTGAAGCGCCTTGGGACATTTTACTACATTAAAGGTGCTATATAGATACAAGTTGTTGTTGTTGTTGTTGTTCCGTTCTCACCCATGTGTTTATCTCACTTCCCCTTAAATGCATCTATACCCCTTCAATCAACACGCAAATCCGATTAACCGGTCATTTATTGCATTACTGTTGGTGGGATCTTGCTTGTGTAAAATGGCTGCTGCATTCACCTACTTACTACAGTCACTGCTCTTTAAAGTAACTCATTCTATGTCCAGTTCATTGAGCTGTCATAAGGTGCTATATAAAAAAAGAGTATATTTGTGATTAAGGTGCCAACCTTGGAAACATTTTCTACCTGATAAAATTAATTGTGATGGTTCCTGAGTCAGCCTTATTGACAACCAAAGCCCAAAGCAAGAGCTTACAACGGTTGACAGCAAGTGCCAAGTCCTTATAAGGAGAAACCGCTTCTGAAAACATCTTAAGGAGAGCCCCTGGCTCAGACTATCGGCACCAAGACACTGTTGCAACAAATATGCCCAAGGGTGAAGATTTTCGATGTGGAATTGAAGAAGACGTGATTGACGGCTGAAATTGCCTGAAGACTTTCTTTTTTGATCTCGGGATGTAAGGAAGGCAGAAACCGCTGTCATTTTTGACAGACACAGAAAGAGGCGAGGATCACCTTCAGGAGAAAATGGAGAAAGGAGTTTGCTTTGTGAAGTCGAGTGAACTCAGTTCGGTTGAGAGAAAAGCTGTTTACTTGTTATAAACGTTAATCCAGGGGCACGTAATGTTGAGTTATAAGAAACAGAATCATAGAAAGGATCATAGAAACTCATAGCATAGAAGGAGGCTATTCGGCCTGTCGTGCCTGTGCCAGCTCTTTGAAAGAGCATCTTAAGGATGCTTATAGTATAAATTTATAAGCATTTTCATGAGATAAACTAGAAGGAACAGAGAATACTCCTGATGGTCCATGGGAGGCAAGCTGAGGGATAGCCGAGGCACAATTCACACTGCAGAGAGAGAAGTAGATGGAAGAAGATCGTGCAGAAACAGTTTAAAGTTTAATTCATCAAGACAACCACATCTGAATCCCAAAATGGCCATTAGTTATTTTATTAATGCCACAGACTTAAATAGAGTGTGTACAATTGTTACCCGTGTACCTCTGGGATTGCAATATTTCAAAGTCATACTGAAAGTTCATAGAATCATAGAATGACACAGCACAGGAGGAGGCCATTCGGCCCATCGTGCCTGTGCCGGCTCTTTGAAAGAGCTCTCCAATTAGTCCCGCTCCCCCTGCTCTTTCCCCGTAGCCCTGCAAATTTTTCCCTTTTCAAGTTTTTATCCAATTCCCTTTAGAAAGTTACATCAGGTGAACCCAGCCACCGCTGTACTGATGTGCCTCTGAAACCAAGTTCCTACAAATATTGTGACACCCACTTTGCTAAACAGGTTTCTTTACAGCACAGACTTAGGATAATAAACTATTGTTAGAGATACAGCTCTGCGTTTTCTTTCATTTCTTGATCTCTGGTATGCCAAGAGTTAAATGATTTTCAACCAATGCCGCCCTTCACTCAGGCTGTTGACAGAATATTTTTTTCTTTTAATTCGTGTTATTTGGCTTGGTTTAATATAGGACAAGTGAGCTCAGCATGGCATCATACGTTAGCCTTAGACACAGATCAGTCATTCCTACAGTCCCATAAATGTATGATTTACAAACTCAAATGGTTAACACGGGTAAGACTTGGACCCCCCCGCAATAAAAAAAGGATGTAGCAAGCACTTGGCCAAGGTTCAAAAATGTGTTATCTGTGATCTAGCCCTGGAGTATGTACCACCTGATGTAAGAAAACTACTAGGCACTTGGTCTAAGCGTTAAACAAAGCTTTAATCAACTGTTTTACAACATGGAGGTCTAGTTGTGTCCTTCACTAGTTCCTGTTAAGAATGTCCTGCGCAAGCTGGGCCTGTGCCCGAGTATTTATACTCTCCCTGGACAGTGCCACCCGCAGGCCGCTCAGTTGATTCATGTCACCACCCATGAGTTTGGATATATTAAAGGGGTTTATATGGCTTCCAACAATCACCAACTTCTTGCGCTCACTCCAGATCACTCAGAGATGGCGTTACACATGCAATTGTGTAAAGTTAGAGAGTATCTGGTCCAACACTATAACACTGGGAAAATAACGGCGAGTTAAATGTGCTTTGCATTATTAGTGTGCAAAAAAAATAGCAATTTGTGGCGAGGAAGAGATACGCCGTGAATTTTAAATGTTGACATTTTTCCTTACTTTTCCTTTCTCTCTCTTTTTCTCTCTCTCTTGATCCATTCTTTCTTTCACTCTCTTTATTTCTCTCTCTCTATCTAATTTACCTGCTTTCTTTCTCTACCCTTAAATTTCACTGGAGAAGGAGACAGACTGTTGGTCCCGTCGTTCGCCAAGGTCCCAGACACCCCATTGACCGTCGTCAACTCGCACTTCCAGCAATTTGCGGCATAAAATGGTAGGAAGGCATCGCAAGAGGATTTGAGTACAGGAGGAAGGATGTCTTACTACAGTTGTACAGGGCCTTGGTGAGACCACACCTGGAGTACTGTGCACAGTTTTGGTCTCCTTACCTAAAAAAGGATATACTTGCCATAGAGGGAGTGCAGCGAAGGTTCACCATACCGATTCCTGAGATGGCAGGACTGTCGTATGAGGAGGGATTGGGTCAACTAGGCCTGTATTCACTAGAGTTTAGAAGAATGAGAGGGGATCTCATTGAAACGTGTAAAATTCTGACAGGGCTAGACAGACTGGATTGACAGACCTGACATTGGGAAATGCGCGTTGTGGCGGGTTCCCAACCCGCTCTCAAAAATAACCACTTTCCCACCCAATCTGCCATTGATTCCACCCGCCGATCCCCCAGAAAATTCCAGCCATAGACTTTACAGCACAGAAACAGGCCATTCAGCCCAATTGGTCTGTGCCAGTGTTTAAGCTCCACACGAGCCTCCTCCCACCCCTCTTCATCTCACCCCATCAACATAACCTTCTATTCCTTTCTCCTTCATGTGTTTATCGAGCTTCCTCTTAAATGCATCTATGCTAGTCGCCTCTACTGACCCTTGTGGTAGCAAGTTCCACATTCTAACCACTCTTTGGGTAAAGAAGTTTCTCCTGAATTCCTTATTGGTTTATTAGTAACTATCTTATATTTATGGCTCCTAGTTCTGGTCTCCACCACAAGTGGAAACATCTTCTCTACGTCTACCCTATCAAACCCTTTCATTACGTTAAAGACCTCCATCAGGTCACCCCTCAGCCTTTTCTTTTCTAAAGAAAAGAGCCCCAGCCTGTTCAATCTTTTCTGGTAGACTCGAGCACAAACAGTCATCTAAAAACAAATTTATAATGGCCCAGATTTATAACACCACACGCGGTGTGAGTTAGATTTTTTCCTCACCCATGAGCTCAAAAGAAACATAGAACAATAGAAAAATAGGAGCAGGAGTAGGCCATTTGCCCCCTCGAGCCTGCTCCGCCATTCAATATGATCATGGCTGATCCTCTATCTCAATACCATATTCCCACTCTCTCCCCATACCCCTTGACGCCTTTTGCATCTAGAAATCTATCTATCTCCTTCTTAAATATATTCAGTGACTTGGCCTCCACAGCCTTCTGTGGTAGAGAATTCCACAGGTTCACCACCCTCTGAGTGAAGAAATTTTCCCTCATCTCAGTCCTAAATGTCCTACCCCGTATCCTGAGACTGTGACCCCTCGTTCTAGACTCCCCCAGCCAGGGGAAACATCCTCCCTGAATCCAGACCCGACAGGCAGCGGCGGGGGATCCAATTAAACTCATTATAATGTCATTACCAGATCATTAACAGGCTTTTTTAACTTACCGTTATACTTTAACTTCATGGACACGGGAACCACGCTGTTTGGGGACCATGGCTGTCGACCTGAGGCAGGAGTTCAGTAGCCATTGCTCCAGCTGATTAATTGACAGCTTCAAATGTACAGTAAAAGCTTCCACCTGACAGATCATCACTTGCCTCAGCCACAAGCTGTTTCTCAGTCAATTTCCAGCACAGATTCTGCAGGCTTTCCACTTTCCACTCTCCCTCATTGGAAGAACTCTCTCACCATTGACAGAATGCTTCTGTCGTCTCTACTTCACCTGCCATCTATTCCATCAACATGGGTGCCCTTTATACTGTCTCATCTTGGTCCTCAGAATCCGACCATGATCAGTCCCATCACCAGCAGCACCAACAACACCACCACCAACCTTCTCCGCAATCACCTGACAGGGATATCAGCACCTGACCACATTGCTGCCGAGGACGCCAGGGATGGCCTCACCATGGCCAGATTTACTTCACTTGACGCTGTACACCCTGGCTGCCACATGATGCACCAAGTTGGCACCACCCCACACCAACAACATAAAGCATCCCTACAATGCCCAAGCCATTCCTTTCACACTCATCACCATTGCGGGGGGTACTGTCATGTCTCACCATTCACTGCAATTTCACAGAGCGTGATGGAGCCACCAGCGGGGTCGGGACCCACCACCGACACCGCCCGCCCCAGACCCGCCGAGTTTAGCAAAATCCCAGCCCATGTAATACTGTATATGCTGAGGAAGGGAACATTATTCCACATTTGCTAGATGTGGTCAGTATCAAGTTGTCTTAAGTTAGGTACAGAGGCTGAACTGATGCAGACCAACAAACGGCCCTAGAAATAGTTGATGCTTTGCTGATCATCTTCTAGCATTCGATGGAATCTGGAACAGTACCCATGGATTGAAGGGTAACTAATGTTACCCCACTATTCAAAAAAGGTGGTAGAGAGAAAACGGGGAATTACAGACCGGTAAGCCTGACATCGGTAGTGGGGAAAATGCTAGAGTCCATTATAAAAGATGTAATAGCAGAGCACTTGGAAAACAGTGACAGGATCGGACAAAGTCAACATGGATTTACAAAAGGTAAATCGTGCTTGACTAATCTACTGGAATTTTTTGAGGATGTAACTGGTAAAATAGATAAGGGAGAACCAGTGGATGTGGTGTATTACGAGCAAAGCTTCCCGCCAGTATCGCGCATTCGGAAATTCATCCCTTAAACACCCACCCGCCAAGTGTCAAAGCTCACCGGTACGTTAAGCAACACTAGGCTCAGGGGATATTTAAACAGGAACAGTCAATGGTTCAAATTCCCCAGTGGATTGCTCTGCTGCACACTTCATTCACCCTCTTGGAAAATTTCCAGCTATGCATGCTTAAATAAATTATTAAAGGTACAACAAAGACCAGAAAATAACATTAACTTAATTTAAATATAACTCAGAGAGATGTTGGTTACTCACCTAATAGTAAATACTTTGGGTTGCAATGTCACGGATCAATAAATGAATTCTCTAAGATCCAGTAACCTGAGCGATACAAATTCGCTTCTCAGTTTAATCTCCTACAGGACTGGATTAATGTTCCTGGCTGTTACTTTACTAGTTAGGATGCTGTTAAGCTACTTGATAGGGTTAAAATGAGCATTACTGCTGGTGGGTTCTGACTAGCCAAGTTTCTGCCTGTAAGGCTTAACAGCATCCAATCGAGGGAACTCACCCAGTGGAAAACTGAAGTAATTATTCAATGGAATTATTAAATAGAAAAGTAATTATTAAATAGAAAATAGAGGGATCAATATCCTAGTTACAAAAAGCAGAAAACATCCTCTATAGCCTCAAACCCAAGCAAGTAAGGAACATAGGAACAGGGGGAGGCCATTCAGCCCCTCGAGCCTGTTCCGCCATTCAATCAGATCATGGCTGATCTGCGACTTAACTCCATATACCCGTCTTTGCCCCATATCCCTTTATACCTTCGGTTAACAAAATTCTATCAATCTCAGATTTAAAATTAACACGTGACCGAGCATCAACTGCCGTTTGCGGAAGAGAGTTCCAAACTTCTACCGCCCTGAGACACTGGATTGCATTAGAAAGAAAGAAAACCAGAAAGACTTGCATTTCTATTGCGCCTTTCACGGCCTCAGGTCGTCCCAAAGCGCTTTACAGCCAACGAACAACTGTTTTGAAGTGTAGCCACGGTGTTAATATAGGAAACTTGGCAGCCCATATGCGCACAGCAAGATCCCACAAACAGCAGTGCGATAATGTCCGGATAATCTGTTTCAATGATGTTGGTTGAGGGATAAATATTGGCCCCAGGGCACCGGGGAGAACTCCCCTGCTCTTCTTCAAACTCGTGGCCATGGGATCTTTTATGTCCACCTGAGAGGGCAGACGGGGCCTCGGTTTAATGTCTCATCCGAAAGACGGCACCTCCGACAGTGCAGCGCTCCCTCAGCACTGCGTGTCAGCCTGGATTTTATTCTCAAATTTTTGGAGCGAGACTTGAACCAAAATCCTTCTGACTCAGCCACAGCTCTCACTGAAAACAGAAGGTTCAACGCCCTAGTTGCTAGTAGCAGAAAACATCCTCTAATATGCCTTAAACCCAAAGCAAATAAGACACTGGATTGTATTCACAGAAGGATAGCGTTTTGATGAAAAGAATGCATTATCATTGCTGTCCAAGGCACTGGTTAGATCCAATCTGGAACACGGTGCATCGCTTAAGCAGATTACTGCCCTTAAGAGGATGCAGAGGTGAGCAAAGGAGACGGCCCTGGGTCTGCCGAATCTAAGTTGTAGAGGAAAGGGTAAGGGAGTCAGCCTTGTTTCCGTTAGAGAGGAGACTTTGAGGATGTCCTAGTTGAAGTTTACAAGATTGTAAAGCGGAGATTGACCGAGCCAATTCAGGCAACTGATCACCAAGGTGAAAGGTTCAAGTATCAGGGGACACAGGTTTTAAAAATCCAGAAGTTTGGAATAAGAAGGGAAGTTCAGGGGAAGTAGCTTTTTTCCTGTTCCTAAAAATTCTTTGTTTCTTTAACTGCAGGACAGCAGCCAGCCTGCTGCCACACTGTGAATTTTTCCATTTCCCAAACCGGCTATCCTCTCACGAACACGGTTGCTAATTTAGCTCCCATATTATGAAGTTTCTGGGCTGCCTGTTTGCACCCACTAGACACTGGGTTTACTTCACTTAAGACCTTCACAGCTGGCAGAGTGAAGAGTTTCTCCCACCGGACTGGGAAGGTTAGAGGGAGGTCACGAACGCACTGAAAATTAGCAGCTCCATGATTAAAATGGTGACAGAGATGCCAACGTAGGGTCAAAGAGGTAGGTTTTAAGGAGCATCTTAAAGGAGGAGAGAGGGGGAGAGAGATGGAGAGGTTTAGGGAGGGAATTCCAGATCTTAGGGCCTTGGCAGCTGAAGGCACAGCAGCCAATGGTGGAGCGATCAAAATCGGGGATGCGCAAGAGGCCAGAATTGGAGTATTTGCTGCTCACAGTGTGGTATCCTCTACGTCGGGGAGACCAAACTAGATAAGGTGACCAGTTTGCTAAACACCTCTATTCCAATTGCAAGTGCAACCCGAGCACTCCTGTTCCTTGCCACTTCGATTCTCGGTCCCACTCCCTGTCTGAGCTCTCTGTCTTTGACTTCCTACACCGTTCCAATGAAGCTCAACGTAAGCTGGAGGAACAGCACTTTATCTTCCGAATAGGAACTTTGCAGCCCCCCTCCCCGGCCTTAGTATTAACTTCAACAACTTCAGCACCTCCCAAACCCACCACCTCTACCACCTAAAAGGACACGGGCAGCAGGCCTATGGGAACACCGTCACCTCCAAGTTCCCCTCCAAGTCACACACCATCCTGACCTTCACAGCTGGCAGAGAGAACAGTTTCTTCCCATCAGACTGGGAAGCTTAGAGGGAGATCAAGAACGCACTGAAAATGACCAGCTCCATGATTAAAATGGTGACAGAGATGCCAACTTGTCATATTTAATCTATTGACTGAAGTTTACAGTAATATCCAGCTTTCCCAATTGGCTCAGTTTCTCCGAGTTTCCAAAAAGTCCAAGTGAGAACCATCTTATCTGCTGCTGCACATTTGGAACCAGAAGGTTTGATTCTTGCTGGCTTGTAGTGGCTGGATGACTATCTAAACAGCTTGCTCTTTGGCTCAATGCCTTTAGAATTCCTCAGTTGTAGCATAGCTTCATAACACTGCAATCAATCTGTTCTGCACCTCGATGGGTTGTACTGCGAAATGAAGCTAATGGAGCCTCTCTATGGGCTTCTTGGTGCCAGTCTATTAAGCTGATCCATTAAAATATCAGAGGATGAATTGCAAAGACTGAGTGATCATTAGGATCCCATCAGTCCAGGCTGGATTCAGAGCTTAGTTTGCCTGGGTGTTAACTGCATAAGGTTGGGACAGAAAATTACAACGCACCTGTAAATGGGCAATACAATTTGGCGATCTCTAGTGAAATGAACAAAAAGGTCAGATTGAAAAATATGGCCCGAATTATATTACAGAAGCAATAGCACTGGAACAATAAGGCATTGGTTTAACAATGTTAGGGCCAAACATAAACAGCTGCCTTTTGGTTAAGATGCCGGAGGGCTGAAGAGTTGACCGCCTTCAGGAGAGAAGGTGTAAAGGGAGAAGTGAGGTTGGGCTGTTAATGGATGTTAATTAATTAGACAATTTACATAGAAAATAATAAGAACGTAAGAAATAGGAGCAGGAATAGGCCACACGGCCCCTCGAGCCTGCTCCGCCATTCAATAAGATCATGGCTGATCTTTGACCTCAACTCCACCTTCCCACCGGATCCCTTGATTCCCTTAGGGCGAAGAGTCAATACTTTAGACGTCTATGGATAAAATAAAAAAAAGTTGTTCAGCTTCAAGCGATAATAAGGAGTGGAAGAAACATACAGAATAATAAAAATGTGGAATAAGGTGAAATTGGATGGTGAAGGGAGTTTCTCCTTTCATCTCTAGGGGAATCGAGGGATATGGGGATCGGGCGGGAAAGTGGAGTTGAGGTCGAAGATCAGCCATGATCTTATTGAGGGGCGGAGCAGGCTCGAGGGGCCATATGGCCGACTCCTGCTCCTAATTCTTATGTTCTTATCTGTGAGAGCTGGGGTCAGACCCAACTGATACTGGCACGAAGATCCTTCGTGAATGAGTGTGACCGGTCTGAATTCCAATTTAGTGTAACCCAGCCTTAAAGTTGCAGTCGCACTTCAGATACCAAAAGGATGGATTGTGTGGGAACTGGGGGAAAATGGCCAGTGTTGACAGTGTGGTTAAAATTATAATCGGGACAGAGCTTTGCTCTACACCTGGCTATGCCATACCTGAACTGGGAACGTTTAATGGCGACCAGACTTAAAGCGTTTCACTCCAAGCGCTGCTGTCTCTCATTTTAAAGAGCACAAAGCTTCACCATAACAATTGCGGGGTGTAATGATATCAGCAAATAGTGATGATATTTGTCTGTGTTTGATTATTTATGCCTTACAGCATATTTGTCTGTGTTTTTGATTACTTGTGCCTGACCAGCAGAGGTCATGTGAGAGACAAGCAGTCCAGAGGAGTTTTACTTTCAGTTTCATTCTAGATGCATCACAGCATAGTGTGTTCTGTAAAAAGCTGTAGACATTCTCTTTCAGAAATGAGTCTTTATTGAACCCAAAAAGAAATCAATACATGATGTCAGAAGTGGCTGAAAGAGAAAAAATCTGAAGTTAGCAACTTGATGGGACAGTGAAAGCAGTTGTGGCAAGTAAGCGAAATCAGCTCTCCACATATTAGCAAGCCAGAAGAGAACATCGTTGCTTACCATTAGAGAATAGCTAACAAAGTGAAAAAATGGAAGGTTTACTCCCACCGGCGACGCTTCAATTAACAGGTAATGTGGCTGAAAATTGGAGACGGTTCAAACAACGTTTAGAGTTGTATTTAGCAGCAATCGGAGCTGACAAGAAAAGTAATAAACAGAAATCGTCACTGTTCTTGCATGTCGTGGGTGATGAAGCGCTGGAGGTGTATAATAACTTCACATTCGCTGTTGATGGAGACAAAATGAAGCTAGATAAAATAATGGAACAGTTTGAGGCCTACTGCATACCTAAACGCAACGTGACCTTTGAGAGGCACAAATTTTTCACATGTGTACAGAAAATCGGTGAGACTATTGATCAGTATGTGACTGAACTGAGAAACCGGAGCAAATCGTGTGAATTTGGGGGACTCACAGACTCGCTGATAAAAGACAGACTGGTGTGTGGTATTCGAGATAATGGTCTAAGGGAAAGACTGCTAAGAGAGCAAGATCTAGACCTGGGAAAAGCCATAGCACTGTGTAGGGTTACAGAGACTGTGAAGTTGCAGGCAAAGGAGCTGTTCAGTGACAGTAGCTGCAACGTGGATGCAGTGAGAAAGAACGGATACAAACCGTTTAACAAAGAGAGCGCCAATGTGAAAAAAGAGACGTGGCCAGCAAACAAAAATGAAAGAGACAATCGGAAGTCATGTAGTCGATGCGGTACACAGCATCCACCAAGAAAGTGTCCAGCATATGGTAAAACATGCAATAGATGCAACAAAAACAACCATTATGCCCGTTGCTGTAAGAACCAAGCGCAACAAAGCAAGGTCCATACAGTAGATGAAAGCGAGATAGAGGAATTCAATGTAGATGTTGTGTCTGAAAACAAAAAAGAAAGAGACTGGATGTTGACACTAAAAGTGAATGACATACACATTCCATTTAAATTGGATACTGGAGCATAAGTTAATGTGATATCAGAGACCGATTTTAAGAGAATTAGACCCAGACCAAAGTTACATGGAATACAAGTGAAAGTGGCTGGATACTCAGGTACTGATATACCAGTGAAAGGAAAATGCATTGTCAAAGTAACACACAAGGACAGAGAGCACACGCTAGCATTAATCGTGGTGCCAAAGGATGTGCAAACCATACTAGGTTTAAAAGCCTGTGAGAGACTGAACCTGGTAAAGAGAGTCCTCGTTGTGGAAAGTGAAAGAGAGACAGTCTATGATGAACTGAATGTTGCGTACACACCGGGTAAGCTGATGTATACAGCAGACACGTTGTCCAGAGCTGTTGACCCAGGAGAGCCCGCAAACACAGTGAAAAGACTGAAGTACAAGACAAAAGACAGTGGAACTGACTTCTACCAAAGCATGCTTGTATACCGCACAACGCCGCTCGAGTGTGGTATGTCACCAGCCCAACTCCTGATGGGACGTCGGCTAAGGTCAAACCTACCCATCCCGGAGAACCTCCTGAAAACAAAAGAGGGGGAGAAAGTGAGGAAGTTCAAAGAGCAGCAGAAAGAAAAGCAAAAGTACTACTATGACAGAGGAACACAAAACCTACCTGAACTCCACACTGGTGACCAAGTAAGGTTGAAAGACAAAACAAACACATGGACTCAGAAGGGAACTGTCCTGAGTGAAGTTCAACCAAGATCATACACCATTCAGACAGATGAGGGTGCTGTTCTGAGAAGAAATCGTCGAGATCTTCTCATGGGACCAGCCACAGCAGGTCAAGAGACTGATACTGGTGAACAACCTGATCACACAGCTGAGAACCAATCATCTGAGGCAACAACTCAGATTCAAGGACAATCAATCAGAAAATCCTCAAGACACGTGAAGCCTCCTGAGAGACTCATTGAGCAAATTTAAGGACTATTGTTAAAGAAGGAAGTAATGTTATCTTACTCTTTCTTCAAGTTCTAGTGTATTGACATATTTCATGTGAACACACAAAGCAAGGGTAAAAAACCTTGATCATGATAATGATAATGTAAGTTCATTAAATGTTGTTAGTTAAAAGTAAAATACTTTTGTTTTAAGAAAGGGAGATGTAATGATATCAGCAAATAGTGATGATATTTGTCTGTGTTTGATTACTTATGCCTTACAGCATATTTGTCTGTGTTTTTGATTACTTGTGCCTGATCAGCAGAGGTCATGTGAGAGACAAGCAGTCCAGAGGAGTTTTACTTTCAGTTTCATTCTAGATGCATCACAGCATAGTGTGTTCTGTAAAAAGCTGTAGAAAGTCTTGAACAAGACTTTAGATTAAACAACATTCTCTTTCAGAAATGAGTCTTTATTGAACCCAAAAAGAAATCAATACACGGGGTAGAGGGAAGAACTTAAGAACATAACAAATAGGAGCAGGTGTCGGCCATTTGGCCCCTTGAGCCTGCTCCGCCATTTAATGAGATCATGGCTGATCTGATCTTGGGCTCAGCTCCATTTCCCTGCCCGCTCCCCATAACCCTTCACTCCCTTATTGTTCAAAAATCTGTCTATCTCCACCTTAAATATATTCAATGACTCCGCCTCCACAGCTCTCTGGGGCAGAGAATTCCACAGATTTACGACCCTCTTAGAGAAGAAATTCCTCCTCATCTCAGTTTTAAAAGGGCGACCCTTTATTCTGAAACTGTGCCCGAGTTCTAGATTCCCCCATGAGGGGAAACATCCTCTCTGCATCTACCTTGTCGAGCCCCCCTCAGTATCTTATATGTTTCAATAAGATCACCTCTCATTCTTCTAAATTCCAATGCGTATAGGCCCAACCTGCTCAACCTTTCTTCCTAGGTCAACCCCTTCAGGTAGGTCCCTGTGAAACACAGTTTAATCCCACATCGAACAGCTCTTCCGGAATGGAGCTGGATGAATAGTTAGAAAGTTGCAGAAAGGGTTGAAGGTTTTTAAAAAAATATAAACGTATTTACAATTTTGCTACCCACAGCGCGCAGAGGAAATCTTCTCCCCCATAAAGAGGATCACTTAGACCTTGGAACATGATGGCCAGAGCGCTCTTGGGAAGCGGAAATGTCTTCTGTGGAATGCAACTAGTCACGGCTGAATAATGAAGCCTGTAAATGTTAATTTGCTATCCAGCAGTTTCTGCACAATTACCTTTGGAATCGGTGAGAAGTTTTGCCAAATTTCAGTTTCCTGGATGTTCTACCTGTGGTGATTACCTTTCCTCAGGAAGGAAGTCCAAGACAAATTCCAATTATTCAAGGTTTTTGGGATGAGGGGAATGAGCATCTTAGGTCAAAAACTTTCCTTCTTGGTGCAATTAAATGTTTTTTCTTTTATTTGGCAATGGGTATGTCAAACAGTCCCGCTACACAATTTGGGCAGCTGGATAGAACAGAACAGAACAGAAACCCCACAGTGCAGATAGAGGCCATTTCGGCCCATCGAGCCTGCACCGACACATATCCCACCCGATCCCTGTAACCCCTACATCAACACATATCCCACCCTATCCCCGCAACCCCACGTATTTAATCCTCCTAACACTAAGGGTCAATTTATCATAGCCAATCAACCTAACCCGCACATCTTTTGGACTGTGGGAGGAAACCGGAGCACCCGGAGGAAACCCATGCAAACACGGGGAGAATGTGCAAACTCCACACAGGCAGTCATCCGAGGCCGGATTCGAACCCGGGTCCCTGGCGCTGTGAGGCAACAGTGCTAACCACTATGCCACCGTGCTGCCGTACCTGTAGACTGCCGATAACATAGACATCGAAGATAGGAGCAGGAGTAGGCCATTCGGCCCCTCGAGCCTGCTCCGCCATTCAATAAGATCATGGCTGATCATCCAAATTCAGTACCCTGTCCCTGCCTTCTCCCCATATCCCTTGATCCCTTTAGCCTTAAGAAATATATCTAACTCCTTCTTGAATATATTTAATGAATTGGCCTCAACTGCCTTCTGTGGTAGAGAATTCCACAGGTTCACCACTCTCTGGGTAAAGAAATTCCTCCTCATCTCTGTCCTAAATGGCTTACCCCTTATCCTTAGACTGTGACCCCTGGTTCTGGACTCCCCGGCCATCGGGAACATCCTTCCTGCATCTAGTCTGTCTAGTCCTGTTAGAATTTTATAAGTTTCAATGAGATCCCCTCTCATTCTTCTAAACGTCAGCGAGTATAAGCCCAATCGACCCAATCTCTCCTCATACGTCATTCCTGCCATCCCAGGTATCAGTCTGTACTCCCTCCATGACAAGAACATCCTTCCTCAGATAAGGCGACCAAAACTGCACACAATACTCAAGGTGTGGTCTCACCAAGGCACACTTGCACCATCAAGAAACACAGATCAGAACTTTGGATTCACAGTTAAAAAACTAAGTTGCCAACATGACCAAAGAACAACTTATATTTATATCTCAATAAATTCCAAGCTCAACATGATGCTGATCTCTTATTCTGCTGCCTTCGTCTCCATGCCTATTCAATTCAATTCAATTTTATTTGCCATATGTAACCAGTACAAGTACAAGTACAATGGAATGCTTATTCCCCGTAGGGACACGTCAGTTATTCTTACAGCGCCGTGTTCAGAAAGTCAATACAATGGCTTCCAGTGGCAGTGGGAGCACGATGTCCTTCAGCCGCTCCGTCCTCCTCGTCACCGCGGCCTCCTCCTCACTGTTGCCGGCTCCAAGTGGTGACCTGCTTCTCCCGCTCACGATCCGACCTCTGGCCGCCATGCCCGGTGCTCCCCTCCTCCCAATCGGACTGCGAGCCTCCCGCCATGGAGCTGCCGGCCGACGTGCTGCAGTGGGTCGTCGTGGCTGCTGCTGCTGCTCGTTGCGCTGCGCTGCCTCCGCCCGACTCGCCGAACACATCGTCGGGATGTGAATGCTCCGGTCGCCGCGGCCTCCTCCTCACCGTCGCCGGCTCCACGGTCCGACGGCCCGGGGCCTGCTTCTCCCTCTTTGTTTTGGCCAGAAGGCTTTTTCCGGCCCCCCACCCCCTCACCCCCTCCATACATCCGACCATTTCTCCTGTCTTCAACCTCCTCGATCCACTTGGAACCCTCGTCTCCGGCCTCCTAGCCTCTCGATCATTTTATTGAGAACTGGTGGAGTGATGTCAGCCGCGTCAGTTTCTCCACTCCCGGCACTCACTCTAATCCATCTCCCTCTGAACCTGCAGCACTTTGTTCTCTCAGGTCTAACCCTGACATCATTGTCAAACCCGCTGACAAAGGGAGTGTTCGTGGTTTAATGGCAGAAGGAGTGCCACCTTGCCGAGACTAAACACTAATTCTTTGGCCATTCTCCCCTGAACCAAAACCCCACTACGGAATACCAGGCCATAATTTCCCAGACCATTACTGACCCTTGTCTCCTCTGGAGATCTTCCCCACACAGCCTCCAACCACATTGTTCCCCAACTCTTTCACCACCTGCTCTCCTTTCCCTGGCCCCTTCCCATGCAAGTGCAAGAGATGCAACACCTGGCCATTCACCTCTTCTCACACCCTGTCCAGGGCCCCAAATACTCCTTCCGGGTGAGACAGCAATTTACGCGCACTTCCTCCAGCCTAGCATACAACAACAACAACATCTTGCATTTATATAGCACCTTTAACGTAGTAAACCGTCTCAAGGCGCTTCACAGGGGTGCTATCAAACAGAATTTGACACCGAGCCACATAAGGAGATATTAGGGCAGGCTTGGTCAAAGCGGTAGGTTTTAAGGAGTGTCTTAATCCCGGGGATGAGGGGGTGGACATATGAGGAGAGGTTGAGAAGATTGGGACTCTACTCATTGGAGTTCAGAAGAATAAGAGGCGATCTTATTGAAACATATAAGATTGTGAAGGGGCTTGATCGGGTGGATGCGGGGAAGATGTTCCCAATGATGGGTAAAACTAGAACTAGGGGGCATAATCTAGAATAAGGGGCTGCTCTTTCAAAACTGAGATGAGGAGAAACTTCTTCACTCAGGGGGTGGTAGGTCTGTGGAATTTGCTGCCCCAGAAAGCTGTGGAAGCTACATCATTAAATAAATTTAAAACAGAAATAGACAGTTTCCTAGAAGTAAAGGGAATTAGGGGTTACAGGGAGCGGGCAGGAAATTGGACATGAGTCTAGGTTCGGATCGGTCATGGCCCTGTGGGTGGTGGAGCGAGCCCAGGGGCCGTGTAGCCTGGTCCTGCTCCTACTTCTTGTGTTCCAGTTCTGTTAGATTTCAGGAGATGGTTCTATTCACAGGGATTAGTGGAGACCTCGGGAACAGGCTGTCAGCTAGGAGTCCTTCAAGAGTAAATTGGGCCTGTTCCTGGCTGAGGTGGAGATCACCTTTTACAGAAGGTAAGTACTGCAGGAAATACAGGGACAGAGTGATCTCCTGGACGAGTTTCGATCGCCTAGATGGGTCGGAGAGGAATTTCCCAGATTTTTTATCCCAAATTGGCCAGTGGGTTTTTTATCTGGTTTTTCGCCTCTCCTGGGAGATCACATGGATTCGGGTGGGATGGAGAGTGGAAGTAGATTTGAGGTTAGGATCAGATCAGCCATGATCTTATTGAATGGCGGAGCAGGCTCGAGGGGCCGAGTGGCCTACTCCTGCTCCTATTTCTTATGTTAAAGGAGAAGAGAGAGGTAGAGAGGCGGAGAAGTTTAGGGAGGGAATTCCAGAGCTTAGGACCTCGGCAGCTGAAGGCGCGGCCACCACTGGTGGAGCGATCAAAATCGGGGATGTGCAAGAGGCCGGAATTGGAGTATTTGCTGCTCACAGTGTGGTGTCCTCTACATCGGGGACACCAAACTAGATAAGGTGACCAGTTTGCTGAACACCTCTATTCCAATTGCAAGTGCAACCCGAGCACCCCTGTTCCTTGCCACTTCGATTCTCGGTCCCACTCCCTGTCTGAGCTCTCGGTCTTTGATTTTCTGCACCGTTCCAATGAAGCTCAATGTAAGCTGGAGGAACAGCACTTTATCTTTCGAATAGGAACTTTGCAGCCCCCCTCCCCGGCCTTAGTATTAACTTCAACAGCTTCAGCTCCTCCCAAACCTGCCACCTCTACCACCTAGAGGACACGGGCAGCAGGCGCATGGGAACACCACCACCTCCAAGATCCCCTCCGAGTCACACACCATCCTGACTTGGAAATATATCGTCCGTTCCTTCATCATCAAAATCCTGGAACTCCCTACCTAGCAGAATTGTGGGAAAACCTTCACCACACGGACTGCAGCGGTTCAAGAATGGGATATGGCGAGAAAGCAGGGACAGGGTACTGAATTTGGATGATCAGCCATGACCTCATTAAATGGCGGAGCAGGCTCGAGGGTCCGAATGGCCTACTCCTGTTCCTATCTTCTATGTTTCTATGTTTAAGAAGGTGGCTCACCGCCACCTTCTCAAGGGCAATTAGGGATGGGCAATAAATACTGGCCTTGCCGGTGACGCCCACATCCCATGAATGAATAAAAAAAACCTTAACTATAGCTCCCATTTTCTCTCTCACAGGAAGTGCTGGCAATATGGGATGGATGTACCAGATTTTCCAAGGAAGGGGGTAAGTAGCAGGTTAGTGCTTGGGGTGGGGACGGGCCCTTGGATGTAATATCTCCAAATTTGCAGACGACACAAAGCTGGGTGGGAGGGTAAGCTGTGAGGAGGATGTCGTGAAACTCCAGTACGATTTGGACAGGTTGGGTGATTGGGCAGAAACATGGCAAATGCACTATAATGTGGATAAATGTGAGGTTATCCACTTTGGTGGCAAAAACAGGAAGGCAGATTATTATTTGAATGGCAATAGATTGGGAGAAGGGGAAGTGCAAAGAGACCTGGGTGTTATTGTGCACCAGTCGCTGAAGGTAAGCATGCAGGTGCAGCAGGCGGTTAAGAAGGCAAATGGTATGTTGGCCTTCGTAGCAAGAGGGTTCGAGTACAGGAACAAGGATGTCTTGCTACAGTTGTACAGGGCCTTGGTGAGGCCGCACCTTGAGTATTGTGTACAGTTTTGGTCACCTTACCTGAGGAAGGACGTTCCTGCCATGGAGGGAGTGCAGCGAAGATTCACCAGGCTGATACCTGGGATGGCAGGAATGACGTATGAGGAGAGATTGTGTCGATTGGGCTTATACTCACTGGAGTTTAGAAGATTGAGAGGGGATCTCATCGAAACCTATAAAATTCTGTCAGGCCTGGACAGACTAGATGCAGGAAGGATGTTTCTGATGGCCGGGGAGTCCAGAACCAGGGGTCATAGTCTAAGGATAAGGGGTAAGCCATTTAGGACTGAAATGAGGAGGAATTTCTTCACCCAGAGAGTGGTGAACCTGTGGAATTCTCTACCACAGAGGGCGGTGGAGGCCAGTTCATTAAATATATTCAAGAAAGAGTTGGATATACTTCTTGAGGCTAAAGGGATCAAGGGATATGGGGAGAAGGCAGGGACAGGGTACTGAATTTGGATGATTAGCCATGATCTCATTAAATGGCGGAGCAGGCTCGAGGGGCCGAATGGCCGACTCCTGCTCCTATCTTCTATGTTTCTATGTTTCCCCCTCTCCCGGACCCCCCCCCATCTCCTTTAGAACACCAAGCTGGGGAGTGGTCTGTACCTTTGGTAGAACATTCCTTTTTCAACTACTAGACTCCTGGACCTCTGGAACCTGCTCTACTTTGCCAGTTGTTCATGCTTCCCATTCCATCAGCCTATCCCTCAGCCCTTTAGCTGTTCATACACTCTCTATGTCTCATTAATGCTTTCTCGTTCTTTGTTTTCCTCATTGTGCTTCCTACTGTCTCATGCTTATATCACTTCTGCCGTTTAACCATCTCCTGGCTTCCACTTAAACACTTTACAGGTCTTTCTATTTCTTTTCCTGTGTGTGTTAGCGGTCCGGCCCTTCCCCTTGCCCTGCTCCTTTTTAATTGCTGTTTATCTGTAATACCTTCCAGTTCTGACGATGGGTCCAAGCCCGAAATGTTAACTTGTCCGTTTTCTCCGCCGATGACCTGCTGCGTGTTTCCAGCAACTTCCGCTTTTGTTTTACATTTATACGCAACAAAGTGCGCCAGCGGGAAGTCGGAAACCAGCGATGGGGAGCGTGATCAAAGAGTTGTGATTCTGAAGAGGCTTTTGGAGGGAGGGAGAGGGGAAGCCAGATGAAGAGCTTTAGGAAGAGACTTCCAGAGGGCACGGGTGCGGTGGCTGAAGGCTTTGACATGGATGATGAAGAGGAGGGAAGATGGGCTGGAGTGTGTCCACCAGGGATTATGGATTTGAGCATTGCATTAACATGTCCCTATTAGACAGGCATTATAGTTGGGACAAGAATTCTATAAGAGATTGCACCAAGGGGCCATATCAAATGACTAAGGGAGCACATATACACAAGCTCTGGTGTTGTTCTTGAGTTGCCTGCTTGATGGTGAGTGAGGGACTGAACCACATGCCTTGATCTTTGACCTTTCATCCCTGTGGAGGACTGAGGCTTCCCCTGACGGCACAACTCTGTAGCAAACTTACAATAGGGTGAGCCACAAATTCTTACATCCCCTCAGTCCATGGCGCAACACACTGGTGCCCTATACTTCAATTGTTCAATAATTAATTTAAGCCTGTCTACTATACTTCCTGTCGGATTTTACTCTTGGCAAAAAATCAAACTGCTGAAGCCTGGAGTCCTTCCAAACTGAAGTACGGCATTAGCAGTCCTGACTGGCAATTGTTTCAAATCCATTTTAATGATCATTTAGCTACCAGTAAGCCCTACAATCCAGAGCTTGATTGACATTCAATCGCAGCTTAAGAACTGTGTGCATTTGTGGTCTCTCTAGTCATGTTACCCAAAAGTAAAATTACTGGGGAGCTTAAAAATCGCAACAAAATTGTTTTCATTGTGTCGACCTGAAAGGATTGAATTTTCTCAAAAAATGTCATTAAGCAAAAAAAAGGGATGTCATTCAGTAGCTAGAGCATTCATTTTACCCACTTGCTCTTGTTATATTATGTGACCACAATTATGGGTTCTTGTTTCCCTTACCCAGCATTATCAAGTTGTCTACTAGGACAGAGCCTCACTAACCCTTCAGAGTGCCCTGTTTGCATGTGCTTTGCAATGTGCAGGTCTCAAAGGACTGCGTGGTATCATTGAGTTGTCCTTTCACCAGTAGGACCCGGGTTTCAATCCAATGCAAAGTGTCGGTGTAAAAGGCTCTCTCTTGTCTCTCAGTGGCAGCTGTAGGGTTCCTACGTGAAATGAGCATGGGCAGGCGCCAGGCAGTTTCTAGTCAACTTGGGATCACAGCGCAAAAGTGCCAAGAAGCCGGCACAATCTCATTCTGACGCCACAGGATAGCTCAATTCAATTCAATTTTATTTGCCATATGTAACCAGTACAAGTACAATTACAATGGAATGTTTACTCCCCGTAGGGACTGAAATGAAGAATAGATTTGCCTTTCTAATCGAGGCTTTATTAACTTAAAAATCCTGTAGCACATCTTTCAACACCCAGTCCCAACTAAAGGCTGGAAAGAACTGAATTTAAGATGGCCACCACAAATCACATGACATCAACTACCAATGAGATTACAGCATATATCCCAAGGCAGGAAACAAACAACCAATCACAATACTTCTTACTAAACATAAAGAATAATCACCACATTCACCCCTCCTTTTAAAATATACTCCAACCTAAATAACCTTTACAATTTATAATTAATTATTTACAACTAAAACTATGCACAGACAAAATAAAACTATTCAACATGACACAATACTAAGTGAGCAACAACAAATAGTAACATTGCACATAAGTATTAAGTATCTCTCAACTAAAACAATATAATATAATATTTCAACAATTTTAAAACATTACTATCAATTTAAAAGTCCATTTTCAATCGGTCGACCGGATATCTTGTTCGTGTCGACCTTCTTAACCTTGGTGAAATTCCTTGCCCTCCCACACCAGGAGACACAGAAGTATCTTCTGCAGGAAAGCTATCCATATCCCGATTTTCAACGGTTTCCGGATGAGAAATCCCATCAGGAGGTAAACTGGGACGGTCATGAACATCCATCGAGGGCTGACTAATAGAAGTATAATTATCTGCAGTCGGATTGGAAATATTCGTAGTATCTGTAACAGCATCCACATTATCTGAATCATGACTATTGTTAATATCCTCAGAAGAGGGCTGGCCACCACAAGGAGCCAAGTCTTTAATTGAAACGGTACTTTCTTTCCCATCTTGGAATCGAATATGAGCATATTGGGAATTTGCCTCCAACAGCTCCACCTCCTCCACTAAAGGATCATATTTTGACAATCTAACATGGCGTCGAAGCAGCACAGGTCCCTGCATAGTAAGCCATGAAGGTACCGAATATCCCGTAGTAGATCTCCGCGGATAGTTAAAGAGCCTTTCATGGGGGGTCACATTAGTAGCCGTTGAAAGCAATGATCTAATGGAATGCAGGGCATCAGGCAGTACCATTTCCCACTGTGTATTCTTAAGGTTCCGGGATGTCAAAGCCAACATAACTGCCTTCCAGATCACCCCATTGTATCATTCGCACTGTCCATTACCCTGGGGATTATACGGGGTAGTTCTGCTAGTAGAAATTCCCCGACTCTGAAGGTATTCCTTCAACTGGGAAGACATAAAAGAACTTCCCTGATCCGAATGGATATACGCAGGCATCCCAAAGATGACAAAAAGTTGAGTCAGACATTTGATAACTGTAGCAGCTGATACATCTGCGCAAGGAAAAGCAAAAGGGAACCTTGAAAACTCATCCACAACAGTAAATATATATCGGTTTTGAGTAGTTGAAGGAAGAGGCCCCTTAAAATCGACGCTCAAACGTTCAAAAGGAGAAGTAGCCTTTATAAGATGAGCTTGTTGAGGCTTAAAGAAATTCGGTTTACACCGAGCACAGATAGAACATGATGAAGTCATCCGCTTGACGTCTTCAACTGAAAAGGGCAAATTCTTACTGCGTATGAAGTGTATCATCCTCGTAACCCCAGGATGGCATAAGGCATTGTGAAGATTAATAAGCGTATCTCCGTGAATCACAGAACAATAAGCCCTCGACAGCGCATCAGCAGCAACATTATCCTTCCCTGGACGATAAACTATATCAAAATGGTAACATGCCAACTCAATCCTCCACCTCATTATTTTATCATTCTTAATCTTTCCAAAATGTTTGACATCAAACATAAAGGACACAGACTTTTGATCAGTTACCAACGTAAAATGTCGCCCCGATAAATAATGTCTCCATTTACGCAGTGCTTCTACTATTGCATACGCCTCTTTCTCTATTGAAGAATGCCTTTTTTCACTATTGTTCAAGGTACGTGAGAAAAAGGCCACAGGTCTTCCATTTTGGTTCAGAGTAGCCCCAATTGCAAAATCAGAAGCGTCCGTCTCAATCACAAAAGGAACCTGCTCATCAATAGAATGCACAACTGCTCCAAGGATATCCTTTTTAAAATTATCAAAACACGTCCTGGCCTCCCATGATAGAGGATATGTCGTAACCTGAATAAGAGGCCGGATCTTCTGTGAAAAATTTGCAATCCAATTAGAATAGTAAGAAAACAGTCCAACAACTCGTTGCAAAGCCTTAGAATTAGTAGGACAAGGTAAATCAATCAATGGTCGCAGACGTTCTGGGTCTGGTTTAATCTTGTTTCCCGAGATAATGTACCCCAGTAGATTTACCTCAGTGGTCGAAAAGGTACACTTCTCTTTATTGAAAGTTAAACCAGCTTTTTCCGCAGCTTGAAGGAATCTTTCTAAATTAGAATCATGCTCCACCCTTGATTTGCCACACACCGTGATGTCATCTAAGTATGAAAAGGTGTCAGAGAGAGAGTTATCACTTATAAAAGCATCTATTGCCCGTTGAAAACAAGCAACACCATTAATAACACCAAATGGTATTCGGCAAAACTGATACAGCTTTCCACC
Source organism: Somniosus microcephalus (assembly GCF_052327205.1). Taxonomy (NCBI): domain Eukaryota; kingdom Metazoa; phylum Chordata; class Chondrichthyes; order Squaliformes; family Somniosidae; genus Somniosus; species Somniosus microcephalus. Next base: position 34,245,722 of record NC_141015.1, on the reverse strand, counting down.
AGCCTCAAAGGCCGTATATGGTTGATCCTTCTTAACAATAGGAATGTGATGATAAGCACTCTTTAGGTCAATAGTGCTAAAAACCTTATACTGAGATACTTTATTGATAAGCTCATCAATCTTAGGCAAAGGGTACGCATCTAATTGAGTATACCTATTAATAGTTTGGGAATAGTCTATCACCATTCGTTTCTTATGTCTCTCGTTAGTCGTGACAACTACCTGTGCCCGCCAAGGCGAACAACTAGGTTCAATGATTCCTTCCAATAAGAGACGTTGAACTTCAGAATTAATAAATTCTCTATCCTGACTGCTATACCTTCTTGACTTGGTAGCAATTGGCTTACAATCCGGCATCAAATTGGAAAAAAGTGATAATGGAGAAATGGATAAAGAGGTTAATCCACAAATAGATAAAGGTGGCTTAGTCCCTCCAAATGAAAGACTGAGAGACTCGTGTAACTGAAGCACATCATGACCAATCAAAATATCCGCACAGAGATTAGGCAAAACAGATAGGCGTATATCAGTATACGTATTACCTAGAAGAATCAATTTCACAAGGCAACAACCAGCTACTTGTGAAGTGAGAGTCGTCTGAGCCATACACACCTGATAGGAAACAGGCGAAATTTTCAAATGCTTCTCCTTTGCAAACTGAAGACTTATAAAACTCTCGGTACTGCCCGTATCTATAAGGGCCTTCACTTCCAACCCATTAACTTGGGCTGTAACTATAGCTTTGTTTAGGCCATGAGCAAATGCAGCAGAAATTGATGCAATAAATGCCCTATCTAAAGGCTGAATAGTCACAGAGGAGGTAATTGAACCTGATGATTTACACACACGTGCGTAATGACCTCTCTTGCCGCATTTACTACACACAGCCTCCCGAGCAGGACACTTCAGACGAGGGTGCCGGACGTTCCCACAAAAATAACACTTCTGAATCCTAGAGGCAACAGCCGCTGAAGTAGAAACTGTTTCAGAATCTAGTAAACCACTCCTATTAAGTCCACATAATTCCTTTTCATCCGGAACTGCCGAAACCACAGTCACAGGCCGATTAAAAAGAGCATAAGAATCCGAACTTCTCTGAGCCACATCCAATGTAGAAGCTTGCTCAAAAGCACTCTTAAGATCCAAAGTCTTATTTTCTAACAACCGCTGACGAATTGATCTAGACAGTAATCCATTAATAAAAGCATCCCGTACCGATTCTTCCTTATATTCTTCAGCCGTCACGGCCTTATAATTACAGTTAACACTAAGGCACCGAAGTGCTTGTAAATAAGTATCCAAAGATTCTCCCACCTGCTGCCTACGGGCAGATAGAAGGTGACGTGCAAATACCTCATTCTTTGGTTTAACAAAAATCTTTTCCAATGTAGAAATAGCCACTTCGTAAGTTTTACAGTCCAAAATATACTTATACACATCCGGAGCAATGTAGTTGATCAGCATATTCAGCTTATTTAGAGACTCTTGATCCAACATGCCCAAAAAGTTTTTAAATGTACAATACCAGTGTTTCCATTTATCATCCACTCCTGCAGAATTAGGGTCAGCATTGAATCATTCTGGTTGAAGATATCGCTCCATTCTGACATAAAGTTAATAAATTGAAATGAAGAATAGATTTGCCTTTCTAATCTAGGCTTTATTAACTTAAAAATCCTGTAGCACATCTTCAACACCCAGTCCCAACTAAAGGCTGGAAAGAACTGAATTTAAGATGGCCACCACAAATCACATGACACCAACTACCAATGAGATTACAGCATATATCCCAAGGCAGGAAACAAACAACCAATCACAATACTTCTTACTAAACATAAAGAATAATCACCACAGGGACACGTCAGCTATTCTTACAGCGCCGTGTTCAGAAAGTCAATACAATGGCTTCCAGTGGCAGTGGGAGCACGATGTCCCTCAGCCGCTCCGTCCTCCTCGTCTCCGCGGCCTCCTCCTCACTGTTGCCGGCTCCACGTGTGGTGGCCTGCTTCTCCCGCTCACGATCCGACCTCTGGCCGCCATGCCCGGCTCCCCTCCTCCCGATCGGACTGCGAGCTTCCCGCCATGGAGCTGCCGGCCGACGTGCTGCAGCGGGTCGTCATGGCTGCTGCTGCTCGTTGCGCTGTGCTGCCTCCGCCCGACTCGCCGAACACATCGTCGGGATGTGAATGCTCCGGTCGCCGCGGCCTCCTCCTCACCGTCGCTGGCTCCACGGTCCGACGGCCCGGGGCCTGCTTCTCCCTCTTCCGGTTCGGCCTCTGGCCGCCATGCTCGGCTCCCCTCCTCCCAGTCGGAATGCCTTCCCGCCGAGGAGCTGCCGGCCGACGTGCTCCAGCGGGTCTAGCTAGTGAGGGAAGTGGAAATATGCCCACTGGTGCACTGGAGAGCATTTGTCTGAGGTGTTGAACAGTGCAGAACGGGCTTTGTTCTGTATCGGGCATACACCTGACCTGGGAATTTCTCAATGCTGGCACTGGGCATCAAAGGTGAAGACTTCTCCAATTCTCACTGTTGCCGTGACGCCCCTCACCTTTGGGCTGACTCTTTAATCAGGTGCCCCCCCACCCCCCAGTGCACCAATCAAGAAATCGCGGGTCAGCAGCCCCTGGTTTCCTGTCTATTCCAATCAATGGCTGGAATGTTCAGGCTGCAGCCCACAGTGCTTCCTGAAAACCCTGGTCCTCACCAGGAGCTCCTAGATGGCCAATCAGCACACAATTTAGCCTAATCACAGCAACTTTTTAATTACAAGTTTCCCATCGTGCAAACTTAAAGAATTTTTTTTTGGCCGGGGGACGTTTCCTCCAAGCTTATTCTCTCCTTGATACTTTCCCAATCTCCCTGGGCCCCACACACTATCCATGATGGAGAAGGTGGCCTTCTTTCAAGCCTCTGTCAATGCCATTATAAAACTAGCCACTAGGGGCAGGAATGAGAATTGCCCAGGCGATGGCACATGTCTCACCATTTCCCCACAATGCTACAATCGGATCAGGAATTTGCTGTATGCTAGGGTCGTGGGTCCAAAAAAGGTCCTATGACTCGGGAAACACAGATCTGCCACATGAAAGCTGGAAAGTCGTTCAGTTTTCCAATTAAACTAAATTAAATTGAAATGAAAGGTTAGATTGTTAAACTTCCTCGTCGCTAAGCTGTTTACGTATTTTTTTTCTTTCTTAATCGCCCTCATTGCTTGAACTTATGAACAGCTTGTGAGTGGTGTCATGAGGTGTTTTTTTACAGTCCGTGACAGCTGGTGCATCAAAAATGTTAGGCGGGTAATGGCTGCCAAGTGTGCATGGGACGCATTCACTGTTTTAAAGTACAGCAACACATTTAAACTTACACGGCCAATTCCCGTTTGAGCAGCGTACATAGAACGGACTACTTAACTACCAACTCCATAACACCGGTTTGCGATAGGCTCTTGCCGAGGCTGTATTTCCTATGCCGTGCTGCAGGAGCAGGGGCCCCTGGAATTCCGCTATTCCCTAGCCACAGTGTGAAGAAGAATTTCATGTTTCCCAGGGAAACTGGCTGCTTATTGTATATTAGTCAGAAAACATCTCTAATTCCTGGGGGGGGGGGGGCGTTGGGGGCAACACAGCATTCCCAGATGCTGGAGATTGCAACCAAGGATTGGGTTCATGTACTAACACACTGCAGTGGGGAGGGGGCGGGGGCCATACCCACCACCAACGTTCCCTGTAATTGTATCTAGCCTCACGCAGCCCCCTTTAAGGTCATTCAAAATACAGTGCAGGCGCGGGTTTTTCTCATTGAAAAGCTGGCAAGCCGGCTGCGTGGGGCCCACGGAGCGCTGCGTGGCCGCGTGGCTTACAGGGTACGTTGCCCGCCACCCCCCAACCTGTCAGCTCAGCCACTTGCTGTTTGCTGTTGGGGGAGGGCATGGAGTAGATGCGAGGCCGTACAGAACCGAGGCGGGTAAATGGGGGTTAAGATACAGATCAGCCGTGATCTAACTCAATGTCGGAACTGGTTCGAGGGGCTGAATGGCCTCCTCCTGTTTCTATGTTCCAGTACCACCTGCAGGAAAGGACAGGGAAAGAAACCGGGCTGTTCAGATGAATGGCTAAGCAACAACAACATTGCATTTATATAGCGCCTTTAACATAGTAAAAGGTCCCAGGGTGCTTCACAGGAGTGTTATCAAACAAAATTTGACACCGAGCCACATAAGGAGATATTAGAACAGATGACCAGAAGCTTATTCAAAGAGGTAGGCGTTACAGAGCGTCTTAAAGGAGGAGAGAGAGGCGGAGAGGTTTAGGGAGGGAATTCCAGAGCTTAGAGCCCAGGCAGCTGAAGGCACGGCCGGCAATAGTTGAGCGATTGAAATCGGGGATGCGCAAGAGGCCAGAATTGGAGGAGCGCAGAGATCTCGGTGGATAGTAAGGATGGGACAGTAAGCTGTGAGGAGAACACAAAGAATCTGCAAAGAGATATAGATAGACTAAGTGAGTGGGCAGTAAGGTGGCAGATGGAGTATAATGTAGGGAAATGTGAGGTTATTCACTTTGGTAGGCAGAATAGAAAAACAGAATATTTTTTAAATGGTGAGAAACTTTCAAATATTGGTGTTCAGTGAGATTTGGGTGTCCTCGTGCAAGAAACACAGAAAGCTAGCAGACCCTACCAGACCTTCCGCTTTGACCCTCATTAACTAGCACGCCAGTAATACTGAACAAGATAGCACCATGCTGCACCCTGTGTCTTTATTACCAAGGCTTGCAAAGCACCAGCACAGCTACATATATCCCAGAGGATGCAGGTAGTGAGCTTGAGGTAGCACCAGGTCAGTCACACTTCACAGACGAAGAGGAGCAGGTGATGGCAGCAGAGGTATAACAGGAACTTGATGGAGAGGTTGTCCCATAACTGCCATCAGTCACCCACTATACTTTGGGGAAATTCAGTCTGGGCATGCTCCCGATGCTGTTCAGTGGAAAAGGAGATGGAGGTGCCAACCTTGCTGCCTGATGCATCAGCCAGCTGGTTGATATACGTGCCAGCATTACATTGACGAATACTGCAGAGGATCCTTGGAAGGAGGCAGGGGTGGGAAAGTTGATGGCAGCATGGGGACATTGCTGCCATTGGCCATATGGTCCAAATTGGCGCGAGGTGTCCATGCAGCAGATGTTATGGGGGGAGAAATTCAGTATCGGCCCGTTTGGGGCGCGATTATCGGCCGGGCGCAAAGTTTATCGCCTGCCACTAATTATCGCCTCCCACTGCTAACTTGGCTTCTATTGCCCCTGGAGGTGATTGGAGCGCTAAATCAGGCGCTACACACCTCTCTTAAGGCGCTAACGTCGATGAGCGAGGCGCTAAATCAGAGCGCTGGTGAAGCTTATGTGATGTCAGTCAGCAATGGAACACAGACACACTGGCGCCGGCCAGTTCTTAAAGGGGAGGGTCGATCTTGCTCTCCATCCACACCCTGCTCATTGCAGCCTTGAATCTCGGCCTGGAGAGACCTGTACATCAAATCTGCTGGAAAGAACAATGGAGAGGCCCAGGGAAAGAGCTCAGAGTGCAGCCCCCATAGTCTCTTCTAAATCGATGCAAGGAAGGTCAAATCAAAATGAACCTGCAAAGTGCTGCTCAGTGCCCAAAACTCCTTCACACAGCGTTGAATCTCTCCAGAAGTCTCTCTCTCACTCAGAATCCGTGGTGCAAAAATATCGCTGACAAAAAAAGTCAGGAAGCGGCCGCCTTTAAATAGCGCTCCCCCAGTCCCTTCCCGACTGCAAAACGTTCCCCTCAACCTGTCGTTGCTAGCGGCAGGCGGTAACACAGGGGGCGTCACTCAATACCCGGTTCGGGGCACTACTGGGGCGTTGCATGCTCAACTGACGTCTCGATCTGCGGGCGCAGGAGATCGTGGCGGTAGTGTTTAGCGCCGCCGCAAAATGTCTGGTCAATTTCGCGAGCGGCGCAAACATCGCCGCGCCCGGGCGCTAGTTGCTTTGCGCCCCATTAGCGCCCTCTTAGGGTGCTAACGGGAGGCGTAAAGCAACCGAATTTACCCCCCACCCCCCCAAATCTCTACAACAGAGTCCTTGCTGACCCAGAGATTACTGTGGTAACTGTCTGTGGTCATCACCTAGTACATGAGGCAGGGCCTGTGGAAATGGTTGACAGAATAATGATGGGTGTGGGTTCCTCCGAGAAACATACAGCACAGAAGGCGGCCATTCGGGCCATCGTGTCTGCTACATGCTCTGGTGCCTGCTGATCTCCTGGGCACATCTTCTTTCATCTTGTGCCATCTAACTGATGAAATAAACTTGGGATGCTTTAAGACCAACCCCACCATTCATTCTAATTGACTTGAGACCACGACCGGACTCTGCAGCGTTCTCTTAGATGCCTTGTTATTCCCAGAGCTCCCATGAAAGTTCACATCGCAAGGGTCCCTTGATAGACCTATTTTTTCAAGCTGTGCTGCTGGAGCCTTGTAAATGCTTCAATTAAAAGGTGACTTTCCTGTAATTTTGCAGATATTCTGCTCTTTTCAACACAAACGTTCCAGGCCATGTTCCGATACAAAACAAAATCTAAAAATAAATGTGAAATAATGCAAAGAATGAAACGGAGAATGGAAAAAAAGGGGTAGGGGGATGGTAAAGGGTACTGGTAAATGAAAATTAAAACCAATATTGCAAAAAAAATGATATCCCTTTAAGAGTTCCACCGGATATGGAGCTTCCCTTTAAACCTACTCCAAGCAGGCAAGATGGCTTCTGTGCTGGCAGCTCCCTAGGGAGCCCCTTTGCCATCCTTGGCCATCCGTTGCCATCCTTTGCTTTGTGCCCCCCCAGTCTCCTCTCTTCTGCTGTTTAAGTTCCCCTGGCTCTCATCCTACGAAACCCAGGCAGAGAGGACCTGCGGGGAGGAGGGAGGAGGACAGTAGCATTATGTTTGTGTGTGTGTGCTAGGCTGTTGTAGCAGAGCCTGGTCTCCAATCGTCTTGGATCCCCTTGCCGTTGGACCAAGACCTTGCTCTGTCAAACCCGTGTGGTAGCTGGTGTGCAATGGCCACCCCACGTTAAAAGAATTCACGCACAGGCATCTTCCACCCTTTAAAATCAAGCTCGGGACCTGGAACGTCAGGGGACTCATGGACAACCCCAACAGTGACAGATCGGAACGCCGTACTGCTATCGTTGCCCGGGAGCTCAGACGTTTCGACATTGACATCGCCGCCCTAAGTGAGAACCGGCGGGCAGGGGCAGGCAGCGCAAGGAGCGCACGTCAACCCAAGCACGCCACCCACCCGCCCCTTCAACCACCGTCTGCCCCACCTGTGACAGAGACTGTAGGTCCCACATTGGACTCATCAGTCACCTGCGAACTCATTTTTAATGTGGAAGCAAGTCATCTTCGGTTCCGAGGGACTGCCTAAGAAGAAGACGACGACTCCAAACAGGTGAGCAGACCGCACACTGCAACACCATCCTGAACAGACAGGTGTTGTTGCCTTATTCACACTAACTTAAATATTTAAACTAAGCTCTGGTGTATTTGTCCAAGAGCACACTGGGCCAGCCTAAAAGGCCGGTCTGAAGAACACTTAATGCAGGAATCCCGGAAAAGACACGCCCCGGCAGATTTCCTGGCCACAGGTTCCGCACTGGTGGGACCAGTCCGCTGGCCGGAAAATATGCCCTTGTGGCGGTACCACCGGTTGTCCCTTACATTGAGATACATAATTCCCTTTAACTTACCTTACTGTATGTATCTATATTACTATACTCAGGCTTCTCTCCTATACTCTGTGTGATGACATCAGAGCTTGGAACCTTCCAACAGTAGATCTCGGAACCTGCTGGCAGTTGAGCTCGGAACCTGCTGGCAGTTGAGCTCGGAAACTTCTAGTTAGTCCTCGTGGCGTCCCCGCTGGGGAAAGACCTACACCACGGTGCTCCTACAGTCAGCCATCTTACCTGCTACCTTACCTGTTGTATTTAACCTGTTCCTGTAAATAAACAACTTATTTATAGTTCGTCGAAGTCGAACGCGATTATTTAGTGGCGATGCACACGAATCGCTACACCCTAGTGATTCTTCTTGCTGACCAAGATTCTCTCTGTTCATCCCTCCATGGCCTCGCCCCTCCCTATCTCTGTAACCTCCTCCAGCCCTACAACCCTCTGAGATCTCTGCACTCCTCCAATTCTGGCCTCTTGCACATCCCCGATTTGCTTTGCTCTACCATTGGCGGCCGTGCCCTCAGCTGTCTAGGCCACCTCTTCCCTCCAAGTCACGCGCCATCCTGACTTGAAAATATATCACTGTTCCTTCATCGTCGCTGGGTCAAAATCCTGGAACTCCCTCCCTAACAGCACTGTGGGAGCACCTTCACCACACGGACTGCAGCGATTCAAGAAGGCGGCTCACCACCACCTTCTCAAGGGCAATTAGGGATGGGCAATAAATGCTGGCCTTGCCAGCGATGCCCACATCCCATGAATGAAGAAAAAAAAGTTTCTGGGATTCCCTCCCTAAACCTCTCTCCCCCTTTATGACGCTCCTTAAAACCTACTTCCTTCTGTCCTAATATCTCCTTATGTGGCTCATTGTCAAATCTCCTGTGAAGCACCTAATGATGTTTTACTATGTTAAAGGCGCTATATAAATGCAAGTTGTTGTTTCTCAGTCTATTGGTGATAGTTTCACACCCAATGTGCAGAAGTGTATCCATTACTTACAATCGACTGTATGCTACATGGAACATTCTGGTGCCTTGTCAACAAGACCTGTTGTGTTCACATGAGGAGAACCAAGATAAAGATTTGATTGTTTGCTTGCTGGTTTCTACAATGGAGTCTTTGTCACATTTCGTACAATCTTGAAAAGCCAGTGATTCTCGACGCTGGCGATGGTGGGCCCGGAATTCTTTCCCTTTTCCAGTTTTGTGAATGAGCCAGAACTTTCTCCAGTGCAACGCTGGCAAGATTGAAGCCATCCTGTTCAGCTACAGCCAGGGACCTTGCACCTCAGGTGTCGATTCCTGCCCCTCTGCCCACTCACTCAGGGTGAACTTGATGGTGCACAAGCTGGCTTCAAATTCTACGTCCAGCTCATCACCAAGGCCACTTACTTCCACCTTCACAACATCACTGACCCACTGCCGAGACTCTCCTATGTGTGTGACCGCTAGGTTTGATTTTTCCAGAGCTCTTCTCACTAACCTTCTGAGCATAAATTCCAACTCATCCAGAACTCTTGTCGTTGTATGCTAATATGGCCTGCACTTCTGTCCTTGAAAACTTCCATTGGCTCCCCATCCCGCAGTGTGACTTTAAACTCCTCTTCCTCATTTTCAAATCCCTCCATGGCATCCCACATCCTTACCTCAGCAATTTTGCAACCCTATGCCCCAGGGTGCACCCTCCGTTTTTCTATTGTGCCTTTCTTCATCCTTCCCTCCGTTCCACCGACACCCTTCAAGGGAGTCGAGGGTTATGGGGGAGAGAGCGGGAAAGTGGTGTTGAGGCCAAGATTGGATCAGCCATGATCTTATTGAATGGCGGAGCAGGCTCGAGGGACAGATTGGCCTACTCCTGCTCCTGTTTCTTATGTTCTTATGTTAGAACCTCCAGCCATCAACCCTCAGCCTGGCTACATCTCGCTCCACCTTCAGAAACCTCAACACCTACTGCTCTGACAATCCCTTCATTTACCTCCCCTAACTCCATTCCCTACCCCTGCCACCTTCCTGCTCTAGTCCTCCAAGTCTCCCTGTAAAATCTTTGGACTTCTTGTTACGTGAGAAGGCACTACAAACATTTGATCCACTTGCTGAGGCTCTCATTTTATTACATGATCGCAATTATGGGTTTTTGTTTCCCTTAGAATTCCCTCCCAAAACCTCTCCCCCTCTTTCTCCTCTTTTGAGATGCTCCTTAAAACCTACCTCACCTGTCCTAATATCTCTGTATGTGGCATGGTGTCAAATTTGGTTTGATAATCGCTCTTGTGAAGCGCCTTGGGACGTTTTACTACATTAGAGGTCCTATATAAATACAAGGTGTTGTCGTTGGTACAAGAGCGCAAGCTGCAGTTGGTCGTGTTATCGGTTTTGCTGTTCCATTGTGAAAAGTGCCTAAATAACTGTTCCCGATGGCCGGGGAGTCCAGAACCAGGGGTCACAGTCTAAGGAGAAGGGGTAAGCCATTTAGGACTGAGATGAGGAGGAATTTCTTCACCCAGAGAGTGGTGAACCTGTGGAATTCTCTACCACAGAAGGCAGTTGAGGCCAATTCATTAAATATGTTCAAGAAGGAGTTAAATGTATTTCTTGAGGCTAAAGGGATCAAGGGATATGGGGAGAAAGCAGGGACCGGGTACTGAATTTGGATGATCAGCCATGATCGCATTGAATGGCGGAGCAGGCTCGAGGGGCCGAATGGCCTACTCCTGCTCCTATCTTCTATGTTTCTATGTGTTCACCATCTGCGAGATTCATCTCGAGGCCTAAAACAGCCCAGATAAGAAAGAACACTAGTCCTTCAGGAAGTAAGAGTCAATTATTCTAAACGGCTATTGTGCTAGCAGAAGCATGCTGAACATGGCTTGCAGTCTTCCAGGCTCGTTAAACTGTCACGTACCTTTGTTTAAAATATTACATTCAATTCCATTAAAGTGCAACCGAGCTCCCTAGCGATGAATCTAGCTCTTGCAGAGATCTGCTTACGCCTGTGAAGTTGCTGTGCTACATTTTTCCCTCTATTAATTAGCACATTGATAAAACAATGTCTTTCATATTACAGGAAACTTTGTGCTATCCGGCACCGACGGGACCGAGCTGTTGCTGTTCCCTCAAAACTGCCGGACACTCCAGCGTTAATGTTGAAGCATACGGAGCTTTTCATCTCCGTATCTGACAACAAACACTGTTGCTTAGCAACAGCTTCTAAACAGTCGGCCCGTACCTTGGAAGCGTCTCTCTGAAGCTGTTGCTAAGCTACAGAGACTTTGCAGAGCCTGACTGTTGAAAAAAAAGCCACGAGAAGAAAAAAAACCTAACAAAACAGCTCCTGATTTTTGCCGGTGGCTCGAGCTTGCCGGACATTTAGCCTCCGGATAACACAAAGTTTCCTGTACAATGAGGCCATTTTAACAGAAATGGTGCATGTTTTATTCTCAGTCATAGTAAATTGCCTTTCCCTGCCATTCTTTTGATTGTTACTGATTGATCCCAGATTTCGGCATTAGGTACCTTGTTGTAGCTCTTGCTTGTCTCATTGTTGCTGATTCTTCACCTATCCCACTTGCCCCCCCCCCCCCCCGCCCGTGCCACACATCGAGGCCCAGCTGAGGTCAAATGGCAGATGATCTGCATCTCGGCTTCTGTCAGTGGCGGTCTGTAACAGGATACTTAGTGTGTGCGTATGTCAACATCCCTGCCCACCTCCCGCTGTTACACGGGAAAAATACTTGGCCTGTAGCGATTCGTGTTCATCTAGGTAGGTATTGGATGAATTGCCTACTAAATAATCGAGCTCGACTTCAGGAGAACGATAAATAAGTTCTTTAATGCAGAAAACAGATGGAATGCAGCGAACAATTGCGATGGATGCAGGAGAGCCAGCAGGTAGGTCTTGTCCCAGCGGGGACGCCACGAGGACTGAGTTTGCAGTCCTGTGGATAGCGTGATGACCTCATCACGCTCGGTCGCGTTTTCCCGTGCTTGGTTGGTCACGTGACCTGCGTCGTGATGTCGACGCGTTTGCCCGCGCTTGGGCGGTCACGTGACCCGCGTCGCAATGTCGACGCGTTTACCTGGTACTGTGGCTGGCCGTTGCGGCCGAAGTCGTGGGAGCGGGAGGCACCCGGCACTGCGGCTGGCCGATGCAGCCGAAGTCGCGGGCGCGGTAGGCCGAGCTGTGCCGGCGGCCGTTACGGGAGGCCGAGCCGGGCCGGCGGCCGCCGCATGTGCGTCCTGTGATGCATGACGTGATGTCAGTGCATTACGACGCGTCCTTAAAGGGGCAACGGCCCAAACAGGTAAGTTATATACATACATAGTAAAGTTAAAGTGAATTATGTATAATATAAGTAAGGGACACTCGGTAGTACCGCCACAGGCCTCCTTTTACAGGTTCCCCCCCCCCACACCCCACCACCTCCTTCCTCCCAAATGACAGCTGAAATCAAGAAAGTGCTGGTCTGGAGATCTGCAAGCACGTATTCATATCCTACCCAAAGACCGGCACAGTGCACGAGAGCACAAGCAAGCTGCGGCACGCCAGTGTGTCATTGCAAGAACACTAGGATTGGGGAAACCCGTAGCACACAGGACTATAAATCCATAAAAAGCAAAGGAAATTAAACAGACTTTAAAGTGTACCAGAGAATCATAGACATTTACGGCACAGAAGGAGGCCATTCGGCCCATCCTGTCTGTGCCGGCCGACAAAGAGCTCTCCAGCCTAATCCCACTTTCCAGCGCTTGGTCCGTAGCCCTGTAACTTACGGCACTTCAAGTGCATATCCAAGTACTTTTTAAATGCGATGAGGGTTTTTGCCTCTACCACCCTTTCAGGCAGTGAGTTCCAGACCCCTTCACCCTCTGGGTGATAAAGATTCTCCTCAACTCCCCTCTAATCCTTCTACCAATTACTTTAAATCAATGCCGCCCTGGTTATTGACCTCCCTGCTCAGGGAAATAGGTCCTTCCCATCCACTCTATCTAGGCCCCTCATAATTTTATACATCTCAATCAAGTCTCCCCTTCAGTATTGCCTCTTCTCTACCCAATGTATTATTGCTTGATTGAAAGTGTGAGCAAATCAGCTATTCCCAGGCTTCTGCTTGTGTGGAGCCCACCTCCGAAGATGCCCCATCAGTTTCCCCCTCTCACTTTCACCCACCATCACCGCCCCAAACCTCTCTCCCCCCCCCCCCATCATTCACCGTGTTGACACTGGAGGCCTATTGTGTAGGGACAGGCACGAGCTGGCAACAGGCTGACTATGATCACAGCACACTCTAGAGTCCAAAAATCTATCGACCTCAGTCTTGAATATACTCAATGACTGAGCATCCACAGCTCTTTGGGGTAGAGAATTCCAAAGGTTCACAACCCTCTGAGTGAAGAAATTCCTCCTCCTCTCAGTCTTAAATGGCTGAGCCCTCATCCTGAGACTGTGCCCCCTAGTTCGAGACTCTCCAGCCAGCGGAAACAGCCTCCCAGCATCTACCCTGTCAATCCCCCTCAGAATCTTATATGTTTCAACGAGCAAACTGTCCACGTTACTGAAGCAAGATATTAAATAAGGTTTGATCCCCTTTTACAAAGAAGCTGAAAACACATTTGGAGATATCTATTGTGTGACTATAAGTGAGCAATGGTGAAGGTTGTAGCCCAAAATGGTACAAAGTCACTCTAAATCACAGGGGTGAACTGTAACTGAGGGTGCGATCTTGCCAGCCTTGGGGAGGCTGGTTTGGGGGCAGGACTGCCTGAAAAATGGCAGGATCTGGGGGCGGGTGGCCATCCTGCCCCCAACCCGCCTCCATGCCATCTTCCTGGGAGGCGGGTAGCCGACCCACGCCGGGTCCTGTCTCCTGGAGGCGGGAAGGGGATTACAACCATTTAACTGCCTGTTAACAGGTAGTTAACAGGCAGTTAAGAGGATTATCCCCATTTTACCCACACAAGTACGGGCTTCCCGAAGGCTGCGAACGCCGCCAGGGTCACCGAGGCGAGCAGTGGGTCTGCGGGGGTCGGAGGGGTGCAAAAGTGCGCTGTGAAGGTGAGTGATGGGTGCAAGTGTGGTGAGGTAAGTATGTGAGGTAAGTGGAAAGTGATAAAAAAAAGTTTACTTACCTTTGTTTCTTCCTGCAGGCTTCAATAGTTGGGGATGCGGAGAGTCTCGCATCTCCGCTGCAGTGATGACAGATGGCTGCTGCATTCTCCAAAGCAACAACCATCTAATTTCTGCTCACAAAAGAGGTTTGATGAGCCTTGAATACAAGGACTCATCAAACTACAGAGAATGTCAGTGTTTGACAGCTTCACAGAGCTGTCAAACGATGACAATTCATCTGTCAAAAATCTGATGTTCTCTGTAACCGGCTTTCCCTTAATTGGCCTGCTAAGCCCGCTGGGCGGGCTTAACAAGGTCAATCAAGGGAAAATGGCGTGGGTTGGCCACAAGTCGATGGAGGCGGAACTAAAACCCGACAAGCAGCAGTCCCGCCTCCAACACGCCCCCATTGACAAAATCGCTCCCTGAATGTCTATATCGGTCTATCTATCTTCCACCAAGCAGCTATTTTTGTCCATCACAGCAGGGCATTGCCTTTGCAAATTTCTCTGCCACATGGGTCTGATGGGCTTAATTTCATACAATTTAAAATAGATGATCTGGTCATTTATTTCATTGGCTCCCGGTTAAGCAACGCCTTGATTTCCAAATTCTCATCCTTGTTTTCAAATCCCTCCATGGCCTCACCCCTCCCTATCTCTGTAATCTTCTCCAGCCCCACAACCCCACCAAGATATCTGCGCTCCTCTAATTCTGCCTTCTTGAGCATCCCTGATTATAATCGCTCAACCTTTGGTGGCCGTGCCTTCTGTTGCCTGGGCCCTAAGCTCTGGAATTCCCTGCCTAAACCACTCCACCTCGCTACCTCTCTTTCCTCCTTTAAAATGCTCCTTAAAACCTACCTCTTTGACCGAGCTTCTGCCCTAATTTCTTATGTGGCTCGGTGTCAATTTTTTTGTCATAATACTCCTGTGAAGCGCCTTGGGACATTTTACTACCCTAAAGGGGCTATATAAATACAAGTTGTTGTTGCTGTTTGTGGGAGCTTGCTGTGCACAAATTGGCTGCCACGTTTCCCTACATGACATCAGTGGCTACATTTCAAAAGTACTTTTGATTGGCTGTGAAGCGCTTTGGGCCATCCTGAGGTTGTGAAAGGTGCGATATAAATGCAACTTCTTTCTTATTGTTGCAGGTATATTTGATTAAAAAAAAAGATAAAAATCGCGTTTAGTCTTTTCTGAAGTGTTATGCACTTCTTGGCCCTTTACTATGAAAACCCACTCCCTAAAGGCAAGGGGCTGCTCACCCATTTTAAAGGAAGACAGACTTGCATTTCTATAGCGCCTTTCCCCACCTCAGGACATCCCGAAGCGCTTTACAGCCAATGAAGTACTTTTTGAAGTGTAGTCACTGTCGTAATGTCGGAAGAGCGACAGCCGATTTGTGCACAGCAAGCTCCCACAAACAGCAATGTGATCATGACCAGACCGTCTGTTTTGGCAACTGAGGGATAAATATTGGCCAGGACACCAGGGAGAACTTCCAGAAGTGCGGCGGGATCTTATACGTCCGCCTGAGAGTTTAACGACTCACTGATTTATTTATGTACGCAAGTGTGGGAGGCGAGGGGAACAAATTTATTTATGCACTCACAGTTGGTCGGGAAAATATTAATTATTTATTTTGCAGGAAGCAATCAAAAAACATTTACTTCACCGTCACTAGGAAGGTCCGCATACAAACTTTTTAAAAAAATCCTTTCAGTGGAGATAGGAATTGTTCCCTCATTTCGAAAATCAGGGCCCACTCCCAACTCTTCACCTCTGACACATCGTGGGACATCTGTAAACAACTACTCATTGACCAGAAAAAAACTGCTGATCCACAGGAAATAAATGAAAGAAAATTCTGCACATGATTCCAACTTCCTCTAAAACAGAGTTTTATTTGTTTTAAAAGTGAGCAGGCCAGATATTTTTCAGACTGGCAGTTTGGATTGAGTCACTCGAGTGTTTACCCAAGTCTTTCTTCAGTTAACGAGCTGAGCTTAAGCCCCCATCAGTGTTCTGGTCTGGCTCTCTTGAGCGGAGCCAGAATTGCAAACCTTGAAGTTGTCATTGTTAGAGCTGGACTATTTGGAGTCTTCGCTCCTGTGAGGTACCTCGCCCGCTGCGAGTGCTTAAAGGTAAACTGGCGGTGCGCTACTCACAAATTTCTACCCATTGAAACCCGTGAACAAACAATTGTGGGCAGCGCGCCGATGGTTTCCGTGTGGCAGGGCGGGGGGGAGGTCTCAAGCCACAAGTGAAGACGCGTAAAATCCACCCTGCTATTTATAAATGCAAAACATCCGATTCTTCAACACATCCATTTACCCAAACTTCAGAAAATCTTGCCAATATTCAAGCCCTAAGCACTGGAATTCCCTCCCTAAACCTCTCCGCCTCTCACTCCTCCTTTAAAACACTCCTTAAAACCTACCTCTTTGATCAAGCTATTGGTCATCTGTGCAATTATTTCAATAAGTGGCTTGGTGTCAAATGTTGTCACTCCTGTGAAGGTTTTTAGGCCTAGAAATTCAGTGGCCTGCGCCACCAGTTTGCGCCCAAAGAGGGCTTTTGCGCCACTGTGCAAACCTACCGCGATATTTAGCGGGGCGCTAATGGCGGCGTTAGCCAGTAGCGCTGCGCCGCCACCGATGACGTCATCGGTGTGCGCAGCGCCCCGCTATCGCCCCGCTGGCCATATTTGGTCGCTGCCGCCTCCCCCGCGCCGGCCGCAAACAGCGACCGGTACACGGGGCCTACCTGTGCCGGTAGTGGGGCGAGTTAAGGTGGAGGTGCGGCCGGCCGCTTTTTCGGCGGCCGCCTGCCCGCACCTCCGTCCCCGGCCTCCTACACCCCCCCCCCCCCCGCGGCAGTGCCGGCTGTTTCCAGAGAGCCCGGCACTTCTCCTTGGTGCCGGGCTCATTTGCCGGCACTCGCGAGCGGGGATCGCGCTGTTGCAGGCACCTCCCCCTTAAGAGTGAGAGGAAGGCCTGCAGTACCGCAGCCTGCCGTGCCGCAGCGGGTGGCGCTGTGGCACTTTGCACGCCGATATTCAGTTTCAGCGCCCCAAGCGGGGCGCCGAAACCCTTGTTTAGCGGCCGGCTTCCACTTGGGGCGCTGAAACTGAATATCCCGCTGGCGCAAGTGGCTCCGCGCGCAGCGGTAATTCTGGCGCCCAGGCGAGCTTGGCGCCCCAAACTGAATTTCTAGGCCTTAGTATATTAAAGGCACTATATAAGCGCAAGTTGTTGTGGTATTTAAAGATTGATTGATTCACAGTCGAGATCCCTATTTGTACAGAAGGACAACCTAAGGCTTGGAGTAGAGCAGCACTTTTGCTATAAGACTCCTAGGCCTTGTTTCCTGGGTCACAATTTCTGTCCACGTGATATGTTGTACTGCGTTACAGGAGATTTAACAAAAGACTTCCTTGTCGATAATGGTTGGATTCTGTGGAATGTGTTTCAAAGTGTGTGCGGTGTAATCAGATTAAAAAAATTGTCATATATTTCTGTACCAGCAGGTATCTCTCACGCTTATTGAGTATGTCACCTCCAGATTGGAAACCTTCCCTGAAACGATTGCGCCATGGGCTCAGCTTGGGACTGGCCGCTTGGTCTTTGCTTTTGATTTCAGTACGTTGTCAGAATCGGTCAGTGAACCCGACTGTTGCTTGGGTTTGACTGGATTTACAGGTTTTTTTTTTCTCGAAAGATAGCTGCTACTCGCTGCGCCTTACGTCATCTGCAACCGAGAGGGCTGGTCACCTGGCCCCAGAAAGTGGGGCCGACTAACTCGGGTAACTTGTTGCCTTCCATGTCCCCTTATCCCTCTCACCATCGCCTCCGTCCCACCCCCGCACGAGGAAAATGCCCGATTCCCTGAGGTCAAGAACTCGGCATTTTGAGGCTCATGTGGCAGATGTAGGAACATAGGAACACTCAGGACCGGAAAAGACTCAGCAGTCCATCTGTCTGGTGCCAATAGCAATAAATACAATTACATAGAATATACAGCACATAATATACATGCTTATCCAGCTTCTCCTTAAATGCATCTATACTATTCACCAAAACCACTCCCTGTGGTAGCGAGTTACACATTCTCACCACTCTCTGGGTAAAGAAGTTTCTTCTGAATTCTCTATTTGATTTCTTGGTGACTATCATATATTGATAGCCTCTAGATTTGCTCTTCCCCACAAGTGGAAACACTCTCTCTAGAGGCCCAGAAATTCGGGTCTCCACGGGTGAGTATGCACGGGGTACTCACCCGTAAGCCCAATGGAAGTGCCGGTTTTGTGCATGCACTGCGCACGCGCGGGAAACCGGCACGTCCATTCCCCTGAATGAAGGGATTCAGAGGTGGAACGCGTGCGCAGGAGAGGCAGCACGTGTGCATCGAACTTACGTTTTTTTTGCAGGTTTTCCCGGGAGGGTAAGTCTCCAGGAGTTACACTTTTAAATGGTGAATTAATTAAAATTAAAACATTTTTTCCACAGGCTTATTATTTTTAAATACTTTAAAGAAAGGTAAGTTTATTTTTAGCCCCATTAGAAAATGTAATTAATTTTTCAAAAATTTAAATTATTGTTTAAAATAGTTATTTCATGTAATTTATAGTTTATTTTTAAAATGTGATGTTTTTTTAAAATTTATTTGAAGATTTAGTGATGTTTTGGGGCTTATAGTATTTATAGGTTTGACAGGTCAAACTTATGAATGAAGCATTCCCTGCTACCATTGGCTCTCCATGGCCCACGTGATCCCAGGGGACGCTTTGAACTAACTGCGCCCCTGGGATACGCAAGCACTGCGCGCCGGCAGTTGGAGGAGGCCCAGGATCGGAATCCCACGGGGGCCCACAGCTCAACGGCCGGCGCGCTAGGTAAGTGCAGGTCGGGGGCTTGCACCCGCGGGAAGCCCCCGACCCGAATTTCTGGGCCTCTGTGTTTACTCCATCAAAACCTTTCATAATTATATGGGCCTCTGTTAGGCCACCCCTCAGCCTTCTCTTTTCATGAGAACAGAGACCCAGCCTGTTCATCCTTTCCCAATAGGTATAACCTCGCAGCTCTGTTATCATCCTTGTAAATCTTTTTTGCAACCTCTCCAGTGCCTCTATATCCTTTTAATAATATGGCAACCTGAAATGTACACAGCACTCCAAGTGTGTTCCAACCAAGATACCCCTCGATTGCCCACTCACTGAAAAATCTATCCAAATCCCCCCTTTAAATTTTTCCACACTATCTGCGCCCTTCCACTCTAGTTATCAGCTGTAGCTCAGTGGGTAGCACTCTTGCCTCTGAGTCAAGAAGGTTGTGGGTTCACAGTCCCACTCCAGAGGCTTAAGCACAAAAATCTTGGCTGACACTCCAGTGCAGTGCTGAGGGAGAGGTGCCGTCTTTCGGATGAGATGTTAAACCGAGGCCCCGTCTGCCCTCTCAGGTGGATGCAAAAGATCCCTTGGCACTATTCAACAGAGCAGGGGAGTTATCCCTGGTGTCCTGGCTAATAGTTATCCCTCAATCAACATCACTAAAACAGATTATCTGGTCATTTATCTCATTGTTGCTTGTGAGACTTTGCTGTGCGCAAATTGGCTGCCTACATTGCAACAGTGACTACACTTCAAAAAAAGTACTTAATTGGCTGTAAAGCGCTTTGGGACGTCCTGTTGTGAAAGGCGCTATAGAAATGCAAGTTCTCTTTTTTGTGCCATTTGCCCGCCTTTAATTCTTCTCAAACCTACTCTTCCGTGAAGTGGCCCACCCGGTTGCGTAAAATCAATGTAAGCAGGGGAAGGAACTTAAAAAGCCCGACCGGTGTTAATACCCCGTTAAGGGGGTGTGGTCACCAGCGAACCTTCCAGTTGTGTGGTGCTACCTAACGGCTGTGAACAGCTGGATGCGGAGACACGTGGCCCGTCCCTACACAATAGGCCTCCAGTGTCAGCACGGAGAATGATGGGAGGGAGAGGTGTGGGTGAAAGTGAGAGAGGGAAACTGATGGTGGGCTACACACAAGCAGAAGACTGGGTGGATACAATGGATAGGAAGGACCTATTTCCCTTAGCAGAGGGGTCAATAACCAGGAGGCACAGATTTAAAGTAATTGGTAGAAGGATTAGAGAGGAGCTGAGGTGAACTTTTTTCACCCAGAGGGTTTTGGGGGTCTGGAACTCACTGCCTGGGAATAGCTGATTTGCTCACACTTTCAATCAAGCAATAATACATCAGGTAGAGAAGAGGCAATACTGAAGGGGAGACTTAATTGAGGTGTATAAAATTATGAGGGGCCTAGATAGAGTGGATAGGAAGGACCTATTTCCCTTAGCAGAGAGGTCAATAACCAGGGGGCAGAGATTTAAAGTAATTGGGAGAAGGATTAGAGGGGAGTTGAGGAGAACTTTTTTCACCCAGAGGGTGGTGGGGGTCTGGAACTCACTGCCTGAAAGGGTGGTAGAGGCAGAAACCCTCAGCACATTTAAAAAGTACTTGGATATGCGCTTGAAGTGCCGTAACCTGCAGGGCTATGGACCAAGAGTTGGAAAGCGAGATTAGGCTGGAGCGCTCTTTGTCGGCCGGCGCGGACACGATGGGCCGAACGGCCTCCTTCTGCGCCGTAAATGTCTCTGATTCTATGATACACGCAGTACCTGCTTGTGGGGGTAAACATTGATGTGGCACTTGATGCATTCTTGGCCCATGTTGGCCCAGGAGTTGCCGCTCATCCATTTCCTTTTACACTTGGGGCACTTGTATTCACCAAAGCAGCGTTTCTTCCCCTGGTACGGGGTCAGGCCTTCTCCTTTGGGGCGGGCCTGCCAAATAAATAGACACAAAAATGCATATGTTAAAATGGCAATGGCTGACAGACAAGAACTCAGAAAGCGAATGCGTTTAAAACACTTTCACCAGTTTCCATTTAGATCACCAGGTGCACTTTTAGTAATGATCTGCATGATGACATTTTTTTTAAATATAAAGGTTTCTTCACAAGATGCCGCATGAAGAATATCATATCTAACTATCCAGATTAACGTTTTACAGCTAATATGTTCGTCAGACTTGAAAGTGTCACATATTCAAAGTCTGCGTCAGACTTGTCCAAATACCATGAAACAGCAAGAATCACAACTGAGCAGATAGTTCGCCCATCAATAGGATTCAAAATACTTAAAAGAAAAAAAAATGCTTGTTGGTTTCTTCTGACATTGGAAACCTGGCCTCTATCCAAGTGGATGGGAGTCAGGGATTTATAAGCTACTGCCAACCTTTTTTTAAATTCATTCCTGGGATGTGGGCGTCGCTGGCAAGGCCAGCATTTATTGCCCGTCCCTAATTGCCCTCGAGAAGGTGGTGGTGAGCCGCCGCCTTGAACCGCAGCAGTCCGTGTGGTGAAGGTGCTCCCACAGTGCTGTTAGGGAGGGAGTTCCTGGATTTTGACCCAGCGACGATGAAGGAATGGTGATATATTTCCAAGTCAGGACGGTGTGTAACTTGGAGGGGAACTTGGAGGTGATGGTGTTCCCATGCGCCTGCTGCCCTTGTCCTTCTAGGTGGAAGAGGTCGCGGGTTTAGGAGGAGCTGCCGAAGAAGCCTTGGCGAGTTGCTGCAGTGCATCTTGTAGATGGTACACACTGCAGCCACGGTACGCCGGTGGTGGAGGGAGTGAATGTTTAAGGTGTGGATGGGGTGCCAATCATGCGGGCTGCTTTGTCCTGGATGGTGTTGAGCTTCTTGAGTGTTGTTGGAGCTGCACTCATCCAGGCAAGTGGAGAGTATTCCATCACACTCCTTACTTGTGCCTTGTAGATGGTGGAAAGGCTTTGGGGAGTCAGGAGGTGAGACACTCGCCGCAGAATACCCAGCCTCTGACCTGCTCTTGTAGCCACAGTATTTATGTGGCTGGTCCAGTTAGGTTTCTGGTCAATGGTGACCCCCAGGATGTTGATAATGGGGGATTTGGCGATGGTAATGCCGTTGAATGTCAAGGAGTGGTGGTTAGACTCTCGCTTGTTGGAGATAGTCATTGCCTGGCACTTGTGTGGCGCGAATGTTACTTGCCACTTATCAGCCAAAGTCTAAATGTCATCCAGGTCTTGCTGCATTCGGGCATGGACTGCTTCATTATCTGAGGAGTTGCAAATGAAACTGAACACTTTGCAATCATCAGCGAACATCCCCACTTCTGACCTTATGATGGAGGGAAGCAGCTGAAGATGGTTGGGCCTAGGACACTGCCCAGAGGAACTCCTGCAGCGATGTCCTGGGGTTGAGATGATTGACCTCCAACAACTACAACCATCTTCCTTTGTGCTAGGTATGACTCCAGCCAGTGGAGAGTTTTCCCCCCGATTCCCATTGACTTCAATTTTACTAGGGCTCCTTGATGCCACACTCGGTCAAATGCTGCCTTGATGTCAAGGGCAGTCACTCTCACCTCACCTCTGGAATTCAGCTCTTTTGTGCATGTTTGGACCAAGGCTGTAATAAGGTCTGGAGCCGAGTAGTCCTGGCGGAATCCAAACTGAGCATTGGGGAGCAGGTTATTGGTGAGTAAGTGTTGCTTGATAGCACTGTCAACGACATCTTCCATCACTTTGTTGATGATTGAGAGTAGACTTATGGGGCGGTAATTGGCCGGATTGGATTTGTCCTGATTTTTGTGGACAGGACATACCTTGGCAGTTTTCCCCATTGTCGGGTAGATGCCAGTGTTGTAGCTGTACTGGAACAGCTTGGCTAGAGGCGCGGCTAGTTCTGGAGCACAAGTCTTCAGCACGACAGTCGAGATGTTGTCAGGGCCAATAGCCTCTGCTGTATCCAGTGTGCTCAGTCATTTCTTGATATCACGTGGAGTGAATCAAACTGGCTGAAGACTGGCTTCTGTGATGGTGGGGACCTCAGGAGGAGGCCGATATGGATCATCCATTCGGCACTTCTGGCTGAAGATGGTTGCAAACGCTTCAGCCTTGTCTTTTGCACTTGCGTGCTGGGCTCTGCCATCACTGAGGATGGGGATATTCATGGAGCCTCCTCCTCCAATTAGTTGTTTAACTGTCCACCACCATTTATGACTGGATGCGGCAGGACAGCAGACCTTTGATCTGATCCGTTAATTGTGGGATCGCTTAGCTCTGTCTATAGCATGCTGCTTCCGCTGTTTAGCATGCATGTAGTCCTGTGTTGCAGCTTCCCCAGGTTGGCACCTCATTTTTAGGTACGCCTGGTGCTGCGCCTGGCATGCTCTTCTGCACTCCTCATTGAACCCTTGGCTTGATGCTAATGGGATATGCCAGGCCATGAGGTTACAGATTGTGGTGGAATACAATTCTGCTGCTGCTGATGGCCCACAGCACCTCGTGGATGCCCAGTTTTGAGCTGCTAGATCTGTTCTGAATCTATCCCATTTAGCATGGTGGTAGTGCCACACAACACGTTGGAGGGTGTCCTCAGTGTGAAGACGAGATTTTGTCTACAGCCCAACTTTCCTCAGTAACAGTAATTGGCATCTAATCAACCGCAAGTCGTGCCTCCTGACATCAATTACATTTTGTAGTCCTTAAAGGCACATACTGTATCAGGCTAAATACGACTTCATCTCAGCGGCAGAATAATACATTGTGTGTTACATGTTATGCTTCTGTTATAAGCAGCGTAACCTCCTATCAACTGTGAGCAATGTTGTGGGAGATCTGTCAGTAAAACTTTTTTTTTTTTTAAACAGAATCGACGTACACAATAAACAATTGTAAATCTGCATAAATCTAAGAAAATGCCTATTTATGAGAAGAGCCAGATCTGATCTTTTGAATCATTGTTACAAAGGTTGCATTTGACATGTACGAGAGAAGATAAACAGTTCAAACAAAGCAATCTCTCTGGCTAATATTTCATCTCGGCAGTGGGACTGAGGAGCGTGGCTGATTAATGCAAGCATTGCAACAGTGACTGGTTAAATACGACTCCACCTCAGCAGCAGAATAATACACCGTGTGTTACATGTTATGCTTCTGTTATTATAAGCAGCTTCAAAAGTACTTCATTGGCTGTAAAGAGCTTTGGGACCTCCTGAGGTCGTGAAAGGCGCTATATAAATGCAAGTCTGTCTTTCTTTTCTTTAAGGGTGAGTGGTCAACACTGGTCAATTCCTGAATGCAGTAAAAGGCACAATAGTGGTGGGGGTGTATAGAAGTAAAGACAGATAGACTTGCATTTCTATAGCGCCTTTCACGACCACCAGATGTCCCAAAGCGCTTTACAGCCAATTATGTACTTTTGAAGTGGAGTCACTGTTGTAATGTGGGAAATGCGTCAGCCAGTTTGCGCACAGCAAGCTCCCACAAACAGCAATGTGATAATGACCAGATAATCTGTTTTAGTGATGTTGGTTGAGGGATAAATATTGGCCCCAGGACACCGGGGAGAACTCCCCTGCTCTTCTTCGCAATAGTGCCATGGGATCTATTACGTCCACCTGAGAAAGCAGACGGGGCCTCGGTTTAACGTCTCATCCGAAAGACTGCACCTCCGACAGTGCAGCCCTCCCTCGGTACTACCCTGGAGTGTCAGCCTGGATTTTTTGTGCTCAAGTCTCCGGAGTGGGACTTGAACCCACAACCTTCTGACTCAGAGGCGAGGGTGCTGCCCACTGAGCCACTGACTGACACAAGCAGGACGGAAAACCATCGGCCCCCTTTGTGAATGCTCCGGTCGCTGCGGCCTCCTCCTCACCGTCACCGGCTCCACGGTCCTACGGCCCGGGGCCTGCTTCTCCCTCTCACGGTTCGGCCTCTGGCCGCCATGCTCGGCTCCCCTCCTCCCAGTCGAAATGCCTTCCCACTGAGGAGCTGTCGGCCGCTGTGCTCCAGCGGGGGCTGGCATCTCCTCGGCGGGAAGGCATTCCGACTGGGAGGAAGGGAGCCAAGCATGGCGGCCAGAGGCCGAACCGTGAGAGGGAGAAGCAGGCCCCGGGCCGTTGGACCGTAGAGCCGGCGACGGTGAGGAGGAGGCCGCAGCGACCGGAGCATTCACATCCCGACGATGTGTTCGGCGAGTCGGGCGGAGGCAGTGCAGCACGGTGAGCAGCAGCAGCAGCCACGATGACCCGCTGCAGCACATCG
Organism: Somniosus microcephalus; assembly: GCF_052327205.1. Taxonomy (NCBI): domain Eukaryota; kingdom Metazoa; phylum Chordata; class Chondrichthyes; order Squaliformes; family Somniosidae; genus Somniosus; species Somniosus microcephalus. The sequence goes on along the minus strand of NC_141015.1, from coordinate 34,220,718 downwards.
GCCGGCAGCTCCAGGGCGGGAAGCTCGCAGTCCGACGGGGAGGAGGGGAGCCGGGCATGGCGGCCAGAGGCCGAACCGTGAGAGGGAGAAGCAGGCCACCACACGTGGAGCCGGCAACAGTGAGGAGGAGGCCGCGGTGACGAGGAGGACGGAGCGGCTGAGGGACATCGTGCTCCCACTGCCGCTGGAAGCCATTGTATTGACTTTCTGAACACGGCGCTGTAAGAATAGCTGACGTGTCCCCACGGGGAGTAAGCATTCCATTGTAATTGTACTAGTACTGGTTACATATATGGCAAATAAAATTGAATTGAATTGAATTGAATTGGAGAGAGGCACCTGTGCAAGAATCAAATGACAACAAAATTAGAGAAATACATTGGTGGATAAATTAAAAAATAGAGTGGAATGCGGAAACATTTAGGGGAAAAATTGAGTCCCGCCCCCTTCCCCCCAAAAATGAGCACCCCCGCGGCCGAAATTCATCGGTAGCGCCCCAAGAGGGAAGCGGGGGCCTAGCGCAGCGCGACCCGGGGCCCAGCTGGGCCACCAGGGATCGGAGTCCCAGCAAAAGAGCCCGGCACTCAAGAGAAGTGCCGGGCTCACGGAGCGCAGCCGGCACTCCGCGGGGGAGGGGGGTTGCTGCTCAGGAGGCCGGGGATGGCAGATTGGGCAGGCGCTGGCAGGCGGCCAGCAACAAAAATAACCGCCCAGCACCTCCCCTTTAATTTGCCACGCCCCGGCCGCAGGTAGGCCCCCCTGACCCCGTCGGACATAGCGTCCGGCGGTAAGTCGGGGGGGGTCGTTACCGAAGATCATGGCCGGCGCAGCGTCGCGGGGCACTAACGGTTACCGCCGCCGCTAACCAACCGCTGAATTTCGCGGGAGGCGTTGGCAGCGCCGCACCCAAGCGCTAGTTGCTTTGTGCCCCATTCACGCTAATGGGGGCGCAAAGCAACCGAATTTCTAAGCCTTAAACTGTAACATTTAATGGGATGCAATTGCACAGATAGAAATTTGTAACAAAAGTGGCACTGCATTCCCATAAAGTTCCTCAATGTGCTATTTCAAGGTATTGGTAAACCTATATATTTAACGAACACTCAAATCAGCAAGCAGAGGAATTTTATATACCATTTTGTTACAAATAATGTTCAGATTAATTTCCTCCCCAGAAATATTTGGGGTATTTCAGTTGGAGCAGAAACGAGGAATGCTCGGTGACATGAACCAACTGAGCGGCCTGCGGGTGGCGCTGTCCAGGGAGAGTATAAATACTCGGGCACGGGCCCAGCTTGCACTGGACATTCTTAACAGGAACTAGTGAAGGACACAACTAGACCCCCATGTTGTAAAACAGTTGATTAAAGCTTTGTTTAATGCTTAGACCAAGTGCCTAGTAGTTTTCGTACGTCACTCGGTACATGTTTCTAACTGCTGTGCTGTCTACCACGGTGAGTCACAGCTTTGGCCTGAATTTCTTCCATTTCCCGTACAATCCTGGAGCTGAGAGCGAGGATTAGAAGACTATTATCACGGTGACAGACGTTCTGCCTCTCTGCTTGTAAACAAAAAGGTGCTGCCGGAGATCCAAGATTGAAACGAATTGCAGTATCTTAAAACAAAGTAGCGGAGAACATCGAATCGGATACTTTACACTATCAATCCCCACTCTAGCACTTTCACAGATAACCTAGGCAGACTTTTCTGTAAGTATTGAGGGGAACGCTGCATTGTCAGAGGTGCTGCGTCCAGGTGAGACGTTAAACCGAGGCCCCAACTTACCTGTTCAGATAGATGTAAAAGATCCCTTAGTACGAGTCAAAGAAAAGCAGGGAGTTCTCCCAGTATTCTGACCAACATTTCTGTCTCAACCAACACCACCAAAAACACATTAACTAGTCAATTATCTCATCATTGGTTGTGGGACAAAACAACAGTAACTACACTTCAAAAGTAATTAATCGGTTGTGAAGTGCTTTGGAATGTGCTGAGGATGTGAAAGATGCTTTACAAATGCAAATTTTGCTTCTTCTAAAAGCCTATTCGAAAAGCTATTTCTAAATGAATCTTGTATGGGCAATAATATTGACTATTTATGATATTTAGGGTTCTGAGGACAAGGGAGTATTGAAGTAAAATACGTTGGTGTTGCAATTTATACTGTCACTCCTCTAAAGACCATCTCGATGGGATGGTTATTCATGGCTCCAAGACTTAATGCGGACATGTAATCTACAAGCCTTCCCTTGCTGGCATTTCAAGACACTGATAATAGCCAATACCTATCGTATCACAGCTAATTCTGAACAATTATTTTAAGAGAGCTAGAGGCTGTTTGCATGCGACTTTGTATACTGCCCAATATTATTTCATAGAAACATAGGAGCAGGAGTAGGCCATTCGGCCCTTCGAGCCTGCTCCGCCATTCAATATGATCATGGCTGATCCTCTATCTCAATACCATATTCCCGCTCTCTCCCCATACCTCTTGATGCCTTTTGTGTCTAGAAATCTATCTATCTCCTTCTTAAATACATTCAGTGACTTGGCCTTCTGTGGTAGCGAATTCCACAGGTTCACCACCCTCTGAGTGAAGAAATTTCTCCTCATCTCAGTCCTAAATGTCCTACCCTGTATCCTGAGACTGTGACCCCTCGTTCTAGACCCCCCCCAGCCAGGGAAACATCCTCCCTGCATCCAGTCTGTCTAGCCCTGTTAGAATTTTGTACGTTTCAATGAGATTCCCTCTCATTCTTCTAAACTCTAGTGAATACAGGCCTAGTCGACCCAATCTCTCCTCATACGACAGTTCTGCCATCCCAGGAATCAGTCTGGTGAACCTTCGCTGCACTCCCTCTGACGTAATAAAGACTCACTACGCACTTGGTTGTACATAAAGCAAGGCTTTAATCGACTTGTAACAAAACATGGAGGTCTAGTTAGTAGTCACTAGCTTCCTGTTTCCAGACTGTCTCTGGCCAAGGTGGGCCCACGCCCGAGTATTTATACTCCTCGGGCGGCGCCCTCAGCTGGCCGTTCAGTAGTACTTCCCGAGTTACTTCTTGTAGAAGTTGCGATTTATGACACCCTCTATGGCAAGTATATCCTTTCTTAGATAAGGAGACTAAAACTGCACACAGTACTCCAGGTGTGGTCTCACCAAGGCCCTGCACAACTGTAGTAAAACATCCTTGCTCCTGTACTCAAATCCTCTTGCAATGAAGGCCAACGTGCCATTTGCCTTCCTAACTGCTTGCTGCACCTGCACGTTTGCTTTCAGTGACTGGTGTACAAGGACACCCAGGTCCCTTTGTACATCAGCATTTCCCAATCTATCACCATTTAAATAATACTCTACCTTTCTGTTTTTCCTACCGAAGTGGATAACTTCACATTTATTTGCCCACTCACTCAACTTGTCTAAATCGCCTTGAAGCCTCTTTGCATCCTCCTCACAACTCACAATCCCACCTAGTTTCCTTTCTCTACATGTTATATCAGTAGAATTATCATTCCAACCAAAAAAAATGAAAGTCTAGCCCCATTAGCCATAGCCCTCCCGCCCTCCCCTCATAGGTTTGATATGACCTAGGTTTGTCTTGGTATCATTTGTAAGAAGTCTTTGTTTGCAGCATTGTGCTCTTATTCCCTGTCTATGTTAAAAGATAGACATGTGATTCCCTTTTGACGTTATCGATTCTACTTTTTATTTTATTAACAGCACCATGAAATCTTGGACAAGAAGGCCTCGATTTTAACTGACCCGTGGAGTCGGGATTGGAGGCGTGCGGGGGGGGTTAAAGCCCCGAATTCAGGGGTCCCGACCCCATCCTGCCCAAAACCCGCCTCCATGTAAGTTTCAAAGGAGGCAGGTAACCGCCCCGCACTGGGACCCGCCTACCCGAGGCGGGAAGGGATTCGTGACAATTAACTGTCTGTTAACAGGTAGTTAACAGACAGTTTTTAGCCTAATCCCCATTTTTAATCTTGAAGTGTGGGATTCCCGACGGCTCCAAACCACGCCAGGTTAGAGGAGTCGGGCCGTCGGGTTGAAGGACTTGGAGGGGTCGAGATGTCGGTGTTCAGGTGAGTGATGGGTGCATGAGTGCAAAGGTAAGCGTGTTTGGTGTGTCTAAAGTGTGTAAAGAAGTTTAAATTACCTGTACTTACCTTTACAGCCTTCCTTCCTCTAGGTTTCGGGAGTCCATCATTCAGCCGGCACAGAAAGCAGAACAGCTGCGAACTGTCAAAAGTGACAGCCTGCAGCTTTCTGTGCCGGAGAGATTTCTAACTGAGTCTGTGTAGAAGGACTCAGGTTAGAAGTAAGACTGTCAGTGTTTGACAGCTTCAAACAGCTGTGAAACACTGATATTTCATCTGTCAAAACGTCTTGACAGATGACATTTCAGTCTGTGACGTCACCTGTTGCCGGGTGGCCCTTAATTGGCCTGCTGAGCTCGCTGGGCGGGCTCAACAAGGTCAATCAAGTTAAAATCGCGTGGATTGGCCGCATCTCGATGGAGGCGGGACTACAACCCCGAAAGTTGCAGTCCCGCCTCCTTCCCGACTTCTGAGTGAAAATCACCCCCGAAATCTAGCTCCACTTCTTTCATAACCACCGTGATTGGACCTGTGGTCAAGTGTGGTCTTAAGGTGAATTGGGGGATAACTGGACAGGGGTGCACAGATGTGACTCAATCCTCATTTTCAAGTCATACATTCGCTCATTAGTTATACATAACACTTGGAGTTTAGACTATTATTTATGGTCACATAGCAAAACCAACAGCAATTTGGGCAGCAAAGAAGTACAGTTGATCAGGGCACAGGAGTTTCTCTGCAATAGGGGCTGAGGAGCTGGGAAACACAGACTAAGGCACCAATGGCAGGAGGGTATCATTGCAGCATAGCAAGTTAACATGGAAAAAAAGACTCGCATTTATATGACGCCTTTCACGACCTCAGGACGACCCAAAGCGCTTCACAGCCAATGAAGTACTTTGGACGTGTCGGCACTATTGTAATGTAGCAAACGCGGCAGCCAGTTTGCGCACAGCAAGATGCCACAAACAGCAATGAGGAAAATGACCAGATAATTTGTTTTAGTGATGCTAAAGGTTGAAGGATAAATATTGACCGGGACACCGAGGAGAACTTCCCTGCTATTCTTCAAATAGGTGGATCTTTTACATCCACCCGAGGGAACAGACGGAGCTTTGGTTGAACATCTCATCCAAAAAACGACACCTCCGACAGTTCTGCAGTCCCTCAGTACTGCACTGATAGGCAGTTTCCATTATTAATGGGGACACAGAAACTTATAATGGAAAAAGTGCTGACACAACAGTGTGATAAAAACATAACAGCAGGAAATAAGGTCTTGTAGACAGAAAGGGGGAAAAATTGAGTCGCGTCCCCTTTGGGATGCTACTTTTTGCGCTGCGAAAAAAATTAGCGTCCCCGCGGCCAAAATTCACCGGTAGTACCCCAAGAGAGGGGCCTAAGAGTGCCGGCAAAGGAGCCGGCACCCCGCGGGGGGCAGGTCAGGAGGCTGGGGATGGCAGAGGGGGCAGGTGCTGGCAGGCAGCCAGCAACAAAAATGGCCGCCCGGCACCTCCCCTTTAATTTGCGCCGCCCTGGCCCCAGGTAGGCCCCCCTGACCCTGTCGGACATAGCGTCCGGCGGTAAGTCAGGGGGCGCTCCCGAAGATCGCGGCCAGGGCGCGAGCGGGGCGCTGCGCACGGTGATGACATCATCAGGGCGCTAACGGTTACTGCCGCCGCTAACTTCCCGCTGAATTTCGCGGGAGGCGTTGGCGGCGCCGCGCCCAGGCGCCAGTTGCTTTGCGCCCCATTACCCCCCACTTAGAGCGCTAACGGGAGGCGCAAAGCAACTGAATTTTTAGGCCAAAGTGTGTGCAGATATAAGATTTGTAAATATATTGCAGATACATACACCCTACCGAATCACATAGCACTGCTTAGGATAAGTATTCAGAGGGTTTTGGGTGTTCCTGTACACGAATCACAGAAAGTTAACATGCAGGTACAGCAAGCAATTAAGAAGCCAATTGTTATGTTAGCCTTTATTGCAAGGGGGTTGGAGTATAAGAGTAAGGAAGTCTTGGTGCAGTTATATAGGGCTTTGGTGAGACCACACCTGGAGTATTGTGTACAGTTTTGGTCTCCTTCCCCAAGGAAGGATATACTTGCCATAGAGGGAGTGCAACGAAGGTTCACTAGATTGATTCCTGGGATAAGAGGGCTGTCTTATGAGGAGAGATTGAATAGAATGAGCTTATATTCTCTGGAGTTTAGAAGAATTAGCGGTGATGAAACGTATAAAATTCGTAGCAGGCTTTACAAGGTAGATGCCGAGAGACTGCTTCCTCTGGCTGGAGTGTCTAGAACTAGGGGGCATCGTCTCAGGATTAGGAGTTGGCCATTTAGGACTGAGATGAGGAGAAATTTCTTCACTCAGAGGGTGGTGAATCTTTGGAATTCTCTACCCCAGAGGGCTGTGGATGCCGAGTCTTTGATTATGTTCAAGGCTGAGATCGATAGATTTTTGGACTCTAAGGGAATCGAGTGATATGGGGATCGGGCGGGAAAGTGGAGTTGAGGTCGATGATCAGCCATGATCTTATTGAATGGCGGAGCAGGCTCGAGGGGCCGTATGGCCGACTCCTGCTGCTATTTCTTATATCAAAGGATGCAGTACTTGTAAGAATCAAAGTGTTGCACCATGTAGCATTCAGCAGCAGAAATGTAAATGCACGAGTCTTCAAAGCTGCAAGGCGTAATTGCTTTGCATTCTTGAAATGAATGCTTGGCTTGACTACGAGTCAGATAAATTCCTATTCTCTCTGTTTTTAAATGTTCAGGGCCACAAAGTCTGATTGTTTGAGTAAACTGGCGCTGTGGTCACTCAGCATATATTTGTTGGGCGATGGAACGGTGGAGCCTGGAATGTGCTGATCGGTTTTAGGCTGCAGTTCAGAAGTGCACGGCATTTGAACAAAATGCACAGATGTACCTTTTTAATGCGTTATAAAATCTATATATTTGCATGTGTTTTGAATGCATCATTTCACCCCCCCCCCTCCTTTTTCTGCCAAATGTTGACCCCCTCCCCATCGCTTCTTTGCTGGGGTACAGTTTCACAGAAGCCACTCACCATCCTGTACCTCACTCAAGTGGTGATTCTTCGTCCGGTGTGGGCCCCAACAGCGTGTCCCCCAGTCGGCTACTCAGCTCTGTGGAGCTCATGTCCAACAGTTACAGCCAGCAGCGATTCCTGGGGAGCAATAAGGAGTGGGAGAGCTTTGGCCAATGCATTATTTCTCTAACTCAGGATTGCAGAGGCCAAACACAGCTTTCCTCACAGACGTTGATGTAAGAAAACTACTAGGCACTTGGTCTAAGCGTTAAACAAAGCTTTAATCAACTGTTTTACAACATGGAGGTCTAGTTGTGTCCTTCACTAGTTCCTGTTAAGAATGTCCTGCGCAAGCTGGGCCCGTGCCCAAGTATTTATACTCTCCCTGGACAGCGCCACCCGTAGGCCGCTTAGTATTATTTCATAAGTCTTTCTTTCATGAATGACTGATTCATGTCAGACGTCAAGCTAGGGATTGAAGTTGAGAGTTTACTGATCTGTCCTGGGTCAGTTACTCACTAATCTAGGAACTCGAACAGGAGGAGGTCATTCAGCCCCTCGAGCCTGGTCCACCATTCAATTAGATCATGGCTGATCTGTACCTTAACTCCATCTCCCCGCCTTGGTTCCATAATCCTCAATACCATAACATAAATCTATCAATCTCAGTTCTAAAATTTCCAATTAACCCCCCAGCCTCAACAGATTTCTGGGGGTCTCACGGACCTTAACCAGTTCAGGCATGAGGAGAGTTCCTGAATTTTTCACATGAAGCAAGCCCACCATCCTCTCGTTGACATTTTGTGACATAATGCATGTCCGTGGCCTTGGTCGTGCTCTGTTTCTGCAGACGTTTGGTATGCCTGCGGAGACTTGCATCGGCTCCAGAGCTCTCTGGCAGTGAATCTGTCCGCTTTGTATTCACGAAGCCCATGTGAAGAATGCAGCAAGTTCATCCTGATGACCCATTGTTTTTGCATTACATGAGCTAGGCCTCCCTCTCAATAATACGCTGTCGCTTTGTCGATTGCACTGTCTGACGAAGTCCAGCAATCATATTTCCCTAGTTCTTTAGGTGTCGTGCCCGGCCGATGACTCAGATGTTTGACACTCTAGTTGTCATAGTTACAGTAATAATGGAATTGTCCTATTACAGTAAATGAACCACAATGTGACAAATGCAGTCTTACAGTCCCTCTGCACAATACTGTACAACAACAACAACTTGCATTTAAATAGCGGCTTTAATGTAGTAAAACATCCCAAGGCGCTTCACAGGACCATTATCCAACAAAATTTGACACCAAGCCACATAAGGAGATACAGGAAAGTCTTTTCTATCCGGCACCGACGGGACCGGTGTGCTGCCGGTTGATCAAAAAGTCCGGATTACAGAGAGGTATACTTACTAAGGTATGAGAGCTCCGTACACAGCAACAGATCCAGGCGTCCCTGTTGCATGGCAACAGGTGCAGGAACCCCAGTTGCACGGCCACAGATCCAGGTGTCCCTGTTGCATGGCAACAGGTGCAGGAACCCCAGTTACACGGCCACTAATATGAAGTAAAACTTACCTGAACCTACTCCTGAATTTTGCCGGTTAAGAGAGATTTCCGGTTATTTAGGTGCCGGTAAAAAGAGAGTTTCCTGTATTAGGACAGGTGACCAAATGCTTAGCCAAAGAGGTTGGTATTAAGGAGCATCTTAAAAGGAGGAGAGAGGTGCGGAGAGGTTTAGGGAGGGAATTCCAGAGCTTAGGGCCTTGTCAGCTGAAGGCACAGCCACCAATGGTGGAGCGATGGAAATCGGGGGATGCTCAAGAGGCCAGAATTGGAGGAGCGCATATATCTCGGAGGGTTGTAGAGCTGGAGGAAGTTACAGGAGAAAGGGAGGGGCAAGGCCACAGAGGGCTTTGAAAATAAGGATGAGAATTTTAAAATCGAGATTTTTTTTATTGCACTGATGCTAAAGTTGTACGGGAGACTTCTATAAATGTGCAGTCAGGGTGCGGAACCTTGCCGACTATGAGTGCACATTGGACAGTCACACGGATGGCTCCACGGTTTTGGCTCTGCCTGGGGTGCACTTGCAATGCAGCGTCAAACCGGGCGTAAAAAGTGACCAGCGCCTTTCTTTGGAACTCTAGGACACTTTTCAAAGCCACCTTCACAAAATGTAAATGTTTAGACAGAGCACACACTGCTGCCCACACTATTAATATTTAACTGCGGGGAAAGGAGCAACCCTGTGAATGCACAGAACTCTCTCTCTGGGCAGCAGGAATTGACGTTTCAGCCACATAACATAACATGAAAACTGCCTGAGTTGAACCCCAAACTACAGCACCTGGTCTGTGAAGAGTATCTGCAGACTAAATGCCCCCTAACATCACCTCTGAAACAATCATCGCCGTTAACATTTCAATCACCCGTTTACCAGCATAAACAGTCAATTGTCTTGTTTGCACACTTTGTACAAAATAACTTGCAGGACAACGGAGTATTACAGTTTAAACTCTTTTATGAAGCATCAGGTCTGTGATCTCAATCATACAGCACAGTGGGGACAAGATGGAGTTAGGACCCCTTACAGGTGCCTGCAGGCCAATGACAACTCAGCATGTGATCACGTGAATCTGATAGGTATTCCTTACAGATGCCTGCGGGCCAATGATAATTCAATTATGCAAATGTTACAGCCCCTTTCTTTTAAAAGTACATGTTGTTGCGTGCGACGGGAAAAGCTTATTATGGGATGTCTAGTTTGGCTATCCATTCGATGGCCTCCTGAGATGCCGAGTGGAGAAATGAGGTGCCTCCCGCCACAGATCTCAGTGGGCAGGTTGATTTGACGTGCTCCACGGTCTGGGACTCACGGCCACAGTCGCATTTCGGGTCGTTCCCTCATCTCCCACTTGAGGAGCAGGTGACCGCATCGTCCGCGCCCCGTGTGGATTGGGTAGAGCGCCGTCCGCCGTCTCCAAGGGAGGTCGAAGCCAGCGACCTCTGCTGTTGGCTCAGTGATGAGGCGTTGGTTCGTAACGGGCCATATTTCGCGACTGCTACGGGTGTGTACGAGGTGCGTACGCGCCCGTCGGGGCCGCACAATTTCCGGGTCTAGGCGTGCGAAGCGCAGCCGCTAAAACCCGGAACTTGCGATCCGGGAGATGGGCCGCTGCGGGTGGAGAGTCGCGCTATTTACCCAACTTCTGCCCGCTGAACGCCCGTGAAATTCTTACGCCTGGAAAAAGCGTGCATAAGAGTTTTAAAAAATAGAAAAATAAAATTTTATCACTCATTTATACATTAAAAACCCTGTCCAATAAGGTAAGTTTAATTTTCGCCCCGTCAAAACTTTAAAAAAGTTCAAAAAATTAAATTTTTGTTTAAAATATTTAATTAAATGGCATTTTAAATATGTAATTTAAAAAAATTATTTACTGTGTTCGTGTATTTTTTTTAAGTGATGCCCATTCATACTTATGGGGATTCTGTACGTATGCAACTCCCATAACTTATGAACGGGGATTTCCTTCTTTTATTGGTTGTGCCGGGCCACGTTATTCCAGGGGTGCTTGCGAACCGCCTGCGCCCCTGGGATACATGGGCCTCTGCCTGCGCAGACCCGGAGATCCCCAGGATCGCAAGCCTCCGTACCTCCCGGACCACCAGGTACATTCGTAGATTTTTTACAGGTTGGAGGTGTTAGATCCGTGATTCTGAGAGTATGATGTTTTTCAATAACCACACGGATGCTGTAACTTAACAATAAACAGGTATTTACTGGAGGAGGGTAGTCTCAAGACTGGGGGTACAGAGGCATGCGCAAGGCTTATATACAGGTGTGGTCACTGCCGGTACTACAGTATACAGGAGATATAAAAGTAGTTCTGTCTTAAAGGTACATACACTACAATTCCTCCCCTTTTAGATTAGTAGTACCCCTAATATTCAAATAACAATTAACACTTTAACATGTACATTAGACAACAATAGTCCATTTATAGATTCAGTCTTTGGGGCGGCTTCCTGACCCTTTCGGGATAGCGCCTTTGCTGAGGCTCTCGTTCTTGGTGCAGAGACGATTCTGGCCCCTTTTCATCGGGTAGTTCATCGGTTTCCACTGCTACTGGTTCTGAGGTAGATGCTACCGGTATGTCGGGTTCATCCCCAGGTACTCGAGACATGGGGTTGACTCGTTCCTGTGACGCTAAGATCTGATCGACGTGGCGTCTCACAATGTTCTCCCCGACATCCACTGTGTACATTAATGGCCCCTGCCTTGTGCATATCGTTCCGGGTTGCCATTTCTCTGTTCGGTAGTCACGGGCCAAGACTGGTTGTCCTACATTGAAGCTCCTTGTCAGCTTCTCATTGATGTGCTGGAATTGTTTGTCCTCAACATTTCTTCGCACATTTGGTCTGAGCAAGTCCAGACGAGATCTCAACCTTCGGTTAAAGAACATCATGGCCGGGGTCTGGTTGGTAACTGCATGTGTCGCGTTTCGGTAGGCTAATAAGAAATTGTCCACCTTGTGCTGTAGCGGAATTTCATCGTCGCACATGGCCTTTATCGCCTTCTTAAAGGTTTGTACGAACTTCTCAGCCAATCCATTTGTGGCTGGATGATACGGGGCGGATGTGTAATGCCTTACCCCATTCCTTCTCATAAATTTTCGAAACTCTTCGGACAAAAACTGTGGTCCATTATCAGAGCAAATCTGCTCTGGCAAACCGTTTCTGGCAAATATGGTCCGTAGGACTGCAATCGTTTTCTCTATAGTGGTTGAGGACATTTTTACCACCTCAGGCCACTTCGAATGAGCATCCACTGCTATTAAGAACATTGAGTCCATGAATGGACCAGCGAAATCAATATGCACCCGTTGCCATGGAGAGGAGGGCCACTCCCATGGGTGTAGAGGGGCATGTGGTGGTGCATTTTGGGCCTTCTGGCATCCTGAGCAGCTCTTAGTTAGGTCTTCGATTTGTTGATCGATTCCCGGCCACCACACATAAGCCCCAGCAAGGCTTTTCATTTTCACTCCCCCCAGATGACCTTCATGTAGCTCATTTAGCACTCTCTCCCTTAACTTGGGTGGAATCACCACTCTGGATCCACACATCACTGTCCCCTGGCATACTGACAGCTGTTCTCTTCTGGATGAGAATGCTGGCAACAGTGAGTCGCCATGTGTTGGCCATCCCCTCACCGTCAAATCATATACCCGAGACAGCGTCGGATCATTGCGGGTCTCCTTCTCTATATCCGCGTTCGTTACTGGCAATCGTTCAATTATTGACGAATAAAATATCACGATAGGGTCCACTGCTGGTGCTTCCTCCACAGTAGGCAGTGGCAGGCGCGATAGCCCATCAGCGTTCCCATGCTGTTTCGTGCCTTTATATTCTATTTCATATTGATTCGCCCCTAGAAACAGGGACCATCTTTGTAACCGTTGTGCAGTCATCACTGGAACGCCCTTCTTAGGATTAAAGATGGAGACAAGTGGTTGGTGGTCAGTCAGCAAGGTGAACTTCTGCCCATGCAGATAGTGGTTGAATGTTTTTACTCCCCATACTAGGCTGAGGGCCTCCCTGTCAATCTGGGTGTAGTTGCGCTCGGCTGAGGTTAGTGACCGAGACGCAAAGGCTACTGGCCTCTCCAACCCGTCTGGGAATTTGTGCGACAGCACCGCTCCAATGCCATAGGGTGATGCATCACATGCCAAACGAATTGGTAGTGCTGGGTTGAAATGGGCCAACACCTCTTTTGATGTGATCAATTCTTTACACTTCTGGAAAGCTCGTCTACGTTCGTCATTCCACTTCCATGGTACCCCTGTTTGCAGTAGGGTGTTCAGTGGGTGTAATACCGTGGACAAATTTGGTAAGAACTTGTGGTAGTAATTTACCAGCCCGAGGAACGACCTCAGTTGTGACACATTTTCCGGTGCTGGAGCCTTGACTACTGCCTCAATCTTTTCAGGGGACTTATGTAACCCCTCTTCATCGATGACGTGGCCACAATACGAGATCTGTTTCTGGAAAAACTCGCACTTGTGGCGATTAGCTCGTAGCCCATACTCCTTTAATCTGGTGAGCACCTTCTCCAAGTTGGCGAGGTGATCACTGTCATTTTCGCCCGTGACCAGGATGTCGTCCAAATAACACTGGGTCCCTGGAATCCCTTGCAGGACTTGATCCATTGCCCTTTGCCAGATAGCCGGAGCCGAGGCTACCCCGAACACCAGCCGGTTGTATTGATAGAGACCTTTATGAGTGTTAATCGTAAGGAATTGTTTCGAAGCTTCTTCTACCTCCATTTGCAAGTACGCCTGGGCTTGATCAATTTTGGTGAAGCGTTTACCTCCAGATAGCGAGGCGAAAATATCCTCAATTCGTGGAAGCGGATATTGTACCGTGTGAAGGACTGGGTTCACTGTCACCTTAAAATCCCCACAGATGCGGACCTTCTTTGGTTCCCCAGGCGTATTACTCAACGCCCTCTTCATTACAGGAACGATGGGTGTAGCCCACTCGCTCCAGTCCACTTTGGACAGTACTCCTGAACGTTCCAACCCTTCCAGCTCTGCTTCGACAGCTGGTCTGATCGCATAAGGCACTGGTCTGGCCGTAAGAAACTTTGGGCTTACATTTTCCTCTATTTTAATCGTTGCTGTTATGCCTTTTAGTGTTCCGAGTCCCTCCTGGAACACTTCTTTTGCGTCAGTTAGCATTTTTGACAGTCGTCCAGGTGTGACATCGTCATCCTTTTTGGCCTCAACCTTCAGTGCCTGTATGGAATGCCAATCTAATTGTATCTTCCGGATCCATTCACGTCCTAGCAGTGGTGGTCCTCCATCTGGCAATACATATATATCCATTTTAGGTATTTCCTGGCCTTTATATATCACTTTCACCCTTATTTTTCCTTTGGGGTAGACTTTTTGCCCCGTATACGTCTTCAAGACAATCTCTGTAGCTTTCAAGGGTATATGTGAAAATAGCCGCTTGTAGTCCCTTTGGTTTATGACTGTTAGGGCTGATCCTGTGTCCAATTCCATTTTCACTTGGACTCCGTCTATCTTGAGTGTAACCCAGATAGTCTGGTGATCCTCCATTTTGGTTACCTTATGTAGTTTCAGACAACCCAGCTCCTTGCTTCCGGAGTCTGTGTCACTTTTCTGTTCGTCTGAACCACTGTCCATCACCTGGTGTACCTTTTTGTACTTCTCCTGTGGAGATTTCTTACTGTTGGTTTTCTTCCCAGACCTGCAGACTCTTGCTATGTGTCCTGCTTTTCCACACTGTCTGCACACTTGGTCCTTGAACCAACAATCCTTCTGGTCATGTGTTTTTCTGCCGCAGCGATAGCACTTCCCTGTTCCATAGGACATTTCATTGGTGCCATATTCTTGCGGTCTCCGTTGTATCTCTGCAGCGCCCCTTGCGGCTGCTTCGTGTGATACTGCCATACTGAAAGCCTTGTCCAGCGTAAGATCCTTTTCTGATAGAAGCCGTTTCTGGGTTCCTTCACTTTGTAGCCCACACACAAACTTGTCCCTTAACGTATCTGCTAGTCCCGCTCCAAACTGGCAGTGTTTTGATAGCTTGCGCAGTTCCGTTAGGTACTCAGCATTGCTTTCGTCTTTGTGTTGGTTTCTTTTATGGAACTTAAATCGTTCTGCTATCAGCAGCGGTGTGGGGTTTAAGTGGTCCTGTAGGATTTCTACTATGCTTTCGAAATTCTTGATCACCGGCTTCTCTGGGGTTATTAGATTTCACAGTAACCCATAAGTTTTTGCACCCATGGAATTTAACAAAACCAGTGCTTTCCTAGCATCTGGCACTTCATTCGCCCTGCAGTACACCTCAATACGTTCCACATATGTCGCCCAATCTTCGACTTCATTGTCGAACGTAGAGATACTGCCACTCTTCGGCATCCCTGGGTGTGATTTAACTGTCAAAAATGGCGTCTCCTGCGCTTCCCCTTCTTCTCCGCTGGCACAAAATGGCGTCTCCCGCGCTTTCCTTCCTTCCCGCGCTCACCCTTCTTCTCCGCTGCGGCTTCTAAAAATGGCGTCTCCCGCGCTCTTCCTTCTTCTCTGCGGCTCAATGGCGTCTCCGCGCTCTCCCTTCTTCTCCCCGCGGACACTGTTCAGCCCTTGAGCCCTGGCTGTGCTCTGCGCGTTATTTATTTTATTTTTTTTGACGCCGCTCGGTCCTGAACCCGGCTGTTGCTTTACCCTCTCTCTCTCCGTTTTTTTTTTTTTTCTCGACGCCGCTCGGTTTTCAACCCCAGCTGTGCCCTGTGCGCTTCACCCTCTGTCTTACCCCGTCGACGCTGCTCGGCTTTCTCTCCGCCGTCGGTCGGCTCCAGCCGCCGCTGTCCGGGAAGGGTCTGCGCTGGACCTGTCGTCAGTCTCTTGCTGATCGTCGTGGCTGGGGAACCAAGCCCGGCTCTCCACAGCCTCCCCTGCGATGTTCACTCTCTGCCAGACGACTGGGCGGTTGCTCGTGGTCAACGCCCGTGTTCCTGGCCTCGACTTTCTTACACCGCCCTCCCGGAGCGAATCCTCGAAGGGAAATGCAGAGTTGCAGGTAGATTCGAATCGCCACTCGTCGCCACTGTTAGATCCGTGATTCTGAGAGTATGATGTTTTTCAATAACCACACGGATGCTGTAACTTAACAATAAACAGGTATTTACTGGAGGAGGGTAGTCTCAAGACTGGGGGTACAGAGGCATGCGCAAGGCTTATATACAGGTGTGGTCACTGCCGGTACTACAGTATACAGGAGCTGTAAAAGTAGTTCTGTCTTAAAGGTACATACACTACAGGAGGCATCCGCCCGCAGGAAGCCTCCGATCGCACATTTTGGGCCAATGTTGCATGTGCCCCACGATTCTGACCATCTGGATAGGGGGTCGATATTGGTACTAAATGCTTATGAAGGAATATTTGAGATTTCATATTCCTTGCTTTAATTTTTGTTTGCCAAAGACTTTAATGAAACAATTTTTCGGGGCGGGGGGGGCGGCAGGAGGAGAATTGCGCATCACTTTCAATGTGATGAGTCAAGGCTTTCTCCTGCAATTGCAAATTACACAAATGGAAAAAACTTTGCCAAACACTTTTTGACAAAGACGGCACCCCTTTAAGTCATTAGTGTACATAACCGTGAGGCATTTTGCGAATAAAATGGCTGCCAGTCTATCAATCAGAATTTTAGCAAAATTAACAGGCAAAAGAATTGTTTGTGGGTGAACTGATGAGGTCTGTTCTCAGAGTATCTGCTTAACCAAAAGCACTAGGGGCGAGGGTTAAAACAGAGCAGAGGTGAGCCAGATGACATCAGACATTTCTTTATTTCCAGAGAACATTTAACAATCATGGAAAGAAAAATAAACACTGCAAAAAAGTGGCTCACAAACTGATTTGAGAGTAGTCTTGTTTAGAATCTTGCCGTAAGCCTGCTGTGGCAGCCTGGTAGCATAGCTCAATTGGCACATTGGACTCTTGTGCAGATGCTTGGTTTGGCATTCCACCTTGGCGATTCCGCCCCCATTCACCCCCCGCCGCCCCCACATCCAATGAATGAGTCCCGCTGATTCTCAGCAGCAATGCTGGATGGAGCTACGTGAGGTTGGCAGCGAAAGGTTGTGGGAGGAAAACCCGACCAACGGACAAGGGTGCCGTGGAACACATCCGTGAGGCATTAATGGCCTCTGCTGTGAAGAATATGTGGCCTAAGCCAGACCCCCCCTTCCAGGCTGAAGGAAAAAGCAGCACACAGAGAGTGGTGAGAATGTGGAACTCGCTACCACAGGGAGTGGTTAAGGCGAATAGCATTTAAGCAGCACATGGCAAGATCCCACAATCGGAATTAGAGACAGATGATTGTTAATTTGTTTTGAGATAGTGTTGGTTGAGGGATGAATGTTGGGAAGGACACCAGGAGAACTCCCTGCTCTTCTTCAAATAGGGCTGTGTGATCTTTTATGCCCACCTGAACAAACAGGGGAGTTGCGGGGGGGGGGGGGGTCCTTAGTTTTAACATCTCATCTGAAACACAGCACCTCCGATAGTGCGACACTCCCTCGGTACTGCACTGACATATCAGCCTGGGTTACGTGCTCAAGTCCTAGAGCGGGACTTGAAGCCATGACCTCCTAAGCTCAGAGATGAAAGTGCTATGAACTGCCAAGCTGACATTGACTTGGAATAAACATCCACTAAAAAAAGGGAAGATAAGGAAGAAAAATACAGGGGACCAAGATTCCTGAAGCAACTCTACTGTCAGGAGAGGATAGAAATAGAATATTATTTGGCTTAAGGCAGAGATTTAAAAAAATATGATTGGACAGCACACTGGACTTGCTTAATTACTGCTTTTCAAGAACATGAGGTTGCTGTCTGCACAGCTATTGGGCAGGATTTTCATTGGGCCGTGGAGGCGGGATTGGAGGCGTGTGGGGGGTTAAAATCGCAAAATCGGGGGGCATGAACCCATCCCGCCCCCAGCCCGCCTCCATGCCAGTTTCAAAGGAGGCGGATACTCGCCCCGCACTGGGAGCCGCCTCCCCGAGGCGGGAAGGGGATTAGTGCTAATTAGCTGCCTGTTAACAGGTAGTTAACAGGCAGTTTAACCTAATCCCTATTTTTATTGCTGAAGTGTGGGATTCCCGACGGCTCCAAACCACGCCAAATTAGCGAGGCGGGCCGTCGGGCTGAAGGGTTTGGAGGGTTCGAGATGTCCGATGTTCAGGTGAGTGATGGGTGCATGAGTTCAGAGGTAACTGTGTTTGGTGTGTGTAAAGTGTTTAAAGAAGCTTTACTTACATTTACTTACCTTTACAGCCTTCCTTCCTTCAGGTCTCGGGAGTCCCTCATCTCACCGGCACAGAAAGCAGAATGGTCGCGAGCTGTCAAAAGTTGCAGCATTCAGCTTTCTGTTCTGGAGAGATCTCTAAATCAGCCTGAGAGGAAGGAATTAACTTGGGGTACAGATTGTCAGTGTTTGACAGCTTCAAAGAGCTGTGAAATGCTGATATTTCATCTGTCAAAAGCTTTTGACAGATGAAATGTCAATCTGTGACATCACCTGTTGCTGGGTGGCCCTTAATTGGCCTGCTGAGCCCGCTGGGCGGGCTCAACAAGGTCAATCAAGTGAAAATCGCGTGGGTTGGTTAGAACTCGATGGAGGCGGGACTACAACCCCGAAAGTTGTAGTCCCGCCTCCTACACACCTCCTCAATCAAAATCCAGCCCATTATGTTTGAAAATATCCTGGATGAGGGTGACCCTATTTTCGAAACCGCCTCCGGGGACACTCAGAGTGGGAGCACAGCAAAGTAGTCAGGACGGAAAATGGAGGTTGTGCAACGTAGTGAGGCAAAATTTTTAGCAGCACACATACACACTACAAATGCAAAACAAATGTGCATATAATCACCGTGGATGTGACGTCGCACCATTGAAGCGCATTCAGACACTGTTCATAAATAATACAGTAACACTGTTCAGTCCATTGACCTGAAACTGTGATTATGTCTAACGGTATGATATGCATATATTCCAATGAATATGGCTCTAGTCTAGTCGGGGACGAGTTTCATGAACTGGGGACGCTTCCGGGGGCACAGTACCTCATCTGGGGGACTGCCCCCGCAAAAAGGGGGAGGTATGGTCACCCTACCCTGGACTGCAGAGACTGCTGCGGCAACCAGGGGCTTTAATGGAGCTGGAGGCCACAAATTTGACCTTGAGGCCCTGTTAACTGTGGGAGTTGGTGGAATTCTTAACCTCAGCATTTTTCCTACGAGAGAAGGGACTCCAGTACCGCACTAACTGCATGCTGGGATTAACTGCTTGGAGTCCTAATTTCAAAATGGCAGTCCTGGTGACTTCAGAGAGCAAGCGGCCAAATGAAATTACTTTTTTTTTTAAATGTTTGTTTTTCTCGCAGATTGTTCAGCTAGGGTCTGGTTCTAATTATCGCTCTTTCTCTGAAATTGTACAATTCTGCTATTTTAGGAAACCAGGAGCTTACCCGTGAAAATACCATCAACTTAGTGACTGAAGAGCAGAACCATAAGTAGGAAATGCGTCAATTTTAAGTTTTTATTTCAATGTGTTTTTTTTTAAACCTCGCCACCCACACATCTGGACTCCCACTGAGCGAGTGCATGTCTCCACGACTTCTGCCGATTCATTCCTTGCGACCAGCCAGTAGATGGCATTAAAATGCGACTCACTGGCAAAACCCGGACATCTTCGCTCCCTAATACAAATAGCAATATAAGGTAGTCACTAATAAATCCAGTATGAAATTCAGGAGAAACAGCTTTACCCCAGAGAGTGGTGAGAATGTGGAACTCGCTACCACAGGGAGTGGTTGAGGCGAATAGTATTGATGCATTTAAGGGGAGGCTAGATAAACACATGAGGGACAAAGGGATAGAAATATATGCTGATAAAATGAGATGAACGGTAGCGTAGTGGTAATATCACTAGGCTAGTAATTTTAGTAAGGCTGGACTAATGATCTAGAAATGTGAATTCAAATCCCACCATGGCAGCTGGGGAATTTAAATTAAGTTAATTAAATAAATCTGGAATAAAAAGCTAGTATCAGTGATGGTGACCATGAAACTATCAGATTTTTGTAAAAAGAAAACATCTGGTTCACTAATGTCCTTTAGGGAAGGTAATCTGCCTTCCTTACAGGAAGGAAATCTACCGTCCTTACCCGGTCTGGCCGATATGTGACTCCAGACCCACAGCAATGTGGTTGACTCTTAACTGCCCCTCTGAAATGGCCGAGCAAGCCACTCAGTTGTACACTACCACCTTCTCAAGGGCAATTAGGGATGGGCAATAAATGCTGGCCTTGCCAGCGACGCCCACATCCCATAAATGAATTTTTAAAAATGAAGTAGGGTGGGAGGAGGCTCGTGTGGAGCATAAACACCGGCACAGACCTGCTGGGCCGAAAGGCCTGTTTCTGTGCTGTACATTCTAGGTAATGTAATTGTCTTCTTCTTAGGCAGTCCCTCGGAACCGAGGTTGACTTGCTTCCACATTAAAAATGAGTTCTCAGGTGACTGATGAGTCCAATGCAGGACCTACAGTCTCTGTCACAGGTGGGGTGGACGGTGGTTGAAGGGGCGGGTGGGTGGGTTGCTTGGGTTGACGTGCGCTGCTTCCGTTTGCTCCTGGCGAAGAGACTCGAGGTGTTCGGTGCCTTCCCGGATGCTTCACCTCCACTTTGTGCGGTCTCGGGCCAGGGATTCCCAGGTGTCGGTGGGGATGTTACACTTTTTCAAGGAGGCTTTGAGGGTGGTCCTTGAAGCGTTTCCTCTGCCCACCTTGGGGCGCTCTTGCCGTGCTGGAGCTCCAAGTAGAGCGCTTGTTTTGTAAGGTAATATAAATATAGCGTCAGCCAACATATGTGCACAAGACCTGGCATGAGGCTTGAACTCACAACAGCCCGACATCAGAAGGCTGACACTCAAGAGGAAGAACGATGTCTGCAGCGACGTGCCGCCCAAATGGAAATGTTTTAAAGTTTCAATCTCCGTCATTGCGACAGTTGTTTAAGGCGGGGTGGGGGGGTGAGGGAGGGGGGAAGACGGAGAAAATGACATCAGAACGGGCGTGCGCTGAAGAATCTGATACTTGACAAAAGTTGCATTGTTGGTGCCGGCAGGGCAGTAGGCAAAGCTGGAGGCATCTGAATAAAGCCGCACTGTACTGCACAGAGCTGCTCTGCAGAGGAAACTCTTTACAATTATTGTTGCTGCGTTACCATAAATGATGCTGTCCCCTGTTACCAGGGTAACAAAGGTGACTGCCAGCCTTATTCATGTCAGTAAAGTCCAAGAATATATAATGGATTCCACTTTACCTCATCTCTTATTCATCTGTGTTCTTTTTTTTTTCCTGAAGTCCTACTTTTCTCAAAAGAGTTCCTTTTTATTTCCTGGCTCCCAATGCCCCGTTTCCATTTCTTGCCACTTTTACAAAGTGACTTAGATGCTCTCTCTCCCGTCAGGTGTCCCTGGGCCACACACCACCCCCCTGGGTGGTGCCCTCCGGACTCTGCCAGCGTCCCTTTCCAGCCAGTCGCCAGGAGGGGCAGGAAACGTCCTTACCATTTGAAAGATTTTTTTTGATTTTTTTTTTTTAAACGCATTTCTTTAATGAGCGACTGCATTTTTTTTGCTTTCTGAGCAATCCTGCCTGTCTTAAGGCAAAGCGCACAAAGACTGGGGAAAATCAAGAGGGCATTGTACCAGCGAGAGCTTTGCAATCAGAGCTTGATCCTCTCTTTGCTGAACTTGCAGCGCTGATCTTGCTGCCCAGCCAGAAAGCCCTACCTGGCATATGGTACGTTTATTGCAGCACGTAACTGTAATCTGCGCTGTCAGCCTGTTAGTTCAAACTAAACGCAACCCCACATGTGCAGCCTCCCATCACAAATACCAGAGAGATGCTGCTCACTCAAAGTGGATGTGCGCAATTCATTTTGACAATTTTCCTTTAAATTCCAAATCAAAAAAGGGAAGGTAAATCCCCTTTAGTAGGAATAAGAGAGAACTAAGGCACTAGTTAATCCCAGGGTCAAATTTCAGGCAGCAGCTCCAGCATCGGCGTGTTCTGGGACGTATAAGCTAACTCCTTTCCACTAAGGGTGCACCTATTAAGCAATTCTCTTGGTAACTTTCCAAATTCAGTTCAACTTAAAGGTGAATGAAAAAAGTAGCACTGGCGCCCCCTGTGGCCCTGTAGGCAGATGACATGGGCATTTTCGAACTGAGCCAGATATAACAGGTGGTGCTTGGTCAGGTCCTCCTGTCGGTGCTATTGGCAGCTGGGGTGCTACAATTAACCTCATTGCCCCGATCTAGGAGAAAAGTCGGCCAGAGTTCCCACCTCTGATTGTTATCCAGTGATGCCGGTTGGGTCCCAAGCTCTGGCATTCCCTCCCTAAACCTCTCCACCTCCCTCACCTCCTGGAAGACGCTCCTTAAAACCTACCTCTTTGACCAAGCTTTTGTTCACCTGTCCTAATGTCTCTTTCTTTGGCTCGGTGTAAATCTTGTCCGATTGCGCTGCTGTGAGGCGCCTTGGGACGTTTTACTACATTAAAGACGCTATAGAAATGCAAGTTGTTGTTGATGATTATCTAGGATGTGCTAATCCATTCTAAGTATTTGACTATTATGCAGCTACTTCACAATTAAGATCAAATTGGAGTTACTAGCTTGCAAGCCATAAATTCTTAAAGATGGTGGTGGTCATGTGAGCCATCACAGAGTTTTAGAACTGTCTCAAAGGTGTGATGTTTGGCTTTAACAACCAAGGCAACTGGAATTATATAAAACAAAGTTCACATTATCAACAATTTTTAATGAGGCAGCACTGACAAAAATCTCGGCTGACGCTCCAGTGCAGTGCTGAGGGAGTGCTGCACTGTCGGAGGTACCGTCTTTCAGATGAGACGTTAAACCGAGACCCCGTCTACTCTCTCAGGTAGATGTAAAAGATCCCATGGCATTTTTCGAAGAGATGGGGAGTTATCCCCAGTGTCCTGGGGCCAATATTTATCCCTCATATCAACATCACTAAAAACAGATTATTTGGTCATTATCACATTGCTGTTTGTGGGAGCTTGCTGTGCGCAAATTGGCTGCGGCGTTTCCTACATTACAACAGTGACTACATTTCAAAAAGTACATCATTGGCTGTAAAATGCCTTGGGGCGTCCGGTGGTCGTGAAAGGCGCTATATAAATGCAAGTCTTTCTTTTTTTAATCTGTCTTAATCTGCAGTGCCTATCTGTCTCTTGTGCACATATAACATGGAGGCAGCACAGTTAATACTGGTATGCAGCACAATAAATGATAGTTTGTCTTTACTGAGGAGGCTGCCAGGTGCAATAACCCCTTGCTACAACTCTATTGTACCGTGGCCGTCTCACATTCAGCTTCATGCTGTACAGGGATGTTGACTGCAGCAGCCCGTGTGTTTTTTTCATTCATTCACGGGATGTAGGCATCGCTGGCAAGGCCAGCATTTATTGCCCATCCCTAATTTCCCTTGAGAAGGTGGTGGTGAGCCGTCTTCTTGAACCGTTGCAGTCCGTGCGGTGAAGGCGCTCCCACAGTGCTGTTAGGGAGTTCCAGGATTTTGACCCAGCGACGATGAAGAAACGGCCGATATATTTCCAAGTCAGGATGGTGTGTGTGACTTGGAGGGGAACTTGGAGGTGGTGGTGATCCCATGCGCCTGCTGCCCTTGTCCTTCTAGGTGGTGGAGGTCACGGGTTTGGGAGGTGCTGCCGAAGAAGCATCTGGACCCTAATGAGTTCACACAAACCAAATGGAGATATTCTTTAAAAGGTCTAGTTATGGGGCAATGATGCTAATTTAACATTTAAGTATATAATAATGGCCTCAAGGCCCTTAGAATACTGCTGAGCGTTAGCCAGGACTATGTGACTGGCCTATTACCAGTTACTATAAAACTTCTGGAAGCTATGTAGGGGTTTGGAAAATGTTTTGGGAGTGCTTAATGACATTTAATAGATTTTAATTTAAATACAACCAAGTGTAGGCAAACAAAGGAAGACTGGCTCCTTCGTTAGAACACAAGCTTGTGTTTAACCTTATAAGCACTACCAGGGAACCAAATGGCTCTCAACTGGAGCCTCTGAACTGGAATCTAATACACCTGGAACGCATTAGGACCAAACAGAAATATGTAAAAATGCACAGAGCCTTGAAGTGTGTGTGATTATAGTCTCGAACAGAGTGTTGTGCTTTTTGCACACAAGTGGATGTGACTGCCCAGTCCTTGCTGAAGGGGAAGGCCTCAATTTTTCCAAACTTAGATAAACTAGACAGAAAGTCTTGCATTTCTATAGCGCCTTTCACGACTTTAGGATGCCCTAAAGCGCTTTACAGCCAACTAAGTACTTTTTGAAGTGCAGTCACTGTTGTAATGTAGGAAACGCGGCAGCCAATTTGGGCACAGCAAGCTCCCACAAACAGCAATGTGATAATGACCAGATAATCTGTTTTAGTGATGTTGGTTGAGGGATAAATATTGGCCCCAGCACACCGGGGAGAAAGGAGCATTCGATGTGATGCGCGATCTTTGGACAGGCCGACCAACTCCAGTAGCCTTGGCGACAGTCTTCGACCTTCTGCTAGAGATGCCCACTCTCCTGAGTGCAGAGACCGTGCTAGTACTTCCTATCATTTTCCTTGCCTCCTCTCATTAGACATAGCAATAAAGGCCCATACAGGCAAGCAATGTGCTTCATATGTTGCTTGACTGAAGATGGTAGACAGTGGTATTCCCCTAGGGTCATTACTAGGACCACTGCTTTTTTTGATATATATATAAATGACTTGGATTTTGGACTACAGAGTAAAATTTCAAAATTTGCCGATGATACCAAACTTGGAGGTGTGGCAAACAGTGAGGAGGATACCAATCAACTGCAACAGGACATAGAAAGGTCAGCAGAATGGGCAGACAAGCGGCGGATGGAATTTAATACAGAGAAGCGTGAGGTGATACATTTTGGCAGAAGGGATAGGGAGAGGCAATAGACACTTAATGGCACAGTTCTAAAGAGTGTGCAGGGACAGAGGGACCTGGGGGTCTGTCAAATTAGGTAACCACACCTCCCCACCCCCCTGACCCTGAACACGGGGGCCCCACAAGGATGTGTGCTGAGCCCCCTCCTCTACTCCCTCTTCACCCATGGCTGTGTGGCTGTTCATGGTTCCAACACCATCATCAAGTTTGCGGATGATACCACGGTGGTAGGCCAGATCACCAACAACGATGAGTCAGCCTACAGGGAGGAGGTCCAGCATCTTGTGAAGTGGTGCGCCGATAACAACCTGGCCCTTAACATCAAGAAAACCAAAGAAATCATTGTGGACTTCAGGAAGTCTAAAGGCGGAAGTCACACCCCCATCCACATCAATGGGGCTGTGGCGGAAAGGGTGGACAGCTTTAAGTTCCTCGGAGTCCACATCACGGAAGACCTCTCCTGGTCCCTCAATACCTCCTCTCTGGTGAAGAAAGCCCAGCAGCGCCTATATTTCCTAAGGAGGCTGAAGGGATGTAACCTGTCACCCCCGATCCTCTCTAACTTTTACCGCTGCACAATAGAGAGCATCCTGATGAACTGTATCACAGTATGGTATGGCAGCTGTAGCTACTATGACCGGAAAGCCCTGCAGCGGGTAGTCAAAACTGCCCAACGCATTACCAGCACCCGGCTACCGACCATAGAGCACATATACCAGAAACGCTGTTTACGGAGGTCACGGACCATCATCAAAGACCCTACCCACCCCAGCCACAGTCTGTTCGCCCCCCTGCCATCTGGGAGATGCTACAGATGCATTCGCACCCGAACGACCAGATTTAGGAACAGCTTCTTTCCCAGGGCTATCATCCTACTGAACTCCACAAATAAACTCTAAAGCCTGCACATCTGCCAATGCACTTTATTATGGTTATGTTTATGTTAATGTATTACAAGCCAAATGTATGTTGAATGTTTAAATGTCTTAATCTAAATGTACACTCTCGGGAGCCGCAAGCCTACATTTCGTTGTACTGCACTTGTGCACTAACAATGACAATAAAGTTGATTATGATTATGATGATGTGCATAGATCTTTGAAGGTGGCAGGACATGTTGAGAGAGTGATTAGCAAAGCATATGGGATCTCGGGCTTCATAAATATAGGTATTGAGTACAAAAGCAGGGAGGTTATGCTGAACCTTTATAAAGCACTGGTTAGGCCACAACTGGAGTATTACGTCCAGTTCTGGTCACCACACTTTAGGAAGAATGTGAAGGTCCTTGAGAGGGTGCAGAGATTTACCAGAATGGTTCTGGGGATGGGGGATCTTAGCTACAAGGACAGGTTGGAGAAGTTGGGGTTGTTCTCCTTGGAGCAAAGGAGGTTGAGAGATTTGATAGAGGGGTACACGATTATGATGGGTTTGGATAAGGTAGACAGCGAAAGGCTGTTCCCATTAGCTGATGGTACAAGGACTAGGGGACACAGATTTAAGGTTTTGGGCAAGAGATACAGGGGGAATGTGAGGAAGAACTTTTTTACGCAGCGAGTGGTGAGGGCCTGGAACTCGCTGCCGACGGAAGTGGTGGAAGCGGAGACACTCAATGTTTTCAAGGGGAGACTGGATAGGCACTTGAGGGAAATAAACTTGCAGGGCTCGGGGATAGAGCGGGGGAATGGGACTGACTGGATTGCTCTACAGAGAGCCGGCACGGACTCGATGGGCTGAATGGCCTCCTTCTGTGCCGTTATGACTCTGTGACTATATACAAGGACCTATCCCTGCTTTTGTGGCAGTATAAACAGCGCGAATTCAGCACAATGGGAACCAGGTTATCTTACGGAAGTGCTTCCACTTGTAACATGAATGGAATTATTATAAAATGCTAGATGGCCATCACTCAAGAAGAGTATATGTTTTCACTTTTAGCAAATACATTTCGTGGATTAGGTGCACATACTCATTAATGGCAATGGTAAGCTTAACGTTTGCCTGTAGGCAAATTGATCTGCATGAAGCAAACTTTTAGAAGCTAATTTTTTATCTTTTCTCAACGGTAGCAGAAACAATCGACTGCCCCCCATGGCGCCAACGTTAATAATGTGACCAGTGTTCGGATGCTGCTGAGCACACAAGCAGAGCTCAATTTACATGACCAGACAGCAATGCGGAACCGACAGTATAACTCACCACCATCAACGACATATCGCTCTAAGTAGGAAACATAGAAGATAGGAGCAGGAGTAGGCCATTCAGCCCCTCGAGCCTGTTTTGCCATTTAATGAGATCATGGCTGATCATCCAAATTCAGTACCCTGTCCCTGCCTTCTCCCCATATCCCTTTAGCCTTAAGAAATATATCTAACTCCTTCTTGAATATATTTAATAAGTTGGCCTCAACTGCCTTCTGTGGTAGAGAATTCCACAGGTTCACCACTCTCTGGGTGAAGAAATTCCTCCTCCTCTCAGTCCTAAATGGCTTACCCCTTATCCTTAGACTGTGACCCCTGGTTCTGGACTCCCCCGCCATCGGGAACATCCTTCCTGCATCTAGTCTGTCTAGTCACAGAATCACAGAAACCCCACAGTGCAGATAGAGGCCATTTCGGCCCATCGAGCCTGCACCGACACATATCCCACCCGATCCCCGTAACCCCTACACCAACACATATCCCACCCTATCCCCGTAACCCCACGTATTTAATCCCCCTAACACTAAGGGTCAATTTATCATAGCCAATCAACCTAACCTGCACATCTTTGGACTGTGGGAGGAAACCGGAGCACCCGGAGTAAACCCACGCAAACACGGGGAGAATGTGCAAACTCCACACAGACAGTCGCCCGAGGCCGGATTCGAACCCGGGTCCCTGGCGCTGTGAGGCAACAGTGCTAACCACTCTCATTCTTCTAAACTCTAGCGAATATAAGCCCAATCGACCCAATCTCTCCTCATAAATCATTCTTGCCATCCCAGGTATCAGTCTGGTGAATCTTCGCTGCACTCCATCCATGGCAAGAACATCCTTCCTCAGATAAGGCGACCAAAACTGCACACAATACTCAAGGTGTGGTCTCACCAAGGCCCTGTACAACTGCAGCAAGACATCCTTGCTCCTCTACTCGAATCCTCTTGCTATGAAGGCCAACATACCATTTGCCTTCTTAACTGCCTGCTGCACCTGCATGCTTACCTTCAGCGACTGGTACACAAGGACACCCAGGTCTCGTTGCACTTCCCCTTTTCCCAATCTATTGCTGTTCAGATAATAATGTCTTCCTGTTTTTGCCACCAAAGTGGATAACCTCGCATTTATCCACATTATACGGCATCTGCCATGCATCTGCCCAATCACCCAACCTGTCCAAATAATACTGGAGTTTCTCTGCATCCTCCTCACAGCACACACGCCCACCCAGCTTTGTGTCATCTGCAAACTTGGAGATATTACATCTAGTTCCCTCATCTAGAAATAATGCAACAACTTCCATTTATACAGAGCTCTATTATATTCAAAATCTCAAAGCACTTTGCACAACAAATTAATTTTCACAATGATCACAAACATTAGGTCAATGAAGAGGTTTGGATGCAGTAACCTAGTGGCTATGGTACTGAACTTGCAACCCAAGGTCAGGAGGTCAAATTCAACTGGGGCACTAAATCAATAAATCTGGTAATTAATGGGCTGGCATCAGAAAAGGACCATGAAATCTGTCATAAAAACCCAACTCATTCATTAATGTCTTTCAGGGAAGAAAAAAAGACTTGCATTTATATAGCACCTTTCACGACCTCAGGATGTCCCAAAGCGCTTTATAGCCAATGAAGTACTTTTGAAGTGTAGTCACTGTTGTAATGTAGGAAACACGGCAGCCAATTTGCGCATAGCAAGCTCCCACAAACAGCAATGTGATAATGACCAGATAATCTGTTGATTTTGTGATGTTGATTGAGGGATAAATATTGGCCAGGACACCGGGGATAACTCCCCTGCTCTTCTTCGAAATAGTGCTGTGGGATCTTTTACGTCCATCTGAGAGGATAGACAGTGTCTCGGTTTTTAACGTCTCATCCGAAAGACGGCACCTCCGACAGTGCAGCACTCCCTCAGCACTGCACTGGAGTGTCAACCTAGATTATTTGTGCTTAAGTCTCTGGAGTGGGACTTGAACCCACAACCTTCCGACTCAGAGGCGAGGGTGCTGTCCACTGAGCCACAGCTGAAGGGAACCTGCCACCCATACCCAGTCTGGCCTTCATGTGACAACAGTCCGACACTATGTAGTTGACCTCAGGGCAACTAGAGATGGGCAATAAATAATGCCTCGCCAGTGTTGCCCCTATCCCAAGAACAAATGTTTAAAAAGCCATTTGGCTTATCTAGTCGATCCTTTCTAGAAACCTACATTCCCACCATGAAACATAGAAGATAGGAGCAGGAGTAGGCCATTCGGCCCCTCGAGCCTGCTCCGCCATTCAATGGGATCATGGCTGATCATCCAAATTCAGTACCCTATCCCTGCTTTCTCCCCATATCCCTTGATCCCTTTAGCCTTAAGAAATATATCTAACTCCTTCTTGAATATATTTAATGAATTGGCCTCCACTGCCTTCTGTGGTAGAGAATTCCACACGTTCACCACTCTCTGGGTGAAGAAATTCCTCCGCATCTCTGTCCTAAATGGCTTACCCCTTATCCTTAGGGCATCTAACTACCTCCTGAAATGATTCCAAAATTGTTGCCTTCACTACCTTATCGAGAAGACCATGACAGATACTTGCCTCTCGTTGCATGAAAAAGGAATTTTAAATTTCAGTCCTGAACTTGTGTTTTATCGGTTTGTATTTAATGCAACCTGTCCTACAGTTGTGGGTTAACTGGAAATAGTGCTCGGGATTAAACTTTTCCATTCCACTTATCTCCCAGAACCTACCCTCTCTGTTGTTTCCTTTTTAGGTTGATTGAATTTTTTGAGGGGGTGACTAGATGTGTGGATGAGGGTAGTGCAGTGGATGTGGTTTACATGGATTTCAGTAAGGCTTTTGATAAAGTCCCGCATAGGAGACTGGTCAGGAAGGTAAGAGCCCATGGGATCCAGGGTGCCTTGGCACATTGGATCCAAAACTGGCTTAGTGGCAGAAGGCAGAGGGTGATGGTCGAAGGTTGTTTTTGTGACTGGATGCCTGTGTCCAGTGGGGTACCGCAGGGATCGGTGCTGGGTCCCTTGCTGTTTGTGGTCTACATTAATGATTTGGATGTGAATGTAAAAGGTATGATCAGTAAGTTCGCAGATGACACGAAAATTGGTGGGGTGGTAAATAGCGAGGAGGGTAGCCTCAGGCTACAGGACGATATAGGTGGGTTGGTCAGATGGGCGGAACATGGCAAATGGAATTTAACCCTGAAAAGTGTGAGGTGATGCATTTTGGATGGACTAACAAGGCAAGGGAATACACAATGGCCCAGAACTTGGTGTCGGGGGCTTGCCGCGCGTGCAAGCCCCCGATGTGCACTCACCCTGCGCGCTGACATCTGAAGCCCGGGCCTGCTTGCATTTCCTGTCCCTGGCCCGGTTCAGATGTCAGCGCGCAGTGCTTACCTGATCCAGCGGCGTAGTTAGTGCGATGTGCCGGCTGGGATCAGGTGAGCACTGTACAACCAATCAGGGGAGGGGAAGGTTCATTCATGAGTTTGAGAGTAAGAATTGTCAAACTCATGAAAACTACGGGGGCCCAAAACACTATTTAAACTTTAAATAAAAATTTAAAAAACATCCCAATCATTAAATTAAGTATAAATAAGTTTAAAAAAATAATTTAAACAATTTTTGTTTTGAAAAAAATAAATTTTTAATAAAAAGGGTCTAAAACTAAACTTACCTTATTGTAGATTCTTTAAAATAATAAACCTGTGGGAAAGAAAATTCTAAACTGCAATAAAACACCACTTACCTGTAAAAATAAATACTTACGTGTGCTTTTTACAAGCGTAAAGACCGGAGGCCTTTACACATGCGCAAATCCCCCAAAACAGAGGAAATCCAAGACGCACGCGCTGCCCCCTACGGCGCACGTGCTAGCCTCTTCAACTCTTGGGTTAGAGGAGAGGATATGCCGGTTTTCAGTGCATGCGCTGTGCATGCTGAAAACCGGCATTTCCTCCGGCCAGACGCGTGAGTACCCCTTCCGTACTCACGCGTTTGGGGAGGAATTACTGCCCCAATGAATGGTAAGACCCTAGGAAAGACAGAGGATCAGAGGGACCTTGGTGTGCATGTACATAGATCCCTGAAGGCAGCAGAACAGGTGGATAAGGTGGTTAAAAAGGCATATGGGATACTTGCCTTCATTAGCCGATGCATAGAATATAAGAGCAGGGAGGTTATGATGGAGCTGTACAAAACGCTGGTAAGGCCACAGCTGGAATACTGTGTGCAGTTCTGGTCGCCACACTATAGGAAGGATGTGATTGCTTTGGAGAGGGTGCAGAGGAGATTTACCAGGATGTTACCTGGGCTGGAGCGCTTCAGCTATGAAGAAAGACTGGACAGGCTGGGGTTGTTTTCCTTGGAGCAGAGAAGGCTGAGGGGGGACCTGATTGAGGTGTACAAAATTATATGGGGCATAGATAGGGTAGATAGAAAGGAACTTTTCCCCTTAGTAGAGGGGTCAATAACAAGGGGGCATAGATTCAAGGTAAGGGGCAGGAGGTTTAGGGGGGATTTGAAGAAAAACTTTTTCACCCAGAGGGTGGTTGGAATCTGGAACTCACTGCCTGAAAGGGTGGTAGAGGCAGGAACCCTCACAACATTCAAGAAGCATTTGGATGAGCACTTGAAACGCCATAGCATACAAGGCTACAGACCAAATGTTGGAAAATGGGATTAGATTGGACAGGGCTTGATGGTCGGCGCGGACGCGATGGGCCGAAGGGCCTCTTTCTGTGCTGTATAACTCTATAGCCTAGAAATTCAGTGGGCTGCGCCACCAGTTAGCGCCCAAAGAGGGCACTCAGTGGCTTTAGTGCCACTGGCCACACCTCCCGCGATATTTAGCGGGGCGCTGATGGCGGCGTTAACCTGTAGCGCTGCGCCGCCACCAATGACATCATCGGTGTGCGCAGCGCCCCGCTCCCGCCCCGAAGACCATATTTGGTCGTGCCCGCCTCTTTAACACCGGTCGCAAATCGCGACCGGTTCACAGGGCCTACCTGTGGCGGTAGTGGCGCTAGTTAAGGTGGAGGTGCGGGGCGGCTGCTTTTTCGGTGGCCGCCTGCCAGCACCTCCATCCCCGGCCTCCTAAACCACCCCCCCCTGCGACATTGCCGGCTGTTTCCCGAGAGCCCGGCACTTCTCCTTGGTGCCGGGCTCATTTGCCGGCACTCGCGAGCGGGGATCGCGCTGTTGCAGGCACCTCCCCCTTAACAGTGGGAGGAAGGCCTGCAGTACCGCAGCCTGCCGTGCCGCAGCGTGTGGCGCTGCGGCCCTTAGCGCGCCGATATTCAGGGTGAGTGCCCCAAGCGGGGCGCGGGGAGCCTCGAGTAGCGGCCCGCTTCCGTTTGGGGCGCAGAAACTGAATATCGGGATGGCGCTAGTGGCTCCGCTCGCAGCGGTAATTCCGGCGCCCAGGCGAGCTTGGCGAGCTTGGCGCCCCACTGAATTTTTAGCCCACGACTCTATCTAATCTGAATTTTTCTATCACTTGATCATAACTAAGTCCTTGAGCATTAGAGATTGGTCTCATGGCCCTTCGCTGCATACCTTCGATGGATGTTTGCCTTGTGCTTCAGTGACCAGAATTGAAAGCACTATTCAAGATGCAGCATGACTAGGTCATTCTAAAGTGTTTGAAGTGTCCTGACTGTTGATGTGTAAGAAACTGGCCTCAAACTGAGTAAACAGTGTCATAAACTGTCAAAAGTAGAAATGATTACACTAGAAGGTAATTCCTCAGTTGGAAGTTCTGTCATGACCAAGGAATCTGTGAATATTTTTCTGCTTCAGCCCACGGAAAGTAGGCCTGCACTGTTGCTTACTAACATTCCTTGAAAGTATTTCTCTCCTTGGTGACGCTGCATTTTTGAGACTTCTCCCTGACTACGTCCCCTCCCTATCTCGGTGACCTTCTCCAGCCCTACAAGCCTCCAACATCTCGACGCTCCTCCAATTCTGGCCTCTTGCGCATCCCCCGATTTTCATCGCTCCACCATTGGTGGCCGTGCCTTCAGCTGCCTGGGCCCTAAGCTCTGGGAACCGCCCCGAAACGCTCCTGCGAAGTCTCCTGGGATGTGTTACCACTGAGCCAAGCTGATACTTGGCAGCATCTTTACAGCTTTATCTATCATATCTACATATACACCTTGCATCTAGCTTGCTTCAGTCATATTCCAGGCCCCGCACTGCAAACTTTGTTACAAGTGCAAAACAATATTTGTAAAAGGGGAAGATCCAGTCATTGAACTGAAGCTTGAAATTTACAAACAATTACAATCACCTCAACAATACCAGCTACAATCACCTCAATTTACCTATTTAGAATTAAATAATATTTATCACTTCCAGAAGGAAAAACAAAATAAAACTCCACAAAGAATTTACTAACCCACTAATTAGAGTATGAAGTCTTTTATTTTACCAGCCAAGGGCAATGATCATTATAATTGCAGGATACTATTAACAGAGGATCTCCACAAAGCTTCCACATTCCGTGGTTTGGCAAGACTGGATCAAATTACACATTGCAGGGTTGTCTGCAGCAGGCAGGATCAAATTACACATTTCAGACAGACTGTTGGGCGTGTCTTGTCCTCCAAGGGGACCAATCAGAAATCTGGTCTCGTTCCCCCAAAGGGGACCAATCAGAAATCTGGTGTTGCAAATAGACGCAACCATTTAGAGCAGCGGTTTTAAAGTGACAGATCAAGGTAGCAGTTAAGCGTCGCAACAGTGCTGCAGACCCTAGATTTCCCAACAGGACCA
Source organism: Somniosus microcephalus (assembly GCF_052327205.1). Taxonomy (NCBI): domain Eukaryota; kingdom Metazoa; phylum Chordata; class Chondrichthyes; order Squaliformes; family Somniosidae; genus Somniosus; species Somniosus microcephalus. Next base: position 34,186,949 of record NC_141015.1, on the reverse strand, counting down.
TCAGAGATCTGTTTGTATTTTTAAAAATATATAAACCATTCTTTCAGCAAACAGCTGCCAGGCAACAGAATGTGCTGCCTCCATAATCAACAGGCGTGTGCTCTGTTTGTGAGTTGAGCTGCTCCCGAATGGTTTGACATGCATATCTTGCTCCTCTCTAGATTGTTGGAGAGTGACATAACCATTCAGTTATGAGGAAGAGGGGGATGTGACCTAAAATTAATTCCTGCACAAACCGCATCAAAATGTAGTGCTATAGGATTATTTGAGCAACTTAAGTGTGGCCAATTAAATTAGTACAGAAGTCATTTTACTGCACAGCACAGAGTCTGACAAAATACATTAAGAAGCAATTTAAAAATAAAATTAAAGTAATTGCTTTAAAATTTTAGAACTAGGGGACATAGTCTTAGGATAAGCCTTTTAAGACTGAGGTGAGGAGAAATTTCTTCACTGAGGGTTATGAATCTTTAGAATTCTCTGCCCCAAAATGCTATGGATGCTCAGTTGTTGAGAGTATTCAAGGCTGAGATCGATAGATTTTTGGACTCGAGGGGAATCAAGGGATATGGAGATCGGGCGGGAAAGTGGAGTTGAGGTCGATGATCAGCCATGATCTTATTGAAAGACGGAGCAGGCTCGAGGGGCCAAATGGCCGACTCCTGCTCCGAATTCTTATGTTCCTATGTTTTAGTCTGGTCAAAATTCTTTTCAATCTACCTTTCAATCCTGTACAGTGGTTGGTTTTCAAACAGTAATTTGATTTTCCACCATTTCTCTGAAGGTGCTAATTACGTCTCAAACCGATGTATCTTTTGAGGTTATATTTTAATAAGCAAACTATACAGAGGCTGTACGGTGGAACTTTTACTCTTTATGTTCCTGCATTCTGGTTTTATTACAATTGGCTTTAAACTGTCCTGTCCGGTTATGTACTTAAGCAAAGGGTATAGATTACCAATCTATCAATCGGATAGAATGCAGAGATCCCAATACATTCTTGAAACACCATTACCACCAGCACTGACCATTACAGCACTAACTCATTGGGGGTATTGTTAGGCATTGGCTGGTAGCCCCAAGTACCTCACCCAACTGAGCATTCTTCATGTCAACAACAACACCAACTTGCATTTACATAGCGCCTTCAACGTAATAAGATTACAACATAATTCATTTTGGCCATTCTCCCTGGTCAATGTTGAGCCGCCATAGTGAGGTAATCGCGCCCACTTTGCAAATCGTTGGCAGCGAGTCTGATTTAATCAATGAAGTGAGTGTCTATTTGACCATTTGGTGCATCGCAGCTCAGTCAATTATGTTTCCAGCTGATATCTAGCAGGAGTCCCTTGCAACAAGGGGTGCTAATGTCAATTAAAATGCTCACCTGTCCTAATATCTCCTTGTGCGGCTCGGTGTCAAGTTGTGTTTGATAACCGCTCCTGTGCAGCACCTTGGGACAGTTTTACTACGTTAAAGGCGCTATATAAATGCAAGTTGCTGTTAAACTGTAGGGGGTTGATTTTTCACTACAGCTTCAATTCAGATTTGTCTGCAGATTGAACGGACTGAGGTACAAATCGCTTACTGCATTTGTTTTAATGAGCATTTCGCAGAAATCTGCTTCCAAGTCTAATCCTGATGGGTGCCTGCAAGGTCTTGGCAGATGCAACTGGTGCTGTGGTGTACTGATCAGGTTCCTGTAAACTAACATATAATAGGGTCTTTGTGAAAGTACTCGTCGGAGTTGCTAATAGTCTATCCGTCTGACACCTGTTCTCCCAAGATGATGTTTAATTTGGCCCAGCACTTGAGCCTCCAGTCACTGCAAGAGTGGCTAAAGGAGATTATTTGGAGCGGATTAAACGGTGCTGCCAATCGTCTTTTTTTTATCGGCTTTGCGGGAACGGGTGACTATAGTGTTAACGCATTGTTTGGGCAGGCTGTACCCTTGCTCAGGCCGTTCCTTTTCCTAAAAATTGCAGTCAGAAAAGAAATGACCCGAGTCCCAGCTGCGCGCCCCATGGCAGCAATCACAAGCCTGGTGCGTGCTCGTATCGCCACTCAACAGCGGCAGCGTTCAGTCAGACAAATACCACAGCAGCCCCGTCACCAGCACTTGCAGCTGGGCCGAGCCCCCTCCACTCGGGAGCAGAACGCCCCAAATCAGCAGCAGATGATCAGTGTGTGTGTGTGTCTGATACAACGCAGGGAAGACCTGGCCGCGTCAGGGCAGCGCAATGCTTCAGATGGAGCATGGATTTCAGGAGGCGGGGAGGTTATCGCGGGCAGGGTGTGGTGATAGGCAGGCAGGCAGGCTACAGAACTGGCTCCACCGCCCTGGTTTGTTTCCTGAACATCAAATCAAAATCAAATCAAATCAACTTTTATTGTCATTGTTAGTGCACAAGTGCAGTACAACGAAATGTAGGCTTGCGGCTCCCGAGAGTCTACATTTAGATTAAGACATTTAAACATTCAACATACATTTGGCTTGTAATACATTAACATAAGCATAACCATAATAAAGTGCATTGGCAGATGTGCAGGCTTTAGAGTTTATTTGTAGGATGACAGCCCTGGGAAAGAAGCTGTTCCTAAATCTGGTCGTACGGGTGCGAATGCATCTGTAGCGTCTCCCAGATGGCAGGAGGGCGAACAGACTGTGGCTGGGGTGGGTAGGGTCTTTGATGATGGTCCGTGACCTCCGTAAACAGCGTTTCTGGTATATGTGCTCTATGGTCGGTAGCTGGGTGCCGGTAATGCGTTGGGCAGTTTTGACTACCCAACTTGCACTGGGCCCGCTCTATTCGTTCTGCCCTCCCTCAACACATCTTTCTGCTCACAGAAACATTCCGGATGACTCACTTGGCAATAAAATTCTTGTTAAGTTAGAGCAAGGCATTTTTTATTTTACAAAGGCTGCTACTGAAACGATTTTTGGGGGATTTTGTTTTTTTACAATGTCCAATTCACTGTAAATTGCGAAGACCCGTGTCTTTTTAAAAATTCATTGATGGGATGTGGGCGTCGCTGGCTGGCTAGGCCTGCATTTAGTGCCCATCCCTAATTGCCCTTGAGAAGATGGTGGTGAGCCGCCTTCTTGAACCGCTGCAGTCCATATGGTGTAGGTACACCCACAATGCTGTTAGGAAGGGAGTTCTAGGATTTTGGCCCAGCGACAGTGAAGGAACGGCGATACAGGTCCAAGTCAGGATGGTGTGTGGCTTGGAGGGGAACTTGTAGGTGGTGATGTTCCCATGCGTCTGCTGCCCTTGTCCTTCTAAGTGGTAGAGGTCGCGGGTTTGGAAGGTGCTGTTGAAGGAGCTTTGGCGAGTTGCTGCAGTGCATCTTGTAGATGGTACACACTGCAGCCACAGTGCGCTGGTGGTGGAGGGAGTGAATGTTGAAGGTGGTGGTTGGAGTGCCAATCAAGCGGGCTGCTTTATCCTGAATGGTGTCGAGCTTCTTGAGTGTTGTTGGAGCTGCACTCATCCAGGCAAGTGGAGAGTATTCCATCACACTCCTGACTTGTGCCTTGTAGATGGTGGAAAGGCTTTGGGGAGTCAGGAGGTGAGGCACTCGCCGCAGAATTCCCAGCCTCTGGCCTGCTCTTGTAGCCACAGTATTTATATGGCTGGTCCAGTTCAGTTTCTGATCAATGGTAACCCCCAGGATGTTGATAGTGGGGGATTCAGCAATGGTAATGCCATTGAATGTCAAGAATCGTGAAATAGTAATTGGAGACAATTTATAGAGACACATTCACACAATTTACAGAGTCACTGTACAGAGACACAATCACACAATTTACAGTCACTGTACAGAGACACAATCACACAATTTACAGTCACTGTACAGAGACACAATCACACAATTTACAGTCACTGTACAGAGACACAATCACACAATTTACAGTCACTGTACAGAGACACAATCACAATTTACAGAGTCACTGTACAGAGATACAATCACACAATTTACAGTCACTGTACAGAGACACAATTTACAGTCACTGTACAAAGACACAATCACAATTTACAGAGTCACTATACAAAGACACAATCACACAATTTACAGAGTCACTGTACAAAGCACAATCACACACTTTACAGTCACTACAGAGACACAATCACACAATTTACAGTCACTGTACAGAGACACAATCACACAATTTACAGTCACTGTACAGAGACACAATCACACAATTTACAGTCACTGTACAGAGACACAATCACACAATTTACAGTCACTGTACAGAGACACAATCACACAATTTACAGAGTCACTGTGCAGAGACAATCACACAATTGCACACAGGTTAGAGGATGCAGGATAATTGATCTAGGGCACACAGACAGATGTCATTTGGTCTGCATCTCAAAGCCGTACATTCTGTCCTTATTTTTATGCTGTACTTCAACGTTAGATTACTTACAGGTAAATAGCAAAACTCATGGTAATTTCAGGAGTAGTGAAGCCAAGTTGGTTGGAGCGTGGGATTTTCTTTACGGTATAGGCTAAGGAGCTGAGAAACACAATGGTGAGGTGCTATAGTGCCACCACTGGTGAGAGGGTGTAATTAATGTGACAAGTTTACATAGGCAGTTTCCATCATAAATGTGGACCTGGGATGTTATAACAGAAAAAGATGACACAAAAATGTGACTGAAAAGTGACAACAGGAATTAAGGTGTTGTAGATAGGAAGTGCACACAAATGTAACATTTTAATATATTATAGTTATATTAAAACATGGGTAGTCTGGGGCCTAATGTTTAGCTGCTATTTTGGACTCTCCCTTTAAGGCCATTGCGTTACATAGGCAGATCTAGGTAATTGTAGATGGTTGTAAACTGCTGGGGTCTTTCAAAGGGTGGTTGTAACTGCTTGTAAATGTCAGGTTGCGGGAGAATGACTGGCTTTCTTTTCAAAACAAAAATCGTTCTGCATCTCTAACAAAGACTGACATCTCGAGCATTGCGGGTGTGTGCTGTTTGTAAGACGTAAAAATATAAATATAGCTATTGATAGATAAGATGTAATGTAATCCTACTCAGTCAGACTGTCCGACGAAGAGTACGAGCATCATATTGAGGCCAGTCACAAATGAGTTCCATCCCCTGTGCTTTAGAGACGTGTAAAATGATGGGATGTAACATTGTAGGATGTTCAACTGTGAATTGTACAGTTTATCATAATTGGATTCTTTCAAAAGTAATCATTCCTAGCTAGAGCTGAAATTTGAAAACAGCGATGGAAGATAATATACATGCATTGTCTTCATTTTTAAAGGACTATTAGTGGGGTTCTGGCTGGTACAGACGGTTAGTGTACTGTCGTGTGTCTGAATTGGAATCCAGACCAGACTGGTGAAAGAAAGATCCTCTCTTTCCCTCAGTAAAATAAGTCTTTAGGCAGTTCTAATTTATGAATTGCAGTTTACTGTGTGCACGAGTCTGCTTAACAGAGCAGTGCAGTACGATAGTGTGAGAAAGCCAAATGCCATTAGGTTACTGTAGGAATCAGATTGTTGGGTTTGACTTAATGCACATTGCTGCAGTAATAATGGCGAGTTCTACATTGTCTACGCTTCATTTAACCTTTCTAATTGGTGCGGTCAGTGTATTAAAAGAGGATAAATATTCAATTGCCCAGCTCTATATCGTGCCTCTATTGTTGGTCTCAGAAATTAAATCAGGTCTACACAGCAATAACTTCTGAACTGCTTCCTGTCCTCCATATGTAGTCCTAAATATCAAGGCTGCAAATATGCTTCAAGTACATAAGAGCTAAATAAATAGGAGCAGAAGGTTCTGAGAATGAAAACTTCCTTTAGGAATAAGAACATAAGAAATAGGAGCAGGAGTCGGCCATTCGGCCCCTCGAGCCTGCTCCGCCATTCAATAAGATCATGGCTGATCTTCTACCTCAACTCCACTTTCTTGTCCTACCCCCATATCCCTTGATTCCCCTAGAGTCCAAAAATCTATCGATCTCTGTCTTGAATGTACTCAGCGACTGAGCCTCCACAGCCCTCTGGGGTAGAGAATTCCAAAGATTCACCACCCTCTGAGTGAAGAAGTTTCTCCTCATCTCATAAGAACATAGGAAATAGGAGCAGGAGTAGGCCTTTCGGCCCCTTGAGCCTGCTCCGCCATTCAATAAGATCATGGCTGACCTGATCTTGGCCTCAACTCCACTTCCCTGCCCGCTCCCCATAACCCTAGACTCCCCTGTAATTCAATAATCTGTCTATCTCCGCCTTGAATATATTCAGTGACTCAGCCTCCACAGCTCTCTGGGGTAGAGAATTCCAAAGATTCACAACCCTCAGAGAAGAAATTCCTCCTCATCTCCGTCTTAAATGGGCGACCCCTTATACTGAGACTATGCCCCCTAGTTCTAGATACCCCCACGAGGGGAAACATCCTCTCTACATCTACCCTGTGAAGCCCACTCAGAATCTTATGTTTCAATAAGATCACCTCTCATTCTTCTAAACTCCAATGAGTATAGGCCCAACCTGCTCAATGTTCCCTCATACGTCAACCCCTTCATCCCCGGAATCAACCTAGTGAACCTTCTCTGAACTGCCTCCAATGCAAGTATATCCCTCCTTAAATAACGTGACCAAAACTGTACGCAGTACTCCAGATGTGGTCTCACCAACGCCCTGTACAGTTGTAGCAGGACGTCCCTACTTTTATACTCCACCCCCCTTGCAATAAAGGCCAACATTCCATTTGCCTTCCTAATTACTTGCTGTACCTGCATGCTAACTTTTTCTGTTTCATGTACGAGGACCCCCAGCTCCCTCTGTACAGCAGCATTCTGTAATCTCCCTCTATTTAAATAATATTTTGCTTTTCTATTCAAAGTGGATAACCTCACCTTTTCCCACATTATACATAGAAACATGGAAGATAGGAGCAGGAGTAGGCCATTCGGCCCTTCGAGCCTGCTCCGCCATTCAATGAGATCATGGCTGATCATCCAAATTCAGTACCCGGTCCCTGCCTTCTCCCCATATCCCTTGATCCCTTTAGCCTTAAGAAATATATCCAACTCTTTCTTGAATATACTTAATGAACTGGCCTCCACCGCCCTCTGTGGCAGAGAATTCCACAGGTTCACCACTCTCTGGGTGAAGAAATGCCTCCTCATTTCAGTCCTAATTGGCTTACCCCTTATCCTTAGACTATGACCCCTAGTTCTGGACACCCCGACCATCGGGAACATCCTTCCTGCATCTAGTCTGTCCAGGCCTGACAGAATTTTATAGGTTTCGATGAGATCCCCTCTCAATCTTCTAAACTCCAGTGAGTATAAGCCCAATCGACACAATCTCTCCTCATACGTCATTCCTGCCATCCCAGGTATCAGCCTGGTGAATCTTCGCTGCACTCCTTCCATGGCAAGAACGTCCTTCCTCAGGTAAGGCGACCAAAGCTGCACACAATACTCAAGGTGTGGTCTCACCAAGGCCCTGTACAACTGCAGCAAGACATCCTTGTTCTTGTACTCGAACCCTCTTGCTACGAAGGCCAACATACCATTTGCCTTCTTAACCGCCTGCTGCACCTGCATGCTTACCTTCAGCAACTAGTGTACAAGAACACCCAGGTCTCTTTGCACTTCCCCTTCTCCCAATCTATTACCATTCAAATAATAATCTGCCTTCCTGTTTTTGCCACCAAAGTGGATAACCTCACATTTATCCACATTATAGTGCATTTGCCATGTTTCTGCCCAATCACCCAACCTGTCCAAATCGTGCTGGAGTTTCACGACATCCTCCTCACAGCATACCCTCCCCCCCAGCTTTGTGTCGTCTGCAAATTTGGAGATATTACATCCAATTCCCTCGTCCAGATCATTAATATATATTGTGAACAGCTGGGGTCCTAGGACCGATCCTTGCGGTACCCCACTAGTCACTGCCTGCCACTTGGAAAACGACCCGTTTATTCCAACTCTTTGCTTTCTGTCCACCAACCAGTTCTCTATCCAAGTCAATACCTTGCCCCCAATCCCATGTGCCTTAATTTTGCACGCTAATCTCTTATGCGGGACCTTATCGAAAGCCTTCTGAAAGTCCAAATACACCACATCCACTGGTTCTCCCTTATCTATTTTACCAGTTACATCCTCAAAAAATTCCAGTAGATTAGTCAAGCATGATTTACCTTTTGTAAATCCATGTTGACTTTGTCCGATCCAGTCACTGCTTTCCAAGTGCTCTGCTATTACATCTTTTATAATGGACTCTAGCATTTTCCCCACTACCGATGTCAAGCTTACCGGCCTTTTCTCTACCACCTTTTTTGAATAGTGGGGTAACATTAGCTACCCGCCAATCCATGGGTACCGTTCCAGAGTCTATCGAGTTCTGGAAGATGACCAGCAATGCATCTACTATTTCTAGGGCCACTTCCTTAAGTACCCTGGGATGTAGATTATCAGGCCCTGGGGATTTATCGGCCTTCAGTCCCATCAATTATACTCCATCTGCCAAATTTCTGCCCACTCACTGGGCAAGTCCTAAATGGCCAACCCCTTATCCTGAGACTGTGACCCCTGGTTCTAGGCTCTCCAGCCAGGGGAAACAGCCTCTCAGCATTGAAGTATTTGTCTTCAAGAGCTAACCATGGCAGTGCAAGGAGATACTGCAGTGGTTAGACTGTAACGGACATGAAGTTTCCCTTGGTATGCACTGGCCCCAGTGAATTGTTTCTTGATGCAATGGGTGGGGAGGGGGGGATATACCCTGACAAAAAAAATGACGACGGTCAGTGTTTGGGAGTTTTCCGAACTAATTTCTTGTCCACGGTTAGACTACAGTTTCCATTAGCAGCCGAGCCTCTTACGGAATGAAAGCTGTGTCTTTATTCTCTGCCCTGTGTGGCTTAAGGTAACCGCGGTCTAACAATGAACCCCAAATCTGGAGAATTCATGGGACGCCCACCACATTCTTCCATCAGCTCTTGAGTTTTCACTCAAGTTGTGGGCCTCGGTCAACAGCTTTCAATCTGAGGCCCCCAGAGCTTTGGGTGGGGGGTGGGGGTCTGTGAGTGGAGCCCATTGATTGACCAGATTTCCGTATTTCGTTGCATAACATTTGAGCAATTCAACAAATGTTCTTTTTAATAGTAATTAAAAAAAGGACCTACTTCTGTAACTACAGTGCTATTTTCTTTGGGTGGCTAACACAGCTTTTCAGCAGTTAAGACAGGGGTCTCTGGGTGTGTCTGAAGATTAACAAGAGGGGGTGTAAATATTTGCAATGGGTCCCTCCCACATAGGAAAAATTGGCAAACCGCTGTAAGCTGGCTGCGTGGAGGTGGCTAACTGGAACCTGTCTCTTCAGGTGCGCCCACGCAGTGACTGATAGCTCGAGGAAAGCTGGATAAATAAAAGAAACCTTAAATTACTGAAGTTTGGTAATTGCGTTGAACTGATTTCCTCTGAGGTTAAGATTATTTCGGGAAGAATTTTAAGGCCGTCGAGGGGCCACTTACGCCGTAAACAGGTGTATTATAAACGTCGCAGAAAAACTTCACAACTAACTTTTATTTTGTGTAGGTACATCTCTCGGGTATCTGGTTTCTTCCCCCCGCCCCCCGCCAATGTTCTCCCTTCCTCTCCTGGACAAAGGGCTCTTGTTTGGGACAATTACACGGGCAGCCCTCCAACACTTTGTGCAAAGTGACCAATCTTTAAGCGCGGGTCTGCATAATAAAGGGGGAACGATTGTGACGTTGCGATTCCGGCAGGGAGGCTGGGCTACCGAGAGGGCATGCTGGGAATTCTGGTGTTCCCGTCGCGGGACTTTCCCACCGTTACTTTAAATGGTCATAGGATTGTGCAGTGTCTCCCTCACCCCGAATTCCCACTGTGCGGGCTCAGTGGCGAGACTTCCCATGAAGACTGCCAACGTTGGAACATGACCCCGAGAAGGGTCACCAGGCTGTTTGAGACCAGGAGGGTATCGAAGTGTAGACCAATCCCATCCTCATCCTGCCCTTTCCAGCCAAGATCATTGGATAGCAATCAGGAACAGGATCCCGGTCTAACTTTCCCCTCCCAAAACCTGTAGCTCAACGACCAATGGTAGCACCTCCACCACTGGCCCAGCGACCAATGGTAGCACCTCCACCACTGGCCCAGTGACCAATGGTAGCACCTCCACCACTGGCCCAGCGACCAATGGTAGCACCTCCACCATTGGCCCAGCGACCAATGGTAGCACCTCCACCACTGGCCCAGCGACCAATGGTAGCACCACGACCACTGGCCCAGCGACCAATGGTAGCACCACGACTACTGGCCCAGTGACCAATGGTAGCACCTCCACCACTGGCCCAGCGACCAATGGTAGCACCTCCACCACTGGCTCAGCGGCCAATGGTAGCACCTCCACCACTGGCCCAGCAACCAATGGTAGCACCTCCACCACTGGCCCAGCTAAGATCAGCTAACCTCAGTACTCCAGGGATTGTCCCTGGGGACCTCCTGGTCTTGCTTGGCTTGATAGATCAGGTGTTACATTTATACCCAAGGGGCCATTGAGAAGCAGAAGTTTCTGCCCATTAATAAGCTGTTGTGCCTTTCTTTTTATGTGGTGTGTGGTGCAATTGCTGAGTTTTATTTCTGAAAGGAGCTTTAAATTCCTGTTTCACTTCAGTTCCATTGACTTTGGAACAGGATGGCTCTCCTATTTCCCAATGAAAATAAAGAGCCCTACCATCAATTAAAAAGAAAAGACTTGCATTTCTACAGCGTCTTTCACGACCTCAGGACGTCCCAAAGCACTTTACAGCCAATGAACTACTTTTTGGCGTGTAGTCACTGTTGTAATGTAGGAAATACGGCAGACGATTTGCGCACAGCAAGCTCCCACAAACAGCAATGTGATAATGACCAGATAATCTGTTTTTTGTTATGTTGATTGAGGGATAAATATTGGCCCAGGACACCAGGGAAAACTCCCCTGCTCTTCTTCAAAATAGTGCCCACGGGATCTTTTACGTCCACCCGAGAGAGCAGACGGGGCCTCGGTTTAACGTCTCATCCGAAAGACGAACGAAAAAAATTATGAGAATGCTGAAAAACCACAGGATTAAAGATATCATTTATGAAAGTTTTCAATCAACAGCAAGACCTCGCCAGTGGAATCCAGCCAATCACTGGAAGCAAACAGGTGCAACTGCAAAAACCTTGCAGGAAACGGCCTGATTTTCCCAGAATCCCGTGTGATTAGACCGCTGCTGCTATTCCACGATTGAGTCACACTTGGCCAAGGTTATTTCCTTTTGCTCTTTTGTGGATTGAACACAGCCGGCCTGACAGATGAGATTGTGTGTTGCGACTTTTTCTTATTGATTTACACACATAGCTGTGTGATGTCAATAGGCCGCCGTCATTTGCACTCTTGGGCATTCCAAAAGAAAGCACTGGCACAAAAGTTGCTGCGTCAGGCCAACAAACGGCGCCCGCTGTTAGTTAGATTTGCCCTTGCCTGTTTAATATCGACGAGATTTTGCCCTGCAAGTTGCCGGAAGTGCGCGATGGAAACGGCGCGGCGCCCTCTACGGGGCACCTGGGACCTGAGTGAACAGAGCAAGCAACTGTGTATCTCCGTAACCAATCAGACTGAAGGATTGTGAAATGAACAGCGCTGAACAAGGACTGACCAAGGAAGTGGGTGGATTCAATGTCAAATCAGGTACAGAAAGAAAAAGAGAGAGGGAAAGAAATACTATATTAAGAGAGAGAAAAAAAGAGACAGAAAGTAAAAGTAAATCTTCAACAACAATTAAAACCTGAAGGAATGAGACTCCAAACTTGTAATAGTTAATTTTCCGTGCCAGAGAGGTTGACTGGCAGTAATTAACACTTATCACACCCGTTAAAAAGGGTACTTAGACTGAAGCGGACAAGCCCTACCTTTCCGTGTGCGAGTTTAGTTCGCATCTACCGCGCAAGCAGAGCGCCTTCATGCCAATGCATTTGAATGGGGGAGTCGGTCAGTGAGGTGGCGTTTTCGCGAAGCTAACAGGGGAGCGGCGCATCTCCGGCGGCAACTTCTCGATTTCCGCATTTAACCGCGCATCTGCCCTCGCCTGAAGTTGCTGTGGCGTTTGCACCTAAGTAACAGCGAGCGCCATTTGCCGGGCCATTATTTTGGCAGCAACCTTTGGCTCATTGTGTTGGTGAATGTGACAACAAGATGGTTGAGAGTGGATGCCTAAATTGCGAGCTGGGAGGAGAGGTCAGCTTAGAAACTGCATTATTAAAGATGGCACGAGGTGGTACTGGAGCATGGAGATTGCTGATGAGCGCACCTTGGGTTTGAATACCAGTCTTTATAAACCGTATCTGCTGTCCTCCAGAGGGCAAGTTTGCCATTTTCAACAGGAATGTTGGTGGAGGAGAAAGGTAGTCAGGGATGGATCCTTTTCTAGATTGCATAAGTCTTGCAGAGAACACACTTCCAATACTCCCAGTGTCACGTCACACTATTCTGTTACTCCTAGCTCCCACATTTAAGCTGTCCTGTTTAAATTATACTTTACAATATGTTTACCATGTAATTACCTTTCAATCCTCCCAATTCTCAATTTGTCTTTCCCAGTTAGGTGGCACTGTACCATGCTGTGGCTCAGTGGGTAGCACCCTCGCCTCTGAGTCAGATGGTTGTGGGTTCAAGTCCTGCTCCAGAGACTTGAGCACAAAAATCCAGGCTGACACTGCAGTGCTGAGGGAGTGCCGCACTGTCGGAGGTGCCTTCTTTCGGATGAGACGTTAAACCGAGGCCCCGTCTGCTCTCTCGGGTGGATGTAAAAGATCCCACTGCACTAATTTGAAGAAGAGCAGGGGAGTTATCCCCGGTATCCTGACCAATATTTATCCCTCAATCAACATCACAAAAAACAGATGATCTGATCATTATCACATTGCTGTTTGTGGGAGCTTGCTGTGCGCAAATTGGCTGCCGCATTTCCCACATTACAACAGTGACTCCACTTCAAAAAGTACTTCATTGGCTGTAAAGCGCTTTGAGACATTAGGTGGTTGTGAAAGGCGCTATAGAAATGCAAGTCTTTCTTTTTTTGGGGGCCTAATCTTCCCCCAATTCTCTGCCCCACCGTGCGACCCCGGCTGGATTCCCTTCACTACCCGATCTCAGCCTGTAGAAGGCTGGATCTCACCCCTGACCTGCGACCCAAAAGCTACCTTGCCTGCCCTCCCCCCCAGCCAGCAGTACGCGGCTGTCAAAGGCCAGACAGAGCACCCGATTTTTGGAAAGCGCACTGGCCGCCTAAATTGAGGCCTGCTTGAAAATCGCAAAGGAAGGGTCTCCAGTGGTATGTCAGCGACTTTTTTCCTGATTTAGTTCACGCTACCATCCTGTTCATGCCAAAATAAAAAAACAAGGGAGGCGAAAACCGGCCCCCAGGTTTTATTACCTTGTCCTCATTCTCCTTCAGAACCCTGTGAACTTAACCACATGACATTTGAGGTCCTTGGCCGGCTTCCATGGAACAATCTTCCTCCTGATAAACACTACGAGGCCTTAAAAAAAAAAGTCCCCAAAAAATTGCAAATCAACTACAACTTGTATCCTACAGCAACACTCACAAGCCGGAAGACGGTTTGCAGCACTTTGCAATAGAGAACGTCAAACCTGACAATGATCTGACCTCAATGCTGGGGTAAAGCTGGAAGCGAACTGGATGTATAACAATGACGGAGCTGGGAACTCACTGCTGCACTGCAGTAAGTTAATATCGGCCCAGAAATTCGGGTCTCCACGGGTGAGTACGCACAGGGTACTCACGCGTAGGCCCAACGACAGTGCCGGTTTCGTGCATGCACTGCGCATGCGCGGGAAACCGGAACATCCATTCCCCTGAAAGAAGGGGTTGAGAGGTCGAACGCGTGCGCCGGAGAGGCAGGGCGTGCGCATCGAACTTACGGTTTTTTTCCAGGTTTCTCCGGGAGGGTAAGTCTCCAGCAGTTACACTTTTAAAAAGCAGGCGCAAGGCCTGCTTTTAACAAGGTAAGTGGTGAATTAATTAAAATTAAAACATTTTTTCCACAGGTTTATTATTTTTAAATACTTTAAAGAAAGGTAAGTTTATTTTTAGCCCCGTTAGAAAATGTAATTAATTTTTTCAAAAATTTAATTTATTGTTTAAAATAGTTATTTCATGTAATTTATAGTTATTTTAAAAATGTGATTTAAAAAAATAAATTATTTGATGTTTTAGTGATGTTTTGGGGCTTATAGTATTTATAGATTTGACAGCTCTTCCTGTCAAACTTATGAATGAAGCATTCCCTGCTACCATTGGCTCTCCACGGCCCACGTGATCCCAGGGGACGCATCGAACTAACTGCGCCCCTGGGACACGCAAGCACTGCGCACCGGCAGTTGGAGGAGGCCCAGGATCGGAATCCCATGCGGGCCCACAGCTCAACGGCCGGCGCGCTAGGTAAGTGCAGGTCGGGGGCTTGCACCCGCGGGAGGCCCCTGACCCAAAATTCTGGGCCATAATATCTCTTGGAGATGCGTCCAGATTTATCCTCTGGCATTCTTTTTATCCTGGAAGTTGTTTCCTTTCATTGTGAGCATAGTTTCAACCAGAGCCATTTCAACTGGAAGCAAACATCACACTCAACTGCGTTTCCTGCTCTACTTTTAAGTCACCCACTTCACAGCATGTACTATTTTTAGTACCTACCTAAATTACCTTAGCTCCGGCTAATCAACACTGAATGCCAAGTGCAGCTTCATATGCTATGTCTCTCTGAATCCATTTCAACCAAATCTGACTATTTGGCGCACAGTACTGTCCTGCCAGGTTTTGTACCATCAGTAAGCTTCGACATTCCGTCTATTAGTGAGCGGAAGGGCCAAACTTGAGAGTGAAAGCCAAAGATGAGGTGGAATGTATTTCTAATGTACTAGAACGTTTTGGGTTAAGTATGTACACAGCCCAGAGTTATGAATGTTTTAAAATTAGGCCATTCCATTGCTTTAGATGATTTAAAAATTCTTATATAAGAATGACCTCCATGGCATCGTCCCTCCCTATCTCTGTAACCTCCTCCATCCCTACATCTCTCCGAGGTCCCTGGGCTCGTCCGATTCTGGCCTCTTGAGCATCCCCGATTTTCATCGCTCCACCATTGGCAGCCGTGCCTTCAGCTGCCTGGGCCCTAAGCTCTGGGACTTCCTCCCTAAAGCTTTCCGCCTCTCTACCTCTCCTCCTTTAAGACGCTCCTTAAAACCCTACCTCTTAGGTGACTAAAAGTTTGGTCAATCCTAAAATGTGGCTTGGTGGCAAATTTTGTGTGATAACGCTCCTGTAAAGCACCTTGGAAAAAGACAGAAAGACTTGTATTTATATAGCGCCTTTCACGACCTCAGGACATCCCAAAGCACTTTACAGTCAATGAAGTACTTCTGAAGTGGAGTCACTGTTGTAATGGAGGAAACGTGGCAGCCAATTTGCACACAGCAAGCTCCCACAAACAGCAACGTGATAATGACCAGATAATCTGTTTTAGTGATGTTGATCGAGGGATGAATATTGGCCCCAGGACACCGGGGAGAACTCCCCTGCTCTTCTTCGAAATAGTGGCCGTGGGATCTTTTACGTGCAGCTAAGGTTTAACGTCTCATCCGAAAGACGGCACCTCCGACAGTGCAGCACTCCCTCAGCACTGCACTGGGAGTGTCAGAATAGATTTTTGCGTTCAAGTCTCTGGAGTGGGACTTGAACCCACGACCTTCTGACCCAGAGGTGAGGGCGCTACCCACTGAGCCACTGGAACGTTTCATTACGTTAACGGTGCAGTATAAACACAAGCTGTTGTTGTCCACTGAGTTTATGGGTTATAAACCTTCACACACACACACACACATGTTGTCCTTATTGTCGTCAATGTAACAGAGCAGGCTCCCCTTGAAATAAATGGTGGAAAATGCCTTTTGGTAGGGGGGAAAAAACAACCTGTGAATACTTAGGTAAGCGTAGAGACTTACCAAGTACAGAGTGAAATGGAGCGGGCTGTAAGCGATGCTGATGGATTTTGTTGGCAGGCAATCATGATTACCAGGTCAGAAGTGTTTAGTCTGAAACAGGGAATTGATATATGCTAGCGGTTTTCTTTCTTTCTGTAAAGAAAGCCCCAGAATTCCAGGGTTGCCAAATTTCTTCTCATTGAGTGAAACAAATCTATTTTTCAGTCTGGGGAACTGCAGCTGTCTCTTTACGTGCCTGGATACAGCAATGTGCTCCAAAGGAACTGACAAACAGACAGGTGTGCCACGGAGCGAGAAACTTTGGCACCAAACAACGCTTCGTGTGTTTTCGGCCCCCGAATCTGTTCAGGCCCCGGTGTCGCCGGGACCCCTACTTTTCGCAGCTTGAAGGAGGCTCCTTGTCCCCCTCCCCCCCCCAAGCAATCTCATCCCTTGGCTGTTTTACAACCAGCCAGAGCAGGTCAAGAATAATCCTGTTCGGCGAGGCTAAAGCCAGCACAAATGTCAGCATTATTCTGCCACACTGGTACTCTTCAGGCAGAGAGGAACAATGAGACCATTCAGGCAGCTAAGAGACAGGAAAGGGCCTCAGGAAAAGGCCCTCAGAAAGTTCTCGTATCAAGTCGAAGCAAGGATCTGCAGGTTTTTTTTCCCCCCCCCCTCTAAATAATGAGAATGCCTGGTCCACGGGCAGTGGCCTTCCTGCTTAGTAAAACCTGCGTGTTCTTTCACCAGGCCTTTCAAAGCAGGCCAACAGTGAGCTCTGCACAAACAGCCTCTGCAGCTTTTTAAGACGGAGGCCTCATTACAAAAGAAAACAAAAAGTGTCTTTCATCGAGAGGCACATGAGCTGCTGGAGCACTTTGTGAAGTCGCACCGCCGCGCCAAATAAAATATAAAGGAAAAGGAAGCCATAGGTTTAATGTAATAGGACCACATGGTATAAGTATCCTTGCTGCTCCCATGTAGCTGTGGGAGCGCCTCTCGGGAGAAGAAGTTGGGGGTTGTGTCTCCTCCGCCAGCTCCATTGTTTACACTGATGGCTTCCAGATGTAGGCCACATCAGTGGCCAGGCTGCCAAAACAGGAACTGATTTGATTTGTTGGAAAACATAGAAGCGAGCGTGTTTTCAAAACCGGGCAGAGAGCGATGTCAAACAAAGTTGCTTGATCCATCACCGGCCTTTTGCCTATGTCTTAAAGAGAAAAGTACAAGGTATCCACAAATGAGCACACCTTTGAGAAATGTTACCGTGGAATCTTGATCAATGCAGAGGCAGTTTGTTAAGAAGTGTTAAGTGTGGGGAGGACGTTCTGGGTCTTTGTGGCTGAAAATTGATGGCTTTAAAAACATTTTTTTACTTAAGCCTCTGCCGTATCCCATCATTTCCTTTGCTGGCCAAGCAAGATGATTTGAGTTTGGTAAGGGTCTAACGCCAGACATATGCTGGCATACTGGGACGAATTTTCGCCCTGTCCAGTTGCCAAGTTTTCGCAATGAATCCGGCCAAAGTTACGGCTTCAGTTAAGGCGAATGTCAGGCGCCAGCATTGGGCTGGATGACCACATCAGATAGGGGGGCTCATGCAATAGGTGCTGGGCGCAACCTTAAAAAGAGGAAAGTGCGTTTCAGAATGGCGGCTGCCGTTACTGTGCCCGCTGCCGAAGGCAACGTCCGAGAGTAGCTGCGACATTAGTGGGACACCTTGCTCTGAGGGGGGGAGCCAGTTGAAATCTTGCTACCAGCAACTTCACCTCATGAAGGCCCTCCCGTTTCCACTCGATGGCCTTCGGGTTAGCCAACGGTTGAGTCAGAGAGCTTGGAAGGTGTTGGCTGATTAAGTAAATCCCAGCAGCACTGCCCAGAGGGGCCTGGTTCAGTACTGGAGAAAAAACTGAATCAGGAGTGACAAGGTAAGGGACCAGACTTGTGTCCTCATGATTATTGACATGAATCAGTCATTCATGAAAGAAAGACTTATGAAATAATACTGAGCGGCCTACTGTTAAGTCTGTGTGTTCTAGTTATTGTTAATAAGAATCACTGCACACAGACCACAAGAGTAAATTCAACAGGTCTTTACTAGTCGGAGGTCAGGCTGAACTGCCCAATAAATCATTACACAGCACTTATATACCGGTGTGGTCACCACCGGTATTACAGTATACAGCAGCCAAGATAAAGTAGTGCATCTCTTAAAATAGTTCTCTTAAAGGTGGAACGGTTACATACACCACAATCCTCCCTTTTTAGCTTAACAGTATATATTCCCCATTAAACATAACATAATAACATATATACACAACTTCATGTAAAAACAGTTCACAGATTCAGTCTCTGAGGAGGCCTCCTGATCTGAGACGGATAACGCCTTTCAGGGGTCTCTGGTTCTCGTTGCTGGGGTGACTCATCTAGTTGATCCCCTATGGATAGGACATCATCATCAGGTATATTCACTTCTGAGGTAGATGCTACAGGTTCACTAACTTCCTCCACGGTTGTCTCTGTCGTAACCATGGGCTCGACCCTTGTTCTCGATCCCACCAGTTGGTCAGCATGACGCCGTATTACATTTTCACCAACATCTACCATGTACATCAGGGGTCCTTGTCTGGCCCGAATTGTTCCAGATTGCCATTTCTCGTTTTTATAGTCCCTGGCTAACACCGGTTGTCCTATTTCAAAACTCCGAGTGGGCTTGTTATTGATATGCTGGAACTGTTTGTTTTCGACTTCCCTCCGCACATTTGGTTTTAACAAGTCCAACCTGGACCGCAACCTCCTGTTATAGAACATCATGGCAGGACTTTGGTTTGTTGTTGCATGGGTGGCGTTTCGATATGCCAGTAGGAAATTGTCCATCTTGTGTTGCAGTGGAATCTGATCTTCGCTCATGGCCTTTATTGCCTTTTTGAACGTCTGTACAAACCTCTCGGCCAGCCCATTCGTAGCTGGATGATATGGGGCAGAGGTATAATGTTTCACCCCATTCTTCTTCAGGAATTTCTGGAATTCCTCTGACACGAACTGTGGTCCGTTGTCTGAACATATTTGCTCTGGCAATCCATTTCTTGCAAATATCGTTCTTAGCACCGCGATCGTCTTCTCCGAGGTAGTGGTAGTCATTTTAATCACTTCTGGCCATTTAGAATGTGCGTCCACCGCAATTAAAAACATGGAATCCATGAATGGACCAGCAAAGTCAATATGTACACGTTGCCATGGGGTTGAAGGCCATTCCCATGGATGCGGCGGTGCAATTGGAGGTGCATTTTGGACTTTTTGGCACCCTGAGCAGCTTTTCGTCAGATCCTCTATCTGTTGGTCGATACCCGGCCACCACACATAAGCCCTAGCAAGGCTTTTCATCTTGACTCCCCCCAGATGACCTTCATGTAGTTCTTTTAGAACTCTCTCTCTTAACTTAGGAGGGATAATCACCCTTGTTCCATACATCAATGTTCCCTGACAAATGGACAGCTGTTCTCGTCTTGCTGAGAATGCCGGTAACAGTGGATCACCATGGGCTGGCCATCCCTTTACTGTCAATTCGTAGACCCGGGACAGTGTCGGGTCATTCCTAGTCTCCCTTTCAATATTTGCATTGGTGACAGGTAAACATTCGATGATGGTCGAGTGAAATAACTCCACCGGGTCAACCGTCGGTGCCTCCTCCTCAGTAGGTAGTGGCAGGCGCGACAGCCCATCAGCATTACCATGCTGCTTTGTACCTTTGAATTCTATCTGATATTGATGTGCCCCTAGGAAAAGGGACCATCTCTGGAGCCTCTGTGCTGTCATCACCGAAACACCCTTCTTAGGGTTAAAAATGGATACCAACGGCTGGTGGTCTGTCAGCAGTGTAAACTTCTGGCCCTGCAGGTAATGATTAAACTTCTTTACTCCCCACACAAGGCTGAAAGCCTCCCTATCTATCTGAGCATAGTTGCGCTCAGCGGAGGTCAATGATCTGGATGCAAATGCGACTGGCCTTTCCAAGCCATTTGGCAACTTGTGTGAGAGTACTGCTCCAATACCATAAGGAGAAGCATCACAAGCTAAACGAATAGGTAGCGTTGGGTTGAAGTGAGCCAACACTTCCTCTGAGGTGATCAATGCCTTGCTTTTGCGAAAGGCCTTCTTACAGTCCTCGCTCCACTTCCATGGTACTTCTTTCTGCAAAAGAGCGTTCAGCGGGTGCAGCACCGTGGATAGATTTGGCAGAAACTTATGGTAATAGTTAATCAACCCTAGGAACGACCTCAACTGGGATACATTTTCCGGAGCGGGAGCCTTCACAACAGCTTCGATCTTGTCAGGTGACTTGTGCAGCCCCTCCTGGTCAATGACATGACCACAGTACGAGATCCGTTTCTGAAAGAACTCACATTTCTGGCGATTAACTCGAAGTCCATATTCCTTCAATCTGGTGAGCACCAGTTTTAAATTTGCAAGGTGTTCCTCATCGTCATCTCCTGTAATCAGGATATCGTCCAAGTAACATTGAGTGCTTGGAATTCCCTGTAATACCTGCTCCATGGCCCTCTGCCAAATTGCTGGAGCCGAAGCCACTCCAAAAACCAGTCTATTATATCGATACAAGCCTCTGTGCGTGTTGATTGTGAGATACTGGCGCGACTCTTCCTCAACTTCCATCTGTAAGTACGCTTGCGCCAGGTCTATCTTGGTGAAGTGTTTCCCGCCAGACAGTGAAGAAAAGATATCCTCAATCCGCGGAAGCGGATATTGCACCGTGTGAAGCACCGGATTAACCGTGATCTTGAAGTCTCCACAGATGTGGACCTTCCCCGGTTCCCCTGGCTTGTTACTCGATGAACGCTTCATGATGGGAACAATGGGCGTGGCCCACTCACTCCAGTCCACCTTAGACAGTACTCCTGAACGTTCTAGCCCTTCCAGCTCAGCTTCCACAGCAGGTCGTATCGCATAAGGTACCGGTCTGGCTTTGAAAAATTTTGGGTTTGCATGTTCTGCAATCTTGATTTTTGCCGTAATTCCTCTCAGTGTTCCCAGTCCCTGTTGGAACACCTCTTTAGCCTCATCCAATATTCTGGACAATCGTTCAGGTTTGACATCTTTTTTTCCGGAATCTACCGTTATTGCTTTTAGGGAGTGCCAGTCCATATATATTTTCCTGATCCACTCCCGTCCCAGAAGTGGTGGACCTCCCTCAGGTAGTACATATAAGTCCATTCCTTGGTGTTCTTTGCCCTTGTGTACCACCTTGACTTTTATCTTTCCGATGGGGTATACTCTTTGTCCCGTGTATGTCTGCAATACTATCTCCGTATCCCGTAGGGGAATATATGTGAATAACCTTTTGTAATCTTGCTTATTCATGACCGTCAACGCCGATCCGGTGTCCAATTCCATCTTCACTTGGACTCCTGCTATCTGAAGTGTGACCCAGATAGTTTGTAGGTCAGCTTCCTTACTCACATTGTGAATTCTCAGACTACCCAGTTCCTTGCTGTTGGAGTCTGAATCCGAATTCTGTTCATCCGAACTCTTCTCAGCCACCTTATGTACCTTTCTGCACTTTTCCTGCGGTGACTTTTTGTTGCTGGTCTTCTTTCCTGACCGGCATACTTTAGCTATGTGACCAAGCTTGCCACATTTTCTACATTTCTGATTTTTAAACCAGCATTGGTTCTGATCATGTGTTGTCTTTCCACAATGATAACATTTCGCTGTACCCAAAGCCATTTGATCTACGCTGAGTACTGCTGCCTTCAGCTGCATTTCCGCAGTGCCTCTCGCTGCGGCTTCGTGCGATGCTGCAATAGTGACAGCCTTATCAAGTGTAAGATCATTCTCTTCAAGCAGCCGCTTTTGTGTTCCTTCTTTCGACAATCCACACACGAATTTGTCTCTCAGTGCCTCTGTCAGTCTTTCCCCAAACTGACAGTATTTCGCTAGCTTACGCAGTTCAATTAAATACTCCGCGTTGCTTTCCTCTTTCAGTTGCGTTCTCGCATAAAATTTAAATCGTTCAGCTAACATCAGCGGTGTGGGGTTCAAATGATTTCTCAGGACAGCAACAATATTAGCGAAAGCCTGATCCGCCAGTTTAGCTGGTGATAGAAGATGCTTCAATAGCCCGTATGTCTTCGCACCCATTGAGTTTAGTAAGGTTAGTGCTTTATCTTCATCTGATATTTTATTTGCCTTATAATAAATCTCTATGCGTTCTACATACGTGGCCCAATCTTCAACATCGGGATCGAAATCGTTGATGTTACCACGCTTAGGCATCCTCGCAATCTTCTTGAGAAACAAAAAGAAATTTTTCTTTTATTTTTTTTTCAAAATGGCGGTTTCCCGTGCTTGTCTTCTTCCCCCGCCTACGAAAATGGCGGCTTCCCGCGTTTGCCTTTCTCCCCCACTGGCTGTAATGGCGATTGCCGTATTGCTGCGTTCGCCCTCCCCAGCGGTTCTCAAATCGTGCCTCCCAGCCCCTCTTGCAGTCCGGTCCTTTCCCCCGGCTGCGGCTGAGTTCTCCGCGGTTTTTTTATTTTATTTTATCCCGCGCCTCGCGGCCTCGGTAGCTGCCCGGCCTTTTTCCCCGGTCGCGGTCGAGCTCTCTCTCGACGCTGTTGCGTCTCCCAGCCTGCTTGCAGCCCGGTCTTTTACACCGGCTGCGTTTGCATTCACCGCGGCTCCCGTGCCTTACGCTGCCCCAGTCTCAGCGCCTCTGGCCCCGACTTCTGTCCGGCTCTTTTCCCCGGCCGTGGTCGAGTTCTCTGCCCTTATATCCTCTGTTTTTCCCTCCCCTACTTCACAGCCAACGTGGCCGACTTGCTGCTCGTCGCTGATCGGCTTACCCACCACCGTGATAGAAGGGATGATCACTGCCTGTTGCTGATGGAAGGCTTCGTGTCAGGATTCTTCCTTGCTCTTCAGACCCGAGTCTTTTCTCAGCAGGATGATGAGGGCGGATGCCTCTTCTCGACGCCCGTTAAACTGCCTTGGATATATCTCTGCCGCAGGGTAAGATCGTCATCGTCGCCACTGTTAAGTCTGTGTGTTCTAGTTATTGTTAATAAGAATCACTGCACACAGACCACAAGAGTAAATTCAACAGGTCTTTACTAGTCGGAGGTCAGGCTGAACTGCCCAATAAATCATTACACAGCACTTATATACCGGTGTGGTCACCACCGGTATTACAGTATACAGCAGCCAAGATAAAGTAGTGCATCTCTTAAAATAGTTCTCTTAAAGGTGGAACGGTTACATACACCACACCTACGAGTGCTGCTGTCCAGGGAGACTATAAATACTCGGGCACGGGCCCAGCTTGCGCAGGACATTCTTAACAGGAACTAGTGAAGGACACAACTAGACCTCCATGTTGTAAAACAGTTGATTAAAGCTTTGTTTAACGCTTATACCAAGTGCCTAGTAGTTTTCTTACGTCAGTTATTACTGTCACAAAGTGTTCCCTTTTACCCTATTCCTTCAGCTTGCCATATTTGCCCATTAGGCTGGACTGTACACTTCCCAACAACTCCTTCGAGCAGCGTCACTTTCCATCATCAGCCATCTCAACAGTACAGCCACCGACCGGTCAGCTTCTTTGATGTACCACACCACCACCACCAACAACAACAACTTGCAATTATGTAGCACCTTTAAAGCAGTAAAACATCCCAGGGCGCTTCACAGGAGTGATTATCAAACAAATATTGACGCTGAGCCACACAAGGAGATATTCGGACAGGTGACCAAAAGAGGTAGGTTTTAAGGAGCATTTTAAAGGAGGATAGGTAGAGAAGTTTAGGGAGGGAATTCCAGAGCTTAGTGCCTAGGCAGGTGAAGGCACAGCCGCCAATGGTGGAGCGAAGGAAATCAGGGATGCTCAAGAGGCCAGAATTGGAGCAGCGCAGAGACTGCGGCGGATTGTAGGGCTGGAGGAGGCTACAAAGATAGGAAGGGTCAAATAACTATGACCCGAAGTAACCATGCATCTCACACCACATCGCCCCAACACTTTGGCAAGCGGCAGATAGGGCTGCACTGGGGTAATTTACCAAGTGAGTTGGAGGAAAGTACACGGAGGAATGAAACCCATAGCACAGGTGAGCAAGGGCAGGTGGACTGGCACGGGGGAGCGGGGGAGGAAGCAGGAGGCAGAGGGACATCCACATCTCTTCACAGCTGACGAGGGCAGGATTTCCGATCTACGAGGTTCAGCTTTTTATGAAAAGCTTGCCGAACACGGCAGATTGTTAAGAGTCGCCAGGGAATGTGCCCAGCAGCTTTCATTAGGTGGCGGGCAGTGTGGAGGATTTCACAACCTGCCTACTTGGGGTTCTGATGCGTGGTACGGAAACGCTGTAGCCTGCCTTGGGATGGGTGGCAACGGCAGGGATATCTGCAGCCCACGGCCTTGCAGTAGAGGCCCTACTGCCAGTCTTTGCATCGCCAATGAATATTCAGTCTGATGCCATATAGGCTTAGCGGTTACCTCCTCCTTGAACAGCTTAGCTAATCGAATGGCGACAGCCATTATAAGGGCTTTCAGCCTCTTTCAGGCGGGAGCTTACAAAGTCCACTCCCCAGGTCCAACTGGAGCTTTGAGTGAAATTAGCGCAACTGACTTCTTCCTAATTTTGTCGTCTGTCCCTGCCCACTTGTACCTGAAACAGGCGCGGCCAGGCACAACCGCGGGTTCAACCAACGATGCTATCAGGTGGACTTTTACACTGCAACGTTTACTGAACAGTCAACTCTACCAGCAGAAAGGTAGGTATATTTCCTCGCTGACGGGAGGGCGGGAGGCTGGAGTCACCAGTTACAAGGAGGATCTTCACACCAATTGGCAACAAGAGTGCCAGTGCGATAGCAAAATACTGCAGATGCAGGAAATCCAAAATAACAACAGAGAATGCTGGAAAAACTCAGCAGGTCAGACAACATCCGTGGAGAGAAATTTGAGTTGACGTTTCGGGTTGAAACCCTACTTCAAAAACTGGAAAGAAAATAAAAAGATCGAAGGCAAAGCTGCGATCGAACAAAAGAAGAAAAGGAGACAATAAAAGGTATTAGAAGCCAGATGAGATGGTAATGGGCCCGTGGAGACAAAAGGCAGCTGAGATTAGGTGTGAAGTGTACTGGCAGGATAAGGACAGCTGCCAGGTGAGAGAGAGAAACAAAAGGAAAGGAGGGGGGGGGGGGGGTGGGGGGAAGGAGGACCCAAAACAAAGGGGTGGAAAAAATTAAAAGGAAAAAAGTAATAGAGGCCGAGGTTATGATCTGAAATTGTTGAACTCGATATTGAGTCCGGAAGGCTGCAAAGTGCCTAATCGGAAGATGATTTGCTGTTCCTCGAGTTTACGTTGAGCTTCCGTGGAACAATACAAGAGGCCAAGGACGGTGAGGTCCGAGTGGGAATGGAGCGGTGAATTAAAATGACAGGCGACCGGAAGCTCGGGGTCACCCGTGTGGCTGGTTCCCAGCAACCCGCTCTGCCATTGCTTTTGCCATGACATGGCGTGAGTAAGATCACCAGGACAGTGTCACTGGGCATATGTCAATGTCCCAAGCAGCCAGCAGGACGGTATAGGTCTTTCGTGCTGCAGGAGAATTCTTTGCAAGTGCTCTGACGTGCATTCTGTTGACCCAGGCTCTTCTGCCGATTATACCGATGCAGCCTTGATCACTTCTTTTGCTGTCGTCTTTCCGTCTTTGAGGGGTGGCGGGGGGGAGAAAGTGAACAGAGCAACAGAAAGGACACAATGCAGCCAATTCCTGGAGAACCATTTGAAAGGAGAAAACTGCGATCAACATTGCTACACGACTTAAATAATTTTATAACCAGAGAATCACATGTAGGAGAAACTCCAGCGTCGAAGTTGATCTTCATATCATCGCAG
The DNA here is from genome assembly GCF_052327205.1 of Somniosus microcephalus. NCBI lineage: Eukaryota > Metazoa > Chordata > Chondrichthyes > Squaliformes > Somniosidae > Somniosus > Somniosus microcephalus. The sequence continues at coordinate 34,160,993 of NC_141015.1, read as the reverse complement.
AAGGATCCCATGACCACGTTGGCAAAGTCAGTTCAATGATGTAATGCACCAACACATGTGCCTAGAGGGGGAGGAGAGAATCGAGAGCTACTTAGCTACAGCTACAGCTCCCTCACTGTGGTAAACATAAACCATTCTTCAGTGTTTGTACAGGAATCGCAATTTCTTTATAAACCTCTAGCAATGATAACATAACGGCTTTTATTCAGTTGCTACAACTTCAAAATCAAATAATGTTTTTCACTACTAGTGCACCGTGGCTGCAGTGTGTGTCATCTACAAGATGCACTGCAGCAACTCGCCAAGGCTTCTTCGGCAGCACCTCCCAAACCCGCAACCTCTTCCACCTAGAAGGACAAGGGCAGCAGGCGCATGGGAACACCGTCACCTCCAAGTTTGCTTCCAAGTTACACACCATCCCGATACCACCATTCCTTCATCGTCGTTGGGTCAAAATCCCTACCTAACAGCAGTGTGGGAGCACCTTTATCGCATGGGCTGCAGCGGTTCAAGACGGCGGCCCACCACCACCTTCTCAAGGGTATCTAGGGATGGGCAATCACGATGCTGTTAGGTAGGGATTTTGACCCAACGACGATGAAGGAATGGCGGTATCGGGATGGTGTGTAACTTGGAAGCAAACTTGGAGGTGGTGGTGTTCCCATGCGCCTGCTGCCCTTGTCCTTCTAGGTGGAAGAGGTCGCGGGTTTGGGAGGTGCTGCCGAAGAAGCCTTGGCGAGTTGCTGCAGTGCATCTTGTAGATGGTACACACTGCAGCCACGGTGCACTAGTAGTGAAAAACATTATTTGATTCTGAAGTTGTAGCAACTGAATAAAAGCCGAGAATGAATAATAAAATAAAATAAAATCTCTGGCAATGACTTTATTCAGTGCTTTGCTGCTCCTTAGTGCAGTGGTGGCTGTGCCCAACTTGTACACTGTGAAATCGGAGGAACTAAACAAGAAAGCAGGCTTCATGTTTGGTTTCGCACAAATGCAATTACAAATCGGCACTAATATGGGTGTAAAATTATGCCAAACAGCCGGCAATTTCTCAGAGCTATACTAAGAGCTGGAGGAACAGGAGTAGAAAAACAACTTCAGCAGACGGGTCATCCGTTTAGAGGACAGAAAATGAAATTGAGGCTTCACTTTGGTCTTTTTAAGGAGTTTCTTTGTCAAAGTCCAAATGCTCCCCAACTTTAAAAACAAAAATATTTTGTTCTTGGGCGACACCAGCAAGTTTGGATTAATTAGGAACAGAAGGAAGCCATTCTAGCCCCTTGAGCCTGTTCCGCTATTCAATTAGATCATGGCTGATCTGCCACACAACTCCATTTACCCGCCTTTGATCTCTATCCCTTGATGCCCTTACCTAATAAAAATGTGTCAATCTCAGTCTTAAAAATCTCAATTGACCTGGGATCCACAGCCTTTTGTGAGGGAGAGAATGCGCCCTTGTTCTCCATTTCCTCAGCAGGGGAAATAGCTTCGCTGTATCTACCCTACTGACTCCTTTTATCATTTTAAGCACCTCAATCAGATCTCAACCATCTAAACTCAAGGCAATACAAATCAAGTTTATGCAAAATGTCCGCGTAATTTAACCCTAGAAGCCCTGGTATCATTCTGGCGAATCTGCACTGAACCCAACTCAAAGGCCTTACATAATATCCTTACATACTGCCTGAGGTGCGTTGCCCAAAACTGAATGCAGTACTCCAGGTGGGGTCTGACCATTTTCTACCTGAAGCATGATTTTCTACCCTTTTATATTCCAGCGCCCTTGCGATAAAGGCCAATATTCCATTAGCCTTTTTAATTACTTTTTGTACATGTGTGCTAGCTTTTAGTGATTTGTATAGCTGGACACCCCAATCCCTTTGCTCCTAGAATCATAGAATCATAAAACCATAGAACCATAGAATCATAGAATCGAAGCCGTGCCGGCTCTCTGCAAGAGCATTTCAGCTCGTCCCACGCCCCCGTCCTTTCCCCGTAGCCCTGCAAATCTTTTTCCTTCAGGTACTTATCCAATTCCCTTTTGAAAGCCACGATTGAGTCTGCCTCCACCGCCCTCTCAGGCAGTGCCTTCCAGAGCCTAACCACTCGCTGCGTAAAAAAGTTTTTCCTGGTGTCGCCTTTGGTTCTTTTGCCAATCACCTTAAATCTGTGCCCTCTGGTTTTTCCACCCTTTCGCCAGTGGGAACTCCTCCACAGTTGCCAGTCTTTCACCATTAAGAAAATAATTGCTCATCCCCAGTTGCCCTGTTTACAACTGAGCGGCTTGCTAGGCCGCAATAGAAGGCATTAAGAGTTAACCACATAATGTGGGACGGGAGTCATGTGTTGGCCAGAATGGGTCGGGATGGCGGGTTCCTTTACCTGAAGGATATGAATGAACAATCCAACAGCTTCCCGTGGTCATTTGTTTTGGTGCCAGCCCACAGATTGAGAGATTTATCGAGTTCAATTTCACAATTTACCATTGTGGGATTTGAACTAATGACTTTGAACTCATGACCTCTGAGTTGCTAGCCCAGTAACCACGAAATGACTGTGCCCTATTGCACACAGTCGGCCCAGATTTTGTTAGGTAATTTTCTGCCACGCTTGTAGTTACATTCTCCTCACCCCCCATTCCTTTCCTCACTAACACCGATCTGCTCCTATTACAGTCTGGCTGGGGTTGGATATCCTAAACTCTTCCAACAGTCCTAAACTGACATATTAAGAGTAAAAATGAGACCGCACTCTTCAAATAATCAACTCCTTTTAAGTTTATATCCACATGGTGGAAATTAATTACACAGCAGGGTGCGGCATCACATAATTTAATATCTACATGACATCAAGACTGGGATTTTCCATCCATAAAAGTTCGACATCAGACTCCGAAATAAAACTCTTTTAATAGTTCAGGGCTAATTCGCCAATTTGGCAATTCCAGCTTGTCCAGCGACGCCGCACATCGGAAACTTGGGCAGGCGCGCGCCTGATTTTCTGACCATTAATGGTTGGACAGCGATGAGCAGCGTGCGCCTCCAGACTTCTGATGTGCGCTGCCGGTGGGTATGGCTCCCCCACCGGGAGTGAGACCTCGCAAGTGTAAGGAAAGACCTGCATTTCTATAGCGCCTTTTGCCACCACCGGACGTCTCAAAAGTGCTTCACAGCCAATGAAGTACTTTTTGAAGTGGAGTCACTGTTGTAATGTGGGAAACGCGGCAGCCAATTTACGCACAGCAAGCTCCCACAAACAGCAATGTGATAATGACCGGATAATCTATTTTTGTTATGTTGGTTGAGGGATAAATGTTGGCTCTTCTTCGAAATAGTGCCGTGGGATCTTTTACGTCCACCTGAGAGAGCAGCCGGGGCCTCGGTTTAACGTCTCATCCGAAAGACGGCACCTCTGACAGTGCAGCACTCCCTCAGCACTGCACTGGGAGTGTCGGCCTAGCTTTATGTGCTCAAGTCTCTGGAGTGGGACTTGAACCCACGACCTTCTGACTCAGAGGCGAGTGTGCTACCCACTGACTTACAGCTGACACTGTAACTCAATAACAACGTGTAAGAGCACAGCGATCCACTCCCATACTCTGAGCGTCAAACGACTGTGAACTTTCTCTCTCCAGTCATTTCCGACTTACAATGAGGCTCCTTGGGGGAAAAATTCGGTGGCGCCCCCTTTGGGGCGCTAACTTCACCGGAGCGCTACTTTTAGCGCCCCAAAAAGGTTAACGCCCCTGCGCCGTAAATTCAGTGGTAGCGCCCCAATAGGAGGCAGGCCGCTACTAGATGCGTTCCCCCTCCTTCCTGGGGTGCTACCAATTCAATTCAATTCAATTTTATTTGTCATATATGCAGCAAACATGTGTACTGCACAATGAAATGTTGATTTTTACGAGTCCTCCCAACATTGGAATAAATATGGCATAGCAATAATAAAAATACTAATAGAAATACAGTAATAATAAATAAAACAACAGTAATAAATAATAATCAATTATTCGTTCATGAGTCTTATGGCCTGGGGGTAGAACCTGTTTCGAAACCTGCTGGTACAAGACCGTATGCTTCGATATCTCTTACCGGACGGGAGCAAGGCGAAAAGGTTGTGGCTGGGGTGGCTCGCGTCTTTGATGATTCTCAGGGCCTTCCCCCGGCACCTTTCGGGGTAGATATCCTGCACAGCAAGTAGTTTAATTCCTATAGTATGTTGTGCAGCTTTCACCACCATCTGTAGAGCCTTGCGGTCTGTGGCGGTGCAGTAGCCATACCAGGTAGTGATGCAGCTGGACAGGATACTCTAGATGGTGCACCGGTAGAAGTTGGTGAGAATCTGGGGGGCCATTCCAAATTTCTTCAGTCTCCTGAGGAAGAACAGGCGTTGAATATCTCGGTGCTACATGCAACAGCGCCGCGGTATTGCAGGCCTCCCTCCCCTGATTAAAGGGGAAGGGCCTAGCGCTGCGCACACCGGGGCCCTGCTGGACCACCGGGGAGCCGGGAGAACAGTCCAGCAGTCAAGAGGAGTGCCAGGCTGACCGATGGCGACCGGCACCCCCCCTGCAGGAGGTGACGAAGGAGGCAAGTGCTGGCAGGCAGCCAAAAAAAAAATATGGCCACCCGGCACCTACCCTTTAATTTGTGCCACCCCACCCACAAAAACGCTACCCTGACCCTGTTGGACACATCGTCCAGCGGTAGGTCAGGGGGCATGACCGAAGTTTGTGGCCAGGGCGCTGCGCACGGTGATGACGTCATCGCCAGAGGCGCAGCGCCACAGGACGCTACCAGCTACCGCTGCCTTTAACCACCTGCTGAATTTCGCGGGAGGCGTTAGCGGTGCCACGCCCAGACGCTAGGAACTTTTTTGCCCCGTTAGCGCCCCCCAGGGGCTCTAACGGGAGGCGCAAAGCAACCCAATTTTCCCCCCTTGTGTCTATAATGAAGGAAGTTTTGAAAAGAAGTTGTTTAAGGCTGTAACACATCTGAACCATATACATTGTGAATAATGTATGTCAACATATCGTGAGCAAAGTACAATTGCAATTAAAAAAATATACCATGTAGGCTTCAAAATAAAACACGTGAAAAAAGAGATGATTTTAGATGTGGCAGGTTCTATCGAGTTCGGTTTTGTAATATTGATTTGAATCCTTTAAATTCAGCCAGGAAGTAGGTGGACTGTCTCTTTAATAACTGCCCTGTGTGAAAGATCATGTTTTACAGAGCTTTAAATGGCTTCACTGATAACATTGAGAAGTCAAAAAAGGGCTGAAATCTCTTCGATATTTAACCAGAGTAGTGACAAATGGTGCAATTCCACTCAGCTGGAAGCTGAGGAGCAAGCAGCCAGATAAAGCTCCAGCAAGAACACCAGCCGACAAGCAAAAGGACCCGTGCTGGACGGAACCAGTGAGTTCACTCTGCCATACAGGCTCTGCTGTTGCTTGTTCAGGGAGCTTGAAGCCTTAAAAACACAGCCAAGCCGCCTGTGGAAGAAATGCACCTCATAAGGAGGGATGAGGTTGGAGAAGCTGACAACAGCCATCTTGCTCCTAAATCCGCCACGCCACGACTGTGCTTCCAACAGAGGCTGCTGCGAACAGCTTTCTCCAATTAATTGCTGCCCACACAGGGGAAAAAAAAGGCACAGTGTTGCTATTCAGCGCACGGCACCTTCGGTTCCAGCTGCCTCACACAGGTTAATGCTTGCTAAGATTTCAGGGAATGTCAAAGGTCAAGGGACGTGACCCCTGGTTATATGAGACACTCTTTTCGTTCAAAAGAAACCCCTCTTGTTGAGGTAACTTTCAAGTTTTCGCCAGTCTAAGATTGAGCAATATATATTGGCACAAAAATAATATTTACTTAAACTCTTAGCTCTGTTTATCAGGAAATTTCTGTTTGTTCTTTATTCCTTATAATATCTGTGGTGACTGTATGAAAATCTGTATAATCCTTACTCAGTTAAGGTTACACGGGACTTTCTTGACTCATATCCCAAGTAACTGTGACTTTTAAATGAATTTTGTTCTGTAGCAGCTGTCCATTTTGTATCAGATGTACTTTATCCCATTGAAAGAAATACAAACACACAACTGACAGTGAAAAATGGCCATTTTCCTGCTCTATCCTGGGTCCAACCTCCTCCCAATTACAGCCTCGTGCTTTATTAATATGGTGAAATTTTGACAGCATTCTCCAGTAAGAATTCCCACAATGTGTTCTTTCTGTGTCAGAATCAACGGCAATTTTGTTTTCTGGTCCTCTTCATTTTTTCTCCCTTCCTCTCCTGAAAGTACGGACTCACGCTGGGGTACCATTCCACAGACAATGGCCACATCTATACTTGGCATAGGTGTCCATTCTTCAGATGTCAGCCAAGTGTTGGCAGCAGGCGATTGGAACACTGTGGAGCATTACAAACGGACCCAATCCAATCCTTACCCGACATCTGCACATCTACTAACCAGCTGGAGACCAGTGCATAGGGATCAGAAGGAATCCTTCGCCCCACCATTGGCGGCTGTGCCTTTAGCCGTCTGGGCCCTAAGTTCTGGAATTCCCTCCCTAAACTTTTCCGCCTCTCTACCTCGCTCTCCTCCTTTAAGACACTCCTTAAAACCTAATCTAGAGCCGTCTTTTGTCTCCACTAGTCCTATCACCATCTTGTCTCGTTTTGAATACCTCTTAATGCCTCTTCACTTCTCTTTTGTTCTCTCCCAGCCTGGCCTTTTAATCTATTTCATTTCCTGTGCTTTTTCAGTCTTGACAAAGGGTTTTGACCCGAAACGTTGACTCTATTTTCTCTCCACGGATGTTGCCTGGCCTGCTGAGTTTTTCCAGCATTTTCTGTTGTTATTTCGGATTTCCAGCATCTGCAGTATTTTTCTATCGTACTCCTTAAAACCTGCCTCTTTGATCAAACTCTTGGTCACCTGCCCTAATGCCTCCTCTTTGTCTTGGTGTCAATTTTTGTCTGGTTACGCTGCTGCCCTGGGATGTTTTACTCCGTCAAAGGCGCTATATAAATGCAAGTTATTGTTGATTTGTTCCCCACCCTCTGCGGCCCAGGGATGCTGAAGCTTTCTGTGGTGTCTCCAGGATGGTCTTAACCGAGATCAGCTAGCTCAGTGTAAACTAGGGTTCAATCTTGAAGCCTCTCGGTCTGCAGGAGATCTGGGCAAAACAGAACGCGGAAAAACTGCAAACGCCACACAACATGGGAAGAAATTGCCAATATTTCTAGAAATGGTTATAGTGGTTCTCACTAACTTCTGAAATGCGCTGCCTGAAAGGGTGGCGGAAGCAGATTCAACAGTAACTTTCAAAAGGGAATTGGATAAATACTTGAAGGGGAAAACATTGCAGGGATATGGGGAAAGAGCAGAGGAGTGGGACTAACTGATTTGCTCTTTCAAAGAGCTGGCATAGGCATGCTGGGCCAAATGGCCTCCTTCTGTGCTGTGTGATTCTATGATACTAACGTATTGTTAAGGGTCACAAAGCCAAACCGTATGTTGCTCCAGGGCCACTTTCAGGAATCCTCCCGTGGGCTAAAGCATGGAATGATGCGATGTGGACTGCATGCACAATCTTCTCTGCCCCCCGCCCCATCCACCCACCGCCCCCAATGGAAAGCTGCTGAATGGAAATGGGCTGCCTTAACCATTTGCCAACTGGTTGGCTGGCAAAGCATCACAAGAAGACGGGAGTGGAGGAATAAAACGGAGCTTGTTCCCGTCCCGAGGAGACCACTGATAAAGGGAATATCGTGGGGGCTACGGTTGTACAGAATAGCACAGCAGGAACGTGCTCCAGGGCAGTAACACATTCAACATGCCAATGTGTGTTGTCCTACATGACAGATCCAAAATCTTGTGTAGAATGAAAACAGATGGTCACAATGTTTTCACAAAAACACAAATAGAATGAGCACTGTATCTTATTGCTACAGGATCACAGCCTGAACAGAGTGATACACAACACAAATACTCTCTTTAAACCTGGGCGTCAAACTTTTTAACCTTTTCTTAAAAAAAATACCGATTACTCTGTGTTGTGTGATAATGTCTTCAAATTATTGCCACATGATCATTCTATATATATCATACTTACCACATAACCTTGGATCAAAACTGCTGCTAAAATGATCTTTTAAATATTTCTCTTCCCATCTCCCCAAGCCACTACAATCGAACTATAAAATGTTGCGTCTACTTTGCATTTATTTAGACCTTAAGCAAGCATGGGATTTATATCAAACTGAGAACAACGGTTGAACCTTTGAAGTTTCATGCGACAACATGAACTACTGCAGAAGGCAGTTGAGGCCAATTCATTAAATATATTCAAGAAGGAGTTAGATATATTTCTTAAGGCTAAAGGGATCAAGGGATATGGGGAGAAGGCAGGGACAGGGTACTGAATTTGGATGATCAGCCATGATCTCATTGAACGGCGGAGCAGGCTCGAGGGGCCGAATGGCCTACTCCCGCTCCTATCTTCTATGTTTCAAAGCCTTTTATGTTATTCTATATTTATCCTCCACTTTGGAGTTGCATGATGCCTTCAGCCAGGAAAACGGGTTGGTTTAAGTTTAAGGGACAGACTTAGGGCTCATTGTTGTCTGAATGCTGGTCTGTAATCAGTCAAATAGTTCCGCTCTCACAAAAAATGAAGCACCTCACAACTATGGGGAGCACTGTCTGGCGGCCCAGCAATAAGATAAACGAGTACGTTCGCTGTTCAGCGTGCCCACTGGGTTTTTCAGACCAAGAAGGTCCCAGGTTCAATTCCTATTAGTGTCAGCCAGTGGCTCAGTGGGCAGCGCCCTCGCCTATGAGTCATGAAGGTTGTGGGTTCAAGTCCCGCTCCAGAGACTTGAGCGCAAAAATCTAGACTGACACTCCCAGTGCAGTACTGAACGAGTGCGGCACTGTCGGAGGTGCGGTCATTCAGATGAGATGTTAAACTGAGGCCCCGTCTGCTCTCTCAGGTGGACCTAAAAGATCCCGTGGCACTATTTCAAAGAAGAGCAGGGGAGTTCTCCCCACTATCCTGGCCAATATTTATCCCTCAATCAACATAACAAAAACAGATTATCTGGTCCTTATCACATTGGTGTTTGTGGGAGCTTGCTGTGCGCAAATTGGCTGCCGCGTTTCCCACATTATAACAGTGACTCCACTTCAAAAAGTACTTCATTGGCTGTAAAGCGCTTTGGGACGTCCAGTGGTCGTGAAAGGCGCTATAGAAATGCAAGTCTTTCTTTTCTGGCCGGTGTTGACTTTACCTGGGGTGGCAGTGTGAGCGTTTCAATTGGCCTCATTGACCCTGCGCTAGAATGGCAGGGGGGGAACTCAGTCACAGTTCCTGCTTCTGCTTACTATCCAATGGGCCCTGAGGGGAAATGAGCACCAGGCTTGCCTAGGATGCCCTCTACAGTTGAACATGTGAAGAATGGCCACTTAGGTGAGATACTGGAGGGGTGAGCGGAGGGGGCGACCGAGGTCCATAGGACATTCCCTCAGCAAGAAGTCATTACTTTCAGAAGAGGGGAGAGAATTGAGGGAAAGGGGAGCAGAAATAAATAATGACAGGTTACTTTGACCCATTGATTGCTGGCAAATAAACCTGGCACCAAAATGTCAAGATAACCTCGCTGTAGTCCCATGATCTCTTGGACATCATGCAACAATGAACTCAACCAAGAATCTACCGTGATCAAAGTTAACCAATTTCAAGCTCATCTTTACAAAATCTCAATTATTGTCCAGCTGGGGTTACAACTTGTCCCTTTGTGGAGGTTTGTTGACTCTTTAATATGCATACCATATAAAATAAATACATAAAGACAGACTTGCATTTCTATAGCGCCTTTCACGACCTCAGGACGCCCCAAAGCGCTTTACAGCCAATGAAGTACTTTTGAAGTGTAGTCACTGTTGTAATGTAGGAAACGCGGCAGCCAATTTGCGCACAGCAAGCTCCCACAAACAGCAATGTGATAATGACCGGACAATCTGTTTTTGTTATGTTGATTGAGGGATAAATATTGGCCAGGAGACTGGGGATAAATATTGACCGGGGAGAACTCCCCTGCTCTTCTTCGAAATAGTGCCAGGTGATCTTTTACGTCCACCTGAGAGGGCAGACAGGGCCTCGGTTTAACATCTCATCCGAAAGACGGCACATCCGACAGTGCGGCACTCCCTCTGTACTGCCCTGGAGTGTCAGCCTAGATTTTGGTGCTCAAGTCTCTGGAGTGGGATTTGAACCCACAACCTTCTGACCCAGAGGCAAGAGTGCTACCCACTGAGCCACAGCTGACACCTATGGAAAATGAATTACCATATTTATCATTATCCCTACTGGTGGGGTAGAAGAAAGGGGTCCAATGGTGTTTATGAAGAGGAGCTAATTGGCTGGATCATTCTGGTCTGGCACTGACTGGGTGCAACTTGCACAGGGAACATCGGACATGTTCTCCACTAGGTGGCCAGAAGTAGCATGCAACCTTCCTGAGGCCCCTCATTACAATGAAGAGCCCAAATGCTGGGAACCTGCCAAGGCGTACTAGTAGGTGCAGGGCCAGTAAAGACAACAACAACCTGCCTTTAACATAGTAAAACGTCCCAAGGTGCTTCACAGGAGCGTTATCAGAGAAAATTTGACACCGAGCCACATAAGGAGGTATTAGAACGGGCAACCAAAAGCTTGGTCAAAGAGGTAGGTTTTAAGCAGCATCTTAAAAGAGAGAGAGAGGCGGAGAGGTTTAGGGAGGGACTTCCACAGGTTAGGGCCCCCCCGGCAGCTGAAGGCATGGCTGCCAATGGTGGAGCAATGCAAATCGGGGGATGCGCAAGAGGCCTGAATTAGAGGAGCGCAGAGATCTCGGAGGGTTGTTGGGCTGGAGGAGGTCACAGAGATAGGGAGGGATTTGAAATCAAGGATGAGAATTTTAAAATCGAGGCGTTGCAGGACAGGAAGATCGGGAGCATTCTATCCATAGCTAGCTGGGAGCAGTCTGCAGTCTGGGCACTTGTACAATCTGCCTTGGATGGAGCTGGTAAGAAAGCAGCACCATGGTGCCAAGCAGTAGGTGGAGGAGCAGAGGAAATAAGTATGGGTATGATAAATTATGGTGCAGGAATAGGAGGAGGGAGCTGTTTTGACTGAGTTTTCTCTTGTTATGCCAGGTTGCACGGAACAGATGTACAGTTTGGGGGAGGAGGGATTCCTACTCTATGGTAGGGAAACAGTTGTTCGTGGCTCAGAAGAGACCCAAGTCAATTTCTTCAGCAGCTGTCAATGGGCCATGCGGTGACTGCTCCTCATCTGCCTCCAAATAAGGCGTAGTGCTAAAGAAGAGGTTCTACAATAGTGAACGCGGCCACCATTGATAAATTAAAAAGACTTACAGCATTCTGCAACCATTTCTGGAGCAACAAAACCAATCTAAATTCAAAAGGCCAAGAATATCACCCTGCCGTTCAGACAGATAGAAAGAAAGACTTGCATTTATATAGCGCTTTTCACGACCACCAGACATCTCAAAGCGCTTTACAGCCAATGAAGTACTTTTTGAAATGTAGTCACTGTCATGTGGGAAACGCGGCAGCCAATTTGCACACAGCAAGATTCCATCTGTTTTTGTTATGTTGATTGAGGGATAAATATTGGCCAGGACACCGGGGATAACTCCCTTACTCTTCTTCGAAATAGTGCCGTGGGATCTTTAATATCCAGCTGAGAGAGCAGACGGGGCCTCGGTTTAACGTCTCATCCAAAAGACGGCACCTCCGACAGTGCAGCACTCCCTCAGCACTGCACTGGAGTGTCAGCATAGATTTTGTGCTCAAGTCCCTGGATGTGGGATTTTGAACCCACGACCTTCTGACTCAGAGGCGAGTGTGCGACCCATTGAGCCACAGCTGACACTAGCGCCGGAACTGCAGCTGAGGGAGCAGTAGTGCCGGGTTTGTCTGGAAGCAGTCTGTCCCTGAACTGCACCCAGGGGTAATATAGGAAATCTAAGTGCAGGGGCAATCTGACATTCATTTGCATGGAATTTATATTTCTGTGCCCTCCCCTTCAGGTGTAGCCATCAGAAAAACCCTGCAGGAAATTCCGGGGCATTGCTATTCAGGCGTAGAACAGGGGAAAATAATTAGCAACCAATTTTCACGTACGTAACACTCATTTTTCAGGCATTATTTGGGTGCTAAGTCCAGCAAAAATTAGCATGCATGTCCCTTGCTTACCAATTGCTTAATTGTAATGCAAGTTCACAGTCCTCATTGGGTTGTTGGTAACAGGATTTGGCAAGCTCCAAGTAATATATTATCCAGTTCCCCTCTATCCCACAGTGTTTTCCAGTGAAAAGCAAGGGAGGCAGCTGCTTCCAGATTTGCATCCTTCTCGTTCCCGAGCAGCAGGCAAGAGTGACTTGCCGATGACTCGCCCTTCGATGCTTCCTTCCTCAGTGAAGGGAATCGCCAAGGACTCCCGCTTGGTTCTTCCCCCAAGATGGAACAGTCCAGTGTCAAGAAACTGCTGTGTAAAGGGCCCGAGGCCCCTGCACATCCGAATCCGATCGCTACCTCTCTTTCCTCCTTTAAGGCGCTCCTTAAAACCTGCTGACATAAATCGTGCCATTTATGTAGAAAGGACTTATGAAATATACTGGGCGGCCTGCTGGTGGCGCTGTCCAGGGAGAGTATAAATACTCGGGCACGGGCCCAGCTTGCTCAGGGTCATTTTGTAAACAGGAACTAGTGAAGGATAACTAGACTTCCATGTTGTGAAACAGTCGATTAAAGCCTTGTTTAATACTCTGACCAAGTGCCTAGTAGATTTCTTATGTCACCTACCTCTTTGACCAAGCTTTTTGGTCACCTGTCCTACTATCTCCTTATGTGGCTCGGCGTCAAATTTTTGGTCTTTTAATACTCCTGCGAAACGTCTTGGGACGTTTTACTATGTTAAAGGCGCTATACAAATAAAAGTTGTTGTTGTTGTTATCAAGTGTGAGCTGTGGCTCAGTGGGTAGCACACTTGCCTCTGAGTCAGAAGGTTGTGGGTTCAGAATCCCACTCCAGGAACTTGAACATATAAAGCTAGGCTGACACTCCCAGTGCAGTGCTGAGGGAGCGCCGCACTGTCGGAGATGCCATCTTTCAGATGAGACGTTAAACCGAGGCCCCGCCTGCTCTCTCAGGTGGACGTAAAAGATCCCCCAGCACTATTTCGAAGAGGAGCAGGGGGAGTTCTCCCCGGTGTCCTATGACCAATATTTATCCCTCAACCAACATAACAAAAAAACAGATGATCTGATCATTAACACATTGCTGTTTGTGGGAGCTTGCTGTGTGCAAATTGGCTGCCTTTTTCCCCCACATTACAACAGTGACTCCACTTCAAAAAGTACTTCATTGGCTGTAAAGCGCTTTGGGACGTCCGGTGGTCGTAAAAGGCGCTATAGAAATGCAAGTCTTTCTTGTTGTTGAAATTAACATAGTGAGCTCTGGAAAAAAGCTCCCATTGAACGTTCAGGCACAACATTACTGAACCATAAAACCCTAAAAAAAGAACTAGGAAAAGTATCTGTGAGACTTTAACCCTTACGCTGGAGGATGAACAGGAACTTCCCACAAATTAATTGATAAGCACCCAGTAGATGATCTCTTCCCAACGTTGCAATCTCTCCTTTGTTTTAAAAGGCAGTTGGGGTGGAGTTCAGTTCACAGGAAAGGAAACCCGACACCAGAGACCTATATATTTTTTTTTTACTAGCCTTTATTTTGTAAGTTTGCTTTTTATTAAAAAAAAAATGCAGTCCACAACAGCTGAATGGCAAGAAGGGGGGAAAAGAAATTGCACGGATGACAGGAGAATAGAGATGATTAAGTCACACTTGAACTTATTTTTATGACAAAATGTTCTACCGAAGAGGCGAGTGAGACTGAGATGAGTTCTAAACTAATCGGGTGGTAGTTCAGCTGTGTATATAGATAGAAGCAGGCGTGTATCCTGGTCATCTGGGAATTTCCTGGTTTATTTTATCAGTCCTCAGCATGTGTTTGCACTCATCTGGAGTGCCAAAGTGAAGGCCAACATTCCATATGGAAACACGCATCACATGATCTCCATTTTCCTACCAGGATTAGCTCCGTGAAAACAGGACAGCGAGGATTACTCTGCACTTTTAATGTGCCTGTTGTAAATCCCAAACACTTCAGCCCAGAACGCCACAGAGGGGAAAAGAATGTTATGTATATTTGATTTTTTTTTTAAACTTACTGACTGAATTCCCTTTAGCTGGCCTGTGCTGCCTGATCACACTTTGAAAAGCGAACACTTACAATCTCCAGGCACTGGTGAGACCTGTATAATTGCTGTTGTGACGTCCCACACTGAGAGGCCCATATACAGTCTTCATTCACAGCACACGGAGTGATGCCAGTCTGGAGTTTAACATCAGGTTATTTTCTTTGTGCGACAACTATCATATTCCCAAATTTAATTCACGTAGGTGAGCTCGTATCAATCTTGATTTTATAAAGAGGAAGGAAGGGACCTGGTATTCTTGGAGGTCTTCACAAAAAATAAACACTGTGAAAGGCCTCCTGAATGAAATTGCGACAAAGCCATCTTAAAGGTACACTGCCATCTCATTATGGCGATACACTAAATGCTAATCAATAGCTTTGGGCTTGCCAGTGGAGGAGCATGCAATGAACGCCTGCAACTCATTCCAAAGCACTATCTGCGAAGCATTTAAACAATGGGATCTTCAGATCGAGGCTTGCACTGTTCAAACAGCTTCTATCTGAAATTCTGAAGATTGCACTCGTTAAACATTTCTTAAAAAATAGCACCACCGAAAGGACGGAACCAGCCTCTAGCACATCCGTGTGGAATTGACAGTCTGTTTGCATTGTGTGCGACAGAGATGAGATTTTTAATATTGTAAAGAAATTTTTGCTCTTCCTCCTTAAGCAGCTAATTTTACTCGGACCCGAGAATGTGGTCATTCAATTCCGCAGAACAGATGATCATGGCCAGCAGTCGTCAAAAGGCAATGTCAGGTTAGCAACAGAAGAAATGGAACCCGCCCTAGGGAAGGCAGCCAATCTTAAACACACTTGCAGTCACGGCCTTTGTGAATTTACTCCGTTTATATAATGTCACTTAGCTCAACCGGTTTGGTTCGGTTCCCGGAGGGACCACTTTCTAGAACCATCTCTTTTCACACACTGCTGGCTTTTTTTCTCTTTAAAAAAAAAGACAGTCTCATGACTCTGCTCATTTCAAGAGGACATCTAATCACATTAAATGGTCTTGTGGTATTTGTTTCAAGAAAATGAGAAAATTCTGACTCTGCTTAAAACAAGGATTGAGAGAGTTCCAAGTTCAGTGCAGTGTTTCAGAATCTGGCTGAAATAAATATCCCAAGGTAATCACAAAAAAAGGAAAACCATTCGGCCCACCTTCATTCGGCCATTCAGAAGGATCTCATGCTTCCCCCACACTGCAGCGCCCAGTTGGGTTACTTTAATTAATCCAGGGTTTTTGCGCCCACTGCTCTACCTGGGAATCAATTCCGAGTGTTGATCACTCTCCTGATGATGAGCCCCAAATTTACCTTTTACTAGTTTGAACCCTCGTCTCCTTGTCCTGTTCTCTCGATTTAATTTAAAGTAATATTCCAGATATACCCTTTCATTACTATTTACTAGAAAAGAGAAGACAGAGAGGTGACCTGATAGAGGTCTTTAAGATTATGAAAGGGTTTGATAGGGTAGACATCTCTCTCTTAGGCAGTCCCTCGGAACCGAGGATGACTTGCTTCCACATTAAAAATGAGTTCTCGGGTGACTGACGAGTCCAATGCGGGACCTACAGTCTCTGTCACAGGTGGGGCAGACGGTGGTTGAAGGGGCTGGTGGGTGGGGTGCTTGGGTTGATGTGCGCTCCTTGCGCTGCCTGCACTTGGCTTCCGCTTGCTCCTGGCGAAGAGACTCGAGGTGTTCGGCGCCTTCCCGGATGCTTCTCCTCCACTTTGTGCGGTCTTGGGCCAGGGATTCCCAGGTGTCGGTGGGGGATGTTGCACTTTTTCAAGGCGGCTTTAAGGGTGTCCTTGAAGCGTTTCCTCTGCCCACCTGGGACTCTCTTGTCATGTCGGAGCTCCCGAGTAGAGCGCTTGTTTTGGGAGTCTCATATCGGGCATGTGGACGATGTGGCCCGTCCATCGGAGCTGATCGAGCGTGGTCAAAGCTTCGACGCTGGGGAGAACACTGACGTTGGTGTGCCTATCCTGCCAATGGATTTGCAGGATCTTGCAGAGGCAGTGTTGGTAGACATAGAGATGTTTCCATTTGTGTGGGAGACCAGAACTAGGGGCCATAAATATAAGATAGTCACTAATAAATCCAAGGAATTCAGGAGAAATGTCTTTACCCAGAGACTGGTGAGATTGTGGAACACACTACCACAAGGAATAGTTGAGGCGACTAGCACAGATACATTTAAGGGGAAGCTCAATAAACACATGAGGGAGAAAGGAGTAGAAGGACATGTTGACAGGTTTAGAAGAAGAGTGGGAGGAGGCTGGTGTGGAGTATAAACATTGGCATGGTCCTGTTGGGATGAATGGCCTGTTTTTGTGCTGTAAATGCTATGTAATACAGGAAACTCTTTATTATCTGGCGTGGTGCCGGTTTATCAAAAGTCCGGATTACAGAGAGGTATAGTTAAAAGGTACGAGAGCTCCGTACACAGCAACAAATCCAGGCTTCCCTGTTGCTTAGCAACATGTGCAGGAACTCTGGCCACAGACCAAGCGTCCCTGTTGCTTAGCAACAGGTGCAGGAACCCCGGTTACACAGCCACAGATCCAGGAACTGCCACTAATATGAAGTAAAACTTACCTGAACCTACTCCTGAATTTTGCCGGTTAACAGAGATTTCCGGTTATTTAGGTGCCGGTAAATCGAGAGTTTCCTGTATGTATCTTATATACCTCAGTTAAGATAAGCTCTCAGGCACTTCCTTCTTCGGCTGAAAGCCCCCGTTTTTCCTCATACCTCGGACCTGACACTAGCGATCAGCCTCGTGCCCCTTCTTTGCACTGCTTCCAGCGCTGGAGTGTCTCCCTCGTTTCTGGAATGGTCACTTCTAGAACGCTAGTGTGTCACTCAACCAGGGGGTGGAATATTGGGATTGTTTGCAAGGTCGTGCGAGTAAGGCTCCTACAGGTTATACTTGCACGCTTGCATTGCTCAACCTGGGGAAAGCACAATTAAGACTCGCACACGCAGCTCTGCTCACTGACCTGTGAAAAATGTAGTTGGAAAAGAGCTGGTGGAATAGTCAGAAAGTCTCCTGGGGTAATTATGACCTTGGAACCTGCCCAGTGTTCCAAACTTTCCTATTACAGTTCTTATAAACAAGACATTTTTCCAAATTAACTGGATTTTTGTGCCGTGGCTCACTTTACATGCACTGCTTGTAACCTTCAGTGCTAGCTGTTGAACTACGCTGCTGGATGCATCTTCTGGTTTGCTTAGCTGGAAAAGTTTCCCTCCGTGATAAGAGTCTAAAAACGGAGGAAAATCAGTAGTAGACTCAAACATAGCATATGCAGACAGCGCATGTTACGGCTCCCAAATTAGAAGCGGTTATTTTGAACAGAGAAACCTCTTGGCTCGGAATCTGCCGTCAGCGGCGAAGCAAAGGCGTTCGCCGTCGGCCCCCGAAACAAGTTTCCCCACAAAGATCTCGCCACCTCTGTGGCGAGGATTTCAGGTTTGCCCACGCGTAATTGCAATCGACGGAATTTGATGGGGATTCCCAGCGAAGAGCTGCTGCGGAGTCTAAGCAGCCAATCAAAATGCTGAATTCTCACAGACAGCGAACAAAGGAAGTGGGTGAGCTCTTAAAATTCTAACTTTTTTAAATTGTTGGAGAGAACAAAAAGATTGGGGGGGGGCGGAAATTGGGTCACGCCCCCTTTGGAGGTGCTAACTTCGCCTACTTCGCCCGAAATTCACTGGTAGCGCCCCAAGAGGGAAGTGGGCTGCTACTGGAAGCACCCCGCCTCCCCCTTGGGGCGCTGCGAGTGAATATCGCGGCGCTATGTGCCGCAGCGCCACGCTCTGCGGCACGTCGCGCCGCGGTACAGTAGGCCTTCCTCCCCTTATTAAAGGGGAGGGGCCTAGTGCAGCGCGACGCTGGGCCACCAGGGATCGGAGTGCCGAAAAAAGAGCCCGGCACTCAAGCGAAGTGCCGGGCTCATGCAGCGCAGCCGGCACTGTGCCGGGCTCACGGAGCGCAGCCGGCACTGTGCCGGGGAGGAGGTGGGTCGGGGGGGGGGGCTGCTCAGGAGGCCGGGGACGGCAAAGCGGGCAGGTGCTGGCAGGCGGCCAACAACAAAAATGGCCGCCCGGCACCTTCCCTTTAATTTGCGCCGCCCCAGCCGCAGGTAGGCCCCCCCCGACCCTGTCGGACATAGCGTCCGCCGGTAAGTCATGGGGTGCTACCAAAGATCGCAGTGGAGCGCTGTGCATGACGATGACGTCATCGCTGGCGGCGTGGGGCGCTAACGGTTACCGCCGCCGCTAACCTCCCACTGAATTTCGCGGAAGGTGTTGGCGGCGCCGCCGCGCCCAGGCGCTAGTTGATTTGCGCAAAGCAACCGAATGTTTAGGCCTGGGGCTCTTACACGGGGAAAAGGCAAACCTGAAATAAAGTTGAATAAACTATTTTTTAAATTTAAAATCTATTTTTTTTAAAGTTGCCTAAAAATTGTAACTTTTATTAAAATGGATAAATTTGACAATAAAAAATTTAAATGAGTTTTTCAGGGCCATAACCTTTGTTTAGCAGTCACTATGCTGTTGAAACCCCAGTTACACCATATTCCCTCTGGGTCTAACTTTTAGTGGGGAATTTAACAGCGTAATTACCGCGGAAGAGCCAAAGTTTTCCTCAGTTTCCCTGATTTGAGAGATTTCACCGATTGCCAGCTCTGTATGGGGAGTGGGCCCAGCGCAGCCAGTGTCGGAGCAGTGAATGACAGACCCCCAACTTCAGGATTTCCGGGTTAGGCTGCACATGCGCTAAATCCTGAAGTTGCGGTCAGCTTCAAAGGTGAAATGACAGCGGCCAGTTCACTGTCATCGGGACCGCAAATTCCGGGCCAGTCGTTAAGATCAAAATTTCTCCCACCACCACTGCACTGTACTGAATGTGCTGTGCTATCACTATCTCTGTGTAAATGTCCTGAGCTTCCCTTGCCGGCCAACTCATCCCTCACTGGGCGGGAGGACAGGACAGTCTGTACTTTAGTGTCTCCACAAAGACTGATCAATGCCCCAGCACATAATTTCAAACTTAAGTGACTCACTTCAAACTTAAGCCACTCTCAGGGCTGGACTTTATCAATGGGGACGCATTGGGGGCGGGACTGCTGGTTGTCGGGTTTCAGTCCCGCCCCCAATGACGTCCGGCCAACCCGCGCTATTTTCCCTTGATTGACCTTGTTAAGCCCACCCTGCGGGCTTAGCCGGCCAATGAAAGGAAAGCCGGTGACAGAGGACGTCAGCGTAAGACGTTTCATCTGTCAAAAGTTTTTGACAGATTAATTGTCAGCGTTTAGAGAAACTGTCAAACACTTACACAATCTCTGTTCTATGGTGAGCCCTTGCACAAAGACTCACCAAAACCTCTCTCCTCAGCAGAAATCAGATGGCTGCTGCATCTGAGAATGCAGCAGCCATTCTGTCATCTCTGCCATTGAGATGAGGCACCTCCGGATCCCCAAGGATTGAAGCCTGCAGGAAGAAACAAAGGTAAGTAAACTTTTTCTAACACTTTACACTCACCTCTCGTACTTACCTCTCCACACTTGCACCCATCACTCACCTCCATAGCGGACCTTTCAACCCCTCTCATCCCCGCAGACCCACTGCTCGGCTCGCTGACCCTGGCGCGGTTCGCAGCCGTCGGGGAGCCTGCACTTGCAGGGGTAAAATGGGGATAAGCCTCAAAACTGCCCGTTAACTACCTGTTAACCGGCAGTTAATTGGCTGTAATCCCCTTCCCGCCTCGAGGAGACGGGTCCCTGCGCGAGTCGGGGACCCGCCTCCCGGGAAGATGGCACGGAGGCGGGTTGGGAGCGGGTTCGGTACCCGCTCCCAGTTTCTGCCATTTTCCCGGCAGTCCCGGCTTAAAACCCGCCTCCCCAGGGCTGGCAAAATTATGCCCCCCCCCCTCCACCCAGAGATGAGACAGCTTGCTTCCACTTAAACATAGAAACATAGAAAATAGGAGCAGGAGTAGGCCATTCGGCCCCTCGAGCCTGCTCCGCCATTTAATGAGATCATGGCTGATCATCCAAATTCAGTACCTTGTCCCTGCCTTCTCCCCATATCCCTTGATCCCTTTAGCCTTAAGAAATATATCCAACTCCTTGAATATATTTAATGAATTGGCCTCAACTGCCTTCTGTGGTAGAGAATTCCACAGGTTCACCACTCTCTGGGTGAAGAAATTCCTCCTCATCTCAGTCCTAAATGGCTTACCCCTTATCCTTAGACTGGGACCCCTGCTTCTGGACTCCCCGACCATCGGGAACATCCTTCCTGCATCTAGTCTGTCTAGTCCTGTTAGAATTTTATAAGTTTCAATGAGATCCCCTCTCATTCTTCTAAACTTGCTGAAACTCATTGTCATCTTACAAAACTCAGGGGCCTAGAAATTGGTCTCCGGCATTGGCGGAATGGAACTGAATGTCAGGCGCTGCGTATAACAGGCGGCCGATCCGACCTGATACCGCCCGTTTTTGTGCCGCCGCCGCCCGATACAAATTTCTAGTCCATGGAATTCAAGTGACCCAAGGGCGAATGAGCTGTGGGACTCGTACTCGTTTTTCTCAATTGGAACTTGAAAGTTCCACCGCCTATGATCAAAGGTGATTTATTCCAGCTTATTTTTCAAATCAGATAGTCTATTCAGCAATGAAATTATTTCAACGTTGCATCCAGCATTGTTTCAGTTTTCACTTTCGGCCAAGCACAGCTTGAACCTCCAAGCTCCCCGCTGCTGCGTGAACTGAACCAAAGCAGTATTTTATTTTTCCTTTCACAGACCACCACCTACTTCCTGCCGTGGATTTACAGCTCCCCGTGGCCTTCGTCAGCTTGAACCCCCTGAAGAAGCAACAACACAGGAACTCCAAAGATCCGGGCAAAGGAATGGAATTGCATTGGGAGATCAACTTTCATTCCTAAACTGTTTGACTGCAGCAAAGATTACATGGGATTTTATATTACAGAAACAGGCCATTCGGCCCAACAGGCTCATATAGGTCAAACAAAAGCAACAAAAAAAAAACTGCAGACGCTGGAAATCTGAAATAAAAATAGAAAATGTTGGAAAACAACTCGGGGCGGGTCAGGCAGCATCTTTGGAGAGAGACAGAAACAGAGTTAACGCTTCACCAGACCTGACCTGACCCTTCATCAGAACTGGAAGGCGTTAGAGATTTAACAGTTTTCAAGCAAGTACAGAACCTGGGAAAAGGCGGAGGTGGGGAGGGGGGGGGGAAGGTCTGTGATAGGGTGGAGGGCAGGTGTGATTAAATGACAAAATTGTTCAGGGAACCTTGGGATATTTACACAGAGGATTGAGTATTGTGTGCAGTTTTGGTCGCCTTATCTGAGGAAGGATGTTCTTGCCATGGAGGGAGTGCAGCGAAGGTTCACCAGACTGATACCTGGGATGACAGGAATGAAGTATGAGGAGAGATTGGGTCAATTGGGCTTATACTCGCTGGAGTTTAGAAGAATGAGAGGGGATCTCATTGAAACTTATAAAATTCTAACAGGACTAGACAGACTAGATGCAGGAAGGATGTTCCCGATGGCGGGGGAGTCCAGAACCAGGGGTCACAGTCTAAAGATAAGGGGTAAGCCATTTAGGACTGAGATGAGGAGGAATTTCTTCACCCAGAGACTGGAGAACCTGTGACATTCTCTACCACAGAAGGCAGTTGAGGCCGATTCATTAAATATATTCAAGAAGGAGTTAGATATATTTCTTAAGGCTAAAGGGATCAAGGGATATGGGGAGAAGGCAGGGACAGGGTACTGAATTTGGATGATCAGCCACGATCTCAGGCTCGAGGGGCCGAATGGCCTACTCCTGCTCCTATCTTCTATGTTTCTAGGATGGTGCGAGGCAAAAGGGGGTGCTAATGGGGCAAGTAAAGAAACAAAAGGTGGGTCCAGAGGAGGAATAAATGGTTACAGCAGAAGGGGAGGGCAGCATGAACAATCTGGCAAGGAGGAGAAGGCTCCCACGATTGTGGCGGAAAAAGGCGGATAGGCCCCAGGGGTCCATGCCGGTGTTTATGCACCACACGAGCCTCCTCCCACCTTACTTCATCTCACCCTATCAACATATCCTTCTGCCTAGCTTCTCCTTAAATGCGTCTCTGCTACTTGCGTCAACCACTCCATGTGGTAGCGAGTTCCACATGCTCACCAGATGATGACGAGAAATGGCATTTTGTTACATTTTTGCGCAGCCAGAACCATTTTCTTCAAGTATGTGAGCGACGGTCTTTTCTAGCCTTCAATGCCATTGTTCTTCCAGGCCCAGAGAGATCCTGCCATCATTGTGTCGCTACAAGTTTGTTGTTGACAGATTCCAGTGTTTTATTAATTCATTCATTGGGTTATGTGGCTGCTTGTGTTGACATGTTGACAGATCATGGAAATTAATCACTAACCTGGTTAAATGTTGCTTGCAGCAGGTAGTAGCAGTTTTCAGACTTTAGGTACATATCAAATGTTGAGAAACCTGGAATTTGTCAAAAGGTTGGCTACATACAAACAAGCTAGAGTAATCATTTGTCTCATTTCATCAGCTAGGCTCAAAACTCAAGATAAGGGCCCTTGACTATCAATAGATACCCACCCAGGTTGACTACCCAGAAATCATGATGTTTATCATAGGGATGACTGGTGAATTCTCATGTAAGTAACTCTTGGACGCAATCCTGAGACATAAGAACATAAGAAATAAGAGCAGGAGGAGGCCATTCAGCCCTTCGGACCTGCTCTGCCATTCAATAAGATCATGGCTGATCTTTTACCTCATCTCCACTTTCCTGCACTATCCCCATATCCCTTGATTCCCTTAATATTCAATAATCTATCGATCTCTGTCTTGAATATACTCAACGACCGAGCATCCACAGCCCTCTGGGGGTAGAGAATTGCTAAAATTCACAACCCTCTGAATGAAGAAATTTCTCCTCATCTCAGTTCTAAATGGCCGACCCCTTATTCTGAGACGCTGACCCCTGGTTCTAGACTCCCCAGCCAGGGGGAAACACCCTCCCCGCATCTACCCGGTCGAACCCCTTAAGAATTTTGTATGTTTCAATGAGATCACCTCTCATTCTTCTAAACTCTGGGGAATATAGGCTTAGGCTACTCAATCTCTGCTCATAGGACAATCCCACCCCCTCCCCCCATCCCAGAAATCAGTAAGAGACTATAGGAAGGCAGAGGAATATCTTAACTGCGGTACAACCAAGAAAACTGGTAAAGTCTATTTCAGACCTTGGATGAATATCTATAATAATAATCCATCTATAATATATCAAACATTGCCATGCCCAACCCCAGTACATTGAAATCAAACAGTGACAATTGCTCTTACATGCTCCAGAGGTGATATTGTCATAGAGTCATAGAGTCATAGAGTAATACAGCACGGATAGAGGCCCTTCGGCCCATCGTGTCCGCGCCGGCCATCAAGCCCTGTCTAATCTAATCCCATATTCCAGCATTTGGCCCGTAGCCTTGTATGCTATGGCATTTCAAGTGCTCATCCAAATGCTTCTTAAATGTTGTGAGGGTTTCTGCCTCCACAACCCTTTCAGGCAGTGAGTTCCAGACTCCAACCACCCTCTGGGTGAAAAAGTTCTTTCTCAAATCCCCTCTAAACCTCCCGCCCTTTTCCTTGAATCTATGCCCCCTAGTTATTGACCCCTCTACTAAGGGAAAAAGCTCCTCAGCATCCATCCTATCTATGCCCCTCATAATTTTGTACACCTCAATCATGTCCCCCCTCAGCCCCCTCTGCTCCAAGGAAAACAAACCCAATCTGCCCAGTCTCTCTTCATAGCTGAAGCGCTCCAGCCCTGGTAACATCCTGGTGAACCTCCTCTGCACCCTCTCTAACGCGATCACATCCTTCCTGTAGTGTGGCGACCAGAACTGCACACAGTATTCCAGCTGTGGCCTAACCAGTGTTTTATACAGCTCCATCATAACCTCCTTGCTCTTATATTCAATGCCTCGGCTAATGAAGGCAAGTATCCCATATGCCTTTTTTACCACCTTATCCACCTGTTCCGCCGCCTTCAGGGATCTGTGTACTTGCACACCCAGATCCCTCTGACCCTCCGTCTTGCCTAGGGTCTTTCCATTCATTGTGTATTCCCTTGCCTTGTTAGTCCCCCCAAAGTGCATCACCTCGCACTTTTCCGGGTTAAATTCCATTTGCCACTGTTCTGCCCATCTGACCAACCCATCTATATCGTCCTGCAGACTGAGGCCACCCTCCTCGCTATTTACCACCCTACCAATTTTTGTATCATCCGCGAACTTACTGATCATACCCTTTACATTCATATCCAAGTCATTAATGTAGACCACAAACAGCAAGGGACCCAGCACCGATCCCTGTGGTACCCCACTGGCCACAGGCTTCCAGTCACAAAAACAACCTTCGACCATCACCCTCTGCCTTCTGCCACTAAGCCAGTTTTGTATCCAATGTGCCAAGGCACCCTGGATTCCATGGGCTCTTACCTTCTTGACCAGTCTCCTGTGCGGGACTTTATCGAAGGCCTTACTGAAATCCATGTATACCACATCCACTGCGTTACCCTCATCCACACACCTAGTCACCCCCTCAAAAAATTCAATCAAATTAGTCAGACATGATCTTCCCTTGACAAAGCCATGTTGACTATCCCTGATTAATCCTTGCCTCTCCAAGTGGAGACAAATTTTGTCCCTCAGGATTTTTTCCAATAATTTTCCTACCACTGATGTTAGGCTCACTGGCCTGTAGTTCCCCGGTTTTTCCCTACTACCCTTCTTGAATAATGGTACTACATTAGCGGTTCTCCAGTCCTCTGGCACATCCCCTGTGGCCAGAGAGGTCCTGAATATATGTGTTAGAGCCCCCGCAATCTCCTCCTTTGCCTCACACAGCAGCCTGGGATACATTTCATCCGGGCCTGGGGATTTATCCATTTTTAGGCCAGCTAAAACCGCCAATACCTCCTCCCTCTCGATCTTAATATGTTCGAGCATATCACAGTCCCCCCGCCCTATTTCTATGTCTACATCGTCCTTCTCCATAGTGAAAACAGATGCAAAAAATTCATTTAGAACCCCTCCTACATCTTCCGGCTCCACACACAGATTGCCACTTTTGTCCCTAATGGGCCCTATTTTTTCCCTAGTTATCCTCTTACCCTTAATATACTTATAAAACATCTTCGGATTTTCCTTTATTTTGCTCGCCAGTGTTATTTCATGGCCCCTCCTTGATCTCCTAATTTCTTTTTTTAAGTATCCCCCTGCACTTTTTGTACTCCTCTAGGGCTTCCTCCGTCTTTAGCCTTTTGTATCTACCAAAAGCCCTCCTTTTTTTCCTAATCCATTCTCGTATATCCCCTGACATCCACGGTTCCCTGTGGTTTTTGGAACCACTCTTGACCTTTACGGGAACATGTTGCCATTGTATGATCTCAATCTCCCTTCTGAAAGCCTCCCATTGCTCCGATGCGGATTTACCTACAAGTAGCTGATCCCAGTCCATTTTGGCCAGATCCTGCCTTATCCTATTAAAATCGGCCTTCCCCCAATTTAGAACCTTTATTTCCGGCCCATCCCTGTCCTTTTCCATGACCACCATAAATCTTACCATATTATGGTCACTATCACCAAAGTGTTCACCTACTAGCACTTTTTCCACTTGGCCGGCCACATTCCCTAGAATTAGGTCCAGTACCGCCCCCTCTCTTGTAGGACTTTCTACATGCTGGCTCAAAAAGCTCTCCTGGATGCACTTTAAGAATTCTACACCCTCTGAGCCTTTCACACTCTGACTATCCCAGTTAATATTGGGGAAGTTGAAATCCCCCATTATTATTACCCTATTATTTGCACATTTCTCTGAGATTTGCCTACATATCTGTTCCTCTATCTCCCCCTGACTGTTTGGAGGCCTATAGTACACTCCCAGCAAAGTGCTTGCCCCCTTTTTGTTTTTAAGCTCCACCCATATGGCCTCATTAGAGGACCCTGCTAATATATCATCCCTCCTTACTGCAGTAATTGACTCCTTAATTAATATTGCAACACCCCCTCCTCTTACACCTCCCCCTCTGTCTCGCCTGAAGATTCTGTACCCCGGAATATTGAGCTGCCAGTCTTGCCCCTCCCTCAACCATGTCTCCGTGATAGCAACAATATCATACTCCCATGTGTTTATCAACACCTTCAGTTCATCCACCTTATTTGCAAGACTCCTTGCATTAAAATAGATGCCATCCAGCCTTGCCCTTATATATTTGCCCTGTCTACCAAGCTGACTTGTTTTTTTCTCTATAATTGGCAGCACATCCCCCCCTATTTCAGCTCCCCTCTGTATCCCATCCCCCTGCAAAGTTAGTTTAAACCCCCCCCCAACAGTGCTAGCAAACCTCCCCGCAAGGATATTTGTCCCGCTCTGGTTCAGGTGCAACCCGTCCGACTTGTACAAGTCCCACCTTTCCCAGAAGCAGGCCCAGTGATCCAGGAAAGTAAAACCCACCCCCCTACACCAACTCTTTAGCCACGCATTCATCTGCTCTATCCTCCCATTCCTATACTTACTAGCACGTGGCACTGGGAGTAATCCAGAGATTACAACCTTTGAGGTCCTGCTCTTTAATCTGTTACCTAGCTCCCTAAATTCTTGATGCAGGACCTCATCCCTCTTTTTACCTATGTCGTTGGTACCAATGTGGACCACGACCACTGGCTGTTCACCCTCCCCCTCCAGAATGCCCTGCAGCCGTTCAGTGACATCCTTGACCCTGGCACCAGGGAGGCAACAAACCATCCTGGATTCACGTCTACGGCCACAGAAACGCCTATCTGTTCCCCTTACTATAGAATCCCCTACCACTATTGCTCTCCCACTCTTTTTCCCCCCTTCCTGGGCAGCAGGAGCACCCCCAGTGCCAGGAAGTTGGCTGCTGCTGCCTTCCCCTGGTGAGTCATCCCCCTCAACAGTATCCAAAGCGGTATACTTGTTTGAAAGGGGGATGTCCGCAGGGGTTCCCTGCACTACCTGCCTGCCTTTGTGACCTCTAAAAAGCAATATTACAAGAATGCCTGTTATTCTTGCTTTTTCCAGAGGTGGCGATGTAACCTCTCTCAGCCTGTTACAACAAGTACAGCTAAAAGTGGCACCATTTCCTCCAACTAACCATGAACCAGGCCACGAGAGGTCCACGAGCAATATTATAAAATGGCATGTCTAGTGTACATTGCCCATCTGTAACACTGAAAATAGAATATAAAAAAACTCTCCAGAATACAAAATACTGGAGCCAGAATATCTGCAATCTCTTAACTGATGTCTTTATGCCCTCACCTAGTTTTTTATTCATTAGTAATTATTCTTTGTAGCCATGAAGGGACACACACCGACACTTAGCAGAAGAATATATTGGCCCTGAATTTCCAATCGGAGGCTTCCTGCGGGCAGATGCCTCCGATCAGCAAGAAATCTACAAAGCTACCTGCTGGTCCTAGAGATATGGAGGCTTTCGATTCTGGGCCTCTCCTCTTGGAAATGCGCAGAGGCCCGGGTATCCCAGGGGCGCACGCGGTTCGCAAGCGCCCCTGGGATCACGTGGGCCAGCTCAACCAATGGAAGAAGGGAATCCCCCTTCATACTTTTGACAGTACGCACGGAACTGTCAAAAGTATGAATGGGGATGACTACAAAAATGCACCAACACACTGAAATAAAGAAAGAAAAACCATTACATAGATAAAATTTAATTAAAATGGCATTTAATTACATATGTTAAACAAAAATTTAATTTTTTGAATTTTTTGTTAATGGCCCAGAAATTCGGGTCTCCATGGGTGAGTACGCACGGGGTACTCACCCGTAGGCCCAGTGGAAGTGCCAGTTTTGTGCATGCACTGCGCATGCGCGGGAAACCGGCACTTCCGTTCCCCTGAACGAAGGGGTTGAGAGATGGATCGCGTGCGCATCGAACTTACGTTTTTTTCCAGGTTTTTCCGGGAGGGTAAGTCTCCAGAAGTTACACTTTTAAGGCCTGCTTTTTACAAGGTAAGTGGTGAATTAATTAAAATTAAAACATTTTTTCCACAGGTTTATTATTTTTAAATACTTTAAAGAAAGGTAAGTTTATTTTTAGCCCCGTTAGAAAATGTAATTAATTTTTTCAAAAATTTTAATTATTGTTTAAAATAGTTATTTCATGTAATTTATAGTTATTTTAAAAATGTGATTAAAAAAAAAAATTATTTGAAGTTTTAGTGATGTTTTGGGGCTTATTGTATTTATAGGTTTGACAGCTCTTCCTGTCAAACTTATGAATGAAGCATTCCCTGCTACCATTGGCTCCCCATGGCCCACGTGATCCCAGGGGACGCATCGAACTAACTGCGCCCCTGGGATACGCAAGCACTGCGCGCCGGCAGTTGGAGGAGGCCCAGGATCGGAATCCCACAGCTCAACGGCCGGCGCGCTAGGTAAGTGCAGGTCGGGGGCTTGCACCCGCGGGAAGCCTCCGACCCGAATTTCTGGGCCAATATGTTTTAACAGGGCTTAATATAAACTTACCTTACTGGACAGGGTTTGTAAATTTATAAGTGAGTGATAAAATCTTATTTTTCTATTTAAAAAAAATCTTATGCTGGTAAAAGCAGGCCTTATGCTTTTACCAGGCGCAAGAATTCCACGGCCTTTCAGTGGACAGAAGTTGAGCAAATAGCGTGACTCTCCACCCGCAGAGGCCCTTTACTTGGGCATGCGTTGGGTCTGTCCAGGGATCGCAAGTTCCGGGTCTCAGCGCTTGCGCTTCGCACGCTTGAACCCGGAACTTGCGCGGTCCCTATGGGCACGTACGCACCTCGTACGCGCCCATCGGGGGGTGGGGGGAGTGGGGGTCGCAAAATATGGGCCAAGTTTTACATGGTGTAATCCCTACAAAACAGTGCGACCTCTGACCTACCGGAAGTACAGGAAATTTGCTGGTTGTCTCCGATATGTTAACAGTCTTGCATATTGTGTGCATTTCCTGTGTAAAACTGACTTTTGTCATTCTTCTCAGACTTTCCTGATCATAGTCAAATTTAGTGTCATCGAACCAGATTTATTTATATTTAGCTCCGATTGTCTGATGACATCCCTTAATTAACTTCCCACCTTGGCCATCACAAAGGCGATCTCCCAGTTTCAACACACACCGAGGGGCAAGCTGGCAAGTTGAGAACAACTGTACAACCTTTATTCATTTTATCAAGCTTCAAATAAAATTGAATTATTTCAACAAAAACCTTCCTGTTAAAATACAGTGTACGGCCTGCAGCCCGTTCTCCAGTCCCCTGTGGCCCCCTCTCTCTTAAGAACATAAGAACTAGGAGCAGGAGTCGGCCATTCGGCCCCTCGAGCCTGCTCCGCCATTCAATAAGATCATGGCTGATCTTCGACCTCAACTCCACTTTCCCCGCCCGATCTCTATATCCCTTGATTCCCCGAGAGTCCAAAAAATCTATCGATCTCAGCCTTGAATATACTCAATGACTCAGCATCCACAGCCCTTTGGGGGTAGAGAATTCTGCCTCGCTTATCGCAGTCTGCGGCTGTTTCAGGCGGTCTCCCGGCCGGCTTTATCTCACTACTCTGTGACTCCTTCTCCGGTTGCTTTTTTATTAAATTCATTCCGACCACCTTCAAACAGCAATTAACAGAGCTATAATGCATCAGAGTCTCACTTTAAAGGTAAGCAATGAACTAAGAAAAGCATAAGGACAAAGATACATTCACAACATCAACAACCTGCATTTATAAACGCCTTTAATTTAGTAAAAAGGTAAGGTAATGCTTCATAGGAGCATTTTCAAACAAAATTTGCCACATAAGATATTAGGACAGGTCAAAAACTTGGTCAAAGGCGTATATTTTAAGGAGTGACTTAAAGGAGGAGAGAGGGGTAGAGAGGTGGACAGGTTTAGGGAGGGAATTCCAGCGCCTAGGGCCTAAGCAGATGAAGGCGCGGCCGCCAATCGTGGAGCGATGAAAATCGGGGGTGCACAAGAGGCCAGAATTGGAGGATTGCAGAGATCTCGGAGGGTTGTAGGGCTGGAGGAGGTTACAGAGATAGCGGGGGTGGGGGGGGGGGGGGGGGCGAGGCCATGGAGGGATTTGAAAACAAGGACGAGAATTTTTAAATCGAGGCGTTGCCGAACACAGCCACCAAAACTCAGACATGGAATACCACAGATGACTTGCTTTGAGGTTTCTCCCCTCCTCTACTGAAGGCACTGACTGTTGCGGATATCTCACTCAAGTGATGCCCCACTGGACCGTGACTGTTGGCAAGCTTAATCTTGTATGGTCTCACAACTGAATCCAATGCTGTCGTCCCCACCATCCACGTCACTCGATAGCAATCAGGAGTGGGAATCCTGCCTGATTTTTCACCTCCCAATACCAGGCGTGCTGAGGCAATAGTAA
Organism: Somniosus microcephalus; assembly: GCF_052327205.1. Taxonomy (NCBI): domain Eukaryota; kingdom Metazoa; phylum Chordata; class Chondrichthyes; order Squaliformes; family Somniosidae; genus Somniosus; species Somniosus microcephalus. Next base: position 34,130,121 of record NC_141015.1, on the reverse strand, counting down.
CACATCTATTGCTCCCTCGGGGAAGGGGAGTACAGACTCGGGACCACAGACAGAGCCTTGCGTTCTGTAAGGCTTCGCAAGATCTACAGCAACCTAAACGGCGCTAAAGCAGAGGGGCAATTACAATGCACACGAATAACGTCAACTTGCATTTATACAGCACCCTTAACCTAGAAAAATGTCCCAAGGTACTTTGCAGAAACCTAATCAGTCAAAAATCAACACCAAGCCAAGGAAACAGATATTAGGAAGGGTGACTAAATGCTTGGTCAAAGAGCAACACAGATCTACCTTAGCAGAGTTGTCATTGGCTTGTTCTCTCTACACAGATGCGGCCAGACCTGCTGTGATTTCCAGCAAAAAAATAGTTTTTTGTTTGTTTTTTGTTTTTCATACAGACCCCAGCATCTGCAACATTTGACCCCTTGTGACCCCACCTCATTGTTCTTTGATGTAATGTTTTCCTGACTGACCTGTTTGGACACCATTCACACCTGTGATTATCTCTCTGCCGAGGTGTGATAAAGGGCAGTTAGAAAGATTACCTGTAATCATCTGGCAGTACTCTCTGACTATATATGCTGTGCTTATATGCAACTCTTCACTTCACCTGACGAAGGAGCAGCGCTCCGAAAGCTTGTGATTTCAAATAAAACTGTTGGACTATAACCTGGTGTTGTGTGACTTCTTACATTAGCAGAATAATACACAGTATAACACTCGTGTCCTTATTGAAATCCATATCATCCGACTGTGCCCAATGCCACAGGCTATCTGCTAATATATATCTGTATGAAAGTTTTGAGAGTCCATCAGACTTCAGATGTCACACTTCAAGGTGTCAGAGTGTATATGATAATAAAAAGCAATAATTTTTGAGCTCATTTGTCAGCTGTAGGTCAGTGGACAGCACCCTTGCCTCTGAGTCAGAAGGTTGTGGGTTCAAGTCCCACTCCAGAGACTTGAGCACATAAAGCTAGGCTGACACTCCAGTGCAGTGCTGAGGGAGCGCTGCACTGTCGGAGGTGCCGTCTTTCGGATCAGACGTTAAACCGAGGCCCCGTCTGCTCTCTCAGGTGGACGTAAAAGATCCCATGGCCACTATTTCGAAGAGGAGCAGGGGAGTTCTCCCCGGTGTCCTGGCTGATATTTATCCCTCAACCAACAGCACCAAAACAGATTATCTGGTCATTACCACATTGCTGTTTGTGGGAGCTTGCTGTGCGCAAATTGGTTGCTGAGTTTCCTACATTACAACAGTGACTACACTTCAAAAGTACTTCATTGGCTGTAAAGCACTTTGGAACGTCCTGTGTCATGAAAGGCGCTATATAAATGCAAGTCTTTCTTTTTCTTTACTGTGGACATAATAGGGCTGCCTTATTTACCTTTCTTCTTTTTGCTTTTGACCCAGACAGAGACAGACGTGTACAGGATGTGATGAAATATGTCATTCATCGGACTCTGTATTTGACTGCATGTGTTGTGTTGCCTGCTCCTGTGTTTTTGCCTTGTATTGTATATAGTGCACCGCCCCCTTTCTCCCCATTGGGTGTGTCGGCTCCGCCCATACCTGGCCCTACTTAAGACAAGCCCAGGCTTGTCTTGCAGCAGAACAGCAGAATGCTAGGTGAAGACACAGGCATCTTTCTTTGCTAATAAAAGCCTAGTTTTATCCAGTTAACTTTGAGCCTTGAAGTTATTGAGGCGCATCACAGGAACCTTCCAATCTGTAAACTGCCCTCATCAATAAACTGTAACTGACTTCGGGAGGCTAGAGCAATGAAGCTTTGTGGCGTGAAAGGAGCAGCCTAGATTAAACACATCTCCACCTTAGAGTAGAAAGGTACAGCGTGTGCTGTATCGTATAATGCACATATTGATTTATTTTGAGCAATGTCACCCGACCTCCCCAGAAACACTAAAAACCCAATGTTATGATACAGTGACTGTGATGCAACACAAGTTCATGGTCGATCAATGGTACCTTTTAAAATATAGAAGGAAAGGGGGATGAAAGGATATGGGAACAGGGCTGGTAAATGGGATTAGGACTACTGTTCATGCGGAGCATAAAGACCAACACAGGGTGCAGAAAAGATTTACGAGAATGGTTCCAGGGATGAGGGACTTCAGTTACGTGGCTAGACTGGAGAAGCTGGGGTTGTTCTCTTCGGAGCAGAGAAGGTTGAGAGGAGATTTGATAGAGGTGTTCAAAATCATGAGGGGTCTGGACAGAGTAGATAGAGAGAAACTGTTCCCATTGGCTGAAGGGTTGAGAACAAGGAGACAGATTTAAGGCAGAAGATCCAAAGGCAACATGAGGAAAAACTTTTCTACGCAGCGAGTGGTTATGATCTGGAGTGCACTGCCTGAGCGGGTGGTGGAGGCAGATTCAATCGTGGCTTTCAAAAGGGAATTGGATAAGTACCTGAAGGAAAAAATTTGCAGGGCTACGGGGAAAGGGCAGGGGGAGTGGGACTAGCTGAAGTGCTCTTGCAGAGAGCTGGCACGGGCTCGACGGGCCGAATGGCCTCCTTCTGTGCTGTAACCATTCTATGATTGGGTCGAACGGCCTGTTTTCATGTTGTAATTTCGATGCAACTTTTTGCAATATAAATAACAGGATTGTGCACAATTGAGAGTGTTGACAATTCTGGTTACCCGCGTCACGTTTTGCTTCCTTTGTTTTTGCCCCGTCCCCCTAGTTAGGGTCCCACATCCCTCTTGGATGCCATCCTTGAGCCAGGGAACGGATGCGGTATTATGTTCAAAAACAAATTGTAAATGGGGGGGAAGAGTAAGAACAATGAATGTGAAGCAGCTCTGTGCATGGCTCCAGTCGGTAGGAAGCACCTCACAGAACATTACAGGAAACGATTGTGCCCGCCTGATTGTACCCATTTAGGTAAAAAAAACTGTGATTCAAAATATCAAAAATGCTCTGGTGCAACGGGTTTTGTACTGTGGGCATGAGGTAGGATTTGAGGAATAATCAGTGAGCAATTTGTGCTCCTATATTCCAATGAAGTAGATAAGCACGAGATAAAGGCGGAGGCCAGTTTCTCAACACAAGCCACCTGGCAATTTAGCCAATACAACCGAAATGATAAACGGAAAATGCAACTTGCAGACACGGCCTGTGCAATTAGCTGACAATATCGATGGCTTGGGGATTATTTCAGGATTAACACAAATCCATTAACTGTGTGCCAGGTTGGGGAGGCAGGCAAACATCAGGTAAGTATAAAAAAAATGGGTGGATGCGGTGAGGATGTTTCCACTGATGGGTGAGACTAGAACTAGGGGGCATAATCTTAGAATAAGGGGCTGCCCTTTCAAAACTGAGATGAGGAGAAATGTCTTCACTCAGAGGGTAGTAAATCTATGGAATTTGCTACCCCAGAGAGCTGTGGAAGCTGCAACATTAAATAGATTTAAAACAGAGATAGACAGTTTCCTAGCAGATAAGGGAATTAGGGGTTACGGGGAGCGGGCAGGGAAGTGGACGTGAGTCTAGGTTCGGATCAGCCATGATCCTATTGAATGGCGGAGCAGGCCCGAGGGACCGTATGGCCTACTCCTGCTCCTACTTCTTATGTTCTTATGTTTATCGGGGGGGGGGGGGGGAGAGCCACTTATTAGTATGAAATGGTGCATACAAACATACAGAAAATAAGGGCGAGAAAAGGTAATCAGGCCCCATGATGCTCACCTTACTGGTGAAAGCTTGCACGCCACCCTCTCCAATCAATAGCATTGCTAACTCCTGGGAGAGGCAACAAAAGGGAAAAGGTTTAAAAAACACACTTTGTACTCCTGCTTGGTTGCTGCTTGTGGTGAAATGCACGGCTCGCAACTTCTTGGGAGATGATTTGCTGCGACTAACTCGTGTTCTACAGCGCGAGGGCAGCGAGCACTATTCTGGCACTCCATTAGTCGCAGGCCCCGTGACTTCAAATCGATTTTTTTTCAACAGTTTGCCAATTAAAAAAAAAACCCACTATGGGATTGCCCAGTAAAAGTTATGATTGAAAGTGTTTGAGCAGCTGTGGTAATAGGTTGGCTCTGTTTGCAGGCTATCTAATTAATCCTTTGGGCAGGCTGAGCTCATTTACATAGGAACAGGAGGAGGCCATTCAGCCCCTCGAGCCTGTTCCACCATTCAATTAGATCATGGCTGATCTGTATCTTAACTCCATCTACCCGCCTTGGTTCCATGACCCTTAATACCCTCACCTAACAAAAATCGATCAATCTTAGTTTTGGAATTTTCAACTGACCCTCAGCCTCAACAGCTTTTTGGGGGCGAGAGTTCCAGATTTCCACCACCCTTTGTGTGAAGAAGTGCTTCCTGACATCACCCAAGAACAGCCTAGCTCTAATTTTAAGGTTATACCCCCTTGTTCTGGACTCCCCCCATCAGAGGAAATAGTTTCTCTCTCTCTACCCTGTCAAACCCTTTAATCACCTTAAACACCTCAATTTGATCACCCCTGAAATTTCTATATTCAAGGGAATACAAGCCCAGTCTTTGCAACCTGCCCTCGTAATTTAACCCTTTGAGCAAGCTTCCCTGTAGCCTTTCGCATTCTTGCTGGGACAGTTGTCAACCAGTTCCCAAGACAGAGAACAGTTGTCTCCTCTTCATCTTTTGTTCATATATTTGTAAATATCTCAGAATCTTCCTGCATCTTTATAAAAATCAAAATAGATGACAAGATGTTGCTATTTTACATCAGTTTTTCTTATAAAATCACAAGATACAAATAAAATGTAAAATACAAATGAGGAAGGCCGTTTAACTCATCTTAGTTTATCCATCCATGAAGAAAAACCTACAGTCTCCTCATCACAGCATCTAACGGCTCTTGAATGACTCTTGAAGTTTTCGTGCTTACCTTCGTATACCTTACCTGGAAGTCTATTCCAAGTATTGATTACTCTTCATGTCCTAAGTTTTGCCTTTCAGCAGTTTGAACCCATCTACCCTTGTCCTTTCATCCTGGTGGACCTTAGCAGTGGTGCTCTGGATTTACTTTTTCCAAATACTGTTTAGTTTCTTATGTACCTTCGATAAAGTTCATTTTCAGTTCCTCTTTCGTAAATAAACACTGGATTCTGGAACCCTAAATGACCGCACATTGCCTAAAGTCTGCGGCAGGGTCACATTAATGTATGGAATGCAATCCAATTCACACAATGTATGCCAGAGAGACATGTTGCAGGATTTGGAGAACAATTTCAGTTTGTCTTTCAAGATCCGCTACTGAAATGTCCTGTCCACCTATCCTATGGATATACTTGCCATAGAGGGAGGGCAACGAAGGTTCACCAGACTGGTTCCTGTGATGGGGGATTGTCTTATGAGGACAGATTGAGCAGACTAGGCCTATATTCTCTAGAGTTTAGAAGAATGAGAAGTGATCTCATTGAAACATACAAAATTCTTACAGGGCTTGACAGGGAGAATGTTTCCCCCAGGCTGGGGAGTCCAGAACCAGGGGGGTCACAGTCTCAGAATAAGGGGTCGGCCATTTAGGACTGAGATGAGGAGAAATTTCTTCACTCAGAGGGTGGTGAATCTTTGGAATTCTCTACCCCAGAGGGCTGTGGAGACTCAGTCATTGAGTATATTCAAGACAGAGATCGATAGATCTTTCAATATTAAGGGAATCAAGGAATATGGGGATAGTTCAGGAAAGTGGAGATGAGGTAGAAGATCAGCCATGATCTTATTGAATGGCGGAGCAGGCTCGAGGGGCCAAATGGCCGACTCCTGCTCCTATTTCTTATGTTTTTATCCATGTCTGTAGTTGCTCTGAATAAGTTACTTATTAAATCAGTTTGAAAAATGGCTCAAAAACCTAACTCTGTGTAGCTTGTAATGCAATACAAAGACTGGTATTAATTTTGGCAGCTCTCAGTTAATTCTAATCCACTTAAAATAACGGGTCAAGGTTTATTTCTGTGTATACTATCGTAGCTTTGGGAGCAGCAATGGCCGAATACACGTGTGTCTATATTGGGGAACTGGTTTTAAGAGCGACATGCTTTGTCAAATCACCAGGGGCATCCTGTGTGAGTGCAGCTCATTGTATCGCCCTTTTCCTTGACCTCTCCATTGCCTCTGACAACATTAACCACTCCATTCTCCATCAACATCCTGGGGGTCACCATTGACCAGAAACTTAACTGGACCAGCCACATAAATACTGTGGCAACAAGAGCAGGTCAGAGGCTGGGTATTCTGTGGCGAGTGTCTCACCTCCTGACTCCCCAAAGCCTTCCCACCATCTACAAGGCACAAGAAAGGAGTGTGATGGAATACTCTCCACTTGCCTGGACGAATGCAGCTGCAACAACACTTAAGAAGCTCGACACCATCCAGGACAAAGCAGCCCATTTGATTGGCACCCCATCCACCACCTTAAACATTCACTCCCTCCACCACCGGCGTACCGTGTCTGCAGTGTGTACCATCTACAAGATGCACTGCAGCAAGTCGCCAAGGCTTCCTCGGCAGCACCTCCCAAACCTGTGCTCTCTTCCACCTAGAAGGACAAGGGCAGCAGGCGCACGGGAACACCACCACCTCCAAGTTCCCCTCCAAGTCACACACCATCCTGACTTGGAAATATATCGGCCAATCCTTCATCGTCGCTGGGTCAAAATCCTGGAACTCCCTCCCTAATAGCACTGTGGGAGCACCTTCACCACACGGACTGCAGCGGTTCAAGAAGGCAGCTCACCACCACCTTCTCGAGGGCAACTAGGGATGGGCAATAAATGCTGGCCTTGCCAGCGACGCCCACATCCCATAGCAAAAAAAAAATCCTGCTGCACTCCTTCCTTCCACGGTTCATCTCCTACCTACCCAACGCAGTTAATGCATTTCCCAAACTCTTTCTCCTCCTATCCCACATGATTCGCCCATTCCTATTTATCAACTACATGCTACCCCTCCCGAACATCAACTACAAGCAGCAGGGGGTCAGTTCCCCATATGTACGATAGTAAAATACTGCGGACTCAATATCGAGTTCAACAATTTCAGATGATAACCTCGGCCCCCATTACATTTTTATATATATTTTTTATCCACACCTTTGTTTTGGCCCTTCCCCCTTTTTTTCTCTCCCACATGGCAGCTGTCTCCCATTCTGCCAGCGCATTTCACACCTCATCTAGAGCCATCTTTTGTCTCCACTAGTCCTATCACCATCTCGTCTGGTTTTGAATACCTCTTAATGTCTCTTCACTTCTCTTTTGTTCTCTCCTCCCCATTTCCCAGCCCCCAAACTGGCCTTTTAATCTGTTTCATTTCCTGTGCTTTTTCAGTCCTGACGAAGGGTTTCGACCTGAAACGTTGACTCTATTTCTCTCTCCACGGATGTTGCCTGGCCTGCTGAGTTTTTCCAGCATTTTCTGTTGTTATTTCAGTTCCATATGTATGCTGATTACATAAAAATTGGCGCAGGAGTCGGCCATACGGCCCCTCGAGCCTGCACCACCATTCAATAAGATCATGGCTGATCTTAAACACAAACCGCCCAATGCGGGGCTCCAACCCACGACCCGTGAAATTAAGAGTCTCATGTTCTACCGACTGAGCTAGCCGGGCCTGGCTGTTACACTCAAAATCTGTTTCTCTACCACGGATACCAACTCCAAGACTGATACCATAATATCCAAATGGATGGTACATCTACCAAAATTTCATACCGCTCAAAACTGGCAAAACATTAATGCATCTTGTTTCGTTCTCACCAGCATCTACATTCCTTTGGCATCAACTCCCATCAATTCCTCTGGTTGGTTGCTTGGCCGCACCTGGTGGTCACAACCTCAGCCCCACCTTCAACACTGAGTTGTGCTTTCAACCCTGCGCCTGGTCAGACCGCCTTCTTCCACCTCCAGAATGTTACCTGCTTATACCCCTACCTCCCCGCCCATCAAAATTCCAGCTAATCCAGATCCTGCAACCCAAATTCTGTCCTGCATAAAGTCCCGCATATCTATCACCCCAGTCATTGCCCAGTTTTCTGGTTTCCCACTTCCCAGTGAATAGACTCGAAGATACTGGTCTTCAGATTCCTCATCCCACCACAGCGAGGAAATCTTCTCAAACCCATAATCACTGCTCCTCCAACTGTGGATTACTGCTTGCTTCCTGTTACCGCCAATCAACCATTGTAGGCCAATCTTTCAACCATCCTCTGGAACTCTTCTGAAGACACTTTACTCTGTTATCTCTCTGCCTGCCTCCAAAAGTTTCATAAAAACCTATCTCCTCAACTTTTTTCTCTCCCCTCCTCCCAATTCCTTTAATTAGTGCTTGGTGTCCACCTTGCCCTCTTGGGAAAGACTCTGAGACGAATCTTAACGGGAGGACCACGGTATATAAATGCAAACTATTGTTGCTTGACCCACAATAGGACATGTACAACATTATTTGTACAACAGCAGTGGCAGTCTGGTATGAATCACTAAGAAAACATACACTGGGACTGAGCAAACCAATATTAAGAGTCACCTCACTCTGAGTGAAACTAGTGCATCAATAAAAGGCAAGAATGTTATCCTCATACCTAAAACCTCACAAATACAGAAGACATTTACATTTCCAAACCCGTATAGATTTTGCCATTTTACAATTCTTTAGAAGCAAATACCTTGGTCTTTACAATATTGTAAAATTATTTTAGAGGGGCCTGTTTCTGTACAGAACCCGTCATTTGTCAGTGCTAATAGAAGTTTGACACTTAATCCAGCCATCTGGCCCGAGCACTGGTGATTAAAAGTTTATCCCTTCTGGATCTATACCTCAGCTTTCAACTTGTTTTTCTTTTATTGCCAATATGCTCCGCACCGCTATGAAGATTCTTTGCTTGGGGTACGGTTCCGTGGGCATAGGATAGCGGCAAAATGCTCTGTACATTATTGCGCCTGATGAGTGTAAAATGGCTACTTCCAGACGCCAGCGAATCTGAATATTAAAAATTGCCCTGAACAGCCAACGTAGGCAAAGACCATGACAGATTCCTGCATCCTGGATATTCTGAAAGCATCATTACTGTCCTCATATTATAAATGGCCGGAACTTGCTGCAAAGACTTTGGGGTTGTTCTGGCACAGAGGAAGCAGACTGCAAAGTGAGACAATATGAACACATACACCAAAACCCAAATCTATTTTTCCTTCTTAGGATTCATCAGAGGGTTCCAGGTACTAGACAACACTGTTCAGACTCCACATGCCTCTGAACTGCACAAGGTTTGTGGCCTCATCGCCTCTGGTGGATCTCAGTGTCCCCTTGGCCAATTCAGCAGGTTCTTTTTTTTAAATTCGTTCACGGGATGTGAGCGTCGCTGGCAAGTCCAGCATTTATTGCCCATCCCTAGTTGCCCTTGAGAAGGTTGCTGGTGAGCCGCCTTCTTGAACCGCTGTAGTCCGTGTGGTGAAGGTACTCCCACAGTGCTGTTAGGGAGGGAGTTCCAGGATTTTGACCCAGCGACGATGAAGGAAGGGGCTGATGTATTTCCAAGTCAGGGTGGTGTGTGACTTGGAGGGGAACTTGGAGGTAGATATCAGAGCTGTAACTATCATGTCCAAAAATCTTTGGAAATGGGAATTGTGCCAAAGGATGAAAGGGTGGCAAATATTACACCCCCTATTCAAGAAAGGGGAAAGGGAGAAACCAGCAGATTACAGGCCAATTAGTCTTATCTCAGGAGTGGGTAAATTTCTGGAGTCCATAATAAAGAAGGGAAATTAGTGAACACATAGAGATGTGTGGGTTGATTAAGGGCAGTCAACATAGATTTGTAAAAGGCAGGTTGGCCGTAACTAACTTAATAGATTTTTTTTGAGGAAATCAGAGTTTATAGATGAAGGAGTGTCTTTCAGGTTGGTGGAAAGTGGTATACCGCTGCAACTTGGCTTTATGTCTAACCAAGTCTTAATATGATCTAAATCACTAAAAGTTGCGACGCAGGTTAGCAAGGCCATTAAAAAAAGCAAACCAAGCACTAGGGTTTATTTCTAGAGGGATAGAATTGAAAAGTAGGGAAGTTATGCTAAACCTGTATCGAACCTTGGTTAGACCACACGTAGAGTACAGCGTACAGTTCTGGTCGCCATATTATAAAACGGATATAGAGGCACTGGAGAGGGTGCAGAGAAGATTTACAAGGATGATACCAGAAATGTGAGGGTATACATATCAGGAAAGGATGAACAAGCTGGGTCTCTTTTCTCTTGAAAATAGAGACCTAATAGAGGTCTTTAAAATTATGAAAGGTTTTGATAGAGTGGATACAGAGAGAATGTTTCCACTTGTGGGGAAGAGCATAACTAGAGGCCATCAATAAAAGATAGTCACCAAGAAATCCAATAGGGAATTCAGAAGAAACTTCTTTACCCAGAGAGTGGTGAGAATGTGGAACTCGCTACCACAGGGAGTGGTTGAGGCGAATAGTATAGGTGCATTTAAGGGGAGGCTGGACAAGCATATGAGGGAGAAGGGAATAGAGGGTTATGCTGATAGATTTAGATGAGGAAAGACGGGAGGAAGCTCGAGTGGAGCATAAACGCCGGCATGGACTGGTTGGGCCAAATGGCCTGTTTCTGTGCCGTATATCCGATGTAATCTCGTCCTTCTTCTTAAGAACATAAGAAATATGAACATAAGATGTAGGAGCGGGAGGCATAAGGCCTCTCGAGCCTGTTCCGCCATTCAATAAGATCATGGCTGATAGATAAAGGAGTGTTCTTCAGGTGGGTGGAATGTGGTATCCCCTGGGATCTATGTTGGAACCCCCTTTGTTTTCTATTTATAGTAAATGATTTTGGAGATAGGCACAAGAGGACTGATGTTGAAGTTTGCTGATGATACCAAATTAGAGGCCATGGTAAGCTGGGAGGAGGAATACAGGAGATGGAAGGAAGTCATATTCAGGTGAATGGGGTGTGGGCAGATAAGTGGTGTTTGCAGTTTAGTGCAGAGGAATTCAAAGTGGTATATTTCAGGAAAAAGAATAGTGAAAGGGAATATACCCTGAATTGTAAATAGCATGCAGGACAGAGCGATATGGAACTGCAGATACACAAAGATCTTTAAAAATGGGAGTGGACGTAGAAACATCTATAAAAAGGCAAATTCTGGGTTTCTTAAAATATATTTTCTAACTGTATGATCTTTACAAGGGATATAGTTGGCAATACTCACTCTAAGAAGAAAGACTAGATCCCATTAGAACTTGGTTAGATATAAACCCAAGTTGCTACAGTATTACAATACACTATGGTCTAAACACTAACCAAATTGGCTACAATACATTTAAAGAAAAATGTTAACAGTAAAGATCAAGACAAATATAATGCCTGACTGCATGGGTGTCTGTACTTGGGGAATAATACCTAACCTTGCTATTCCTGATCCCTCCTGGTTCAAAGTCCCCTGTACAGGGTCCAACACACAGTAGTCAAAGCTTGGTGAAGTTCGTGAAATGAAGCTGATTGAGGGAGCAAGTGACGCAGACAAACACTACAGGGGTCTACCTAGTGCCGAATGAGCCAGGTTCTGTTCAGCCTTCTAATACTGCCTCACCCAAATTAACCTCTCAACCCATCAAACTCAACTCCAGATCCAATCCACTGAAACTTCTGGTGCAAACTTAATTCTGTTCCTCGTTCAAGGGGAAGTTTTTTTTAATTCGTTCACGGGATGTGGGCGTCGTTAACAAGCTCATCCCTAATTGCCTTTGAGAAGGTGGTGGTGAGCCGCCTTCTTGAACCGCTGCAGTACGTGTGGTGAAGATGCTTCCACAGTGCTGTTAGGGAGGAAGTTCCAGGATTTTGACCCAGCGACGATTAAAGATCGGCCGGTATACTTCCAAGTCAGGATGGTGTGTGTGACTTGGAGGGGAACTTGGAGGTGGTGTGTTCCCATGCGCCTGCTGCCCTTGTCCTGACCCTTGTAGAGGTCGCGGGTTTGGGAGGTGCTGTCGAAGAAGCCTTGACGAGTTGCTGCAGTGCACCTTGTAGATGATACACACTGCAGCCACGGTACGTCGGTGGTGGAGGGAGTGAATGTTTAAGTTGGTGGACGGGGTGCCAATCAAGTACCCCAGCCACCACCTTAAAAAAGTACATGATAAGCTAGACAAGTACATGAGTAGGAAAGGAATAGAAGGATATGTAGATAGGGCGAGATGAAGTAAACAGAGTGGGAGGAGGCTTGTGTGGAGTGTAAACACTGGTTTAGGTCAAATGGTCTGTTCCCGTGCTGTAAATTCAATGTCATTTTAGTTTCGTCGCCACTCTTAAGTTGAGATTTGTTTTAGAGCAGAGCAATCTGATATTTTGCAAAATAAAACCTCAACCCTGCCAACTGAACCGGCTAAATTTACAACATTTTGGACTTACAGCTCAATTAATATTCCCTGCCCCCAGGGCTAATGGACCTTTCTCAGCTGGGGGCTGGAGATAAACTTGTATCCTGAAGTATCAGACAAATCCCTGGATCAGGCTGAGCGGTAACAGCAGCTACAGCACTGGAGGACGTCTTATGTTACCTACTACACTGACTGACCAGAAATATAATAGGTACAGAATAAGCACTCAGATCAGACAGCCAGCTGGTCTGTGAAAGGAAATCCATCTGCCATACGCTGATATAAATGAAGCTATGGGGGGGTTGTCCATTGTCTCAGCACTGGGGAGCTGGGCAAGATGAATTCTTGGACTGGCCAGGAGGAGTGAGGTCTTAAGCACGCCATTCCAAAGCCATCATGCTGGCAGCCAGGGTATGTTCACCCTGCAGTAGAGGCTATGCACAGTGCAAGCTTTTAGTAGAGGATTTTTCTCTCTAAGTTTTGGTCAAAGTCTAAAATTTTACAGTACCTGATGTATTAAAGCAGTATTACATGGCGCCAGGTTTGGAACTCCACTGAGCTGCCAGTCTCGGCCTTTTTGTTTGCAGTACAGCAACGACAGGGGTACGGAAGCCTCGTGGTTATGTTACTGGACTAGTCATTCAGAAGCCTGGATGAATGATCCAGAGACGCGAATTCAAATCCCACCACAGCAGCTGGGGAATTTAAATTCAAAATATCAATAATGGTGACCATGAACCTACTGGATTTTCTGGTTCCTTAATGTCCCTTAGGGAAGGAAATCTGCCGCCCTTACCCGGTCTGGCCGATATGTGACTCCAGACCCACAGCAATGCGGTTGACTCTTAATTGCCCTCTGAAATAGCCTAGCAAACCACTCAGATGTATTCAAGGCCGCTCACCACCACCTTCTCGAGGGCAATTAGGGATGGGCAATAAATGCTGGCCTTGCTGACGATGCCCACATCCACAGAATGAATTTTTTAAAATGTGAAAGAACAGCGAGAGAGAAAGAGAAACAGAGGAAGTGATTTTCCCAGCCCTGGGAAGGCAGGTATGGAGGCGGGACTGCCGGGAAAATGGCAGAATCTGGGAGCGGGTACCCAACCCACCTCCGTGCCATCTTCCCAGGAGGCGGGTACCCGACCCGTGCCGGGTCCCGTCTCCTCGAGGCGGGAAGGGGGATTAGTGCCAGTTAATCCCTATTTTGGGCCATAAAGTGTGGGCTTCCTGATGGCTCCGAACTTCGCCAGGGTCAGCGAGGCGAGGCGTGGGTCTGCGGGGTTCGGAGGGGCCGAAATGTCCGGTGTGCAGGTGAGTGATTGGTGCAAGTGTGGAGAGGTAAGTGTGCGAGGTGAGTCTAATGTGTTTTAATAAGATTACTTTCCGTTGCTTCTTCCTCCGGGCTTCATCCCTTTAGGTGGCGGAGCTGCCTCATCTCACCGGCAGAGAAAGCAGAATGGCCGCTGCATTCTTAAATGCAGCAACCTTCTGCTTTCTGCTCAGGAAAGCTTTCTAAATGAGTCTGTGTCCTAGGTCTCAACTTAGAAGACAGACTGTCAGCGTTTGACAGTTTCACAGAGCAAAAAATCTTGACAGATGAAGCGTCATACATTGACGTCATCTGTCACCAGCTTTCCCTTAATTGGCCGGCTAAGCCCGCTGGGCGGGCTTAACAAGATCAATCAAGGGAAAATAGCGTGGGTTGGCCAGACATCGATGGAGGCGGGACTGAAACCCGGCAAGCAGCTTTCCCACCTCCATCACGTCCCCATTGATAAAATCACCCCCAGAGTCATTGCTGACTGCACCCAACACCTGCCATGTCGTTCATAGCCCGAGAGGAGACCATGTGATGGTGGTTTATGGATGGGGAGCGAAATGGAGCAAATATAGAGGGTAGCATAGCTTAAAAAACACATGCTTTTAATAATGATGCAGACTAGAGTACTGCTCTAGTCCCTGTTGTTAAACTTTAATCAAATCCAAAATGTTTCTTCCCCCCAACCCCTGGCCTCTTAAAAGAATTGCCAACGGCTCCCTCAATGGATCAATGAGTAATCAAGCACCCAGTTTTACCCATGTAGACCAGGAAAGTCCGACGTTTGATCCCTGGTCTATGCTGAGTCAGCTAATCTCTGGTGCTAACCATTGGCGAGGGGGGTGATGGGGGCGGGGAGGGGTGGGGAAGGGTGTTGGTCTAAAAACTCTCCGGCTAGGAAAAAGAAAAATCAGCCAAGGTTCCCGAGTACTAACTAGTGACCCCCTGCTGATAGGGCGTGGCCTGAATCAAGCTTAGTTGTAATATAAAATAAAAAGAGAAAATGCTGGAAACACTCAGCAGGTCAGGCAGCATCTGTGGAAGGAGAAACAGAGTTAACGTTTCAGGTCGAAGACCCTTCGTCAGAACTGGAAAAAGTTAGAGATGTAGCAGGTTTTAAGCAAGTGCGGGGGCGGGGAAAGGGGGGAGGGGAAGAAAAAACAAAAGTGACGGTCTGTGATAGGGTGGAAGGCAGGAGAGATTAAAAGACCAAAGGGATGATGGGATGGTGCGAGGCAAAAGAAGATGGTAATGGGACAAGTTAAGAAACAAAAGATGGGTCTAGAAGAGGTGTAATTGGGAATGGCAGAATCATCAACAGCTGCCATGTGAAAAAATAGGGGCCGAGGTTATGATCTGAAATCGTTGAACTCGATGTTGAGTCCAGAAGGCTGTAAAGTGCCTAATCGAAAGATGAGGTGCTGCTCCTCGAGCTTACGTTGAGCTTCGTTGGAACAGTGTAAGTTGTAATATCCTACCTTGAGGAACAGCCTGCTACCATTTGCTGTTCAGGCTCAGACCAACCCGATCAGGTGTAGGACACACAAATGCTAGCACCCATAAAACTACTTTTGTACCAGACATGGGCCTTCATGGGAGGAAAGAAGAAAATTGGAAAACAAATGTCACAAAGTATCAAAATGTCCTTGACGTTAGAAAGAGGAAAATAAAAGAATATCTCATTTGCTTTAAAGAGGAAAATAAATTACTTTGGGGTTGATTAAATATTGGCCAGGACACCGTGGAGAACTCCCCTGCTTTTCTTCAAAATAGTATTGACGTAAGAAAACTCACTAAGCACTTGGTTGAGTATAAAACAAGGCTTTAATCAACTGTTTCACAACCATGAGATTCTAGTTACATCACTAGTTCCTGGTTACAAAAACGTCCTGAGCAAGCTGGGCCCACGCCCAAGTATTTACACTCCTTGGACGGCGCCACCAGCTGGCCGCCCAGTGTTATTTCATGAGTCATTTCTTCATGACTGATAAGATTCATGACAAGTGCCACGAGATCTTTTACATTCACCTGAGAGGGCAGACGGGGGCCTCGGTTTAACATCTCATCCAAAAGACGGCATCTCCGACAGTGCAGCACTCCCTCAATACCGCACTGGAGTGTCAGCCTAGTTTTCAGTGTTCAGGTCTCTGGAGTGGGACTTGAGCTTCGGACTCAGAGGCGAGAGAGTGCGACCCACTGGGCCAGGGCCGACATGGAGGAGGAGCCCCCCTGTAGGCATGACACTGACTTGGGGGAGGCGAGTAAACATCAGAAGGAGAGTCGATCCCAGGCAGCCCTCACACGGCCGAGCCGCCGGTTATGGCGTGGCATTGCGCGATACCATGGACCAAGTTGCCATAACCCCGTGCACTTTGACAGGGCACGCAAGTGCAGAAAAGATAAATAAAACAGAAAATTCCTGCCAGCGTGGGAAGAATTATTGGAGACTGCTCTCTTTCTTGTGGCTAGGACGCCAGTGTGGCTTCCTTAGATCTAGGCTTTTATTAAATGAGACATAAAAATGATAGGCTGCGAGCTGTGTATCTAATTGGACGGACTGAATAAAGCCTGGAGGCAACAACACAGGAATGTCTGTACTGCTGTGTAACCTTTGACCTGGTAGGGGAAAGAATGCAATCTCCTCTCCCCTTCCCCCGCCCCAGGAGAATTCATTTAACCAATAAGATTACAATTTTAAAAAAAGTAAGAGCCAGAGAGTTTTAGGCAAGAGTTGCATTGCCCCTTTAAATATTCTGTGGCAGATTTTTCTCAAAGGACAGAAAAAACTCTGAGGCATCCATTTTTTGTAGAAGTGTTTCACTTCGTCGGAATTTTAAATATATATATTATTGGCTACCCTGATGGGATTTACCTTCATGAGTTCCAAAACAAATCTTTAAAATACCACAAAGTAGAATTATTTTTAAGAAAATAGCACTGCTTCTTTTATTTTGATCGCAACCGGTCAAACATACCAACTGATAAATGCTTCTTTAAAAAGGACACAAATGGAACCCGTTGGTTATCTCTCTATCTATTCTAGGCCACTAGAATCATAGAATGGTTACAGCACAGGAGGAGGCCATTCAGCCCGTCGAGCCCGTGCCAGCTCTCTGCAAGAGCGCTTCAGCTTGTCCCACTCCCCCCGCCCTTTCCCCGTAGCCCTGCAAATTATTTTCCTTCAGGTAGTTATCCAATTCCCTTTTGAAAGCCACGATCGAGTCTGCCTCCACCACCCTTTCAGGCAGTGCCTTCCAGATCCTAACCACTCGCTGCGTTAAAAAGTTTTTCCTCATGTCACCTTTGTGGTTCTTCTGCCAATCACCTTGAATCTGTGTCCTCTGGTTCTCGACCCTTCCGCCAATGGGAACAGTTTCACTCTGTCCAGACCCCTCATGATTTTGAGCACCTCTATCAAATCTCCTCTCAACCTTCTCTGCTCCAAGGAGAATGACACTCAATGTCCCTCAAACAGCAATGGGATGAATCGCTAGTTATTCTGTTTTTGTTGCTCTTGATTCTGGGAGGAATGTTGCCGTGGGCACTGCAAGAGCTCTCTACTCTTCTCCAACTAGTGCCGTGGGATCTTTAACATCAGGTTAAGCTTGGTTTAATATCTCATGCGAAGGACAGCGAGCTACACCAATCCTGTAACAGACAGAGATACAGAGTAGGCATACAGATAAGATCCTCTGTTCCACTGTGCAGTCCTGATTACATAAAGGGTTGAATTCTGTCTCTGAAGCTTTTGGTAAATGTGCCTTTAATAATGGCTTTGCGTATTATGTTTGGCAGATAGAAGAGCCTTTTCATATCAGTAAGTACAATATTAATTCCATGATTTCAATCAGTTACTGGCTCACATCCTTACTGAAATTGCGTTGGGGTTGCAGAGGAACTCACCTCACACGATGAAGCGCACATGCTCCAACTATGTCCTATTCACGGGGAGTGCTTTTTTTTGGAAGTTAGGGTCATGTGTGCGTAGGTTGAAACAAACTATAATATTTTGAATTAACTCTCAGCATTCAAAAGCTGTGGATTATTACAGAACGTGACGATTGCCAACCAAAAATGAATGAAATACCGCACTAGTGCGGCCTTCGTTCCCTCTTTTGGCATGGCCGCTTCGAGGCGAATGGAACAAAATCTTGCCTATTAACTGAATGGAAAGAAATGTAGAGCAAGAAACCTTCAAGAACTGCAGCCTGTGTGCAATGTGGCACGAGGTCTAGTGGGCCTGTGCAATGTGGTGCCAGTCTGACTGTACCACGTGTGTCTCTGGCACCAAATGTGGTTGTGTTTCAGGTCTGTCCACATCTCCTGTTGCGTCATGCCAAGTCTCTGGTACTTTGTGTGCCAGATTTTGGCAGATCTAGTGATACCTCATATATCATGCTAAGCTGGGTTAACTCAAAGGGCAAACCTCATTCCATTCCATTTGGGCCGTGGTTCCAAAAGTCTAGCTTCCTACATTACAACAGTGACTACACTTCAAAAGTACTTCATTGGCTGTGAAGCGCTTTGGGAAGTCCTGAACTCATGAAAGGCGCTATAGAAATGCAAGTCCGTCTTTCTTTAGTGGCAGAGAGACATGTAATGGGGGCGGGGGGTGCAGAGGCCAAGTCTTCATATAAGGATTGCTGGAAAACTAAGAGTGATCTTTTCTGTGGCTATAATCCCATACATGTTCTATCTTACAGGTGGTTGCCAGCAATAATGTGTTAAAAACAAACAATAATCTGTATTATTTTTCTTCCCTCTTGCATAAGAACAAAAGAAAGAGTAGCAGGAGTCGGCCATACGGCCCCCTCGAGTCTGCTCCGCCATTCAGTAAGATCATGGCTGATCTTCGACCTCAACTCCACTTTCCCGCCCAATCTCCATATCCATTGATTTCCCCAGGAGTTCAAAAATCTATTGATCTCAGGCTTAAATATACTCGACGACTGAGCATTCACAGCCCACATTACAAAGTTTCACAACCCTCCAAGTGAAGAAATTTCTCCTCACCTCAGTCCTAAATGGCCAACCCCTTATCTTGAGACTGTGACCCCTCGTTCTAGACTCTCCAGCCAGGGGAAACAGCCTCTCAACATCTACCCTGTCAATCCCCCTCTAAGAATTTTATACATTCCAATGAGATCACCTCTCACTCTTTGAAACTTCAGAGAATATAGGCCCAATCTACTCAATCTCTCCTCATAGGACATCCCAGGGCTCAATCTAGTGAACCTTCATTGCACTCCCTCTAAGGCAAGTATATCCTTCCTTGGGTAAGGAGACCAAAACTGTACACAGTACTCCAGGTGTGGCCTCACCAAAGCCCTATATAATTGCAGCAAGATGCCTTTACTCTTATAAAGAAAAGAAAGACTTGTGTTTATCTAGCCCCTGTCACGACCAACGGACGTCCCAAAGCGCTTTACAGCCAATGAAGTACTTTTGAAGTGTAGTCACTGTAATGTAGGAAACTAGACTTTTGGAACCACGACCCACAACCAGGTACCCACAACCTGCTGACTCAGAGGTGAGAGTGCTCCCTGTGAGCCAAGGCAGACACTTGAAGATCTGCTAGTATAATAAAAATATCTAAGAGGTGCTAAGTATCAGTAACACATTACTCATTTTTACTGTTTTGTAGTGTAACATCTTGGTTTCCGTTATGATCTTTCAATACTTGACATTCAGTCAGATGTTTGCATGACACTGACTGTTATTGGCTGCCAGGCTGTTTCCATTCTGTGCGTCAGATATTAAAAAAACTACAAAGCGCATTCCTTTTAAGGATGGTCTGAGCTGTCAGCTGATCTGGGCTGGGGTGGTAATAGGGTTGCTACAATTAGCGTCAGCTAGGCTAGAGAATGGAAAGTTATCAGGCAAGGCTCCTACGTCTGATCACTAGCCAGTGATCCCTGTCTTAAAGTGCGTGTGTGAGCGTGTGTGGGGGAAAGGATCGGATTCAGGTGAGATACCTCCATGCTTGAGGGCTCTGCCAACATTAGCACCCTAGTATTCACACATTTCCCATGACTGCTTGGGCAAGGTACTGGAGGCTGCTCTGGAACTGGATCAGCTAGAGTTAAAATCTAGGGGGAGAGTATAATGGGAAATAAAATGACTTCCTTCCATTTTTAAATGCATTTATTTATCTATCTATCCGAAGTACACATGCTAAGGAGAGGTCTATGAAGGATGTTGTACAGAAAGCTAATTTCTAACCCTGTTTTTTTACACTTACAATCGCAAGTCCCAGGATTGTGGTATTGACACAGTCTGGACTATTGGATAAATGAACAATTGAGGGCTAGTATTTGTAAAGGGAAAATCGGAGCCAAAGATTAAGCTCGAGTGTGCGCTGTATGCACAGATTGCAAGACTCTCCCTAATATTTAAAAGGGACACTGTCGTCGGTAAAACATCCGTGGTATACCTTGATCCAAGAGGCCGCTCCCAGTGTGGGGTCTCGTTCAGGTGGGAGCGCAATAGTTGAATTTGGCGTGTGGTGGTGGTGGAACTTGCCCAATTCAGTGCGCTCCTGATTTTCCCGCCATTTGGGAACACGGGCCTCCCGCACGCGATTCGCCAATTTTCAATTCCCATCCTTCAAGACTGCGCTGGGAACGAAGCCTCATCACCTCGGGACTTGCGTAATTAACATATGGTCGCAAGTGCAACATTCACGTTAGTTTTGCAAATTGTGATGTCACGCGGAAGTAATGCGCTAACTTTATCTTCACACAGGGTGCTGGTTTTAGGCACATCCGCCTGCTTAAAATGACAGTGAGGCCCCCTTTAAGTAGAAATTGCCCTTATTACCACAATGCATTGAAAAGTGGAGCTTTCCATAGCAATAAACAGGAGATGGACGGGGCAGTTAAAATGGGCTCCTGCATCTTTTGTAATGTAACTCAGATTGTTTCCTGTAGTGTATGTACCTTTAAGGGGAGAACTACTTTTTGACAGCTCCTGTATACTGTAGTACCGGCAGTGACCACACCTGTATATAAACCCTGAGTAGGGATCTGTACTGTTTAGTTTTGAGTAACCCTCATCCAGTAAACACCTGTTGATTGTTCCTCTGCAGTCTCTGTCTATTTATTGAAGGACACCATACATCAAGATTCACGGATTTAACATTGGCGACGAGTGGATTCAAACCTACCTGCAACTCTGCATCACCTCCCAGGGATTCGCTCCTGGAGAGCAGTGAAAGGGGATTGCCGAGTCCAGAAGTGCGGGCGTCGACCATCCAGAGAGGACTTGAACATCGCAGAGGAGGCTGTGGAGAGCTGGGCTTGGTTCTCCAGTCGCTACGATCCAGCGCAGCGGGCTGGCAGCAGGTATGGCGCAGACCCTTCCCGGACAGCGGCGGCTGGAGCCGACCGACGGCACAGAAAAAGGCCGAGCAGCGTCGACGGGGTAAGAGGGTAAAGCGCACAGGGCGCAGCCGGGGTTGAAGACCGAGCTGCGTCAACGAGAGAGGGTAAAGCGCACAGGGCGCAGCCGGGGTTGAACACCGAGCGGCGTCGACGGAAAAAAAAAGAGAGAGGGTAAAGCGCACAGGGCGCAGCCGGGGTTCAGGGCCGAGCGGCGTCAACAAGAGAGGCACGCAGGAAAACGCGCAGAGTGCAGCCAGTGTTCAAGGGCCGAGCAGCATCTGCGGAGAAGAAGGGAGACGCCATTTTTTTTTTTAGCAGCAGCGGAGAAGAAGGGAGAGCGCGGGAAGAAAGGAAAGCACGGGAGACGCCATTTTGAGCCAGCGGAGAAGAAGGGAGAGCGTGGGAGACGCCATTTTTAGCCAGTCTAACCACACCCAGAGATGCCGAAGAGTGGCAGTGTCACAGCGTTCGACAATGAAGTCGAAGATTGGGCGACATATGTAGAACGCATAGAAGTGTACTGCAAGGCGAATGAAGTGCCAGATGCCAGGAAAGCACTGGTATTGTTGAATTCCATGGGTGCAAAAACATATGGCTTACTGCGAAACCTAGTAACCCCAGAGAAGCCAGTGGAAAAGGATTTTGAAAGCATAGTGGCAATCCTACAGGACCACTTAAACCCCACACCGCTGCTGATAGCAGAAAGATTTAAGTTTCACAAAAGGAACCAGCATAAAGACGAAAGTAATGCTGAGTATTTAACGGAACTGCACAAGCTATCGAAACACTGCCAGTTTGGAACGGGACTAGCAGATACTTTAAGGGACAAGTTTGTGTGTGGGCTTCAAAGTGAAGGAACCCAGAAACGGCTTCTATCAGAAAAGGATCTTACGCTGGACAAGGCTTTCAGCATGGCAGTATCACACGAAGCAGCAGCACGGGGCGCGGCTGAGATACAACGGAGACCGCAAGAATATGGCACAAATGAAATGGCATACGGAACAGTGAAGTGCTATCGCTGCGGCAGAACACACGACCATAAGGATTGCTGGTTCAAGGACCAAGTGTGCAGACAGTGTGGAAAAGTAGGACACATAGCAAGAGTCTGCAGGTCGGAAAAGAAAACCAGCAGCAAGAAATCTCCACAGGAGAAGTACAAGAAGGTACATAAGGTGACGGAGAGTAGTTCGGACGAACAGAAAAGCGATACAGACTCCGGAAGCAAGGAGCTGGGTTGTCTGAAACTACATAATGTGATCAAAATGGAGGATCACCAAACTATCTGGGTCACGCTCAAGATAGCCGGAGTCCAAGTGAAAATGGAATTGGACACAAGATCAGCCCTAACAGTCATAAACCGAAGGGACTACAAGCGGCTATTCTCACATATACCCTTGAGAGATACAGAGATCATCTTGAAGACATACATGGGGCAAAAAGTCTACCCCAAAGGAAAAATAAGGGTGAACGTTATATTTAACGGCAAGGAAACACCAAAAATGGACCTATATGTATTGCCAGAGGGAGGACCACCACTACTAGGACGTGAATGGATCTGGAAGATACAGCTAGATTGGCATTCCATACAAGCACTGACTGTAGATGCCAAAAAGGATGATGACGTCACACCTGGACGACTGTCAAAAATGCTAACTGACGCACAAGAAGTGTTCCAGGAGGAACTCAGAACACTAAAAGGCATAACAGCGACATCAAAATAGAGGAAAATGCAAGCTCAAAGTTTTTTTAAGGCCAGACCGGTGCCTTATGCGATCCGCCTAGCCGTCGAAGCAGAGCTGGAAGGTTTGGAACGTTCAGGAGTACTGTCCAAAGTGGACTGGAGCAAGTGGGCTACACCCATCGTTCCTGTAATGAAGAGGTCATTGAGTAATACGCCTGGGGAACCAAAGAAGGTTCGCATTTGTGGGGACTTTAAGGTGACAGTTATATAAAAAGAAAAAGGGTGGCTAAAGTAAATGTTGGTCCCTTAGAGGATGAGACCGGGAAATTAATGGTGGGAAATATGGAGATGGCAAAAACACTGAATGAATATTTTATATCAGTCTTTACAGTAGAAGACACTAAGAATATCCCAACACTGGACAAACAGGGGGCTAAAGGGGGGGAGGAGCTAAACATGATCAAAATCACTAAGGAAGTGGTACTCGGTAAAATAATGGGACTCAAGGCGGATAAATCACCTGGACCTGATGGCTTACATCCTAGGGTCTTGAGGGAAGTGGCGGTAGGGATTGTGGATGCATTGGTAATAATTTTCCAAAACTCCCTGGACTCGGCAAAGGTCCCGGCAGACTGGAAAACTGCTAATGTAACACCCTTATTTAAAAAGGGTAGTAGACAGAAGGCTGGAAACTATAGACCGGTTAGCCTAACATCTGTGGTAGGTAAAGTTTTGGAGTCCATTATTAAGGAGACAGTAACAGGACATTTGGATCATCATAATTTAATAGGACAAAGTCAGCATGGTTTTATGAAGGGTAACTCATGTTTGACAAATTTGCTGGAGTTCTTTGAGGAAGTAACATATAGGGTGGATAAAGGGGAACCAGTGGACGTAGTGTATTTAGACTTCCAAAAGGCATTTGACAAGGTGCCACACAAAAGATTATTGCTTTAGATAAAAAATCACAGGATTGGGGGTAATATTCTGGCATGGATAGAGGATTGGCTATCTAACAGAAGGCAGAGAGTTGGGATAAATGGTTCATTCTCAGACTGGCAATCAGTAACTAGTGGTGTTCCGCAGGGGTCAGTGCTGGGTCCCCAACTCTTTACAATCTATATTAACGATTTGGAGGAGGGGACCGAGTGTAACATATCAAAGTTTGCAGATGATACTAAGATGGGAGGGAAAGTAGTGAGTGAGGAGGACATAAAAAACCTGCAAGGGGACATAGACAGGCTAAGTAAGTGGGCAGAGATTTGGCAGATGGAATACAATACTGGAAAGTGTGAGGTTATGCACTTTGGCAGGAAAAATCGTAGAGCAAGTTATTATCTTAATGGCAAGAAACTGGAAAGTACTGAAGTACAAAGGGATCTGGGGGTCCTGGTGCACGAAACTCAAAAGGTTAGTATGCAGGTGCAGCAAGTGATTAAGAAGGCCAATGGAATGTTGGCTTTCATTGCTAGGGGGATAGAATATAAAAATAGGGAGGTATTGCTTCAGTTGTACAAGGTATTGGTGAGACCGCACCTGGAATACTGCGTACAGTTCTGGTGTCCATACTTAAGAAAGGACATACTTGCTCTTGAGTCAGTACAAAGAAGGTTCACTCGGTTAATTCCGGGGATGAGGGAATGGACATATGAGGAGAGGTTGAGTAGATTGGGACTCTACTCATTGGAGTTCAGAAGAATGAGAGGCGATCTTATTGAAACATATAAGATTGTGAAGGGGTTGGATCGGGTGGATGCGGGGAGGATGTTCCTGATGATGGGTGAAACTAGAACTAGGGGGCATAGTCTTAGAATAAGGGGCTGCTCTTTCAAAACTGAGATGAGGAGGAACTACTTCACTCAGAGGGTGGTAGGTCCATGGAATATGCTGCCCCAAAAAGCTGTAGAACCTACATCATTACATAAATTTAAAACAGAAATAGACAGTTTCCTAGAAGTAAAGGGAATTAAGGGTTATGGGGAGCGGGCAGGAATTTGGACATGAGTCTAGGTTCGGATCGGTCATGGCCCTGTGGGTAGGGGAGCGGGCCCAGGGGCCGTGTAGCCTGATCCTGCTCCTATTTCGTGTGTCTAATTCTGTTAGATTCAGGAGATGGTTCTGGATAGTGGATTGGCGGTTAGGATCAGATCAGCCATGATCTTATTAAATGGCGGAGCAGGCTCGAGGGGCCGATTGGCCTACTCCTGCTCCTATTTCTTATGTTCTTATGTTCTTATGACAGTGAACCCAGTCCTTCACACAGTACAATATCCGCTTCCGCGGATTGAAGATATTTTCGCCTCGCTATCTGGAGGGAAACGCTTCACTAAGATTGATCTGGCCCAGGCGTACCTGCAAATGGAGGTAGAAGAAGCCTCGAAACAGTACCTCACGATCAACACTCATAAAGGTCTCTACCAATACAACCGGCTGGGGTAGCATCAGCTCCGGCTATTTGGCAAAGGGCAATGGATCAAGTCCTGCAAGGGATTCCAGGGACCCAGTGTTATTTGGATGACATCCTGGTCACGGGCGAAAATGACAGTGATCACCTCGCCAACCTGGAGCAGGTGCTCACTAGATTGAAGGAATATGGGCTCCGAGCTAATCGCCTCAAATGCGAGTTTTTCCAGAAGCAGATCTCGTATTGTGGCCACGTTATTGATGAAGAGGAGTTACATAAGTCCCCTGAAAAGATTGAGGCAGTAGTCAAGGCTCCAGCACCGGAAAATGTGTCACAACTGAGGTCGTTCCTCGGGCTGGTGAACTACTACCATAAGTTCTTGCCAAATTTGTCTACCGTACTACACCCACTGAACACCCTCCTGCAAACGGGGGTACCATGGAAGTGGAATGACGAATGTAAACGAGCTTTCCAGAAGAGCAAAGAATTGATCACATCAAAAGAGGTGTTGGCTCATTTCAACCCAGCACTACCAATTCGGTTGGCGTGTGATGCATCACCCTATGGCATTGGAGCGGTGCTGTCGCACAAATTCTCGGACGGCTCAGAGAGGCCAATAGCCTTTGCGTCACGATCACTAACCTCAGCCGAGCGTAACTACACCCAGATTGACAGGGAGGCCCTCAGCCTAGTGTGGGGAGTGAAAAAGTTCAACCACTATCTGCACGGGCAGAAGTTCACCTTGCTGACTGACCACCAACCACTTGTCTCCATCTTTAATCCAAAGAAGGGCGTTCCGGTGATGACTGCGCAACGGCTACAAAGGTGGTCCCTTTTTCTAGGGGCGAACCAATATGAAATCGAGTATAAGGGCACGAAACAGCATGGAAACGCTGATGGGCTATCACGCCTGCCACTGCCTACTGCGGAGGAAGCACCAGCAGTGGACCCTGTTGAAATATTTCATTCGACTATAATTGAACGCTTGCCTGTAACTAACACTGATATAGAGAAGGAGACCCGAAAGGACCCGACACTGTCTCGGGTATATGACTTGACGGTGAAGGGATGGCCAACACATGGCGACTCACTGTTGCCAGCATTCTCATCCAGAAGAGAACAGCTGTCAGTATGCCAGGGGACCTTGATGTGTGGATCCCGAGTGGTAATTCCACCCAAGTTAAGGGAGAGAGTGCTCAATGAGCTTCACGAAGGCCATCTGGGAGGGGTGAAAATGAAAAGCCTTGCTAGGGCTTATGTGTGGTGGCCGGGGATCGATCAGCAAAGCGAGGACCTGACAAAGAGCTGCTCAGGATGCCAGAAGGTCCAAAATGCACCACCACATGCCCCTCTACACCCATGGGAGTGGCCCTCATCTCCATGGCAACGGGTGCATATTGATTTTGCTGGTCCATTCATGGACTCAATGTTTTTAATAGCTGTGGATGCACACTCGAAATGGCCTGAGGTGATCAAAATGTCCTCCACCACCACGGAGAAAACTATTGCAGTCCTACGGACCATATTTGCCAGGAACGGCTTGCCAGAGCAGATTTGCTCTGATAACGGACCACAGTTTGTGTCCGAGGAGTTTCGAAGATTTATGAAGAGGAATGGGGTAAAGCATTACACATCCGCCCCGTATCATCCAGCCACAAATGGATTGGCTGAGAGGTTCGTACAAACCTTTAAGAAAGCAGTAAGGGCCATGTGCGATGACGACATTCCACTGCAGCATAAGGTGGACAATTTCCTGTTAGCCTACAGAAATGCGACACACGCAGTCACCAACCAGACCCCGGCCATGATGTTCTTTAACCGAAGGTTGAGATCTCGTATGGATTTGCTCAGGCCAAATATACGAAGAGATGTTGAGAATAAGCAATTCCAGCACATCAATGAGAAGCCGACAAGGAGCTTCAATGTAGGGCAAGCAGTCTTGGCCCGCGACTACCGAACAGAGAAATGGCAACCAGGAACAATATGCACATGGCAGGGGCCACTAATGTACACAGTGGATGTTGGGGAGAACATTGTGAGATGCCATGTCGACCAGATCCTAGAGTCACAGGAACGAGTCAACCCCATGTCTCGCGTACCTGGTGATGAACCCGATATACTGGTAGCATCTACCCCAGAAACAGTAGCATCGGAAGCTGATGAACCAACCGACGACAGGGGGCCAGAATCGCCTCCGCACCAAGAGCAAGACACTCAGGAAAGGCGCGATCCAGAAAGGATCAGGAAGCCGCCCCAAAGACTGAATTTATAAATCGACTATTTTCAGTTAATGTTGCATGTTAAAAGTGTTCATTGTTAAATGAATGTTATGGTACTGTTAATCTAAAAGGGGAGGAATTGTAGTGTATGTACCTTTAAGGGGAGAACTACTTTTTGACAGCTCCTGTATACTGTAGTACCGGCAGTGACCACACCTGTATATAAACCCTGAGTAGGGATCTGTACTGTTTAGTTTAGAGTAACCCTCATCCAGTAAACACCTGTTGATTGTTCCTCTGCAGTCTCTGTCTATTTATTGAAGGACACCATACATCAAGATTCACGGATTTAACATTTCCCAATTTTTAAAAACTCTGATTTTACCGATTAAAATAAATCCATTCAATTTCTCTACTCTTGGGGAGGATGCTAGGAGCTGTTCCCTGCCTGTGTGTCCAAGTCAGCGTCTTCAGGACAGGACGGGATAAAGTTGAAGGGGAAAAGAATACAAACAAATAAAACCAAGTGCAACAATTACTTGTTTTGTGAATTGTTAAGATTTCATCATCACTCGTGGCCTAAGGCAGGATCTGTCTCAATTCTCCCTTCTCCAGTACGCTCCGCCATGTGCTTCTTTCTTCAATTCCTCTCATGATCTCCCATTATTCAGGTGCTCATTTCATTTCCTCCCTCTTGGTCATTTTCCGTCCATCCGTCCTTCTATCATCTTTTTCAACATCCCATCCCCTCTCAGCACATGCCCAATCCAATTCATTTGCCTTTTTCTGACCTGACTAACCAAACTAGGTTCTTCTCGTATTCCTGTATTACAACAGTGGCTACACTTCATAAAGTACTTAATTGACTGTAAAGTGCTTTGGGACGTCCAGTGGTCGTGAAAGGCGCTGTAGAAATGCAAGTCTCTCTCTCTCTCTTTCTCATATCATTGCCGACAGCGCCTCCCTACTTTTCATATCAGTCCACTTTACGTTCTTCATTCATCTCCAAACCCACATCTCAAAGCTCCCGAGAAGCCTGACCGCCTCATTTCCTCTGCGTCCATGTTTCTGCACTGCAGTCCACATCAAACTCTTCAATAATCGTTTCTTCAGTTCTCCATCCAGTTGATTTAGCAGCAGGTAAATAAGGGGAGGTTTCTAAATGTAAATATTCACAGTCTGCTCTGCGATAGAAAACGATTACTGTTTTATAAAGTTAAATAGGTCCCAGCACTCATAGGATTCCAATCAGATTTCGCCAGCTGCAGGAAATCATGGTTAGTATTTGTTTTAGATAAAAATACACCCGCACAGTCTGTTTACTTCCCAAAGGAAAATGATCCAAAGTTAAAACGCACAGTTGTACTTTGGTTTGTTACACCAATGAGACAATTTGAGTTCCAAGATTTGTTGAGTTGAATTTTTATTCATTTCTGAAGCACTTTTGGACTCTAGTTGGAATTTAACCAGATGTTCAAACAGCCCCACTACCCCCCCCTCCCGCTTGTGGCCTCCACTCAGCCCCTCCCTCAAAGCAAAGTTGCTAAAGTCAGAAACTCAGCAGACTGGGAGGTCAAGTCTGCATCCCACCAACCACATTGCCCTCAAATGCTTCTTTTTAGTCAATATTTATGCTCGCCACCCATCAGGTTGATCACGGCAAGACTTGTGAAAGGCCCCGATGACCCCCCCCCCACTGGTCTGATCTTAACACAATAAGCATGCTGTGGGCCTGGTGCAGGCTCGCAAACTCTGCAGCATGCTTTACCCAAGGTATAACCGTGATGGTTGTTATGGGTGATGGACGGCCTCCCGCTGAAAGTCATTGATAAATCTTCAGCCGTGCGTCAAGATGAGATATTACAGCTGTTGTCCTGCGTGATCGGAGAGGCACGTGCACGCAGATCTACGCACGGTCACCATGGCGACGAGCCCGTGTGAAGCTCCCGAAAAAAAATGAAGACAGTGCCCTGTAGATCCGCAATAGCGCAACACAATCTTTTTCCATGCAACAAATTATATTTCCACACTTTGTGATTTTGCACGCCAGCTTGACGATGATATTCTATTTAAAATTAGAATTTCCACACACTGATAAACAGCGTCTATTCCTGCCAGCTGTTTCTACATTAGGGACTTTAGTCGAGCTGGAAGAATTGTTTTGAAAGTCACTGCTGCTTAGTGAAAATTAGAAAAAAAAATAACAGCACGCTAGACAACATTGGAAGTGCCGGGCATCACAAAATTTACCCTCGTGTCTTTAATCTAAAGCAAAAAAATGTTTAAGTTATAACTGGCAAAAGAGCCAGAGGGAGATAAGGACAATTTTTTTTTACACAGCAAGTAATTGAGATCTGAGGGGCAGCACGGTGGCATAGTGGTTAGCACTGTTGCTTCACAGCGCCAGAGACCAGGGTTCGAATCTGGCCTCGGGTGACTGTCTGTGTGGAGTTTGCACATTCTCCCCGTGTTTGCGTGGGTTTCCTCCGGGTGCTCCGGTTTCCTCCCACAGTCCAAAGATGTGCAGGTTAGGTTGATTGGCTATGATAAATTGACCCTTAGTGTTAGGGGGATTAAATACGTGGGGTTACGGGGATAGGGTGAGATATGTGTTGGTGTAGGGGTTACGGGGATCGGGTGGGATATGTGTCGGTGCAGGCTCGATGGGCCGAAATGGCCTCTATCTGCACTGTGGGGTTTCTGTGATTTCTGTGATTCTGTGATCTGGAATGCGCTGCCTGAAAGGGCGGTGGAAGCAGATTCAAAGTAACTTTCAAAAGGGAATTGGATAAATACTTGAAGGGGAGAAATTTGCAGGGATATGGGGAAAGAGCGAGGGGGGAGTGGGACTAATTGGAGAGCTCTTTCAAAGAGCCAGCACAGGCACAATGGGCCGAATGGCCTCCTTCAGTGCTGTAAGATTCTATGATTCTTGTAATGTTAGCCATTCCAGCTTCAGATAAAATGTTTACATGCGGAGGATAAAATCAAAGAACCACAGAAGTTTAAAGCAAAGGAGACCATTCGGCCCATCATATCTGTGCTGACTCTTTGCCAGAGCAATCCAAAACTAATCCCACCACCCCACTCTCTTTCCGCAGCCATATAGCATCCTTGCCTTCATAGAAACATAGAAGATAGGAGCAGGAGTAGGCCATTCGGCCCCTCGAGCCTGCTCCGCCACTCAATGAGATCATGGCTGATCATCCAAATTCAGTACCCTGTCCCTGCTTTCTCCCCATATCCCTTTAGCCTTAAGAAATATATCCAACTCCTTCTTGAATATATTTAATGAATTGGCCTCAACTGCGTTTTGTGGTAGAGAATTCCACAGGTTCACCACTCTCTGGGTGAAGAAATTCCTCCTCATTTCTGTCCTAAATGGCTTACCCCTTATCTTTAGACTGTGACCCCTGGTTCTGGACTCCCCCGCCATCGGGAACATCCTTCCTGCATCAAATGTTTATCTTCTTCTCCCTTAAAAGATGCAATGGCCTCTATATCAACTACTACTCACCCCATCAATCAATATTCATAATCTTTAAAATGTCTATTAGATCGCATCTTAGCCTCCTCTCCGCCAGTGGAAATTGCCCCAGTATTTTAAGGCCATATGTATACGGCAACTTCTGTGTTGATGCAGTTGTTTTGAATGTGCATCAACCCAGGAGTGGCTGCATCACTCAAAACTACTGAGCACTCTAAAGCCCTGAGGTGCGAGATTCCTTCTAGAAGGCATCTTACACCTGCTTCAGTATGTATCCAGCCTAACTGTGACCCTCTCGGGGAGCTTAACAAGAATTTTTTCATCACACAGCATTCTTCTTCTTCTTAGGCAGTCCCTCAGGAACCGAGGATGACTTGCTTCCACATTAAAAATGAGTTCTCAGGTGACTGATGAGTCCAATGCGGGACCTACAGTCTCTGTCACAGGTGGGGCAGACGGTGGTTGAAGGGGGCAGGTGGGTGGGGTGCTTGGGTTGACATGCGCTCCTTGCGCTGCCTGCGCTTGGCTTCCGATTGCTCCCGGCGAAGAGATTCGAGGTGTTCAGCGCCTTCCCGGACGCTTCTCCTCCACTTTGTGCGATCTTGGGTCAGGGATTCCCAGCTGTCGGTGGGAATGTTACACTTTTTCAAGGAGGCTTTGAGGGTGTCCTTGAAGCGTTTCCTCTGCCCACCTGGGGCTCTCTTGCCGTGCCGGAGCTCCGAGTAGAGCGCTTGTTTAGGGAGTCTCGTATCGGGCATGTGGACAATGTGACCCGTCCATCGGAGCTGATCGAGCGTGATCAAAGCTTCGATGCTGGGGATGTTGGCCTGAGCGAGAACACCGATGTTGGTGCGCCTATCCTGCCAATGGATTTGCAGGATCTTGCGGAGGCAGCGTTGGTGGTACCTCGCCAGTGCTTTGAGGTGCCTGCTGTACATGGTCCACGTCTCTGAGGCATACAGCAGGGTGGGTATCACTGCTGCTCTGTAGGCCATGAGCTTAGTGCCGGGTTTGAGGTCCTGGTCTTCAAACACTCTCTTCCTCAGGCGACCGAAGGCTGCACTGGCACACTGAAGGCGGTGTTGGACTTCGTTGTCGACATCTGCCCTTGTTGACAGTAGGCTCCCAAGGTATGGAAAGTGGTCCACATTGTCCAAGGCCTTGTCGTGGATTTTGATAATCGGGGGGCAGTACTGTGTGGCAGGGGCAGGTTGGTAGAGGAGCTTTGTCTTACGGATGTTTAGTGCAAGGCCCATGCTGTCATACGCTTCGGTGAAGGTGTTGACGATGGTTTGGAGTTCGACCTCCGAGTGAGCGCAGCCTCAAGCGTCGTCTGCACACTGTAATTCAACAACAGAGGATGGGACAAGATGTAGAAAACAAGATGGCTCCTGTGCTGGCAGCTCCCTAGGGAGCTCCTTTGCTATCCTTGGCCATCCTTTGCTCTTTTTCCCCCCAGTCTCCTCTCTTCACACTGCATTAGTTAACCCATCAATACAAAGCTCAATACATAACTAAAGATTGACTTCAGGTGCAATGTTCAATTTTCCTACATTACAACAGTGATGACACTTCAAAAAGTACTTCATTGGCTGTAAAGCACTTTGGGACATCCTGAGGTCGTGAAAGGTATTATATAAATGCAAGTCTGTCTTTTAAACATCCTCTTGCAAATCCAATATAATTTGAGCCAAAACTTTTACAGCAATTCTCATTCCACAATGGAACAATGCTGCCAGATCATGTTTCTCCCTGACCCCTGACTGAAGGAAGAACTGACACAAAATGTAACTCTGTTTTTGATTACATTTTTAATAAAACAAACCAGGCAGATGTTCCTTGGTGTAGCTCAAGTGGTTAGACATAATCCAATTTACAGCATGAAACCTCTGCCATTGCACTGATGGCACATTCCATTAATACTTTGACCAAAGCTCATGATAAAAAAAAATTGGGGTTTACATGATGTCAGATTTGCTAGACCATGTCCCAAAAGTGATGTTCTATGACGTTATGAAACAATAACAATTTTGACCTAATAGAGGTCTTTAAAATTACAAAAAATGTTGATAAATTGGATACAGAGAGAATGTTTCCACTTGTGGGGAAGAGCAAAACTAGAGGCCATCAATATAAGATAGTCACCAAGAAATCCAATAGGGAATTCAGGAGAAACTTCTTTACCCAGGGAGAATGTGGAACTTGCTACCACAGGGAGTGGTTGAAGCGAATAGTATGGATCCATTTAAGGGGAGGCTGGACAAGCATATGAGGGAGAAGGGAATAGAGGGTTATGCTGATAGATTTAGATGAGGAAAGACGGGAGGAGGCTCGTGTGGACATTAATGCCGGCATGAACTGGTTGGGCCAAAGGGCCTGTTTCTGTGCCATATATCCTATGTAATTCTTCAAACTTCACTGACACCATAATGAATTTTTCTAATCAAATAGTAATAGTATTGTGCATCCATGAATATTCAGGACATAACATGGGGTCCAGCCTTCCAGGGGATTGTAGAACTAATACCAGAGTTTCCGTCTGCTCGTTAACCATCGGCAATTAACTATAAACAGAAAATTAAGCATTAGGACGCCTTGGCTTAGCTGTGATTTGTGAAGGAAAATATTCTGCAGGTTAAGTAGTTTTGGATAGAACCGAGAAACCATATATCACAAATGAAATATGAGCCACCCATTTGGATTGTTGTTGCAGTTACCTCACGAGATCTGACATGAATCAGTCATCCATGAAAGAAAGACTTATGAAATAATACTGAGCGGCCTACGGGTGGCGCTGTCCAGGGAGAGTATAAATGCTCGGGCACGGGCCCAGCTTGCGCAGGACATTCTTAACAAGAACTAGTGAAGGGCACAACTAGACCTCCATGTTGTAAAACAGTTGATTAAAGCTTTGTTTCACGCTTAGACCAAGTGCCTAGTAATTTTCTTACGTCAAGATCAACTGGATGTTTTAATTCAGATGTCCCGCAAGTTTTTCTGGAGTTTAGAAGAATGATTCTGAGCGGGCTTGACAGTGTAGCTGTGGAGAGGCTGTTTCCCCTGGCTGGAGAATTTCTTCACTCAGAGGGTTGTGAATCTTTGGAATTCTCTACCCCAAAGGGCTGTGGATGCTGAATCGTTGAGTATATTCAAGGCTGAGATCGATAGATTTTTGGACTCGAGCAGAATCCAGGGATATGGAGATCGGGCGGGAAAGTGGAGTTGAGGTCGAAGATCAGCCCTGATCTTATTGAATGGCGGAGCAGACTCGAGGGGCAGTATGGCCGACTCCTGCTCCTAATTCTTATGTTCTTATGTTCGTAAGTACAGTCTTGAAAGCCACAAGGCAGTTTGTTGCTCAGCTTTCTGCACTTGCCTCTTTATGGGGAACTTGAGTCTGGGGAGCACAAGAGGACATATCCAGCTACCTCACAAGAGTTTTGATCAATGCAAATGGGCTCTGTTTGATCAGAATTAATTTCTTCACCTCAAAATTGCAGACAAGGTTCCTGCTCTTAATGCAGAAGAATCTATTTACATCAGAAAGAGTTTAAATACAATTAGAAATTCCAATGGCTACATTCAGAAGATAAGTGTCTGGATTGAGGTTGGTAGGAACAACCTCGAGTATAAAGTAGACAGAAAGCTGTAGTCAGAAACCACCTACAGGCACTAACCATGAGAATGTAGGGAAATTAGGGAGCCTTATAAAGAAGCGGTTTATGTGGTTTCATTTCATTTCCTAATAGAGGAGAGTCTACATGGATCTGTAACTGTAATCGCATACTGTTCTACTTTTAATGCTATCAGAAAATCCACAATCCACATCCGAACCAGCTGAAATCAGAGTTTCCCATGAAAATCCAAACAAGCTTTGAATTTGGACCGATCCCTGCTTCTGTAACAAGAGGGCCAATGGTTTCACCATAATTGTCTCCAACTGCAGTCAGTACTTGTCTTATTAAAACCTTAGACTACTTTTGTGCTTTGAAACACAAACCATCTTTAAGCTATTTTGTCATTTATGTTACATCATCAGACAATAATCTCTTTTCTGTGACCTTTTGAAGCCAGCTTCTCAGCAAACTAACCTCTAGTGTTACAGTCCAACATACGAGACAGCTCTCTTTCAGTACAGTTGTATTGGTTATTATAATGACATTTTTTTCCAGGGTTCCCATAGTCTATCGTCAGGTCTTTTGAGTCCTATTCTTCTTCTTTCTTAGGCAGTCCCTCGGAACCGAGGATGACTTGCTTCCACATTAAAAATGAGTTCTCAGGTGACTGATGAGTCCAATGCGGGGCCTACAGTCTCTGTCACGGGTAAGGGCAGACGGTGGTTGAAGGGGCAGGTGGGTGGGGTGCTTGGGTTGACGTGCGCTCCTTGCGCTGATAGCACTTGACTTCCGCTTGCTCCTGGTGAAGAGACTCGAGGTGTTCGGCGCCTTCCCAGATGCTTCTCCTCCACTTTGTGTGGTCTTGGGCCAGGGATTCCCAGGTGTCAGTGGGGATGTTGCACTTTTTCAAGGAGGCTTTGAGTGTGTCCTCTGCCCACCTGGGGCTCTCTTGCCGTGTCAGAGCTCCGAGTAGAGCGCTTGTTTTGGGAGTCGCGTATCGGGCATGCGGATAATGTGACCCGTCCATCAGAGCTGATCGAGCGTGGTCAAAGCTTCGATGCTGGGGATGTTGGCCTGAGCGAGAACACTGACGTTGGTGCGCCTATCCTGCCAATGGATTTGCAGGATCTTGTGGAGCCAACATTGGTGGTACCTCTCCAGTGCTTTGAGGTGCCTGCTGTACATGGTCCATGTCTCTGAGGCATACAGCAGGGCGGGTATCACTGCTGCTCTGTAGACCATGAGTCCTATATGTCTATGACCATTGGCTTCAATCGCCTATACAGGAAGGGTCCAAACCTTTCTGCAAATCATGTTGTGTTTGTTCGTGTACTGAAATCAATGGCCCAGAAATTAGGTTCGGGGGCTTGCCACGCGTGCAAGCCCCCGATGTGCACTTACCCGGCGCGCCGACAGCTGAAGCCTGGGCCTGCTTGGAATTCCTGTCACTGGCCCGGTTCAGCTGTCGGCGCGCTGTGCTTGCCTGATCCAGCGGCGTAGTTAGTTCGATGTGCCGGCTGGGATCAGGTGAGCACTGGGCAGCCAATCAGGGGAGGGAAAACTTCATTCATGAGTTTGATAGTAAGAACTGTCCAACTCATGAAAACTACGGGTGCCCAAAACACTACTTAAACTTTAAATAAAATTTTAAAAAACATCCCACTAATTAAATGAACTATAAATAACTTAAAAAACTATTTTAAACAATTATTCAAATTTCAAAAAAAATAATTTTTTTAAAAACCGGGTCTAAAAATACACTTACCTTACTGTAAAGTCCTTAAAAACAATAAAGCTGTGGGAAAAATGTTTTAATTTTAAATAATGGAACACTTACCTTAAAGAATTAAGTCCTTACGTCTCCTTTTTACATTCAAGTTGAGGCCCTTACACACGGGCAAACCTGTAAAAAAGAAGGAAGTTCAACGCGTGCGCACAGAGTCCTGCGCGCACGCGTTGGACCTCTGAACCCCTTGGAGGAAATGCCGGTTTCCCGCGCATGCGCTGTGCATGCAAGAAACCGGCACTTCCATTGGGTCCACGCGTGAGTACCCCGTCCTTACTCACGCGTTGGGACCCGAAGTACTGGGCCATTATTTTTTCAAGTGAAAGTCATTAGTGAATACAGTGTTTAAATGATGCACTATGTTCGCCCCCAGTATCCCTTGCAATGGATCTTACATCACTGTTATATCTGACTCATACTGCAAAATGACAGAGGCACTGGAGAGGATGCAGGGAAGATTTACAAGGATGATAGCAGAGATGCGAGGGTATATCTACCAGGAAAGGATGAACAGGCTGGGTCTCTTTTCTCCTTAAAAAGAGAAGGCTGAGGGGTAACCTAATAGAGGTCTTTAAAATTATGAAAGGTTTTGATGAGAGTAGATACAGAGAGAATGTTTCCACTTGTGGGGAAGAGCATAACTAGAGGCCATCAATATAAGATAGTCACCAAGAAATCCAATAGGGAATTCAGAAGAAACTTCTTTACCCAGAGAATGGTGAGAATGTGGAACTCGCTACCACAGGGAGTGGTTGAAGCGAATAGTATAGATGCATTTAAGGGGAAGCTAGATAAACATATGAGGGAGAAAGGAATAGAGGGTTCTGCTGATAGATGAGGAACGAAGGGAGGAGGCTCGAGTGGAGCATAAATGCCGGCATGGACTGGTTGGGCCGAATGGCCTGTTTCTGAGCTGTATATCCGATGTAATAAGTATCTTTTATATTGCTTCCGATGGCCTTGTAGATCACTGCTCTATTCGACACTGGTTCTACCAATTCCCTGGCCTAGATTCGCTTCCTGTTGGTGGGTTTGCAGCTGACTGGTTCAAACACCTGCCAATCTAAAGCCACTGCTAATTTACTGCAATTTCCTCCCAGAAACTTATTGTCCATGCAGAACAGTGTGGAGGCTGGAGAATCAGCTTCATTGGCTGATCATCTCTGGGAGAGAGGGAAAGACTGCAGCCAGTTAAAGGGCAACCTCACTTTTCAGATATCCTACCCATCAGTCTCTTTTACACTGATTGTATACCACTGCTATACCCTATCCACCAAAATAATTTGGACTGGTTCGGTGCCAATTGCTAATTCCCTACACATCGGACAATCTTGAGTTGATTTGTATTTACGTTGCTGTTACAAACACAAGTCTCGCAAAATATCCTGCAGTGCCATCATTTCTTCAGACTGTGCTGCGCCTTCCCAGCATACAGCATAAAGAAAATGCAAAAAACGCTTCTAGCAAAACTCCCAAGTGTCTTGACATTTTTTTTTCCCCTCCCTCGACAAAAATGTCCCGAGGAATCCGGGAAGCTTTGAATTGCCTGTTTGTGACATCAGCGGCAGGTGTACGGTTTAAGCGGGGGAACTGGGCACCGGCAGATAGTGCCTGGAGCCCACTGATAAATCTATCCCTTTGTACATGCAGCCCGCGTACAGAACAGACAAGTGAGCAGTTCATACAGACCTGAACTTATCCAGGGATCGGCACTGCAAGAACAGATTCATAAAAAAGGATTTTGGGAATATAGCAACTTGAGTTCTCGTCTGTCCCGGGTGTTACGTTATTTAACACAAAAAAAATGCACAATTGCACACTGTGCTCCCTGTTGGCTTAGACTAAAAATACTGTACTTACAGTGTCCTGCTGCCATAGATCCAGGCTCATAAAGGTTCAAATGAGGCAAATAAAAAAACAGAAGCACAAATGGGACTGAATTCACAGGCTTCGTGGGCAGGATTGCCAGAGCTCGGGTCATGTGTCCCAGTGGCTACACTCCTGATTTGGGGAACAGCAAGTGGTTGAGAGTACGTTACATGTAAGATAACAAGGCATAACTCATTTGAGAATATAACACTGGTCAAGAATAAGAAAAGGCCATTCAATCTATGGAATCTCATCTCTTTATTAACTCAACTCTTCCAGCCTCATTTTAGGAGTTCCTAATGTTTCTGCCTCTCCTTGGCAGATTGTTACAAACATTTATTGCTCTTGGATTAAATCAGTTCTTCTCAATGGCCCAGAAATTCGGGTCGGAGGCTTCCCGCGGGTGCAAGCCCCCGATCTGCACTTACCTTGCGCGCCGGCCGTTGAGCTGTAGGGCCCCGTGGAATTCCGATCTGGGGCTTGGCCCAGCTGCTGGCATGCAGTGCTTGCGTATCCCAGGGGCGCAGTTAGTTCGATGCGTCCCCTGGGATCACGTGGGCCATGGGCAGCCAATCGGAGCAGGGAATGCTTCATTCATAAGATTGACAGGAAGAGCTGTCAAAACTTATAAATACTATGGCCCCAAAATAGCACGAAACATTCAAATACATTTTTTTAAATCACATTTTTAAAATCTATATATATAAATCGGTACTTCTGTCATTCTGTCTTTCTATCTGTCTATCTGTCTGTCATCGCGTGTGCGTTGCGGGTATGCACTCGAAAGTTACAGGGCGTACCTACGCGCGCGTTACCTCCAAAGAAAGCTTACGCTTCCGAGACGGTTTTAAGCGTATTTACGTTTCGGCCCGGCTAAAATTGCGCCCGCGGTATCCCAAAAACCTTCAACATTCCGCTCATTAGCATCTCATTATCCGCTCATTAGCGACAGAGTGACCTCGAGCTCGACCAATCGTACGCCGGGTTGCTGGCGTGTGCCGCCGGGTCAATCGGTGCGCGTGTGGCCGGGCTTTATCGTTCTGAACCGAGGTGAGTCGCCGCCATCTTGATTCCAAACTTTTCCTTTCTTTTTCCCGCTTTCTGCGTCTTAAAAAAAAACGTTGCTTTTAAAACACATATTGTTTTTTAAAAAAATGATTTAGAAAGTAATTAACTTATCTAATCTCATTAATTTTCCTACCTTTCCCCGTTTTTCCAGGTAGGCCTAGAAGCCTCGGCGTCTCCTCCGCACCCACGCCCGAGCTAGGCACCTCCCGGCCCCACTCGAAGGCTGGAGGGCCGAGCCTCAGCCCAGCGCCGCTAGGGTGCGCGCGCAGCAGGAGCTGAGACGTCTCTCTCTGCCGGGGCTTGCTGAGCGTCCAGCGTTACCCTGGCAACGGGCGCAATCGGCGGTCTTCACCTCGGGGGGAGGGGGGGGGCGGCCGCGACCCTCGGGGGGGGGGGGCCGTGACCCTCGGGGGGCCGCGACCCTCGGGGGGGGGGGGGCCGCGCGCGCAGCAGGAGCAGCTGAGACGCGGCGTCTCTCTCTCTGGCTTGGTCAGCGTCACGGTTGCCCTGGCAACCGGGCCCGGAGAGAGACGCCGCGTCTCAGCTCCTGCTGCGCGCGCAATCGGCGGTCTTCACCTCCGGGGGGGGGGCGCGACCCTCGGGGGGGGCACCCGCCGCCCTCCCTCCCCCCCCGCCCTCCATCCCCCCCTCCCCTCCCCCGCCCTCCCCCCCTGCCCTCCATCCCCCCTCCCCTCCCCCGCCCTTCCCCCCCGCCCTCCCTTCCCCCCCTCCCTCCCTTCCTCCCCCCCGCCCTCCCTCCCCCTCCTCCCCCCTGCCCTCCCTCCCCCTCCCCCCCCGCCCTCCCTTCCCCGCCCTCCCCTCCCCCCCGCCCTCCCTTCCCCTCCCCTGCCCTCCCTTCCCCCCTCCCTCCCTTCCTTCCCCCCTCCCCTCCCCCGCCCTCCCTTCCCCGCCCTCCCCCTCCCTCCCTTCCCCGCCCTCCCCCTCCCCCTCCCCTCCCCCCCGCCCTCCCTTCCCCTCCCCCTCCCCTCCCTCCCCTCCCTCTCTTCCCCCCACCCCTCCCCTCCCTCTCTTCCCCCCAGTCGCTCTCTCTCTTCCCCCCAGTCGCTCTCTCTCTTCCCCCCAGTCGCTCTCTCTCTTCCCCCCAGTCGCTCTCTCTCTTCCCCCCAGTCGCTCTCTCTCTCTCTCTTCCAACAACAACATGCCCTCGAAAAAGCCTCGGCACCGCCGGGCACTTCAGCAAGTAAACTATAAATTACATGAAATAACTATTTTAAACAATAATTTAAATTTTTGAAAAAAATAATTTTATATTCTAACGGGGCTAAAAATAAACTTACCTTGCTTTAAAGTATTTAAAAATAATAAACTTGTGGAAAAAATGTTTTAATTTTAATTAATTCACCACTTACCTTGTAAAAAGCAGGCCTTACGCCTGCTTTTTACATTTCTAAATCCTGCAGGCTTACGATCCCGGGAAAACCTGCAAAAAAAACGTAAGTTTGATGCGCACGCGCAGCCTCCCCCGCGCACGCGTTCGACCTCTGAACCTCTTCGTTCAGAAGATCGGAAGTGCCGGTCTCCTGCGCATGCGCAGTGCATGCAGAAAACCGGCACTTCCATCGGGCTTACGGGTGAGTACCCCGTGCGTACTCACCCGTGGAGACCCGAATTTCTGGGCCAATATCTGTTTTAAAACTATTCCACATCAATTTAAATTGATCTCCCTTGGTTCTAGCGTGCTACCGCGTCAATTCTTCCCAACACTCCAACAAGTGCAATGTGGTGAAGACGACATGGTATTCACTGGGCAGTGCTACAACACGCTGTGAACAAAATATTTTTTTTCCCACCACAACACATGCAATTTCTTTTTTTTTTAAATGGTTCTTGGGATGTCTGCGAGGCGTGGCAAGGGAACATTTATTGCCCATCCCTACTTGCCCAAAGCAAATGGCGGAGGTCCTTCTCCTTGAGCTACAGTCCTTGTGGTGATGGTGTTAGGTTGGGCATTTCAGGACTTTGACCCGGCAATGATGAAAGAACGGCAATAATGCATCCAAGTCTGGATGGCGCGTGACTTGAAAGGGGAATTGGTTGCGATAGCACTCCCATAATCCCCTGTCCTTCTTGGTGGTTGAGGTTACGAGGCTGGGAGGTGCATCTTGTAGCACCGCCCAGTGAACAGCCTGTAGTCTTAACCGCATCGCACTTGTTGGGAGTGTTGGGAAGGACTGATGCGGTGGCATGCTACAGAGCAAAGGGACAGAAATTGAAATTGATGGGAGGTGCTGTCCAAATAAGGTCGGCGAGCAGCAGCGGTTCATCCTGTAGGTGGTACGTCCTGCCGCCCCAGTGAACCGATGGTGGAGGGAGTGGATATCGGGTCCAGTGGCAGAGGTTCCGATCTGTTCTGGGTGGTGTTGAGAATCTTGAGTGTTG
Source organism: Somniosus microcephalus (assembly GCF_052327205.1). Taxonomy (NCBI): domain Eukaryota; kingdom Metazoa; phylum Chordata; class Chondrichthyes; order Squaliformes; family Somniosidae; genus Somniosus; species Somniosus microcephalus. The sequence goes on along the minus strand of NC_141015.1, from coordinate 34,088,489 downwards.
CTGCAACTGCACTCATCCAGGCCACTGAGGAGCGTTCCATCACACTCCTAACTTGAACCTTGTTGATGGCGGAGAGACTATTCCCAAGTCAATAGAGTTTATTCATTAGGAACCTTAGCACCAACACCCACAGCAATAATATTATTAATAATAACAGACTAAATAAATATTTCTCTTTCTAGAAACTCAAATTATTCATATTGTACAGCAAAATACCTGTTGCTAAATCTTGGAAAGATTGATTAAATTAGGACTTACAACACACTACTTCATTCTAAGGCCCAGTTTATGGATTTAAATAAGTTAGTTTAATGACATTATCACATACTTGGTGACATGAATCTTGTCATTCATGTGGAAATGACTTATGAAATAATACTGGGCGGCCTGCTGGTGGCGCTGTCCAGGGAGAGTATAAATACTCGGGCATGGGCCCAGCTTGCTCAGGACATTCTTTAACAGGGACTAGTGAAGGACACAACTAGACCTCCATGTTGTAAACCAGTTGATTAAAGCCTTGTTTAATGCTTAGACCAAGTGCCTAGTAGTTTTCTTATGTCACTTGGGATAGGTGAATTTGCATGGTGCCATAACCCCTGTCAAATCCCACACTTTTTCACATCTATCACATGTTGCGCAGTTTACTCTCCACATACGGCAATTTCAGCTGAGGTGTCGCTCGGAGGAGACCAGAGCGATAACACAACAAATCTTTTGCCCTCTCACCACTACCTCTAAGCTGTTTCTACTGCTGCAGACCAGCGTCCACGGGTCAGCTCCCCGGTTTACACTCCTAAATCTGACTCCCTCCAGCCTAGGGTTGCCAGCACTGGTTGGCCATATTCCTGGAGGTGTCATCACATGACCTCCCACCTCCAATCGCCCCGCCCCCACACTCCCGCCATTGGTCGCCCGACATGTCCATCCTCGCCGTTCACCGCCTTCCTACACCAATCAGAAAGTGAATATACTTCATTCCCCAATTGGATGATTCTTGACTGTCAGTCAAAGCCTTTTTGTTTCCATGTCCAATATTTCTCTAATTAGTAAACAAAAGGTTTTTTTTTAACTCAATGGCCGCAAAATTTGGCTTCTTTGTGCCTACTGTTACCGCCTCCAGGGGGCACTAACGGGGCGCAAAGGGCTTATCACCCGGGCGGGGCCTCCCGAGCAATTCGGCAAATAGCGCCCCGGGCCACTGGCGATGATGTCAGCACCGTGCGCTGCGACCCCTTACCGCCCCGCGGCAGAAATTTGGCTGCACCTCGCGAGGCTGCCATGGGCGACGTCAGCGCCAGCCTCGCGGGTCGCGAGCCGGGCCGTACTCCGCACGCGGGGCGCTAATTAAAGGGAGGTGCGGCCGCCACTTCTTCTTTTGGCCAACCTCCAGGTCGCCCCCCCCCGTGACAGCCCTTGGCGTGGCCGCCATCACGCAGCCTGGCACCGCGTCTTCGTGCCGGGCTGCAGCCACGGCACCAGGCCGCCCTGGTGGGCTAGTGTGGGTCATCGGAGGCCCTGCAGAGTGCGCAGCGTCCCTCTCCTTTAACGGAGCGGCCCCCAACACCGTCCCGAGGGGAAGTGGAGCGCCCGATAAAGCGCTCTACATCCTCTCCGGGACGGTAAACCAAATTTAGCGGCCAGAGTGGTACTTCTGCGCCGGGCGCAAAATCTCCGGCGACAATCCGGTTACCCAAACGGGGCGTAACCGAATTTTGCCCCCAATGATTCCGTGATTTTTCTCCCAGGTTTTTGCTGGCGGCAGTGTCCTGGAAATTCATCTTTAATTCCTGGAGACGCCAGGGCAATTGCAGCAAAATTGTAAACCTACAAAAAAACAAAAATTGAGTCCACACGTCTGCTGCCAAAAGCAAGAGGATGCAGCCGTGTTAGCGCTGGGAGCCTGCTCGTGGGTGTTGGTCGCCTGGAAGTGGCTCCGCAACTGCCCGCAAAAAGTGCAAAGACAGAAGCACAAAACAGGGCAATTAAAGAGAAACCGATCCACTCACAATTAGGAGGTGCAAGGTCCACCTGGCAGGTTATACTTGGCCCGAAAGAGTTCAAGGTCTTAACATTTACCGCTCCAGTTGTCAATAACATTCTTGAAAGTAAGCCCTCGCCTTTTCTGGGCTGCTGCGCCGAGACTCTTCTTCAAACCTAAGGAATCCCACAAACTGCAATGAGATGAAAGGCCAGTCAAGTTTGTTTGTGGTGGTGTTGCTTGATGGAGCAACGTTGCCCAGGACATGCCGCTCTTCCTTAAACAGTGCCATGGGGCCTTTAACTCAGTAACGTGCACACGGAACTGTTAGGCTGCCATAGTTTTACCCAGTTGATATAAAAGGGCTTCATTTTCTTTTTCCATTCCCCATGTCTCCTTTTTATTTGTTACACCCTCCCGCCCCCTACCTCTTCTTCAGTCGAGGTGACAGTCAGATGACTTTAACCAGGCCTCTCTCATGGCCCCCCTCCCCCTCCGACAACCATCCATTAGGTGGGGGGGGGGGGGGGGAAGAGCACCAAATCAGCACATGCCGCCTCCCCCAGTGGACGAGAAGAGATTGAAAGCTCACTGTGTGTAGAATGATGGGCGTCAGTCTACGTATTGTTCACTTTAAAAAAAAAATTTTTTACGAACCGTATTTGTACGTTGTGGCGGGGATTATTTCAGTTGCTATATTTTTCGTAAACAAAGCCAGCTTAGGCCTGATCCAGAGAATTGCTCAATTTAATTTTGAAAACTCCCACATCTTAAAAGTTCGAGAGCCAAACTCAAACCTGGTGGCTCAGTCTCGAGTGCACTTCATAGTCAATCACATTAAATGGCTGAACTACACTGAACATTTTGAACAGAATGCTTCACTAAAACCTTCTCCTCAACGGCTTTTAATACAGCAGGAAAATTAGACTGGAAAAAAATTCAGAACACATGTTGGCTTTCGTTCCAAAGATTTGACGGTTTTTGAGTTCTACATAATTTGGTTCTGAGAAGTGAGAACAACAGACAGCAGCAAACAATGACGTGGCCCCTCTGAAAGCTCCACTTCTCTCTGCTCATACTCCACACTTCAAAACTCTCTGCGATGAAATCAGCTGGAAACAGCAGCTTCCAGTTTCTGTCGGCTCAGATACTGTTTCAACCGGTGCCCGTCTGCAAGAGGCCTACCAGGCTCCCGCTTTGTGGGTTCAAGTCCCACTCCAGAGACTTGAGCACAAAAAGCTAGGCTGACGCTCCCAGTGCAGTACTGAGGGAGCGCTGCACTGTCGGAGGTGCCGTCTTTCAGATGTGACAGTAAAACTGAGGCACCCCCCACCCCCCCGTCTGCCCTCTCAGGTGGACTTAAAAGATCCCATGGCCACTATTTCGAAGAGCAGGGGAGTTATCTCTGGTGTCCTGGGCCAATATTTATTCCTCAATCAACATCACTAAAGCAGACTATCTGGTGTTTGTGGGAGCTTGCTGTGCGCAAATTGGCTGCTGCCTTTCCCACATTACAACAGTGACTACACTCCAAAAAGTACTTCATTGGCTGTAAAGCGCTTTGGGACGCCCTGAGGTTGTGAAAGGCGCTATAGAAATGCAAGGCTTTTTTGTTTCTCCACCGACCTGGCATTTCCCACCTTCCCTTCACTCATCTTCCTAAAAGTTGGGCAGTGAGTGATCAGACAGCACATTGTGCTGTGACATCCAACGGAACCACTTAGGTTTAGGCGGTGGAAGACAGTGATGCGTGAGGAGAGATTAATCGCACCTCTTATGCTTCCCAAGGGCAAGCAGTGCAACTGAGCAATGATGAACTGTACACTTGTGAATGGGTTAAACATAGAAACATAGAAGATAGGAGCAGGAGTAGGCCATTTGGCCCCTCGAGCCTGTTCCACCATTTAATGAGATCATGGCTGATCATCCAAATTCAGTACCCTGTCCCTGCTTTCTCCCCATATCCCTTGATCCCTTTAGCCTTAAGAAATATATCTAACTCCTTCTTGAATATATTTAATGAATTGGGTTGGAATGTCTGGCTGTGGTAGAGCTCAAACCTACAGTATTAAGGAATGAAGCAGGGACACTCAGCTTTTATATGGCTTTTCATTTCCCCTACCCCGTTACTGCTCTCCCTAGAACCTCCATTTGAGAACGTGGACACTTCGCAAAGCCCCCCCTGTGCACCTGCTAGTGTCAGCACTCCTCTGTTGACAGTTAGTAGGAGGCATGCTTAATGTGGGCTGAAGAGGAGGACCATTCATTGAACACCCTTCCCCTACCCTCCGTCATTCACTGTCATCTCCCTGTCAGAGGCCCAGCAAAGAACAGACATCACAATTTCCCATTACCACCCCCTTTTGCCTCGCACCATCATCCCTTTTGTCATTTAATCTCTCCTGCCCTCCACCCTATCACAGACCTTCCCTTTTGTTCTTTCCTCCCCTCCCCCTGCTTTCTCTGCTTCTGTCTGTACTTGCTTAAAACCGGTTACATCTCTAACTTTTTCCAGTTCTGACGAAAGGTCATCGACCTGAAACGTTAACTCTGTTTCTTTCTCCACAGATGCTGCCTGACCTGCCGAGTGTTTCCAGCATTTTCTGTTTTTATCATCACTATTTTGGGTATCTAGGGCTGATTATCTGATCCAGGCTAAGTTTAGGTTTGACTGTCTACAACAGGTGACAACTGTACAATGGGAGGTCATCGACAGAGTCGATGCAGTCACCCAGCTCTCTTGTACCTGGCTGTAAATAAAGATGTAGTGTGCTGTTGTGAGGAAACAGGAAAAGTACGTGCACTTCTCGCTCTTAAACACATGTTGTTCCCACCAAGCATGGTACAAACCTAAGTTAGGAACTCTCGCATAGATATTGTATGAAGCAATACGCACAATGAATGTGCCCTTTTGAGTCAGAAGGTTGTGGGTTCAAGTCCCGCTTCAGAGACTCGAGCACAAAAGCCTAGGCTAACACTCCAGTGCAGCGCTGAGGGAGTGCTGCGCTGTCGGAGGTGCGGTGCCGTCTTTCAGATGAGACCTTAAACCAAGTCTGTCCTCTCAGCTGGAGGTAAAAGATCCCAGGACAATTTTCACAGGAGAGATGGGGAGTTGACCGGGTGGTACACTTTCTATCACCGCGTTAGCTGTACCACTGGTTCAGCTGGCGTTACAGATCTGTGGCACTGTGTGAAGAAGAACAAGGAGTTCTCCTGGTGTTGTGGAAAACATTCAACCCCCTCAGACCAACAAAAAACTGATTAACTGGTTGTTCTTCTCATTGCCGCTGGAGAGGTTGCCAGGTTCTCAAAATGGCCGCCATTTTGCCAAGACAACAGCAGTGAATGCACTTCAAAAGTACTTCAGTGTCTGTGAAGCACTTCGAGATGCTTCTGAGACATACATAAGAACATAAGAAATAGGAGCAGGAGTAGGCCAATCGGCCCCTCGAGCCTGCTCCGCCATTCAATAAGACACTAAGGCCTAGAAATTCATTGACGCCACTTTTGGGGCACTAAAGTGGGGCGTCCGCTAAAGTTTGCGGCCGCCGCCAAATCTAGGTCACTTCTCCGATATTCATTAGCTTCGCCCTACTAGTTCGGGCGAACGCTAAAACTGCTGCTGGACGCCTCTCTTTGGGCGCTAAGCCGGAGGTGGTGATCGATAGCGCCGAGGCCGGGCGCAGCGCAGGTGCGGCCATCTCATGATTGACAGCAGACACCCTGGCGCCGGCCAGCTCTTAAGGGGGAAGGGTCGACTGTGTCTGCTGCCACGCCCTGGATAGTGGAGCCCTCCAGCTAGGCCTGAACACTGCTGCTGGACCCAAATAGCGCCTGAAGACATGGAGAAGGCCCGTGAACGTGCGCAGCGCTTCTCAGAGCGTGATCTGAGTGTGCTGCTTGCTGCTGTGGAGAAGAGGCGCCATGTTTTGTACCCGGACAATGGCAAGAAGGCGATGGTCCGCGTCTACAGGAGGGCCTGGAGGCATGTCGCCAGCAAGCTGTCAGCCAACAGCGATGTCCCCAGGACCGGTGCCCAATGCCGCAAAAAGTTAAATGATCTCACACGCATTGTCAGGGTGAGTACCCTTTCCAATGACCTCCTCATCCTTGCATGTGCACCTCACATTATGGGCAAAGGGACCTGAAAGCTCTAATGGCCAGCCTTCATCCAGCAGCTATGGCACAGGCATGAGCATCAATTGCACATTCTGCACTGAACACACTGGCCAAGCTATTCCACCATGGGAGGCATTGCACACCAGATCATGGCGACACACTGGCCAGGCTATTCCACCATGGGAGGCTGTGCACACCAGATCATGGCGACACACTGGCCAGGCTATTCCACCATGGGAGGCAGTGCTCACCAGATCATGGCGACACACTGGCCAGGCTATTCCACCATGGGAGGCAGTGCACACAAGATCACGGCGACACACTGTACTTAGAGGCCGTCCTTTCTCTTGCGATTATTCGCCAGCTTGGCCTGTAAGAGCCGGACTGCGACCAGGGGAGGACGACCCCATATCCAGCCACTCACCGACCTGCAACATCGCGTGGAGCGCCTCATGGGTGGCCGGGTGATTGGGCCCGTTGCATGTGGAGATGCTGACCCTGTTCTGGGCAGCAATGGTAAGGACATCACCTTTTGCACCTCTCTCGTCCCACTTGCGCATCAGATCTACATCCTTTGTCACTGTCCGACCAATGCGCTGAATGCCACCACTCATGCATCCCGCACTGATGCCCTCTCCTCACTCTAAAGCTACTCTTGTGCCTTCCTGCTTTCAGATGGTCAAGAGGAGGTCTCTCAACTTGCCAGTGACAGACCCTCCGAGGAGGAGCAGGAGGAGGAGCAAGAGGAAGGCGCCCCATCAGGGGAACCCTCAGCCGCGGCCACCCAGGCCAATGTAGGGGACACGTCTTCCCTGGAGGGCAGCGTGGCGGAAGTGTCGAAGGGGAGGGGAGCTCCTGGGACCTGCGTGCTGCAGAAAGGCGGGAGGGGGGTGGAAGCTCGGCGGCCTTCTCCCCAGAGGGGGGATGCGTCGGAGGGGAGTCCAATTGCTGGGCCCAGCGGCCTCCAGCAACGCAGGAAGGGTCGGCCAGCTCGGCGGCCTTCTCCCCAGAGGGAGAGTCCGGCCTCCAGTCAGGAGATGCTCTTCGCCGAGGAGATGGAACGCCTCGAAGACTTGTCCACGGACTCGGAGCGCCGGCACACGGAGCTCATGGCGGCAGTGGCACGGTTGCCTGAGTCCATCGATTCCCTCTCTCGGAGTGTGGCCGAGTTCAGGCCCTTAGAGGCCACCAGTCGGGCGGAATACCGGGCAGATCTGTCAGCGACTGGCCAGGTGATTAGTGGTGCTGTCCAGTCACTGGCTGCTCTGCTGCGGTCAGTGAACAGGTCAACACGGGCACTCACTGCTGCCACACTCGCTGTGTCAGCCAGGCATCGCCAGGGCACCCGGCGCGCTGCAGCAGCACATCGGTCTGTCCCTCGGCAGATTGGTGCGCATGCTGCAGTGCTGGCCCGGGCGAGTGCCAGTGTCTCAGGCGACCAGCGAGCGCCTGCCATCCGCCAGCTTGCCGCCATTCCTCCAGCCGCCACTGCCACTCCCCCAGTGGAGCTGCCAGGAGCTGCTGCAGCGACTGATGCTGGCCAGCCACAGCTGCAGCAATCAACAGCCGGCCGCTTGACGGCCAGACCTCGACTAGGCCGACCCCCAAGGGCATCTGCCGTCACGACATGTGCCCCTCAGGAGCCTGCCCCCAGCCTTGCAGCAGCCAATGGCCTTACTTTGAGGCGGAGCAGCAGGGCGGGCAGGGGCCACCCAAAGATGGCCAAGGCATCGCCCTAGCGGGCCAAATAGTCGAATGTGTGGCCATTTGTGTTTGTTTCTTGAGGCCGAGAATTGGATGTTTGTTTTTTGAAGGCCGATGATGTGATGTTTGTTTTGGACGAAGGCCGAGAATGACGGCCATTTTAGTTGCCCTATTTTGTTAATCCTCCCCAGGTTGTGGGAGCGAGTAATGTGTTTGAGTGTTTTTTGGGGGTTTCATCTGTTTTTGGTTTTCATGTGGGAAGGGCCCAGAGTTTGTACAATAAAGCATTTTATTTATTTACATTGTCCATGTTTGATCTTTGAAGTGTTTGTTGCCTTAACCGGCTGAGGGCTTGCGGAGCGGCTGCAATCATGTTCTATCATTGGCACAAGCCATTCCCTGACAGGGGGCCTAGAAGTGACGTTCAATAAGCCGACGACGGGCGGCCCTTGGACCTTGTGCCTCCCTCCTGGGCTGGTACTCCTCGTCCTCGTCGTCCTCATGCTCCTCCTGCTCCTCCTCCTGAGGTGGTGGTCCAACGTGAGGTGGCAGTGCCTGAGTCCTGCGGATAGCCAGGTTGTGCAGCATGCAGCAAACGACGACGAATTGGGAGACTCGATCCTGCGAATACTGGAGGGCTCCCCCGGAGCGGTCAAGACAGCGGAACCGTTGCTTGAGCACGCCGATTGTTTGTTCTATGAGGTTCCTCGTCGCTTGATGGCTCTCGTTGTATGCCTCTTCAGCAGGGGTCGTGGGCGCGCGGAGCGGGGTCATGAGCCAGGTACACAAAGGATAGCCTTTGTCCCCGATAAGCCATCCTCTTGGGGGAGGCTGTGCCTGGAACATGTCAGCCACAGTTGTCTGTCGCAGGATAAAGGCATCGTGGCTGCTGCCTGGAAAGCGGGCATTGACAGCTAGGATGCGCTGCCTGTGGTCACACACCAGCTGTACATTGAGGGAATGGTAGCCCTTCCGGTTGCGGTACTCCTCGGCATGCTCAAGAGGTGCCCGCAAAGCCATATGCGTGCAGTCAATGGCGCCCTGCACCATGGGGAAGCCCGCTATTCTTGCAAACCCCACTGCACGCTGCTGCTGCTTATCCAGGGTCATGGGGAAGGAGATGAATTGATGTCTCCTTCTGAAAAGGGCTTCGGTCACCTGGCGGATGCAGCAATGCACGGCGAACTGGGAGATGTTAGCGATGTCCCCAGTAGCGGATTGGAAGGAGCCGGAGGCATAGAAGTTGAGAGCCACCGTCACCTTCACTGCCACCGACAGAGACGTCCTGCGCATCAGCTGTGGCTGCAGATCTCTCTGAAGCAGCCGGCAGATGTCTGCAACCACCTCCCTTCGGAATCGCAGCCTCCTAACACACATCGCGGCAGACATGGTCAGATAGAAGGTCTGCTGGCGGTATACCCTGCGTGGGTAAGGCCTCAGTTGGCGACGCCTGTTGCCCCCTCTGCGTCTAGCCAGGGCTGCCACTCTCTCACGGCGTCTGTAAGCCCTTCTGGCATAAGGCTGAAATTCAGCGTTGCCACCCAATGCAGCCCCCATTATATGCTGGCAAACACTGAGCTCTGAATGAAGGCAAAGATAATTGGTAAGCTCTGGCCTGAGCCAAAAATACCTGTCCAAGTGTTGGTCCGAACCAGTAAACTCTCCTCCTTGGTCTCTGTCCAAAAAACCGTTGCACAAGAGTGAATGCTGCAAAATGGCTGGCCTTTATACTGCTGGGTAAGTGACCTTTAATTAGCGCTCCCCCCGGCCCGGCTGGCCTGTGTACCGTTCCACTTCACAGTCGCTCGGGACGCCCGGCGCACAATGGGCTGGCGCGAGTGAAGTTCCGGTTTGGGGCGCACAAAGGGCGTTGCACTATTAAATGACGTCATGATCTGCGCGCGCAGCAGGGCGCGCGCTAAGACTTTGCGCCGGCGCTAAATGTGTCCTGAAGTTGGGGAGAGGCGCAGATCGCGCTGCGCCCAGGCGATAAGCGCCTAGCGCTCGAGATCTACTCCCCCTAAGGCGCTAACGGCTGGCGCGCCCAACTGAATTTCTAGGCCTAAATCTTTCTTTCATACGGGTAAAAGAGAAATTTAACTCAATAAAAATTAGCTTCCTGCCCTAACTGATGGGTTTAAAGAATTTAAGAATTTTTTTTTTAAATCAAAGGTTTGCATTCACAAAGGAAAACTGTCTTGAGGCTCTCTCTGTATTCCAAAAAAACCGCCCATGCCTTGGAATGTCAAACATGCTGAGTCTGCATTGTGGACCAGAATCCAAACACAAACTGAACCGCAAAAACCAGGGCCTAAATATGTGTGTCCCCCAGTGAATGAGCACTGCACGTTTTCAGCGCCTCGCAAACCATTGAAAAAAAAAATGGAATTAAAAGCAGTGCCGCTTTTTTTTTGTATGTGTGTGTTTAAAAAAAAAATAAAAACAGCTGGTACTGTTCAGCTGAACTTGAAGGAGGCTTTGCTCTGAGCCTGTTCAAGAATGCTCCATCTGTACGCCAGCATTACAATGGGGGATTTCACCAGCCCCAGCACCGACGGGGAGGGGCTCGCTGTTTGCTTGTGTACACTGCGATTAATATTTCACATTCCAAAGTATTGTTTCCCGAAACGGATTGTCTGTCAGAGCTGGTTTTCACATTCACACGGGCGGGGGGGTGGGGGGGGTGGGCACTGTTCATAGTAAGCAATTAGCTCAGCAGATACAGTGCCTTTATTACAGGGTCACTGCCATGCTAATTGACATAAACCTCCTACCATTTAAGCAGAAGAATAGGAATGTCCGCCATAAGGGAACAGTAGATGAAAGAGAAGACCTCACTGTACATTCATTCTCTCTTTAACGTCACATCGGTCTATTGGAGGAGAAGTGGAACAGAGTCCCCTGACTATCCGGTAGTTCAAGAAACATTTTCCTTTTCTCTCTCACATGACAGCTGTCTTTCATTCTGCCAGCGCCATTTACACTTCCTCTACAGCCATCTTTTGTTTCTTAACTTGTCCCATTACCATCTCCTTTTGTCTTTTAATCTCTCCTGCCTTCCAGCCTATCACAGACCTTCCCTTTTGTTCTTTCCGCCCCTCCCCCCTTTCCCTGCCCCTACACTTGCTTAAAAAACTGTTCCATCTCCAGCTTTTTCCAGTTCTGACGAAGCGTCATCGACCTGAAACGTTAACTCTGTTTCTCTCTCCACAGATGCTGCCTGACCCGCTGAGTATTTCCAGCATTTTCTGTTTCTATTTCAGATTTCCAGCATCCGCAGTATTTTGCTTTTGTGTTAAAGGTCACATGTTGCTAGTGGGAAGAAGAGAAAGGGGTTCTTCCTGGTGTCGGAACCAACATTTCTCCCTCAAAGATACCAAAAAAAATGAATGGGTGGTTCACATCATTGTTGTTTGTGGGGCCTTCGTGTCAGGCGTGGTTCAGTGGGCAGCACACTCGCCTCCGAGTCAGAAGGTTGTGGGTTCAAGTCCCACTCCAGAGACTTGAGCACAAAAAGTTAAGCTGACACTCCCAGTGCAGTGCTTAGGGAGCGCTGCACTGTCGGAGGTGCCGTCTTTCGGATGAGACAATAAACCAAGGCCTCGTCTGCCCTCTCAGGTGGATGTAAAAGATCCCATTGTAGGAATGGCTAGATTCCTAACTAAAGGACTGAGGTCGAGTCAGTCTATCAAACAAACGATGTTTAATACTAATCAACAGAGTTTAAAACAAAAACACAGGAGAACTACATTACAGGTCTGTACTCTTTACTGGCTCCACGAGGACTGGCTAGGGCAGCTCCCCAGCCTGATGTCATCACGTTTTCCCGCCGCTGGAGGATCACGTGATCAACGTGATGACATCATCACGTTTGGTCTCATTCTTAAAGGGACCGCGCTATGTACATGCAATGATATGAACAAAGATACAGATTCATTCTGTAGCTAATAATTTGTTAAAGATAATTATGTACATTAGATCCGAGTCCCCCTGGTGGCTCCGCCACATGCGCCCCCCCAGAATTGTCTTTAACAGTAAAAGTCAATCGACTAGGAGGTCTGACAAGCCTGTCAGAGCGACTCCTGTATTCTTGGAGTGGACGTTGTTGAACAGCGGGCGGGCTGGCGGATGGAAGCCTTTGGTCTGGCGTGGATGCAGCGGGAGGTCAACCACGTCGTGGAGGCTGTGCGGTCTCTACTGGCCGGTCGATGTCCAGGTGTGCCGGTTTGAGGCGGTCAATGGATATGTGATCGGGTTTACCACCGATGTCTACAGAGAAACTCTTGTCACGAAAAGGGCCTGTGTAAGGGGCCTTGAGCGGATCCCTATGGGCATCATGACGAATGAATACAAATTCAGCATTCTTTAGCTCCGCTGGTACGTGTGAAGATGGAAGGCCGTGATGCGAAGTTGGGATAGGCGCAAAAGCCCTGGCTGTTTCCCGGTGGCTACTGAGTTGGTCGGCTGCGGACCACGGCTCAGTTGGAAGCGGCAGGAAATCTCCCGGTACGCGGAGTGGCTGGCCGTACATGAGCTCCGCGGCGGACGATTGCAGGTCCTCTTTGGGTGCCGTGCGGAGACCCAACATGACCCACGGAAGCTTATCCACCCATCCGGCGCCTTGGAGGCTGGCCCTCAGCGATGCCTTTAATGATCTGTGGAAGCGTTTGCACAAACCGTTTGCTTGCGGGTGATAGGCCGTGGTGCGGTGAAGCTTGGTGCCGAGACCCTGGGCCACAGCGTTCCAGAGCTCGGAAGAGAACTGTGGACTGCGGTCCGAAGAAATGTCCACCGGAACGCCGAAACGTGCGACCCACGAGGAGATGAATGCTGTGGCGACATCAGCGGACGTAGTAGACGCCAGAGGAACTGCCTCTGGCCATCTAGTAGTACGATCGACCATGGTGAGGATGTGTGTGAACCCCTGCGACGGTGGAAGCGGCCCGACGAGGTCCACGTTGACATGGTCGAATCGACGTTCTGGTACTGCGAACGTGGCCAATGGGGCCTTAATGTGACGTTGCACCTTAGACGTTTGACAGACGACGCAGGTGTTAGCCCAGTCGCGGATATCCTTACGCATTCCTCTCCAGACGAACTTAGCCGACATTAATTTTTGAGATGCCTTCACGCCAGGATGCGAAAGCCCATGTATGGCGTCGAAAACTTTGCGGCGCCAGGCGACTGGAATGATCAGGCGGGGATCTCCCATGGAGACATCGCAGAGTAACGAGGTGCCTGCAGCGTGGAATTGCACATCGGTCGGTTGGAGGCTAGAGGTGTCGGTGCGATACGCCTGTGTTTCAGGGTCGGATGCTTGATCGGTAGCCATGAGGGCATAATCGTTGCCCAGCTGGACCGCCCGTACGGTCGCACGAGAAAGGCAATCAGCTACCAAGTTGTCCTTGCCAGCTACGTGTTGGACGTCTGTCGTGAATTCTGAAATGAAAGTTAGCTGTCGCTGCTGTCGAGCCGACCACGGTTCGGCGGTCTTGGCCATGGCGAAGGTCAGTGGTTTGTGATCTACAAACGCAGTGAAGGGACATCCTTCTAACAAAAAACGGAAATGGCGGATAGCCAGGAACAGCGCCAGCAACTCCCGGTCGAAAGTGCTGTATTTGCGTTCGTTGCGCCAGAGTTGGCGGCTGAAAAATGCCAGTGGTTGCCACGTCCCGTTGACCCACTGTTCCTGCACAGCGCCTATGGCATAGTCGGAAGCGTCGGTGGTAAGGGCGATGGTGGCACCTGGCAGAGGGTGCGCCAACATAGTTGTATTGGCTAGAGCGGTTTTTGTGTTGTCGAAAGCGTTGTCCATTTCGACCGTCCAGGCTATTGTATCCTTTCCGGCCTTGCCTTTGAGGGCCTCGTAGAGGGGCTGCCTGAGTTGTGCTGCCTTGGGCACAAAGCGGTGGTAGAAATTCACCATGCCCAGGAATTCTTGAAGAGCCTTGGTGGACTGCGGCCTTGGGAATGCCGTAATTGCTTCGACCTTTGACTGCAGCAGAATTGCGCCCTCCGAAGTAATGCGGTGGCCCAAGAAGTCAATCTGTTGTAGGCCGAACTGACACTTGGCCGGGTTGATTAGGAGGCCATGTTGGCTGAGGCGCCGAAAGAGGGTGCAGAGACGGCAGACGTGTTCCTCTTTTGTAGAGCTGGCTATCAGGATGTCGTCAAGGTAGACAAATAAAAAGGGAAGATCCCGCAGGACCGAGTCCATTAGTCGTTGAAAAGCCTGTGCGGCGTTCTTGAGCCCAAATGGCATCCGTAGAAACTCGAACAGTCCAAAGGGAGTGATGACAGCCGTTTTCTGGACGTCCTGCGGGTGTATGGGAACTTGGTGGTAGCCACGGACGAGGTCGACCTTGGAGAAGATTGAGTTTCCCGCCAAATGGGCGGAGAAACCCTGTATGTGCGGGATCGGGTACCGATCGGGAGTAATGGCGTCATTAAGGCGTCGGTAGTCCCCGCATGGCCACTATCCACCGCCGGGTTTCGGGACGATGTGGAGAGGCGAGGGCCAGGGACTATTCGACCGGCGAATAATCCCCAGCCGTTTCATCGTGGCAAACTGTGCCTTCGCAGCCGCGAGCTTGCCGGGTTCCTGGCGCCGAGCTCGCGCATAAACCGGAGAGCCAGTCGTAGTAATGTGGTGTTCAACACCATGCTTAGTGGCCGAGGAGGAGAAAGTGGGTTTGGTCAGCTCCAGGAATTCACCTAATAGGCGAGCGAAATCGTCCGGCGAGGACAACGCGCAGGAGACAGTGTGCGACGTTGCGGAACTGCGGAAGCAAGGGATGGAGTGGAAGGTGGCCATATTGACCAATCGACGATTTCTTACATCCACCAAGAAGCTGTTGGCGCATAAGAAATCCGCGCCGAGGATGGCTTGCGAAACCTTGGCTGTAATAAATTCCCACTGAAACCGTTGCCCGCCGAAGCACACCTGGACCCGCTGTTTGCCAAAGGTATGAATGGCCCCGCCATTAGCTGCCTCGAGGGAGAGGCCGTGCCTCCCAGACTGAATATCGAGTGCTGAGGCAGGAAGGATGCTACACTGCGCCCCGGTGTCACATAAAAAGCGCCGGCCTGAGAGGGAATCTGTAATGTAGAGGAGCTTCCCGGAATTTCCAATCGCCATCGCAGCCGCGGAACGTCCCTCAGACTCGGTCCTCCTTTTCTGGAGTTGCTGCTGGTGTTGATGTCGGTTTTTTTTTAGGCGCGAAACTGCAGAGAGGATGGCAGCCTCTGGCTTTCGCGCCGAAACGGGCGTGGTAAAAGCACAAGCTGGGGGTTGGAGGCATCGGGGCGGCGTTCGTGGGGGAGGGGTGCCTCGTGGCGGCGCAGGATTGCCGCATGACCGTATAAATCGTATCTGCTTCTGCAGCAAGTGCTGCGCAATCTGTGGCTTCCGATCTGGCGAGGGCAGCCTGAATCTGCTCGGGTAGTTGACTCAGGGATAACTCCCGAAAGAGGAAACATTGTGGTTCTGAGCCAAGGAGCGTGAGCATCTGGCTCATTAACTCAGATGGCTTGGAATCGCCAAGCCCGGGCAAAGCGAGTAGCCGGCGGGCACGCTCCGCCTTCGTGAGCCCAAAGACCTGTATTAACCGCGCTTTAAGAGTATTATACTTGCTGTCAACCGGGGGGTTTTCGAGCAGGCTGATGATCCGTGAGGCCGTGGAGCTGTCGAGTGCGGAGACCACGTAAAGGTAACGGGTCTGATCCGCGACGATGTTTCGGAGATCGAATTGTGCTTCTGCTTGGACGAACCAGGAGGCCGCCTATTGTTCCCAAAACTGTGGGAGCTTCAAAGCCACGGAGTTCGCTTCCATGTTTCGTCGCGCTTCGCTTCTTCCGCGAAAATTGTTCCAGAAAATTCGGGGTCACCACTGTAGGAATGGCTCGATTCCGAACTAAAGGACTGAGGTTGAGTCAGTCTATCAAACAAACAATGTTTAATACTAACCAACAGAGTTTAAAATGAAAACACAGGAGAGCTACATTACAGGTCTGTACTCTTCGCTGGCTCCACAAGGACTGGCTAGGGCGGCTCCCCAGCCTGACATCATGACGTCATCACATTTTCCCGCCGCTGGAGGATCACGTGATCAACGTGATGACGTCATCGCGTTTGGTCTCATTCTTAAAGGGACCGCGCTATGTACATGCAATGATATGAACAAAGATACAGATTCATTCTGTAGCTAATAATTTGTTAAAGATAATTATGTACATTAGATCAGAGTCCCCCTGGTGGCTCCGCCACACCATGGCACTATTTTGAAGACCAGCAGGGGAGTTCTCCCCGGTGTCCTGGCCAATATTTATCCCCCAATCAACATCACAAAAACAGATTATCCGGTCATTATCACATTACAGTTTGTGGGAGCTTGCTGTGCGCAAATTGGCTGCTGCTTTTCCTACATTACAACAGTTACACTTCAAAAAGTACTTCATTGGCTGTAAAGTGCTTTGGGACCTCCTGAGGTCATGAAAGGCGCTATAGAAATGCAAGTCTTTCTTTTATCTTTACTGTGGATATAATGGGGCTGCCGTATTTACCTATAATAATAACAGCAACTGTATTTCAAAGTACTGTAACTCGTTGTATAACGCCTGTTGGGACCTTTCTGAAGGACATGACAAGGTGTTATATAAACACCAGGCTTTCTTTCTTGGGGCTCAGTACAGAATAAGAGATGCAATTTCTTTTTTTACACATTAAATTAATATTAGATGAATACCCGAGCGACTACTGCGCAGTAAAGAACGAGCTTGCATTTATATACAGTACTGCCTTTCACATCCTCATCCCAATGCACTTCGCGGCCAATTATTACTTTTCAATGTTATTATGGAGACAAATTTGGCAGCCAATTTGTACACAGCAAAGTCCCACAAACAGCAAGTTAGATAAATGACCAGTTAATCTGTTTGAGGGTTACTTGTAGGCCAGGATACCTCTTCGAAATAGTGCCGCGGCATCTTTGACGTCCACCGGCGAGGGCAGACGGGGCCACGGTTTAACGATCGTCCGAAAGACAGCACCTCCAACAGTGCAGCGCTCCATCAGTACCGCCCCTTCGACAGTGCAGCACTCCCTCAGTGCTGCCCC
Source organism: Somniosus microcephalus (assembly GCF_052327205.1). Taxonomy (NCBI): domain Eukaryota; kingdom Metazoa; phylum Chordata; class Chondrichthyes; order Squaliformes; family Somniosidae; genus Somniosus; species Somniosus microcephalus. Next base: position 34,071,573 of record NC_141015.1, on the reverse strand, counting down.
TCCGACAGTGCAGCACTCCCTCAGTACTGTCCCTCTGACAGTGCGGCACTCCCTTGCTACTGCTCCTCCGACACTACAGCACTCCCTCAGCACTGCCCCTCCGACAGTGCAGCACTCCCTCAGTACTGCCCCTCCGACAATGCAGCACTCCCTCAGTACTGCCCCTCCGACAGTGCAGCACTGCCCCTCTGACAGTGCAGCACTCCCTCAGTACTGCCCCTCCAACAGTGCGGCACTCCCTCAGTACTGCTCCTCCGACAGTGCGGCGCTCCCTCAGTACTGCCCCTCCAACAGTGTGGCGCTCCCTCAGTACTGCCCCTCCGACACTACAGCGCTCTCTCAGTACTGCCCCACCGACAGTGCGGCGCTCCCTCAGTACTGCCCCTCCGACAGTGCAGCACTGCCCCTCCGACAGTGCAGCACTCCCTCAGTACTGCCCCTCCAACAGTGCGGCACTCCCTCAGTACTGCTCCTCCGACAGTGCAGCGCTCCCTCAGTACTGCCTGTCCGACAGTGCGACGCTCCCTCAGTACTGCCCCTCTGACAGTGCATCGCTCCCTCAGTACTGCCCCTCCGACAGTGCAGCACACCTTCAGTACCGCCCCTCCGACAGTGCAACGCTCCCTCAGTACTGCCCCTCCAACAGTGCGACGCTCCCTCAGTACTGCTCCTCCGACAGTGCAGCACTCCCTCAGTACTGTCCCTCTGACAGTGCGGCACTCCCTCACTACTGCTCCTCTGACACTACAGCACTCCCTCAGTACTGCCCCTCCGACAGTGCGGCACTCCCTCAGTACCGCCCCTCCGACAGTGCAGCACTCCCTCAGTGCTGCCCCTCCGACAGTGCAGCACTCCCTCAGCACTGCCCCTCCGACAGTGCGGCACTCCCTCAGTACTGCTCCTCCGACAGTGCGGCGCTCCCTCAGTACTGCCCCTCCGACAGTGTTGCGCTCCCTCAGTACTGCCCCTCCGACACTACAGCGCTCTCTCAGCACTGCCCCACTGACAGTGCAGCACTCCCTCAGTACTGCTCCTCCGACAGTGCAGCGCTCCCTCAGTACTGCCCCTCCGACAGTGAAGCGCTCCCTCAGTACTGCTCCTCCGACAGTGCAGCGCTCCCTCAGTACTGCCCCTCCGACAGTGCAGCACTCCCTCAGTACTGCCCCTCCGACAGTGCAGCGCTCCCTCAGTACTGCCCCTCCGACAGTGCAGCGCTCCCTCAGTACTGCCCCTCCGACAGTGCAGCACTCCCTCAGTACTGCCCCTCCGACAGTGCAGCACTCCCTCAGCACTGCCCCTCCAACAGTGCAGCACTCCCTCAGTACTGAATTGGGAGTGTCAGCTTAGATCATGCGCTCAAGTCTGTGGAGTGGGACCTGAACCCAGAGGCAAGGGTCCTACCACTGAGTCAAGGTGACTCTTAGAACTGACACAGTATCTCACGTGCTGGCTTCTATTTCCATAAAACTGCCCATACAGTTTTATTACACCCTAGATTCCCTCATTCCCCGCCCTAAAGCAGTGAGTGTTACAGCAGCCATTAATAGCCCAAGAATTCACTGTAGATAGTATCTGATGACGTCTACACTGATAAATTAATGGCCGTGACGTATTTGCTATTGGAGAAGACTTCCTACTTCCTGTTTACTATTTATAGTGTAATCATAAACATGTGTCTATGTTTGCTATTAGCAGCAAACAGCAGAAACTGTACCTGATATGGTTGTGGAATTGTTGCTTAAATGTGAATAAAAAGTCTAGCAATTCATTACAAACAGTCTGTGGTGTGTTACGAGGCAGTGAATGCATCTAGGAATAAACCAGAAAAGTGAAATGAATTCCAAGAAGCACTGCTATTTTAACAGTGTATAATATGTTATTATTTACAATATAGATTGAAGAATTACTGACTGTTGTTTGTTTTTAAACCAGCGTTCCATGGTGGACAGTGATGAATGGCATGCAATTTAAATCTGGATGTATTTACTATCTGTTACAGGGCACTATCAGAGCTTGTCTATATTAAGATAATGGAGTTCAGTGCAGCAGCTCATAATCTAGCGGAATATGGTTCTAATGAATATAGGGGGAGAAATTCAGTATCGCCCCGTTTGGGGTGCCATTATTGGCGGTGCGCAAAGTTTAGCGCCTGGTGCTAATTATCGCCTCCGACAGCAAACTTGGCTTTTATCGCCCCTGGAGGTGATTGGAGCGCTAAATCAGGCGCTACACACCTCTCTTAAGGCGCTAAGGCCGAGGAGCGAGGCGCTACCTCACAGCGCTGGCGAAGCTCATGTGATTTCAGTCAGCAATGTAACACAGACACACTGGCACTATCCAATTCTTAAAGGGGAGTTCTGACGAATGGTCATCGACCTGAAACGTTAACTCTGTTTCTCTCTTCACAGATGCTGCCTGACCTGCTGAGCATTTCCAGCATTTTCTGTTTTTATCTTAAAGGGGAGGGTCGATCTTGCTCTCCATCCACACCCTGCTCATTGCAGCCTTGAATCTCGGCCTGGAGAGACCTGTACATCAAATCTGCTGGAAAGAACAATGGAGAGACCCAGGGAAAGAGCTCAGAGTGCAGCCCCCATAGTCTCTTCTAAATCGATACAAGGAAGGGCAAATCAAAACCAACCTGCAAAGTGCTGCTCAGTACCCAAAACTCCTTCACACAGCGTTGAATCTCTCCAGAAGTCTCTCTCTCTCTCTCTCTCTCTCTCTCTCAGAATGCGCGGTGCAAAAATGTCACCGACAAAAAAAGGCAGGAAGTGGTCGCCTTTAAATAGCGCTCCCCCAGTCCCTTTCTGACAGCATAACGCTCCCCTCAACCTGTCGTTGCTAGCGGCAGGTGGTAAGGCAGGGGGCGCCACTCAATTTCCGGTCCGGGGCGCTGCGCACTCGACTGACGTCATGATCAGCCGACGCAGGAGATTGTGGCGGTATTGTTTAGCGCCACCGCAAAATGTCCAGTCAATTTCACGAGAGGCGCAGATATCGCTGCGCCCAGGCGCTAGTTGCTTTGCGCCCTACTTAGCGCCCTCTTAAGGCGCTAACGGGTGGCGCTACCAACTGAATTTTTTCGCCATAGTGCACTGAAAAGTATGATTTTCTCAGTTGACCCCTTCGCTTTTGCCAGTCCACATTTGGGGAAGTCTTTGAGCACCTCTCTCGCACTCCCGAACCAATATACAAGAAAAGCTTATTTGTCTGATCAGCTTGTCCCCCTCTCTCATTAGGAAAGAAGAACCACCAAGGATGAGACTCTAGCTTCCAACCCCTCTCCCACTCCGACACAGATCTACCCCTTGGCCCTCTCCTCGTCCTCATCTACGTGCTGCCCCCTTGGCGACGTCACCCGCAGGTATATGGACTGTTGTGATGAGCGTTAACACAGGTTACTTTGATAGGGATGTACCCGAGATTCAGTCTATCCTCATTGGAATAGTCTAATAGGGTGGAGCATAAACCTTGCAAGAGCACTGAGGGCATGTTCAGCACTCATGATTTGGAACTTTGATAGTTCACCATCTTGTGTTGAGGGTTTACTTTGACGGTGTTGTGTAAATCACAGTGCTGCATCAACAGAGTCAGAAGACAGGTCCCTGTTGCGCAGGATTTCCATCCAGGCAGAGAAAACTGTCGAGTTTTCTGGTGGTTAACATGGTTCCAGTTGGGTTATAATTGTGTCTTGGTGCACCAACGTCAGAGCAGATTACAGGGCAGCTGTCACCGACAATTAATTTGTAAAAGCTTAAAAAGGAGTAGAATTGTTTTTTTTAAAAATGTAGAATCACAGAAACTTACAGCGTCACAGAAGGAGGCCATTCAGCCCATCGTGTCTGTGCCAGCCAAAAAAGAGCTCTCCAGCCTAATCCCACTTTCCAGCTCTTGCTCCGTAGCCCTGTAGGTTACGGCACTTCATCGACCTGAAACGCTGGGGGCGATTTTGCCACTGGGGACGCGTTGGAGGCGGGACTCCCACTTGTCGGCTTATAGTCCCGCCTCCATCGACTTGTGGCCAACCCACGCTATTTTCCCTTGATTGACCTTGTTAAGCTAGTTCAGCGGGCTTAGCAGGCCAATTAGGGGAAAGCCGGTTACTGGTGACATCAGCGAGTGACGTTTCATCTGTCAAGAGCTTTTGACAGATGAAATGTCAGCGTTTGACGGCTCTGTGAAGCTGTCAAACACTGACAATCTGTCCTCTAAGTTGAGCCCTTCTACTCAGGCTCAGTTAGAGATCTCTCCTGAGCAGAAAGCAGAGGCTGCAGCTTTTGACAGTTTAGCGGCCATTCTGCTTTCTGTGCCGGTGAGAGGATGGACTCCCGAGACCTGAAGGGATGAAGCCTGCAGGAAGAAGTAAAGGTAAGTAAAACTTATTAAAACACTTTACACTCACTTCACACACTCACTTCTCCACACTTGCACCCATCACTCACCTGCACATCTCGGCCCCTCTGACCCCCGCAGACCGACGGCCCGCCTCGCTGACCCTGGCGTGGTTCGGAGTCGTCGGGAAGCCCACACTTCAGGGCTGAAAATAGGGATTCTCCAAAAAACTGCCTGTTAACTACCTGTTAGGGCAGCACAGTGGCATAGTGGTTAGCACTGTTGCCTCACAGCGCCAGGGACCCGGGTTCAAATCCGGCCTCGGGCGACTGTCTGTGTGGAGTTTGCACATTCTCCCCATGTTTGCGTGGGTTTCCTCCGGGTGCTCCGGTTTCCTCCCACAGTCCAAAGATGTGCGGGTTAGGTTGATTGGCCATGATAAAAAAATTTAAAAAATTGGCCCTTAGTGTTAGGGGGGATTAAATACGTGGGGTTATGGGGTTACGGGGATAGGGCTTGTGTGGGATGGCTGTCGGTGTAGGGACCGGGTGCTAGGGTTTGGATGATCAGCCATGATCTCGTTGAATGGCGGAGCAGGCTCGAAGGGCCGAATGGCCTACTCCTGCTCCTATCTTCTATGTTTCTATGTTAATTAATGGGCACTAATCCCCTTCCCGCCTCGGGGAGGCGGCTCCCAGCGCGGGTCGGGTACTCGCCTCCCGGGAAGATGGCACGGAGGCGGGTTGGGGGCGGGATGGGTACCCGCCCCCAGATTCTGCCATTTTCCCGGCAGTCCCGCCTCCTTACCTGCCTCCCCAGGGCTGGCAAAATCGCACCGGTTAATTCTCGCCACAAATGCTTGGCAGATAGAGGTGCGATACAAAATATTAATTTGAGAGAGAAAGTTAAAAAACACAGGCCTTTGAACCAGAATAGTCTACTTTAGAAGGTTGCTTTTTAATCCTCACACGGACCTGAATGGTCATATAGCTGCCACTGACGTATCTCCATAAAGCTGACACTACAAATACTGTCATTTGAGAAGATTGCATCCTTAGGGTCTAAGGATTAGACCCATGGTGAAGTCACTATGCCACACATAGTACAGTACTAGGAACAGATATTGTTCTTTGACATCAAGCAGCTCAAATATAATCATTTGCAATATTTTTCATCGACCAGAAACATTAATGAGAGACTTCTGTCTCTCTCCACAGAAGGTGTCTGACCTGCTGAGCGTTTTCCAGCATCTTCTGTTTTTTTATTTTATAATATTTTTGCACGCGGGACCGAACGCAGTACGACGGTTCACGTCACCACACTGGCAACCCCTTTTGCCTGCAGCCAAATACTGGAGATCAAAGGAAGGCAGAGGCGCACCACTCGAACCACGTATTTACACAGCGCGAAGAGCTAAATCAGACCAGTATAAAGTCCACGCTACATTATCTGCAGAGCATCATACCCTTTGTTGAAACTGAGCTATCAGGAACACTTCATTTATGTTACTTTAGTTTGTACGGACTGTCCTTCTTTTGGTTGGGAAGACACTTGTAAGAAAGAAAGACTTGCATTTCTATAGCGCCTTTCACGACAACTGGACGTTTTAAAGCACTTTACAGCCAATGAAGTACTTTCAAAGTGGAGTCACTGTTGTAATGTGGGAAACGCGGCAGCCAATTTGCACACAGCAAGCTCCCACAACCAGCAAGGTGATAATGACCGGATAATCTGTTTTTGTTATTTTGGATGAGGGATAAATATTGGCCCCAGGACACCGGGGATAACTCCCCTGCTCTTCTTCAAAATAGTGGCCGTGGGATCTTTTACGTCCACCTGAGAGAGCAGACGGGGCCTCGGTTTAATGTCTCATCTGAAAAACGGCACCTCCGACAGTGCGACACTCCCTCAGCACTGCACTGGGAGAGTCAGCCTAGCTTTATGTGCTCAAGTCCCTGGAGTGGGACTTGATCCCACAACCTTCTGACTCAGAGGCGAGGGTGCTACCCACTGAGCCACAGCTGACACTTGTCACTAGGATATTGTGGTTCTGTTGGGCTTGCCCACCCCCCACCCATCAGTAATCTGTATAAAACAGGACACTGGCCCTGGAATACAAGTCGTTTCCAGTCCCATTCGGCATTGGGTGTGTTTGCATGCATTCTAAAGAGAATTGTATTGGTGTGGGTTGGCTCCACTCCTGGCTGAAGATATTATTTTATAAGTAGTCAAACTATCAAAGCCAACTAGGTCCTTTCTAGGTGGCCCTTTCATTCAAGAGATATTACTTTTTTACATCTCATTATTTTCAATTACTATTTCTGAGAAACTTCAGTCCACTGTGCGATACTAAATAAGTTGATAAAAACAAACAAAAAAAGAAGAGGTAAATCAAATTGTGCTCAATTATTGCCAAGCTTGGATTTTAAAAACCTGAAGATTGCAGGAGGGAGCAAAGACTGAGGGAGGTAAAGAGTGCCACAGTCCTGGGAAAGAATGAGCTCCAGTAGGTTTGGTGATGTTTGATTTCCTTACACCAAGAATGCGCGGGAGAGGAAGAATATGTAAAACAGGTATTGGAGCTTTGGGGGAACAAGCGGAGAGCGTTCAAAGAGCCAATGAAATAATAATGATTAAAAACAGAAGAAGATATGAAAAGTTACGATGGAGAGGGAGGGTTGGAGGCTAAGGGCAAGAGAAGTATTGTCAGATGATTTGTCTGTGTATTCTGTCCAGGAGGGATTAGATGGGCTTCCCCAGATAGGAGAGAATAATTTTTTGTATTCGCTTATGGGATCTGGGCGTCGTTGGCAAGGCCAGCATTTATTGCCCATCCCTAATTGCCCTTGAGAAGGTGGTGGTGAGCCGCCTTCTTGAACCGCTGCAGTCCATGTGGTGAAGGTGCTCCCACAGTGCTGTTAGGGAGGGAGTTCCAGGATTTTGACCCAGCGACGATGAGGGATCGGCTGATATACTTCTAAGTCAGGATGGTGTGTGACTTGGAGGGGAACTTGGAGGTGGTGGTGTTCCCATACGCCTGCTGCCCTTGTCCTTCTAAGGGCAAGAGTTCGTGGGTTTGGGAGGTGCTGCCGAAGAAGCCTTGGTGAGTTGCTGCAGTGCATCTTGTAGATGGTACACACTGCAGCCACGGTACGCCGGTGGTGGAGGGAGTGAATGTTTAAGGTGGTGGATGGGGTGCCAATCAAGCGGGCTGCTTTGTCCTGGATAGTGTCGAGCTTCTTGAGTGTTGTTGGAGCTGCACTCATCCAGGCAAGTGGAGAGTATTCCATCACACTCCTGACTTGTGCCTTGTAGATGGTGGAAATGCTTTGGGGAGTTAGGAGGTGAGTCACTCACCGCAGAATACCCAGCCTCTGACCTGCTCTTGTTGCCACAGTATTTATGTGGCAATATAATATTGGCACATGACTGTGGGGATGGCACAATAGCAACATAACACATACCTATTTTTTATTCCAGTATATTATGCCATCTAGAAAACCTTAAATAATAATTCTTTTTTTCTTAAGCCACTCTTAAACATTTCTTTAGTTTGGATTGTGGGAGGCGAGAATTAACACTGCTAACTCAAGCTCCCTTATCCCAGAGACAGAATCATAGACCCACAAAAAACTGGGCCTACAACTCTGAAATAAAAACAGGAAATGCTGGAGACACTCAGCAGGTCAGGCAGCATCTGTGGAGAGAGAAACAGAGTTAGCGTTTCAGGTCCAGTTCTGACGAAAGGTCATCGACCTGAAACATTGACTCTGTTTCTCTCTCCACAGATGCTGCCTGACCTGCTGAGTGTCTCCAGCATTTTCTGTTTTTATTTCAGATTTCCAGCATCTGCAGTATTTTCTTTTTGCCTACAACTCTGATGCTGGGAGAAGAGAACGGGATTTGGTCATGTAAATGCTGGAAGCCAACTGAAATCCCAATTTGACAAGCAGTAGAATAAAAGTACCTTTAGAATTCACACCAGTTCACAATAAGCAATCTGCCAAATATTTTCTCTCTCCCACATGGCAGCTGTCTTTCACTCTGCCAGCGCACTTCACACTTCATCTAGAGCCATTGTTTGTTTCTTTACCTGTCCTATTACTATCTCGTCTCACCTTGAATATCTCTTAATGTCTCTTCTTTCATCCCCTCCCCCATTTCCCAGCCCCCAAACTGCCTTTTAATCTGTTTCATTTCCTGCCTTTTTTCCCTCAGTTCTGAAGAAGGGTTTCGACCTGAAACGTTGACTCTATTTCCCTCTCCACGGATGTTGCCTGGCCTGCTGAGTTTTTCCAGGGTCTTCTGTTGTTATGCCAAATTAAGTGTCGCTCTTGGTGACTCACGACACGCTGCAGCACGTCGGCCGGCAGCTCCATTTCGGGTAACTCGCAGTCCGGATGGGAGGAGGGGAGCCAGGCATGGTGGCCAGAGTGGGAGAAGCAGGCCACCACACGTGGAGCCGACAACAGTGAGGAGGAGGCTGCGGTGAAGAGGAGGACGGAGCGGCTGAGGGACATCGTGCTCCCACTGCCACGGGAAGCCATTGTATTGACTCTGAACGCGGCGCTGTATGTATAGCTGACGCGTCCCCACGGGGAACAAGCATTCCATTGTACTTGTTACATATGGCAAATAAATCGAATCTGAATCTGAATCTGAATCTGAATCTAATGAAGTTAGAAGCCTGTCTTGATTTGGCAAACAAGGAGTTAAGAGGGTGCAAATGATTCTGACCCACAGGTCAGATGAGATCACTTAGCAACAAATTGAAAACAAACATGATTGGCTACACAAGGTCGCGGATTCATCTGAAAAATGGGTTAAAGGAGATTTAAACTGGGGGAGGGAGGTGGCGGGGGTGGAAGGAAACTTACTTGAACCTAAGAGAAAAGGAATGCACTTGAAATGTTGTGAAGCAAAAGCCGTCTAGAATAAGTTGTCTTAAAAAAATAGATTATCTCATGTAGCTACTGGGGAAAGACTAAACCCATGCCCGGTACACCAAGTTCAGAACAGATTGAGATATCATAAGATGAGAAATTAAAAGTAAACGCCTTTTGTGTTAATGCTGCACAAACAGGACTTTAGCCTTTATAAGATCATTATGAGTGAGTTTTTGCCTGTAACTCTGACTGGGCCAGGGCACTACATCACCGAAGAACAATAAATTAAAATACTGGAGAGAGATAAAAGGACAATTGCCAGTGGCCAAGCAGATGAATCTGTAGTACCTTGACATAGATAAGGTGACCCCAGAACATTACTCTGAAGCTGCCTTTGCATTGGCCTTAGGAGGGTACTCCCAACATGAAAAGTCTCGCTCCCCCTGTGGCATCCCCAATGTAACTTTGCAGGATTTGCTGAGACTGCTCATCGGAAAGATCAGGCCAGCCTTAGCGAAACCGGCAAGCTTACATTAGCGCAGGTGCCATGCGCATGAGAGCCCTGTGTCAGGGACCAGCAGCATGACCAACCCTTGAAGATCAACATAAAAGCAGCTCAAGGTCAGACAGAGCCAGCCAGGACAACGCCAGGTCAACTTAAATTACTGAAACTTGAATTTAAAATGTCTCTGCTCAAACCGTGATAAACATTTGGAATAATCTCTCAGGTAAGACAGTGAATCTAGAAACATTAAGGGGGTCAAGATACAGTCAGATGTTTCGTTGGGAGAACTGAAATGCTAAATAGGGGTGAGTGCGATGGGACAAATGGCCTTTTCTTGTCTCACTTTTTCTTATCACAGAATCACAGAAACCCCACAGTGCAGATAGAGGCCATTTCGGCCTATCGAGCCTGCACCGACACATATCCCACCCGATCCCCATAACTCCTACACCAACACATATCCCACCCTATCCCCGTAACCCCACGTATTTAATCCCCCTAACACTAAGGGTCAATTTATCATAGCCAATCAACCTAACCTGCACATCTTTGGACTGTGGGAGGAAACCGGAGCACCCGGAGTAAACCCACACAAACACGGGGAGAATGTGCAAACTCCACACAGACAGTCGCCCGAGGCCGGATTCGAACCCAGGTCCCTGGCGCTGTGAGGCAACAGTGCTAACCACTATGCCACCGTGCTGCCATGTTCTTAAAGGGGAGCAGCTCGGCATCATAATTTCCATTGTGTTTTGTATTATAGACTTCATTTGTGGGTGTTCTATCTGATTAACAAGTGAAGGGTTATCCCTCATCTTTAATCCATTAAAGTGGACTGAGGGCGAGCTGAGGGAAATTGTCCTGAAGTGAGCCAAGCTAAGTCCGACATAGCCCAGGTCCAAGTGGAATATGATCAACTGCTGTTAACCTGAACATCCTTTTCCCTGTTCTACCAGACCATTAATGTCAAACTGCTTCAAACCTTGGCCTACTTTTTGTAAAATTTCCAAAAAGAGAAGTGTGATTGTGGACACAATAGGATAGAGAATGGCTCATTATAACCTCACTTTACATTGTAAAATGTACACAGCTCTATCTGTGAGCACCCCTGATTATAATCGCTCAACCTTTGGTGGCCGTGCCTTCTGTTGCCTCGGCCCTAAGCTCTGGAATTCCCTGCCTAAACCTCTCCGCCTCGCTACCTCCCTTTCTTCCTTTAAGACGCTCCTTAAAACTTACCTCTTTGACCAAGCTTTTGGTCACCTGCCCTAATTTCTCCTTATGTGGCTCGGTGTCAAATTTTTTTATTTAAAATACTCCTGTGCAGCGCCTTGGGAGGTTTCACTATGTCAAAAGGTGTTATACAAATACAAGTTGTTGTTGTTGTTGATGTCCAATCTTTCTAACTAACTGTTAATCCACCTTCTGTCGATCTGGTGCAGTGTTGTCGATAGGATTTCAGTAAGGCGCAATGTCGAGAATCTGAAATTTTCAACAGACACGCCATCAGGACTACAGAAAAGCGGGGCATTGCATGCTCCTAGCAAAACTCCCTTGGCATTGCTCGCGAGTAATCTGGATTGCAGATGTGATGTTTAACGCTAACCTGAAGTGTGCCTTTAAGGCCACTGCTCTAAGCTGCTCCCAGTGGTCCTCGGCAGTTTATAAGTAGCTACGGTTACTTGGAGGCAAATAGAAGTAATTATAGCGCCTTACAAATTGCGGAGGTCAATTAGGAGCAGTTTGTAAATTTCAGGATTCTTGTAATTTTCAGGTTTCAGGTCAGTGGACTGGCTTTCTCTGTTTTAAAGATTGCTCTGCATTTGCAACAAGAATGTGTGACCTCTGGTGTATGATATCTGGATAGGATGGCATGCATCAGATGCACGACTCACATAGGTGTGTATACGTGAATCTTAACTCTGAAAAACAACAGGCAGCATAGTTATAGATGTTGTCCTTCCAATTCTGGGTTGTGTCTGAAGCAAGCCTTTTGACAGAATGCATCGGTAAAAGGTTCATGGCTCCAGGTCTGTTGTACTGGTGGAAGGAGTTGGAGGTGCTGAATTAAGAGTGTCACACTACCTCCTCCAATGGCTCAGCAAGGTGAAACAGTAGCTATACACACCAGGACGGTCCTAGCTTTCTATCCTCCATCTGTACAGAGCTAGTTGGTCTCAGCCACAGCAGCAGTGGCATGACAATTGGACTTAGTGCTACTAGAGTGGGGGAGGGACAAAGGGGGAAAAATTCAGTTGTTTGCGCCTCCCGTTAGCGCCTTACGAGGGCGCTAATGGGGCGCAAAACAACTAGCGCCCGGGCGCGGCAATGTTTGCGCCGCTCGTGAAATTAACTAGGCATTTTGCGGCAGCGCTAAACACTATCGCCACGATCTCCTGCGCCGGCGGATTGTGACGTCAGTCGAGTGCGCAACGCCCCCGTTAGCGCCCCGGACCGGATATTGAGTGGCGCCCCCTGCCTTACCGCCTGCCACTAGCAACAACAGGTTGAGGGGAGCGTTTTTGCAGTCAGGAAGGGACTGGGGGAGCGCTATTTAAAGGCGACCGCTTCCTGCCTTTTTTTGTCGGTGACATTTTTGCACCACGCATTCTGAGAGAGAGAGAGAGAGAGAGACTTCTGGAGAGATACGACGCTGTGTGAAGGAGTTTTGGGTACTGAGCAGCACTTTGCAGGTTTATTTTGATTTGCCCTTCCTTGCTTCGCCAGCGCCCTGAGGTAGCGCCTCGCTCCTCGGCCTTTGCGCCTTAAGACAGGTGTGAAGCACCTGATTTAGCGCTCCAATCACCTCCAGGAGCGATAAAAGCCAAGTTTGCTGTCGGAGGCGATAATTAGCGCCAGGCGCTAAACTTTGCGCACGGCCGATAATGGCGCCCCAAATGGGGCGTTATTGAATTTTTCCCCCAAAGAAACACAGAAGGTAGGAGCAGGAGTAGGCCATTCGGCCCCTCGAGCCTGTTCCGCCATTTAATGAGATCATGGCTGATCATCCAAATTCAGTACCCTGTCACTGCCTTCTCCCCATAGAAGGTAGCATTACCAGTCCTGACCACTACCCAACAGCCTCTGCTTGCATTTATTTATATAGCGCCTTTAACACAGTTTCACAGGAGGGTTACCAAACAAAACTCCGCCCCTTAGTGCCTCGAAACCTCATTTGGTATCTGTGCAAGTGTAGCACAAGGCACCTAAAAGTCAAAATCTTATCATGTATTTAGAGGTGATACAGTACAATTATATTTTTTCTTGTAAATCTTCTGTAACTCCTGTTCTGAACAGTGAGCTCAAAGTTCCTGCACTCTGACACATAAATCCAGGAAAAAGAGGATTAGCTCCTGACAAGGAGATGGCAAAGTCCCATCAGCTCCTATTCAAAGATAGGAAACCGCCTTCCTCAACCTGGTATTCTGTTTAACTGTAGATTTGCTGTTAATAGAAGCAACCTTGGAAACGGTGTCCATTTTCCAGAGTATTATTTAGCTTTTAGTTCATAAAACATGTGCCTGTGATCATATAAAAAAAAATCATATCGGTAAGCTTGAGAAATGCACTTTTCCTAACTACCTACTTTTGAGTGTATTACAACTGTCCTTGTTTTATATGTTTACAGTGGCGTTTCCACCTAGTCTTCATTGAACTTCCATCCATCAGAAGCGTAGAAAGCAATTAGTAGCTCTCAAGCTGATAAAATGAAAAGGCTATGGGCCGAGGCACTTGATCAAAGCGGAGGAACTGCTTATTGACAATGATGACCAAGAGTGTTTTCACCTATGTTACATTTTAGGAATTCAAAACTAAGAACTGAATGAGCGACCTTAAAACTGAAGTCTGATGATGTTGTCGTCTCATACGGGCAATCGTCGGCTTGCTTAAAATTGTTGTCATATATTCACAATATTATGTTGATCACCTGGTCTTATTCCCATGTTGCGATTCGCTGCTAGTTACTTGATGTTCATATACTGAGAATCTGGTAACGAATGGTGTGTTAACTTTTAGCCTGATTGTCTATTTGAAAAAACAGCAGAAAACATCTGGAGCAGTTCAAGGATTAACAGAGTACTTCGCTGCCTGGTGTTTCGGAACAATTAGCACATCTCAAATTAGGGACTGAACAGAGTGAGGTCCCTCCACAATCTGCCGGAGATGTCAAAGCACTGAACTGTTTACCCATATACCCAGGTTAAATTGTTTTTAAAACCTATTCTATATTCTACACAGTGATATTTCCTCTACGAGGTTAGTGTGCTAAAGATAAAAACTAAAACAAAAGGAATGAAGGCAAGGTGAGGTAGTTGAAGGAAGAGAGTTTGTGTTGTAACTTTATTCTCCTGTTGCAACAACAACAACTTGTATTTATATAGCGCCTTTAACGTAGTAAAACGTCCCAAGGCGCTGCACAGGTGTGTTATAAGACAAAAGATTTGACACCGAGCCACATAAGGAGAAATTAGGGTAGGTGACCAAAAGCTTGGTCAAAGAGGTAGGTTTTAAGGAGCATCTTAAAGGAAGAAAGAGAGGTAGCGAGGCGGAGAGGTTTAGGCAGGGAATTCCAGAGCTTAGGGCCCAGGCAACAGAAGGCACGGCCACCAAGGTTGAACGATTATAATCAGGGATGCTCAAGAGGGCAGAATTAGAGGAGCGCAGATATCTCGGGGGGGGGGGGGGGGTTGTGGGGCTGAAGGAGATTACAGAGATAGGGAGGGGCCCTGGAGGGATTTGAAAACAAGGATGAGAATTTTGAAATCAAGGCGTTGCAGAACAAACCTGCATGTAGCATGAAGGGTGAAAGCTTGCTCTCATTCCTTAGTGGTACTAGAGGGCCCAGGGATGTATTATCAGGGCCTGAAGTTGGGAGCGCTATATTGTAAAATTTAACCGCAAAACAATTCTCCCGTGATGAAGTAGCCAGTAGATATGATGAATAGGGTGCCAATAAAAGCAGGTCACGATGTGTTGATCGAGCCTCTTAATAGAGCTGGATAAATTTGTATCTATTAGAAAAATGGTGCATGATTGCAACATTCCAAAGGACGTGGCATCCTGTAGGTGACATAATGTCGTGTGACAGGGCCACTTGAATCAAAAATAAGGAACCCAACTTTGGAACGACAGACAAAAAAAAGAGGGAAAAAAATGGAAATCAATTTTAAAGGTAAGTGGGGGAAAAAAAATCTAACCTTGAAGCAATGAAATGGCAATCGTAGCTGGCCACTGCTAGACATTGGTGTGAAAAAGCTCAGCGCTCAAACAGAACAATCAAGCAAACTTTCTGAAAAGCTTTACTGGTGAGCAAACTCTACCTCCCCAAGGCACCCAGAGCTTGGCGGAATGTCAAGTTCACTGCCTTTAAGCAAAAATTAAATTGCAACACGACACAAAGAAGACGACGACAAGCAGCCGCACACAAAGAATAATCCCCCCCTCCCCAAGGCAAAATTTGTTCACCGCCCCCCTCCCCCCACCCGATGAGGCAAACCCATGAACTCCCCCCACTGATTGAGAAACCTCCCACATTCTGCGTTACCCCCTGCTGAGGCAAAATGACCCAGCAGACCAACCTCCCCCGCCCACAGAGTCAAATGTTGACTCTTATGCCTCCCTTTCCCCTCGCCCTCTCCTCTCCAACCCATCTCCAGTCTCACTCACTCTCCCCCCTCTACCCACCCCCTCATCCCATCCTCTTCCTCCTCCCCTGATCCACTCGTCTCCCTCCTCCCCTCTCCCTGTCCCCACTCCGCCCTCCCCCTCTCCACTCGCTCCTGCCATCTGCGACCTGTCCCCACCTTTGCTTACGAATCTCCACGTCCTCGAACACTGCTTGGCCTGAGCATCGCCCTTGGTCTTGACTCCCCATATGCAACGCCGCATGAGATCAGAATAGGTGAGTAATAATACGAACAGTTTTGCACGTAACACAATTCACAATTTAAATGTGTCTGTAGCACAAAAACAATTGTCACCCTTTCCTAAATGGCTCAAACTTCCCAGGAAACAATCAAGAAATACGTTCTCACTATCCATGGTTCTTCTCTATCTCTTATCACATCTCATGTTATCCCGGTGTCCTGGGGCCAATATTTATCCCTCAACCAACATCACTAAAACAGACTATCTGGTCATTATCACATTGCTGTTTGTGGGAGCTTGCTGTGCGCAAATTGGCTGCCGCGTCTCCTACATTACAACAGTGACTACACTTCAAAAAGTACTTCATTGGCTGTAAAGCACTTTGAGACGTCCCGAGGTTGTGAAAGGCGCTATAGAAATGCAAGTCTTTCCTTTTTATGAATTTATGCCATTCCAACGCAAAGCGAGCAACGGCACAAGAGATTCCCTGGAACCTGGGATTAAAGGTTAGACGGATTAAGAGCTGGCATGTCAAAGCTTTTTGTCTTCCTAGGGACCCTCGAGGGCCTCATACAAGGTTAAAACCTATATGCCTATTAAACTGCATTAAGTGTAAATAGGACTGAGTTACTGGGGCTTTGCGAGCCAGATTACCAGCACTCATGGGCTGTGTGTAGCCCATGGGCAGCAGTTTAGACGCAACCGACTAAGATAGACATTGACGATGAAGTCCTATACATTGGCCCAGAAATTCGGGTCCCAACGCGTGAGTACACACTGGGTACTCACCCCTAGGCCCAACGAAAGTGCCGGTTCCGTGCATGCACTGCGCACTGGAGATCCGTTCCCCTGAAAGAAGGGGTTCAGAGGTGGAACGCGTGCGCCGGAGAGGCAGTGCGTGCGCATCGAACTTACGTTTTTTTTGCAGGTTTCTCCGGGAGGGTAAGTCTCCAGCAGTTACACTTTTAAAAAGCAGGTGCAAGGCCTGCTTTTAACAAGGTAAGTGGTGAATTAATTAAAATTAAAACATTTTTTCCACAGGTTTATCATTTTTAAATACTTTAAAGAAAGGTAAGTTTATTTTTAGCCCCGTTAGAAAATGTAATTAATTTTTTCAAAAATTTAAATTATTGTTTAAAATAGTTATTTCACATAATTTATGGTTATTTTAAAAATGTGATTTAAAAAAAAAATTATTTGAAGTTTTAGTGGTATTTTGGGGCTTATAGTATTTATAGGTTTGACAGCTCTTCCTGTCAAACTTATGAATGAAGCATTCCCTGCTACCATTGGCTCCCCATGGCCCACGCGATCCCAGGGGATGCATCGAACTAACTGCGCCCCTGGGATATGCAAGCACTGCACGCCGGCAGTTGGAGCAGGCCCAGGATCGGAATCCCACGCGGGCCCACAGCTCAACGGCCGGCGCGCTAGGTAAGTGCAGGTCGGGGGCTTGCAGCCGTGGGAAGCCCCCGACCCGAATTTCTGGGCCACAATGTTTTTTCTGTTACGGGGAATAAGAATGAGTCTTATGGGGATAGGGCAGGAAACTGGTGTTGAGGTAGAAGAGCACCCATGATCTTATTGAATGGCGGAGCAGCTTCGAGGGGCCATAAGGCCTACACCTGCTCCTATTTCTTATTTATGTCAGCTGTGAACTGCAGCGAGTTGGGATTGAATGCTGGGAGTCATAAAACCAGTTGGCGCACTGAAGCTTCTCGCTTCAGGAGTGAGGGAAATATTTCCCAGAGCTGTCTCTGGGTTTGTTGTAGAAGAATTGATGGCGATTGATTGCTGTGATTAGTCAACAACTCCATTAATCGGTGTTTCGTGCGACTACCAGGATGGTAGAAGGCGAACTGCATGGACCTTGATCTTTTTCCATCTGGCAATTCCTACATTCTCTCAGTACAGGTTTTGCCTTTGTTTATTCCCCTCCAGGAGATTGAGCGAGTTGGGTACATTCCATGGCATGTGGTCTGCGGAGGAAACAGACTTGATGGGCCAAATGGTCTTTTCTCATTCCATACTTTATGTTCTGATAAATCTTGCGTTTGTGCCAATCATGTGATCCATTATCATCTAGTTTCATCTCCACAATGCTCTGCCCCATTTAGGTTTTGTTAATAAAGTGGCGTGACAGGGCTTATTGGCTTTATCGTCCATGTTTATGTATTTCAACAATGCTGAGTGTTCTCGGGTGTCAGATTTTTATAAGCACAATGTGTACAACATGTTGGAAAATATATCTTGGGGATATTTATTAATACACTTTATTAATACACAAAACTGCGTGACATGATAAAATTAAAATGCAGGCCAGTGCTAGATCACCCTTCTTTTGTACGAAGTTAAGTGCAAAATGGTTGTACCAGCATTTACAGCTCAGAAGTAAAATTAATATAGTATATAAGCTTCTGGATCCATTAATATTAAGAGTCTTGTTTATTGTGCACACTACCTGCGAGTATCAGACTTGCATCCCGTCATACATTAGCCATCTCACTTCAGACTTACACTTCACCATATCCTCTGACTCACTGAACGTCATCACAGGAGATTTTCTAGTAATTGAAAGAAAGACTTGCATTTCTCCAGCGCCTTTCATGACCTTTGGACGTCCCAAAGCGCTTTACAGCCAATGAGGTACTTTTTGAAGTGGAGCCACTGTTGTAATGTAGGAAACGCGGCAGCCAATTTGTGCACAGCAAGCTCCCACAAACAGCCACGTGATAATGACCAGATAATCTGATTTAATGATGTTGATTGAGGGATGAATATTGGCCAGGACACCGGGGAGAACTCCCCTGCTCTTCTTCGAAATAGTGGCCATGGGATCTTTTACGTCCACCTGAGAGAGCTGACGGGGCCTCGGTTTAACGTCTCATCTGAAAGACGGCACCTCTGACAGTGCAGCGCTCCCTCAGCACTGCACTGGAGTGTCGGCCTAGATTTAAAATCTAGAATTTAAAAAAGAAAAGCAGCTCCATTGCAATCCCCAATAAAACTCCCTTAGTTACGGGAAGCTACTGAGGTCAAATCTTGATTTAACTTCTTCAGTTCGGAACTTAATAAAGCCACTTTTGTATTGCTGTTGGATTCTGGGAGAGCAATGTCCATGAGCTGTCTTCCAGCGTTTGCATGATGAAATCTTGCTCCCAGTAGGCAGCACGGTGGCATAGTGGTTAGCACTGTTGCCTCACAGCGTCAGGGACCCGGGTTCGAATCCGGCCTCGGGCGACTGTCTGTGTGGAGTTTGCACATTCTCCCCGTGTTTGCGTGGGTTTCCTCCGGGTGCTCCGGTTTCCTCCCACAGTCCAAAGATGTGCGGGTTAGGTTGATTGGCTATGATAAATTGACCCTTAGTGTTAGGGGGATTAAATACGTGGGGTTACGGGGATAGGGTGGGATATGTGTCGGTGCAGGCTCGATGGGCCGAAATGGCCTCTATCTGCACTGTGGGGTTTCTGTGATTCTGTGATTCTGTGAGTAGCAGAATCATAGGCCCATGAAGAACCGAAGCTACAATGCCACCACTGGGACAAGGGAAGAACCAGGTTTAATAGCAGAAAAACTGGGTGCCAGCTCACGGACTCCAATCCAGTGATCGAACAGCCTGTCAATACCCACCATCAATAGGCTGGCAAATGAAGAAATGACACTGGAACCAGCAAGAGTCAATGCCTTCAGGGTGGAGGGTAAGGGGGTGGGATGAGGGGAGAAAACTGGTGTAGATGGGGGGGGGGGGAAGTACATAAAACTATTACAGAACAAACATAGGAGCAGGAACTCCCCTCCCATTTACCAGTCCTAACCCACGAGCCCCCCCAAGGCCAATTGTAGCACCCTTCAGCCTGTATTCACTAGAGTTTAGAAGAATGAGAGGGGATCTCATTGAAATGTATAAAATTCTGACAGGGCTAGACAGACTGGATGCAGGGAGAATGCTTCCCCTAGCTGGGGGGGAGCCGAGAACGAGGATGTCACAGTCTCAGGATACGGGGTAGGACATTTAGGACTGAGATGAAGAGAAATTTCTTCACTCAGAAGGTGGTGAACCTGTGGAATTCTCTACCACAGAAGGCTGTGGAGGCCAAGTCACTGAATATATTTAAGAAACATAGAAACATAGAAGATAGGAGCAGGAGTAGGCCATTCGGCCCTTCGAGCCTGCTCCGCCATTCAACGAGATCATGGCTGATCATCCAAACCCTAGCACCCGGTCCCTACACCGACAGCCATCCCACCCAAGCCCTATCCCCGTAACCCCGTAACCCCACGTATTTAATCCCCCCTAACACTAAGGGTCAATTTTTTTTATCATGGCCAATCAACCTAACCCGCACATCTTTGGACTGTGGGAGGAAACCGGAGCACCCGGAGGAAACCCACGCAAACACAGGGAGAATGTGCAAACTCCACACAGACAGTCACCCGAGGCCGGATTTGAACCTGGGTCCCTGGCTCTGTGAGGCGATAGATAGATTTCTAGACACAAAAGGCATCAAGGGGTATGGGGAGAGAGCGGGAATATGGTACTGAGATAGAGGATCAGCCATGATCATATTGAATGGCGGAGCAGGCTTGAAGGGCCGAATGGCCTACTCCTGCTCCTGTTTTTCTATGTATCCTGTCCCAGCTGATATCAGCGAACTGAGCATTGATCAGGGGATTGAACTCAGGGTCATCATGCTCTGTATGGCTCGGCCATTCACTAAATAACGTTACTCCACTGCGATACAGAGTGAAATAAATCCCACTATAAACACTGTTTAAACTGTGTAGATCAACAAGGCTCCACCACCTCAAATTACATGAGGCAATTGTAGGGTCGCCATTACTTGCTGCAGTCCATCTTAACATCCATCGCTCGCAAACAAAAGCTCTGCAATAAAACTGACTTCACAAAGTCCAACTCTGTATGTCATGTAGAATAAAGGCGCTATATAAATGCAAGTTGTTGTTGTTGTTGACACCCAAGGGTCAAAGGGCGGCGATAAATAAATTCACACTTTGCAGTTTTGCAGTTCATCTAAATGTCAAGTGGCACATGTAGAATTCACAGACCTGTCTACAAACTTGCTGCAATACCTTTCCAAGACAATGACTGTTTCAAATTGCAGAATAGATAACGCTGGAGGGGCAATTTTCTCGTTCCCAAAATAAGAGCATAAGAATTCGGAGCCGGCGCAGGCCACACGGCCCCCCCTCGAGCCTGCTCCGAAATTGTCAAGCGGAGTGATCTTCAGAATAAAAATAAACTCCATGTCCCCAACACCACCACCACCCCCCCTCCACCTCCCCCCGTCGCAAAATTCAATTTTTGGAGACTGCTATCACACCCATCTTGCTGATGCCGCAGAAGATCAGGAACATGGTGGACGCGAGCCAAGCAAGCAGATTTTGGAAAGTTCCCACTACACTGCGCACTTTATTTTTTATTATTTGCACAAGAGCTGTCAGCAGCTGTCTTGCAGCTCTGTGTGTTTTTTTTCCGCAACGTATTCCTCCTGCACAAGAGAACTTCAGATGCGGAGCCACCGGGGAACCAGGAATTGTTTACCTTGGGTCGCGAGTGACCTCACCATGTGCTGCCAAGGAGCTTGCACTCCCAGCATGCACCGTGGCGCGGCGTTCCGTTTAATGACTTGTGCAGCTGCGAGAACGGCTCGGGTTTCACGCTGCCTGAGTAACAGCAGCAGGTGGGCCTGGCCTGCAAGGAGCCCAGAGAGGGAAAAATCCAAGCTCCTTCATTCCAAAGCTCCAGGGAATGGAATTCCAGGATTAATAGGCCACTGCCACCTTTCTGACCAAATGGTGCGCTTATCTAGAATAGACTTTGTTGGCTATTTTTTCCACGGCACACTGTGCAACATGTATCTCGATTTCCAGCTAGCATAAGACTAAAAATGAACGTGTTATTGAGCCTTGTTGTGTTTCATTAACCAGGTCTATGACTACAGTGATGAACATCCTCCTCCAGCCCAGATGTCCTATTTAATTGCAGCACTTTGACGAGCACAGAAAAGCTCTTAACGCAAGCTTTAAAAAGAAAAGGCTTGCATTTCGATCGCGCCTTTCACGACCTCAGGACGTCCCAAAGCGCTTTACAGCCAATGAAGTACTTTTTTTTGAAGTGCAGTCGCTGTTGTAATGTGGGAAACACGGCAGCCAATTTGCGCACAGCAAGCTCCTGCAAACAGCAACGTGATGATGACCGGATAATCGGTTTTAGTGATGTTGTGTTGTGGGTTAAACTTTGGCCAGGACACCGGGGAACACTCCACTGCTCATCTTCGAAACAGTGCCATGGGATCTTCTACGTCTAATCCGAAAGAAGGCACCTCCGACAGCGCAGCACTGCACTGGAGTGTCAGCCCAGTTGTCCTATTTAATTACAATGCTTTTGTATGAGCACAGAAAAGCTCCTAAAGGAAGCTTTAAGTAAATTAGGCTGCTCAAGGCTTCCTCACAAAGTCTATCTTTGTTGGTATGTTTGAGCGCTTGTATTTCTCATCCCAGTCCGCTTTCTTGCTGTTGGTCTTTGGCCACTTCGGCACTGCTGCCTGACTGGTATTTACTCTCCCTGACACACTGAAGGGAATGAAGTCATTCAGCAGTCTCCCAGCGATCTGCTGCATTTAGCCAACTGTTTAATAGCTGATTCCTTGTTAAGTATCTAATCTGGCTGCTGGGCGTGTGCTGTCGACCTATTAGGTACATTTAATTAATCAGAATTCACTGTGGAGTATCTGCATGTAGTTCTGCTGCAATAGCTCCCGATAAGGCAAAGAATGAATTTTATGATTTTTTTTAAAGTTGCGTCTCTTGCTCCCAATGCTTCTTTCCCACTCAGTAATTCTATCCTTTTCTTGAAATGTTTTTCTCTATATCCCTGGATATCTGTTCATCTTCCAGTCTGTTTCCCTCTCTCTCTCTCTCTCTGCCTGTCGCACGCACTGGGGGTGATTTTAACCCTCCCGGCCCAGTTTCCGGTGCGCAGTTAAAATCGCTCCAAGTTACCAACCCGCCCGGGAGCTGACCGGTTGCGGTTTTTACCTCCAAGGGAGCCCAGCCAAAGCCAGCAGGGTCCTATGTCAAGGTAAATTTTTAAATGCCAAGGCACACGGCATCATGCAGGCTTCAATAACAACAACAACTTGCATTTATATATCGCCTTTAACGTAGTAAAACGTCCCAAGGAGCTTCACAGGAGCGACTATCAAACACAATTTGACCCTGAGCCACATAAGGAGATATTAGGGCAGGTGACCAAAAGCTTGGTCGAAGAGGTAGGTTTTAAGGAGCGTCTTAAAGGAGGAGAGGCGGAGAGGCTTAGGGAGGGAATTCCAGAGCTTAGAGCCCAGGCAACAGAAGGCACGGCCACTAATGGTGGAACGATTATAATCGGGGATGCGCAAGAAGGCAGAATTAGAGGAGCGCAGATATCTCGGAGGGTTGTGGGGCTGGAGGAGATTACAGAGATAGGGAGGGGGCGAGGCCCTGGAGGGATTTGAAAACAAGGATGAGAATTTTAAATTCGAGGCTTTGCTGGACTGGGAGCCAATGTAGGTCAGCGAGCACAGGGGAGATGGGTGAACGGGACTTGGGACTTCCTCCCCTGCCTAGCTGGTTCTTTTCATTCGACAGTCTCTCTCCCTTTCTCTGTTCTTCTACTCCAACCAGAGCCACTCCCAGCCCCCTGAACAGGATCTCCTCCTCATTCTCAATAGTGTCTCTCTCTCTTCCCCCTCCTCTCAACAGGCTAACTCTTCTCTGTAGCCCTTTAAATGGCCTCTTTCCCTTGCTTTTTCCCCCTACAGAGTACTGTACTCTCTGTTCTTTCGTCCAACAGGGCTGCTCTCTGATCCCCCCATTGATACTTCTTGGCAGAACGGAGAAGGTTACGTTCACACTATGAAGAGGGGACACACACATTTATTTTATTGCTTCCAGAAGTAATGCTTCCAGTCACAGTTGGTCAGGGTTATTTTATTAAGTTATATATTGATCTTAATTAATAATTTAGTGGAAAATTTAAAAATACCATCCGCAATAATGGAAAAGGAAAGGACTTGGATTGATCATCGTTTTCAGAAACACCCCAAAGCGCTTCAGATACAATGAATTTCTTTTTGAAGTGCACCAGTTGTTATGTTGGCAAGCTTGTGGCAGCCATTTGTGCACAGCAAGATCCCACAATGAATGAATGATGAGTGCGTCTGGTTTCGGTGGTGTTTGTAGGACAAAGAACAAAGGAGAATCACTGCCGTTCGTCACGTAAGGGGTAATTTTCTATCTTTAGACTCTGGTGGGGTGGGGGGGAGGGAAGGGATGTCGGGGGGGGTGGGTGTTGGGGGAGAGTGTATATCAGAAATCTGGTGTGCACTCCTGATATTAAGGGAAACTGATCGGGTAGATAGAGAGAAACTATTTCCGCTGGCTGGGGAATCTAGGACTAGGGGGCATAGTCTAAAAATTAGAGCCAGACCTTTCAGGAGTGCAATTAGGAAACACTTCTACACACAAAGGGTGGTAGAAGTTTGGAATTCTCTTCCGGGAACAGCAATTGATGTGAGATCAATTGTTAATTTTAAATCCCAGATTGATAGGGTTAGAAATTCATATGCTTACCGCCACTCTGTAGCGCCATGAAATGGCGATAAAATGGCAGCTGCCGCTCTTTCGCCAGCTACTGGCGGGTCCCGCGGCGGCCACCATATTCCTCTCCCCATTTGCGCTGTCGGTAACTGGCAGCGCCCTGTAAAAATTAAAATGGCGGCGTGGTGACGTCAATCGGCGTGCAACACCGACTTAACATCACAAATGCGAACTTCGACCCTAGCGCCGGGTCCTAAGCACGCCAGGTTAACCTGGTGTGCAAGCAGTGACAGTGACGATGTCTGCAGCTCTTAAAAGGACACACACATCATTCAGGTAAGTTTGAATTTAAGGGTTTTGGAGTGTTTTTTCTTTGATTTTACTGAAGTGGTGGCTTGCTGCAATAGATGTGAAAAGTTTTTTTTAAGTGTGTAGGGAGTGCTGCTGGACGCTTGCAAGGGCCCAGATGGTAAATGAAGGCCTTTGAGGAGACAGAACATGCCGCGAATACTCAGCAGGTCACGCAACATCCGTGGAGAGAAAAACAGAGTTCACATCTCAGGTCGACATGCTGCCTGACCAACTGAGTATGTCTAGCATTTTATGCTGTCATTTCACATTTACAGTATCCGTAAACATCCGTAGGACAAAAGTCCTCTACCAACCTGCCCCCGCCACACAGTACTGCCCCCCGATTATCAAAATCCACGACAAGGCCTTGGACAACATGGACCACTTTCCATACCTCAGGAGCCTACTGTCAACAAGGGCAGATGTCGACGACGAAGTCCAATACCGCCTTCAGTGTGCCAGTGCAGCCTTTGGTCGCCCGAGGAAGAGAATGTTTGAAGACCAGGACCTCAAACCCGGCACTAAGCTCATGGTCGGTCTACAGAGCAGCTGTGATACCCGCCCTGCTGTATGCCTCAGAGACATGGACCATGTACAGCAGGCACCTCAAAGCACTGGAGAGGTACCACCAACGCTGCCTCCGCAAGATCCTGCAAATCCACTGGCAGGATAGGTGCACCAACGTCAGTGTTCTTGCTCAGGCCAACATCCCCAGCATCGAAGCTTTGACCACGCTCAATCAGCTCCGATGGACGGGTCACATTGTCCGCATGCTCGATACGAGACTCCCAAAACAAGCGCTCTACTCGGAGCTCCGACACAGCAAGAGAGCCCCAGGTGGGCAGAGGAAACGCTTCCAAGGACACCCTCAAAGCCTCCTTGAAAAAGTGCAACATCCCCACCGACACCTGGGAATCCCTGGCCCAAGACCGCACAAAGTGGAGGAGAAGCATCCGGGAAGGCGCCGAACACCTCGAGTCTCTTCGCCGGAAGCCAAGCGCAGGCAGCGCAAGGAGCGCACGTCAACCCAAGCACCCCACCCACCCGCCCCTTCAACCACCGTCCACCCCACCTGTGACAGAGACTGTAGGTCCCGCATTGGACTCATCAGTCACCTGCGAACTCATTTTTAATGTGGAAGCAAGTCATCCTCGGTTCCGAGGGACTGCCTAAGAAGAAGAAGACAGTATCCACTTGCAGAGGGAAGAGGAAGACGCAGTAGAGGAGGAAGCCAAAGAGGAGGAATCAGACGGAAGGATGCATCCCAGACTGCCCCTTTGTGGCCGGCATATCTGGGATGGAATCATCCGCCTGCGGTCCCACTGGCTGGGCAGGCTGCATTTCCTGGGTGTGTGAAATGAGGAAGGCACAAGGGTGGAGTTGTGCTGATGAAGGGCGGGAAAGCAAGAGGTGCATGCCAGAAGGAGGATAACAGGCTGCTATTGAACATTCTTTAATTCTCCTGTGTAATATTTGTTTAACGTCTCATCCAAAAGACGGCACCTCCTGATAGCCATCCCTCACTACTGCAGTGTCAGCCTAGGCTTATGCACTGAGTCGCTGTAAGCGGACTTAACCCAGCAAGCCTCTAACCAAGAGGCTGAAGTATCTACCACTGAGCCATGCTGACACATGACTCACTGCTGACTATGAATGTGTGGGATTTTATATAATAGTCTGAATCAGCCTTTAGTCATCTGTTGAGCTCAAGTGTCAGCCATGGCTCAGTTGGTAGCACACTCGCCTCTGAGTCAGAAGGTTGTGGGTTCAAGTCCCGCTCCAGGGACTTGAGCACATAAAGCTAGGCTGACACTCCAGTGCAGTGCTGAGGGAATGCTGCACTATCGGAGGTGCCGTCTTTTGGATGAGACGTTAAACCGAGGCCCCGTCTGATCTCACAAGTGAACGTAAAAGATCCCGCGGCACTATTTCGAAGAAGAGCAGGGTAGTTATCCCCGGTGTCCTGGGCCAATATTTATCCCTCAACCAACATCACTAAAACAGATTATCCGGTCATTATTACATTGCTGTTTGTAGGAGCTTGCTGTGCGCAAATTGGTTGCCGCGTTTCCTACATTCCAACAGTGACTCCACTTCAAAAAAGTACTTCATTGGCCTGTAAAGCACTTTGGGACATCCTGTGGTTGTGAAAGGTGCTATAAAAATGCAAGTCTTTCTTTAACTTTCTAGAAACGACTGTAGTATTTGCTGATTTTACTGTGCTACCTCTGCACGTTTCTAAAAATGCTGCTTCAGATTTATTCAACCCCATTACTGTCTTGGCACTGAAAGCCATGCCAGACCCCTGGCTCAGCTTAGTCAATCTGACCTAGAAATTCTCTGGCCCAGGCAACCTCAATTTTCTCTTGCAGAACTTGCTACTGGAATTGTGGAGGGATTTTGTTTGCATTGTGTGATGAAATATTCCATTCATCACTGCCTGTGACTGTGGTTGGTTTCAGGTTTCAGTTCCCTTACCTCAGTTCCGTCTCCTCACCATTGTATTGTATATTGTAATGTATTGTGTGTAGGGCTCCGCCCATACCTGGCCCCTATGTAAGCAAGCTCAGTCTGGCCTCATATCCAGTACTGCAGACCTCCAGATGGAAGATACCTCTCTCCACTGCGTGTTACCTTCTAAGTTAATAAAAGCCTTGTTTTGTTTCGCTAACATCGAGTCTCGGAATTATTGAGGCACATCACATTGGTAAAGTTTATAACTGCGTGTGTAACGAGTTCAGGGAGCAATGTGACAAAAGAACATACAGAAGAAATAGGAGCAGGTGTCGGCCATTCGGCCCCTCGAGCCTGCTCCGCCATTCAGCAAGATCATGGCTGATCTTCTACTTCAACTCCAATTTCCCGCCCGATCCCTTGGTTCCCCTAGTGTCCAAAAATCTATCGATCTCTGTCTTGAATATACTCAACGACTGAGCCTCCACAGCCCTCTGGGGTAGAGAATTCTAAAGATTCACCACCCTCTGAGTGAAGAAATTTCTCCTCATCTCAGTCCTAAATGGCCGACCCCTTATTCAGAGACTCTGACCCCTGGTTCTAGACTCTCCAGCCAGGGGGAAACAACCTCTCAGTATCTACCCTGTCCAGCCTTCCTCAGAACTTTATACGTTTCAATGAGATCACCTCTCACTCTTCTAACTTCCAGAGAATATAGACCCATTCTACTCAATCTCTCCTCATAGGACAATCCTCTCCATCTCACATACATACGAACATACGAATTAGAAGCAGGAATAGGCCACTCGGCCCCTCGAGCCTGCTCCGCCATTCAATAAGATCATGGCTGATCCGATTACTCCACATTCCCGCCTACCCCCGATAACTTTTCACCCCCTTGTTTACCAAGTATCTACAGGAAACTCTTTATTATCCGGCACCGACGGGACCGGCGTGGTGCCGGTTTATCAAAAAGTCCGGATTACAGAGAGGTATAGTTAAAAGGTACGAGAGCTCCGTACACAGCAACAAATCCAGGCGTCCCTGTTGCTTAGCAACAAGTGCAGGAACCCCGATTACACAGCCACAGATCCAGGAACGGCCACTAATATGAAGTAAAACTTACCTGTACCTACTCCTGAATTTTGCCGGTTAACAGAAATTTCCGGTTATTTAGGTGCCGGTAAATCGAGAGTTTCCTGTATCTACCTCTGCCTTAAAAATATTCAAAGACTCTGCTTCCACCGCCCTCTGAGGAAGAGAGTTCCAAAGACTCACGACCCTCTGTGAGAAAAAATTTCTCCTCATCTCTGTTTTAAATGGGCGACCCCTTATTTTTAAACAGTGGCCCCTACATGACCACGGTAAAGTACCTTGTAAGACATTTAACCAAGTTTGGGTATGACGGATGATGTGCTTGTTTGCCTGACAATATCACCAAGACACTCTTGTTCAGCCTGTTCTGTTCTAGCTGTTTCATGAGCTGAATCTACCTGAAAACGCCGAAATAGTTGCTGGCACAAACCCTTTAAACAGCAAAAGTCAGGATGATGTGAATAGAGGACTCAAAGGCCAGGCTGAATCATCAAACACTGAAGCTACTTTCCTATTCGATGGATCTTTGTGTCAGCGTAGCAAAAAAGTAGGGGACAAGTTGGCGCCTGCTGATCCCCCTCATGGTGAGGCATCAACCTGGCTCATGGTACCCTGAGTAGGAGCCAGGCGGAAGCAAGGTACCTCCAACACAGGGGCAGCAAGAAAACTAGAGGCACTGCCACCCCAGGATACTCTTATCCGCCTCATAACACGTCTCGCAAAGCACGCCAACCCTCGCTGTCTGGTTCACACAGGGAGATTGGCTGCTGCAGTGAGATTCCAGAGAACATAAGAACATAGGAGCAGGAGTCGGTCATTGGGCCCCTCGAGCCTGCTCCGCCATTCAATGAGATCATGGCTGATCTGATCTTGGCCTCAACTCCACTTCCCTGCCCGCTCCCCATAACCCTCGACTCCCCTGTAGCTCAAATACCTGTCTATCTCCACCTTAAATATATTCAATGACCCTTCTCCGCAGCTCTCTGGGGAAGAGAATTCCAAAGATTCACGACCCTCTGAGAGAAGAAATTCCTCCTCATTTCCGTTTTAAATGGGTGCCCCCAGAACAGACAATGTCCATGCAACTATTCCCCAGCATGCATCAGTGCCTACAGAGAAGGAGAGCAGAAGAACTGTAAGCCCTCATATATTTACCAGCAGCCTAATTTACCATTAGTCTTGATAACAATGGTGTAGGGGCACTCAAAAAAAGGGAAGAGAGAAAACATAATCAATATAAATACATACCATTAAAAAAAATTTTTTTTTTGTAGGTCATTAATGGCCTTGCAAAGCAATCGCCTTGCAACCATCTTCAGCTGTTTCATCAATGACCTTCCCTCCATCATAAGGTCAGAAGTGGGGATGTTCGCTGATGATTGCACACTGTTCAGCACCATTTGAGACTCGCCATATACTGACGCAGTCCGTGTCCATATGCAGCAAGACCTGGACAACATTCAGACTTGGGCTGACAAGTGGCAAGTAACATTCGCACCACACAAGTGCCAGGCAATGACCATCTCCAACAAGCGAGACTCTAACCATCTCCCCTTGACATTCAATGGCATTACCATCGCTGAATCCCCCACTATCAACATCCTGGGAGTTACCATTGATCAGAAACTGAACTGGACCATCCATATAAATACTGTGACTACAAGAGCAGGCCAGAGGCTGGGAATTCTGCGGCGAGTGTCTCACCTCCTGACTCCTCAAAGCCTTTCCACCATCTATAAGGCACAAGTCAGGAGTGTGATGGAATACTCTCCACTTGCCTGGATGAGTGCAACTCCAACAACACTCAAGAAGCTCGACACCATTCAGGATAAAGCAGCCTGCTTGATTGGCACTCCAACCACCACCTTCAACATTCACTCCCTCCACCACCAGCGCACTGTGGCTGCAGTGTGTACCATCTACAAGATGCACTGCAGCAACTCGCCAAAGCTCCTTCAACAGCACCTTCCAAACCCGCGACCTCTACCACTTAGAAGGACAAGGGCAGCAGACGCATGGGAACATCACCACCTACAAGTTCCCCTCCAAGCCACACACCATTGTGACTTGGACCTGTATCGCCGTTCCTTCACTGTCACTGGGCCAAAATCCTGGAACTCCCTTCCTAACAGCATTGTGGGTGTACCTACACCATATGGACTGCAGCGGTTCAAGAAGGCGGCTCACCACCATCTTCTCAAGGGCAATTAGGGATGGGCACTAAATGCAGGCCTAGCCAGCGACGCCCACATCCCATCAATGAATAAAAAATTTTTTTTTTAAGTGGGCTAATTCCTGGACAAGCACTTAAAGTCTGCGTTCCATGTTGGGTAATTAAAAGGAAATTGAGTTCCCTGAAAATAATAGAACAAGCGTTCCCAGTTGGGTGGGATTGTAACAATTTCCTCCGCGTTCAAAACTCCTGAGTGAAGACCACACCTTTCTTCACACGTCCACAACACATTTTATTCTCCACTTGGCTGCACCCTGAAGAACGTGATCATCACCCAGAAAGATGGCAATCTGCAAAGCAATCTCCAATGTCACCACTATTTTGCCGTAGAGTGCAATGCCAGCAGGACATTAATATCCACCCCCACCGCCCCCACAAAAAAAAACCATCTACCAGTTACTGGTCAGTTAATAAGAAAGCAAACAGTAGTGTAACAGAGATTTTTTTTATTCCTGTTAAACCTCTAGGCTTAAGGCCAAAAGGTAGAAAGAAAGCAAAGCAAAGCATGAGATGCTTTCACAGAACTCTCACAATAACTTCTCACTGCAACACATTCTAATCAACCACAGCCGCCAATTTAACGTGCACTGGTTTATGGTTCCTTCACCAATACAGGAACCAAGATCTGTGTGACGCACCACTCCATACAAAATGCTCTGATACACCGCAACCTCTTAACATGAGATTTATGGTTCAGTCACTGATAAAGGAACCATACACAGGAACCTCTGTATATAGCTTCACTCACAACAGAGCATATAACACAATCTTTACCAAGCAATGCACTGTGGATAGTCGACGCGTCAATACTAAAACCGGATACAACAATCTATTTAAAACGCCAAAGAGTATTTCAACATCAAAGCATTCTCTAAAATGAACACAAAATAAAGTTGCAAATCATTTTTATTCTTGTGGTTAAAATGCTTCCGTAATCTTAGCCCCTGATTTTAACTCCCGGCGGATTCCCCGCTCAGGCCCGAGTTGAATTTACGGTCGGGTCTCAACGATGTCATCGGGCCGCAGCGTGCAGATGTAAAGAAGGACTCCTGTTGGCTCCGGACGCCTGTCCTTGCCACCTGCTCAGGAGAGCGGGTTAAAATTGCAGATGTT
This sequence comes from Somniosus microcephalus, assembly GCF_052327205.1. NCBI lineage: Eukaryota > Metazoa > Chordata > Chondrichthyes > Squaliformes > Somniosidae > Somniosus > Somniosus microcephalus. The sequence continues at coordinate 34,040,132 of NC_141015.1, read as the reverse complement.
GCGATCGTGACGGCTTTCGGACAGGTAAGAGCCCAGGGCGATTTTAACCGCCCGCCAGCCAGGTTTCTGCTGGGTGAGTCGGGTTAAAATCGCCCTCAGGTGGCTAACTTGAAAGCTGCCCTTACACTTTATAAGTTACGCTAAAAAGATAATCTGATAAATTTGGCAATATACAAACTGGGACTTCAGAATACGATAATAAGCAAGAAGGAACAGTTGGACAATTAATAATTAAGACCGTACAAATATTTTCATAGAATGTAAGCTAAGATTATTTAATTAATACATATGGTCACAGTGAGCGGGGGAATGGGACTGACTAGATTGCTTTAGAGAGAGCTGGCATGGGCTCGATGGGCCGAGTGGCCTCCTTCTGTGCCGTAATGACTCTATAACTCTATGAGTGAGTATTCAGAACCATTTACCATCTAAAACAAGACAACCTTAGCACAACTGTACTTTGAGAAATGTGTTACATGTTCCTTTTATGCTCCAGCAAGTTGATAAGCCCGCACTACAAGGTGGTAGGAAGTACGTTTGTGCCACTGCATGCCCAAGGGAACAGTCCATTTCAGATGGGTAAGGGATGGGAGAGGGAAACAGGAAAACAGGGAAGATAAGACAAAGGGAACACTAATAGGACAAGTCCCAAACTGTAGCACTGCATCTCCCATAGGGCAGGGCTATGGGAAAAAAGCAGGGGAGGGGGATTAATTGGATCGCTCTTTCAAAGAGCCGGCACAGGCACAATAGGGTGAATGGCCTCCTTCTGTGCTGTATGAATCTACGATATCCTATCCAATAGCGTCACATCTCCTGTAGGACCAGTCCCACCAGGAGCGTCGCATCTCCTGTAGGACCAGTCCCACCAGGAGCGTCGCATCTCCTGTAGGACCAGTCCCACCAGGAGCGTCACATCTCCTGTAGGACCAGTCCCACCAGGAGCGTCGCATCTCCTGTAGGACCAGTCCCACCAGGAGCGTCACATCTCCTGTAGGACCAGTCCCACCAGGAGCGTCGCATCTCCTGTAGGACCAGTCCCACCAGGAGCGTCACATCTCCTGTAGGACCAGTCCCACCAGGAGCGTCGCATCTCCTGTAGGACCAGTCCCACCAGCAGCACTGTATCTCCTGTAGGACCAGTCCCACCAGGAGCGTCGCATCTCCTGTAGGACCAGTCCCACTAGGAGCGTCACATCTCCTGTAGGACCAGTCCCACCAGGAGCGTCGCATCTCCTGTAGGACCAGTCCCACCAGGAGCGTCACATCTCCTGTAGGACCAGTCCCACCTGGGGCGTCGCATCTCCTGTAGGACCAGTCCCACCAGGAGCGTCACATCTCCTGTAGGACCAGTCCCACCAGGAGCGTCGCATCTCCTGTAGGACCAGTCCCACCAGGAGCGTCGCATCTCCTGTAGGACCAGTCCCACCAGGAGCGTCGCATCTCCTGTAGGACCAGTCCCACCAGGAGCGTCGCATCTCCTGTAGGACCAGTCCCACCAGGAGCGTCACATCTCCTGTAGGACCAGTCCCACCTGGAGCGTCGCATCTCCTGTAGGACCAGTCCCACCAGGAGCACTGTACCTCCTGTAGGACCAGTCCCACCAGGAGCACTGCTTCTCCTGTAGGACCAGTCCCACCAGGAGCGTCACATCTCCTGTAGGACCAGTCCCACCAGGAGCGTCACATCTCCTGTAGGACCAGTCCCACCAGGAGCGTCGCATCTCCTGTAGGACCAGTCCCACCAGGAGCGTCGCATCTCCTGTAGGACCAGTCCCACCAGGAGCGTCACATCTCCTGTAGGACCAGTCCCACCAGGAGCACTGCTTCTCCTGTAGGACCAGTCCCACCAGGAGCGTTGCATCTCCTGTAGGACCAGTCCCACCAGGAGCGTCGCATCTCCTGTAGGACCAGTCCCACCAGGAGCACTGTATCTCCTGTAGGACCAGTCCCACCAGGAGCACTGCATCTCCTGTAGGACCAGTCCCACCAGGAGCGTTGCATCTCCTGTAGGACCAGTCCCACCAGGAGCGTTGCATCTCCTGTAGGACCAGTCCCACCAGGAGCACTGTACCTCCTGTAGGACCAGTCCCACCAGGAGCACTGCATCTCCTGTAGGACCAGTCCCACCAGGCACGCCAAATCTCCTGTTGGACTGATCCAGGACCTGTCCGCATTGTGTGTTCTCAATCCCATCCCTTATGTGATAAAAGTTAAATCATAAACCCTGGCTTATACGTGCCATTGGAGTGGAGGCTGGGGAACGGGGTGTGGTACAAGAGAACATAAATAGTGTGGGAGAAGAGAGGGGGAAATTCTAGAACACGTTAAAAAAAGTAAATGGGGAAAAAAAAGAAATTATAAGGTTGTCAATAGAATTTAAGATGGAATTGTAAATGTAAACAATGTATTACATTATGGTAAATGTTCAGCTCCGAACACTTGCAACACTGTGAATTCTGATACTGTGATAGACGTCACTAAGTGACAAAGACTTCACTGAAGCACTTAGGGTTTTGCAAGAAATATATTTTTTTTAATGTTTAAATGACAGCATTGTGAAAGGAAATTCTCCTTAATGACTTGCTTGATGAAGCACCAGTCAGTGGCCCACGTGTGTGAACAGCAAACAACGCTTTAACCCCCAACACCCTAACCCCATGCTCAGACAGACTCCAGCTGAACAAAGCATCCTTCTATACTGTGCATCGCATATGGGAGATTCTGAATCTTATTTCATACGCCATCAGTCACCATTCACATTAGATTGTTGTCTCCTACCTCAACAGCATCTTGGTGCATTTACATCTAATAATACAAGAGAGCCCAGTTGAATAAAATTAATTTGTTTGGGGCATGAGTGGTTTTAACTCTTTTTTTAATGGGGTATTTGGATTACTATCCTTCGATTGTATTTCCTTTTCCACTGTTATCTGGCCTAATGACTGCAGCAGAATAGCATCTGCCAGTGCCCCTCTACAGCTGCCTGTAAAGAGGAGTCAGCGACTCCCCACACCAACCCCTACCCCAGGCATAACTCTCCCGTCTGATTCTCCCTCTCCTGCTGGTAGATGCCCTCTCCCCA